>NC_137008.1:20877798-21040298 GCF_032717465.1 Coenobita brevimanus | reverse complement strand
CAATTGCACCAAAAAATACAGCACTGAATTATAATATATGACGAAATTCAACTAATTCACTTTCACCAAACGCTCTGATTAAAAAAAAAAAAAATCATTGTGTTAGTTTGAAGCTATATCAAACGGCTTTCCCCAAACACGATTTCAATGCAGATTTAGCAGCTCTGACTTGAAATTGATGACAAACAATGTGAAATTTTAATGCAGCACAGAGTCCGCTACAAATTTAGAACAGTATTTTTTTTTTTGCTACATTCTTATAATTATCGATGTTTTGGGGTGATAATGCATTGATATGTGGTATCTTATGTTTCTTTTGTTGCGTCTGACATCTTTGTGCCTTTTGTTACCCGTCCCCGCCCCGGAGGGGCTCGGGGATCGGTAATGTTTCCACTCGGCTTGTCTGTCTGTCTGTCTGTTAACAACTTTACGCGAGAACTACTGGTGCGATTTTGAATAAAATTACAGGGATGATGGGCTATGACCTTCTGATCACCTGTTAAAATTTTGGGCAAATTGGGCCGAGGCCCAGGTTGTAGGCCCCCCAAAACGGGGAAGGGTAGAAATCATTTTTCGCCATAACTCCTTTCAAATTCGTCATATCGACATGAAAAAAAAAAAAAAAAAATGTGTATCTTTCAGATCTGCATCCTATAGCATGCCTCATTACATCATGGGTCAATGTCAGGTGGGTCGCGCCTAAAATTTCAAATGGTCAAAAAACCATCAATTTTCATCCAAATTACTCCAAATTTCATACGCGATATCTTTGACTAGATATCCTGTTGTGTTTATACGTCAGCACTAAAATGATTACCGGGGACGGGTTTGCTGTGCCTTGGCACCACTTCTTTTTTTTGGGTGGGGGGGGCTTCAACATTTACTGTTTGCTGTCAAAATTTGTGACAGTATGAACATTATATGGTAATGATTGAATATGTTTATTCAAAGTGTAATGCTGCCTTTAGCAATATCATATGATATTTCACACCGTTTTCTTACAATGCAACCATGATTTTACATAATTTTTGCATAAATAAAGGTTGCGACGGAACCCGGCTACAAAACGGAGAATTCGGAGAATATAATAGTTACTATGACGTCAGATGAATTTTGCTTCAGTTGCACTAGTGGTAACATCTACATTATTAACTCGAAAGTTTCTTTAATGAAACCTATTCTAACTTAGAAAAAAAATAGGAAAGAGGTGAATGCAGCATTGTTTGCTAAAAAATCAAATACTGAAAACCAGTGACTTTATACTGCTTGAAATTTAATTCACTTGGGTGTTTTTTTTTTTTTTAATAAAGCATGCTAATTTGGTGAAATTCGTTTGACTGGTGATTTTTATTCGACACTGATTTAAAATCAGTGTACAGTAGTAAATTAAATTACTTTGGTGCAAGTGGCCACATAATTTTAAACTTTACCATTCGTCTGCTTGTATCTGTTTGGCTTCTTTATGTCTATCTATCTATCTATATTATAGATAGATAGACGGATAGATAGATTTGCGATGGCTGCCAATGTTGCTATGAAGTAGAAGTACAATGATGTATACATAAACTACGGATTAACATCAATCCTCACTGAAGGCATCGAGATACCTCAGTGTGTGCTGTGTTTCAAAGCGCAGGGGAATAATTCTATGGGGTCTAGTAAGCTGAAACATCATCTGATGATAATCCACCCTCAGTAAGTCGGGCAAACCCCAATTTGTTCAAGCACCACGAACAGAGTTTGGGAGAACAGAGACTGGCTGGTAGTGGTGCTTTCCAAAAACAGAACTTAAGTTTAGTGGAAGCATTATATGAGGTTTCCCTTGCTATAACAAGGAAGAAAAATTCCCACACGAATGTAATCATGTGAGAATTCATCAATCGACCGGTGAAATTTTGATTAAGCCGTGTGCTGTCAAGATGGTCAAACGGGTTCTTAGACGGTCAAATGCACATATGATTCAGCAGATTTCCTTGTCAAACGACACAGTGAAACGGAGCATTAGTGAAATGTCAGCTGATATCATGGAACAAATGATAAAGGAGATTAAATTTTCTCCAACTGGTATATTCACAGTACAGTTGGATGAGTCAATGGATGTGAGTTCTTGTCCACAGCTACTCGTGTTTGTTAGGTATTGTTATGTCCCCATCCCACACCGCCACAGGCTACAACACCAGTGGTTCAGTATAGGATGGACGTTGCCCAGTGAGCTGTTCTCCTTTTGGTCAACCTTTCAGTGTGCAAGAACGAGATCAGCTCAGGCTCTGTAAATAAACATTGGCTTCTTAAGTTCACTGTCTTTATTTTCCAAATAATTTCACTTAATGCGTGTCAACTTCACTGTTTTCACAAGTACTGGAGCTATACAATCTGCAGTGACACTGAACTAAACTCAAACTGAACTGAAACTCCTCTGGTCCCTTCCCCATCCTTAAATTATATGCTTCTTATATACTAGAATGATTTACAACATTCTCGGAGAAACAACAGTTACCAGCTCGGAGAGATCCAAAATATCCAGAGTTTTCTTACTCTGTGTAACACTCTAAATCACTTAGCATACAAACTGAGATAAAATTACATATTTTAACAATCACATAATTAAAACAATATAGAGAAAAAGATCATGAAAAATAATGTACAACTTACAAAGTACCTCTGCTCACAGACAACAGGCTAACTGGCAACTCTTACACGTAACTGGAAAATACCACAAGTATTGAGAACCTTCCAGTACTACTTAACTAGCAAATCCCGCATCTCAACAGTATGCATTCATGCATGACATCAAAGATGAATATCTGTTCTGCACACAGTTTGAAACTGCCACAAAAGCTTTGGGTGTGATGGAAAAGTTTAATTCTTTCATCACAATTAACGAAATAACCAGGGAAAATTGTTGTGGAGTCTGTACACATGGGGCTCCGGCGATGCTGGGATCAAAATCGGGGCTACAGAAGAATGTCAAGAAAGTAGTTCCGAATGCGAAAGTGGTTCGCGAATGATCTATCGTTTTGCAGTGGCATCAAAAACCCTCCCTGATGCCCTTTGCAAGATCCTGGAGACAGTGGTAAAATGTATCAACTTTGTAAAAACAGGAGAAACTCTGTGAAGACATGGGTTCAGAGCTTGAATCCCTCCTCTTTTACTCCAAAGTGCGATGGCTTTTGAAGGACACTGTTGGAGCAGAGTATCTGAGCTTCGGTGAGAAACTTTTCCGGGAAATGAAAGAGAAACAGGCTTATTAAGTCTCTTCAACCAGGCATTGAGGCAGTCACGTCTTGCATACCAGGCCGACATTTCTGAGCAGCTAAACAGGCTAAATCTCAAGCTACAAGGCAAGGAAAGAAATGTATTTCACTTCATGGACTGTATGCATGCATTTCTTGCTAAACTCCAGAACTGGCAAAGGAAAGTGAGTGCAGAAAATCTTGCCATGTTTGAGAATCTTTCAACTGTTCTTGACAAGACTGAGGAGGATCAACCACTTGACCTATCCACTCAAAAGTTAAGTAATTCACCATTTGAAATCCTTGGAAGATGAGCTCAAAAGATACCTCCCAGAATTCAAGGAGGAAGAAGAAAAACTGGTGAGGAATCCTTTCTCTGACACTCTTGATACTGCTGCCATACCCAATGATGTTCAGGACGTCCTTGCCCTTAAGGATGATTCTGCAGCCATAAAATCTTTATGAAGAAAATCTCTGACTGCGTTGTGGTGCTCCATGTATCAGTCATCTCCAAGAGTTAATGAAATCCCACTTACAGCCCTCTTGTCATTTTCCACAACATATTTATGTGAATCTGGTTTCTCCATCCTTCTACACATAAAATGTAATTTTCGAAACCAGTTGGGTGTGGACCCAGATATGAGATGTACGTTATCCTTGACTCAGCCTGGAATCAGTCGACTGACTGAAGGCGAACAGCATCATCCATCTCATTGATATGTACTAAAATATGCATTCTGATTGATAGTTGTAAGTAATGAAATAAATGGAGAGCACCAAAACATTTTCCATCATTATTTGTTAGGGGCTTGAGAGAAAACTGAAAGGGGGCCACGAGGATGTTAAGATCCCTACAAGTGGGGAATCGTTTCGTTCGTTTCGTTTTTAAAGGCTCCAACATGCTTGCATGTGTCGGCCTTGGTCACCTAATGGCGGCTCTCCACGCTGCACGATCCACTGCAGCCTCCCTGTTCAGTCCCTTAACCCTAAGGTCACACTTAATGACCTCGTCCCATGTCTTTCTCGGTCTACCCCTCATAACCCCACCCCCAATATTAACACTTCTCACCTTCCTCACCCAATTATCATCCCCCATCCTCTCCACATGTCCAAACCACCTCAATCTACCTCTCCTCATCACAACACCAATACACTCCAGTCCCATCCTACCTCTCAACCCTTCCATTGTAAACCCAGCCCCTCCAGGCCTTGGACGCAGGGACGCACTGCACATCCACCTAATCATTGTCATTTCTGTACGTCTGAGCCGGCGAATATCTTCCTCTTTCACTGCCCAGGTCTCACTGCCATACAGCATTACACTCCTAACACATGCTGCATACAAAGACCCCTTAGCACGTAGGGAGAGCCCTCTCAATGTCAGGAGAGGCAAGAGCTCCCTGAACTTCTTCCAACCACTTCTCACCCTAGCCACAGAGCTAGCTCCAGCCCCACCTCCAGCACACAACATGTCTCCCAAATAACAAAACTCTTCCACACACTCAAGAGATTCACCAGCAAGTGCAATCCTTTCACGTCTGACAATCTCCACCTGCTCACCCCGGCACACCGTACACATAAAATCAACATTATCTCGCAGTCTACCTCTGATACAACTACATCTCTTATGCACCCATTTATCACACACACCGCACAAGATGGAATTACTTCCCACGCCCTTGTGGCAAACTGCACATGGCCACTCTCCCTCGTCTTTGACAGTACCGCCACCAACCCTAGATATCATCACTTTTGTTTTATCTGCATTTACCCTTAAACCCTTTTGCCCCATACCATCTCTCCACTTCCTAAACCTTTCCTCTGCCTCCCTTTCATTCTCTGCAATCAACACCAAATCATCAGCATACAACAACTCCCACGGGAGTCCGTTTCTAAAGTCACGTGAAAGGGCTTCAAGTACCATGATAAACAACATGGGACTCAAGACTGACCCCTGATGCACACCAACATTCATGGAAAACTCATCACTCAAATCTCCATTCACTCTCACCTGGGTGTGAGAACCCACATACATGGCCATAACCACCCTAACCAGCCACTCCTCCAAGCCAAGCTTTCTCATTGCAAAAAGTCTGAGAAACACTGGTCTTGGAAAATCAATTGGAACATTTTTTTTTAGATCAGACTGAATTAAGTGAATGAGGTTATGGCAAGAATGAAGTGAGTCAACTTTGTGAACAATTACTCAGAGGTCAGGTCACATGGTACGGTCAAAGTTCGACCCGTGTGTTGTTGTTGTTGAACAACCCCGATCTTTCTGACTGGGCAAACTCATCCACCTCAGGCAAGCATTCACCCCTGCAGGGCGGTCTGTCCAATGAACTAATGTTCCCTTGCAACATACAGCACCTTGTCATAGCATGGAATGGGAAAGCGTATGGAGGTTTTGCTTCTGGATGGATGCTACATAAGCGTCTCTCCACCCAGGCACCATAGTATGCTCCACATTTCACCGTTATTTAGCTGTATGTTTTTCGCTCAGTGTTATAAATGGTTTCCTGAGTTACAGGAAACCAGTAGGCGTGGTACTTAGTGCCGAGTCATCCGAAGTGGAAAGAAGAGTACAAAAAGTGACAGGAAGGATGATAGACAAAAAACTGATAATGGTAAAGGAGAAGCAGGCAGTTATATATATGTGGTTGTTAAAAATAAGTAAAAGTTTTTATCCTATTAAACCAAACTTGATGCAAGGGTTGACCGTCTCACTCAGAGTAAAAGCATTGTTTTCTTTAACCCACCCCATCCCGACCACTTTTCCACCACTGACTCCCCCCAGTCCCGACCATTTTAGGAAAAATTTTTTTTTGGCTCAAACCTTCGCTTTTGGTGAGAAACATCGAAAATTCATAGAGAAATCGCTCACCTGAGGTTTAAAATACTCATTACAGGTAGGAGTACCTCCTTACCTTACTGGGTTTTCTATCAGGCTGGCACCAAAGAAAACGTGTTCTGTGGGAGGATAACTATTTCACACCACTCATAAACGGTATTTGTTTATTTACTTGGTACGAATTTATATGTAGTACAAGAGTATATTGGTTTTCAAGCAGTAATATAGGCATTATAAGCATTGTTTCACTTACTAATACCTGACCTTTTTTTGCCACATTACCTGATCGTCATTTCTAACTGTTTCTTCCTCTAATGCTATGTAAAGTTTGTCCTCCACATTGTCATTGATTGGGGAATCACTCTGGCCCTGAATTTCGTACCGTGGCATGACATGGCTATACTGGCCATGTCACTGATAACATGTGCATTGCTGAGAAAATGGCATGCAGGGGGGGGGGAGGAGGTCATGCTGGGTAAGGCATTGTCCCTGCCTGGCATCTTGTTGAGGAAGGTGTCACGTGTATACGTACCAAAAATGACTCGCGAAAATTGAAAATTGTGCAAATTAGGGACCTTGCAATTTTTTCGCATTTATGTACGTCGACGGGATTGGCAGTTACAAAACGTGTGGACGTTAAAGAACGTCGACGGGACGCCGCGGGTTAAAGCAATGGGCCAACGGTCAAAGTACCATCAAGGTCACTTATCATTTTTGGTGGATTCAGACCAAATGTTGTTGAACGACTGTGGAGAAATCAGGATAAAATTATTAAATTTTAAAAACTATAAGTCAAATATGCAGATCATATGAAAAATGTAAGAGGCCAAGGTCCTATGGCAAGGTCAGTGCAGTTTTGGTATACAAACGAAAGTTAGTGGAAGTGTTAATGGTCGAACAACAAAATAGGAATTCAGCATTGATTCACAGGTCATAGTCACGGGGCAAGGTAAAAATTTGACTTTTCTGTAAGTGTATGAACAAAATAACTCCAACAGTTTTGATCCAAGTCGGATCAAATTTTGTGAAGTACTTGAGGATCACCAAAGAGGCTGATCTATTGCTTTTGAGAAAAAAACAGATGAAGGTCAAATGCCAAGGTCAAGTTGCACAGTTTTAATCTGATGTGCCCTAAACGTTGTGGTAGAGTGTAGGGTAAAATAGGGATAATGATGTTCTAATCTAAGAAGTCAGGCAAAGCTCAAGGTCACAGGAAAAGCTCAAAGGTTAAGGTCACTTGCCAAAGCCAACTCAGACGTTTTGATCGCATCTGAAACGTGGCTGGTGGAAAGATTAAGGTTTAGGCGATAATGAAGTTTTTGCGATTTTTCAAGTTTTTTATCTCCAAAGTGCTGGAGACTAATTGATCCTTCCTGCTCATTTACTTTATTTTATTTATTCATTTATTTGTTTATTTATTTCCCTGGGTCAGTAACGTATGTGCTTCAACATTTCAATTGTTCCTAAAAGTTCTTCTTTACTTCAATACATCGTTAGAATGAAAAATTTATTTGAAGGGACTGTACGCCAAATGAGTGGGATATTTGATTTATCTTAAGATAAATTTTTCAAGCCATAAAAGCAGGTAATAATACACTAACTACTAAGGTGCTCTGTTAATCTAAGTAAAATTATTTGGAGTTACAAAATTAATAGTAACATAAAAAATGACAACTTTGGGCAAATTGGTTTACTAATCACAGACTTAGTATAACGTACCGTGTAGTAAATGAGATTTGTGCTCAGCTAAACGCCTTTATATTTGCTGCTTCACTACTTTGGTCTTGGTGATCGTCTTAATGAAGAATTTAACTGTCAGAAATTTTGAGGATATTCTTCTATCAACACACCAAATGTTAAATTAACATTTTCGCAGTCCAACCTGAAAGTGTCCAAGCAGCTCTTTAGACGCGAATCCGCGTCTAAACAAAGAAATCATCATCATCATCATCATCATCATCCGGACCTCCTTTCCAACCCTACGGCAGGGTGAGGAGTAGCAGTGTCCTGACAGCCCAAATCTGACCAATCCAATGGGTCACGCTTCCATTCACTCATCATTCAAGCCCCCGGAATCCTGGCTCTATCGGATACGCCAAACACATTCACCATGTTTTGTATCTTCACATAAACGTATCCGATAGAGTCAATCCGGACGCTGCCACGTTGAAAAGGGGTACCAAATCCCTGAGCATGCACTTCTCCTCACAACGTTCATCCAGCCAGCTCCATCTCTTGTCAGTCTCCTAGCCTCACCGACTTCCAAACCTCTCTTCCTCACACACTCATCCACCATATCTCTCCACATTCTCCTTGGCATACCTCACCTCCTTCTAATTCGCTCAGATATACCTTTTTCACCATTCTATTGTTATCCATTCTCTCCACCATTTCAGTACACTCTCTTCGATTCTGATGTCCACCGACTTTCTCACTCCACATCTTTCCGGAATCACGTTATTTCGTATCCTATCCACCCTCTGTACTCCACGTACATTCCTCAGCAGTCCCATCTCCACTGCACTTTTGACTTTTCATTTTCATGCCACTCCTTAGTCTCACATCTATATGTTATAGTTGGCACCAACACTCCTTCATGTAAGCCTCATGCAGCCGCAACACTCAAGCCTCTGTTTCTTATCAAGGCCTTCATTGCACCAGCTACTTTCTTCCTTGTGTCACTCTACTTTCCACTTCTTTTGCACATTTTCCTCTCTCTTCTATATCTGTATCCAGATATTTGAACTCTCGCACCAATTCCAGTCTCTCTCCACTCACTGTAACATCGCACTGGGAATCACCTTCTGTCTCAATAACCATCACTTTACTCTTTTCTACATTTACTTTCAGGGCACGACGCTCGCAGACATCAGCAAAACTCTGCACTAGCCTACCAAGTCTTGTCCGGTATTTGCAAGCAGTACTGCATCACCAGCATACAACAAATTTGAGATATTCCATGCATCATCAAACAAACAAATACTCACGATAAATCAGGAATTGCTTCTAGCGTCCTGAAATTTGATCTGATATTTGTCTGATTGAATTTCCAGTTTGGTCATACTATTTTCATTCATGGTAAAATCCGAAAAAAAAAAAGGTATAAAGATTCTTATGCGTACTTTCAACTTATACTCTTCATAACTATTTTACTTTATGCAATATCACGTTCTGTTTTCTTTAGTCTTATTCTGCAAATTCTCAACTTTCTAACGGTATAAAAACAAATCCGCTAATCCAAATATTTCGGGGTGAAAAAATGATCAGAATAGAAAATACTCGAGGGCGCGGATTTGGTATAACCATTCTTATGCACTCTTTCAACTTAACAGTACAAAAACAAATCCGCTAATACAAATAGTATGGTGTGAAAAAATGATCGAAAAAAAAGTAGAAACTCGAGCGCACGGCAGGGGAGACCCTGAGGGTTCTGCTGGCTGCAGGGAGGTCGGACCACTAAAGATTTGAAGTAATAGGAGTCTCTGAATAAGTGGGGTATAAACTGACATCCTAATTCACCTATTAATATCTCATTTAACCTAGCTAGCTCCCCTTGATTTGGCCAAATCTTAAAGCATACTTAGCTAGATTTGTCGGATTGACAGAAAATGACGGGTTTGCAGTCTTGGTTGGGTTGTGTGGGTCGAACCCAAGCTTTCTGGTGCTGTCAGTATATACAGTGCTTTCCCATCAGCTAGCTTATTTGAACTAAAAATGGTGAATCTCCTCCTTCATCGGATTCAGAAATGCCAAATATTATTCAATTACAATTACTTAAATAGAGAAAATCCCTTCATGAAATTTACAAGGAAGGTCTAACTTAACGAGTTAACTATAGTTTTAAGTAAATACCAAAGCAAATAGTCATTTTATTTACATTAAGATTAAAGACGTTCTTCCATTTTCCATGTCACCATGCCATGCATGCGCAGTCATGTGCATGGAAAATTCTTATAATCACAGGAAATTTATACACGTACTTACATTACAATTGTCCATAAAAGGTTAAATGCAGCAGAATTTAACTTATTAATAATAAAGATAATTAACCAGAAAAGCAGAGCAAATCCCTGGGTTGTTAAACTACTTTGAACCATCACTATATGTTCTCTGTTATATCGCTGTATGTTCCCTGTTATATTCCACTGCTTTTTAACAAAGACAACCATATTGAAAGATGCGAATATACCACAACACACAGGATATCTCCTTCTGGGAGAAATAATTTCCACAGACAGTAGCTAGTCGAGGTTAACGTTCATGACACCAGTGATACCAGTGGTGGACGTTTTACCCATATGCATACATCTGCACAAAGAACACCAATGGTGTACAATGTTGTAGTCTCAGAGGTTCTCTTCTTACACGCGGCATAAGCTCCCGATTGTGTAGCATGGTCACAGATCCTAGGAGGATGGGGTAAGAGGCCAAAAACCCTGCAACAGGTTTGGTGGGGATATCATGTGAAACCATCCCCCGGTATAGTTCAAGAACTAAAAAAAGGTAATGACAGTAAATAAAAATGAAACAGAAAAATAAATGATGCAAAGCTGAATTGGTAGAGAGGCGGCCTGCAGTCCTAATGGACCCAGGTTCGATTCCCGGCTGGGGCAGGGAACAGTTTATGGATTTGAAATTCATAATGAAGACTTTACTGATCTACCAGAAGATCCGCCGACATGTCGTAAAAGTACCCGCCCTAATACCAATACACCAGTCCTGTATGAGACAGCCCTAGTATGTATTTAATATGGACGGTGGGTGTTAGCGCCGAAGAGGTGACATGTGGAAGTGTAGGAGTACTATTGGGCCTTGTGATACGCCACTGCCCCCGAGAAATAGGCCCTGAAGCCTTTGCCTAGAGTCGGACACATTGAAAAAAAAACACACACATACACACAGAACCATTATGTTCTTTACATGGAAAATGTGGATATTTTAATAACAAGAGAACTTAAAATGCTAGAAATATGAAAACCAAGAATATGTAAGCTAATCAGACGCAGCAATTTAAGCAATTAAAACGACCACCAGCGTTACCTTACAGTGCTGCCAGATGTGGTACATGTAAAACTTAGTGCTACTTATCTTGGGCTCGTGCTATCAAATTGATAATCCCCCTATTTTTAACCAACAAATAATGGTAGCTGTATCACCTCACTTCTCTTGGCGGTGGCCATCTCTTCTCTATACATCTTATCAGTCTTCACTCTCAGAAGCACTCTCCCCCCCCTTCAAAAATCAAAAGAAATATACACCAGTTGTATCAGTGCTATTCACAGAATGACCAATGTAACCAACGATGATCTTAGGAACCAAGGCACTACGTGGGGCATCCAAAAGCCAACTTTAAATAAATGCCAATGAAAGTCAGTCTCAAACTTTGTATTTGCCAAAATATACAGAAGGAGCATTTACAGGAAAAGTTGATAATTGTATTGTCATGTAACTGATAAGTGCTTTGATATTTTCTTGAATATAGTAGACCCCTCTCTATACCGGATCAACTGGGAGGAAGGCGATCCTATAAAGGCAATAATCTGTTAAGTCCAATGGTCCCCCCCCCCCTCCCACTGAAGTTGGATTTGAAGCAAGTATTGAGTGAAATAGCACATTCTTGTAACAGAAATGAAAACTATACCCATTTTACACTTACTTGGTCCATCATTTCACACCCTTGTCATGACAAGCCCCAGTGGTTAAAAAAAAAAAAAAAAAAAAAAAAAAAGGCCTCTGCAGCATTGGTAACTGCACTCTGAGTCACCCCGCACACGGGAAGCGATCCGGTAGATCTGAGTTGTCCGGATGGTCCGCGAGGCGTTTCCTATTTACTGGATGGTATCCAGTATGTCCGACAGTTTGTCCGGGGACCCCAAAGTGTTAGTTAAATACGACATCTGGTCTTGTGGGGTACACTAAAGCCAAGGTCTACTGTATGTATATTTTGTGTAAAGAATCCCCAGGTACAGGACAGGGGCCCATTTTATTTGACGTTTTGCCGAAGAAGGCTTCTTCAGGATAGGCTACAGTCAGCGTCCTAGTTGGGCCAAACTATGAGGTGACAATGACAACAATAATAATAAATGACATACTAGAAATCGCTCAGAGGGTGCACACCTCAGCTAATGCCATTGCCATTAAAAAGGATCCGGATCCGTGGATATAGGATCCGGATCCGGATCCGCCCCCAAGTTTTATAAAAAATTTTCTTGGTCCATGGCCCATCTTTCCTTGAAATTCATTGAGAACTTTTGAAGATACTGTGAGGGATACTCCGGATTCGCACCAAAATTTATTTATTTCTTCCTTGGCCCATGGCCCACTCCTCCACAAAATTTTATCAAAATATGTTCATAACTTTTTGAGTAATCCCGATCCAGATCCGTGGATATTGGATCCGAATCCACCCCAATATTTTAATTAATTCTTTTTTTATTTATGGCGCGCCTTTCCGCAAAAGTTCATTGAAATTCATTGAGAACTTTTGGAAATATTGTGAGGGATTCTCCAGATCCGGATTAAGATCCCTTACAAAATTTAGTCATTTATTCCTTGGCCCATGGCCCACCCTTCCTCAAAATTTCATCAAAATCTATTCGTAACTTTTTGAGCAACTCTGCTAACAGACAGGCAGCAGACAGACAGACAAAAAACAAACAAACACGGGGTAGAAAATAACCTCCTTGGCGGAGGTAACAACCTAGTCAATCAGCCTGACTTCCCGGTAGTCAGTAGGTATGATATAGGTTTGGTTAGGGTAAACATCTCTTCTATTTTACCTCCGCCAAGGAGGTTATGTTTTACCCCGCGCTGGTTTGTTTGTCAGTTTGTCTGTCCGTCTGTATGTTAGCAGGATTACTCAGAAAGTTATAAACGGATCTGATGAAATTTTGTGGAAGGGTGGGCCATGGGTCAAGGAATAAATAATTAAATTTTTGGGGGGATCCTGATCCTGATCCGGAGTATTCCGCACAATATCTCCATAAGTTCTCAATGAATTTCGATGAAATTTTGTGGAATGGTGGCCATGGACCAAGAAAGAATTGATTAAGTGTTGGGGAGGATCCAGATCCGTTATAATGGCAATGACACTGGCGGAGGTACGCGCTCTCTGACGCGCTTTGTAATATTCATATTGTTACCGACAGATATATGAGATGATTCATAACACTTTCGCAAAACAGTAACATTTACATGTATCAAGAATTTCTCATCACTCCTCTATATTCTGTTATCCACGTCTAATTTGAGGTTTACCATGGCATTATACAAAATACTGTGTATATCATCTCTATATTTTTTTTATTCTCTTTAACTCTCAACATGTCTCACCAAAATAAATCTTGTCACAATTCAAACATTGATTTCGGGACACATCTGCCTCGTTCGCATTCTGTGTTTGTTTGCCTTCCATAATAAATCACAGAACGTCAAGCCATGATCATATAAGTAGCGACATTACCAGATACACATGATTTGGGTGAAATGATTTTTCTCTCTGCCTTCAATCTGCAACCTGTTCTGTAGTGTATATTGACTGCTTTTCGCCTGGTCCTAAAAATACAGTACGAAGGGTGTTTTAATTCCATGAGAACCTTAAAATAATAGTTGAATTCATCCTGAAAATACCCCTCAGAACATTATTCTCAGAGCCCGAAGATTAGAGCGAATTAGAATTCCCCGTCTGGTTGTGTGTGTGTGTGTGTGTGTGTGTGTGTGTGTGTGTGTGTGTGTGTGTGTGTGTGTGTGTGTGTGTGTGTCATCCGAGCGTAATATGACTACATACAAAATAGAGTCTGCAGCGACCCAGATTTAGCAGCTTTTATTATATTCACTGGACGCCATGCATGAAATGATATATATGACACCTCGACCCAACGTTGTGCTACCAAACCAGGAAGTTGTTCTACCAAACCAGGAATAAAATACGACCAGAGTGTTGCCGTAGTTTTCATTTGCAGGCTCACTGAATATTTAGTAGTTTGTAATATTGTTTTTATCTTTGAATTTGACATTACGTATTGGAATGATGAAATATTCCCGTAAATTCAGTTCGTTACGACAACATTAGCCAGATATCTTAATGGCGTAAGGGGTGGCCACAAACAATTGCCCTCCATATGATCCTTTTCTCTGCCATTTGGCCGCCCCACATCGAATTCACACCATCCTTTTCTAACATATCTCTCCACTCCATCCCTCCAACACTTCCTTGCTCTCCCCTCCCCCTCTCCCCCACCTCCTCGCTCACATGCACTATTCTCATCAGTTGCTCATTCTCCATCATCTCCACTTGACCAAACCATCTCAAATTATTTCTCTGAATGCTGTCAGTCACATCCACATCAACATCACATTTCTCCTTTATTTCCTAATTTTTCTATCTGTTTTCATGTAACTTCACATGTTTCTCTCTTATAACTTATTTCCTCTGTTCTCACTTTTGTCTCTCCAACAAGATTCACTCTACGCTTCCGAAAATTAGAGTGGGGAGCACAGCACTGCCATGCAGTGACTTTTTTTCCCTTCCATGATCACTTTCCTATTCCTCATGACGTTACTTACAAAGTACATGAAAATGAAGGTATATAGCAACATAACCACATGTACAAGTAATGAAAATATAATTATCTTATATGCCGATCAATCATCAGACCCTTAGCGCACCACCAGATTGCGTCGTTCATTCATGCTGTTAGTTCCATCGGTTTCCGATTAATCTGAGGAAGAGTGGTCGTTTCCAGCCCTCTAACTATCGCAAAACTGCTTTGATTTGTTTACATATCTCCATATTCTTTAAAGCTATCCTTACTGCGAAGATTTTGAAGCACACTTGACATATCCTTTTTCATCATTAGTATGTGGTCTGCTGTAATAACTGAAATGAAATTTAACATTAAATTATTATCTTTGCCAGGATTCAAATACTCAGGTCCCAGCACTTTACTACAGTGCATATCATGTTACTACTCGGCAAAGAGAGGTATCTAACTTTGCCTTCTGACAACGCGGCCAATTATGCACCCCGTCACGCTCTCTAGGATTCTTTTCTGACGATCTTCTTCCATTCCTTTCATACTATTCTTTATCCTGCTTTCGGGAATTGGGGTAAGACTCTGGTACTGTGCTTGATATATCAAAGGTTTTAGACCGACTCTGGCACAAATCTTCAATTTTCATGACGCCATATTATGAATTTTATAATTCTATCAGCACCTTCATGTTAGTCTTCCCAACTTAGTCTCTTACTACGGGAATTCGGTTAAGGCTTCGCTATTGTGCTTGATATCTCATAGGCTTTAAACCGACTCTGGCACAGATGTTCAGTTTTCATACCATTTTATGAATTATGTAATTCTATCAGCGCCTTCATGTTAGTCTTCCTAACTTGGTCTCATTCTTACTCCCTACAACCTGCCTGTCTTCACAGCAGCGTTTTATCTCGTTCCCCCTAATTTAATTTTTTGTTCACATACATTCTGATTTGTCTTCTTACGACCATCCCTCATTAACGTGGGCATATAGTACTCAGCTAGCAATGCAATCACATCCCTCTTCTAGGCAACTCCTTAATGCATGAGTTAGTAGATTTTCTCAGTCTGTGAAGCATGTATATTTTCAACTATTGAACTATATTCTTCATTCTATATTCTCCGATGCCCATGTTCCCCAGTCTTTTAAATACAGTGTATCTAGGAATCTTGAATTGGTTAGATCTTGCTTTGGCTCTCTCTTGCTTAATTATCTCTGAAAAGATCAGCTTTCTGCTTTCCAGCCTCTGACAGTGACTTCATACTTTTTAAAATATAGTTCAAGTAGGTTTATTGAAGTTAATCTTATGCATTTCACGTTCATTCAGAACCTTCAGATTCATGCTGGACCAGTCATATCTGATAGTTTCGAAAAGGTTCTCCTTTTCAAAACAAGGTTAGGGTCACCATGGCCTAGTTATGATCAAGCAATGTAGATTTATTTAGAGCCTTCACATAAGTTTTAGCTGGTCATGTAACATCTCAATATCAGTACAGTGCCAGGGAAGACGTGTGCCAAGAACAGAGCCGACCAGTGCAATGCCTATACTTATATAATTATTAATATAGGTCATTCTGATACGTTCGAATCCCTGCACATCTGTCAGATTAACTCAGGTAAATACAAATCGATCTACCTGATACCAGAGAAGGCAGGTTCCGAGAAGGGGTATTATTCTGTTGTTGTTGTTTTTTTTACACAATTAATGAAATAACTTGCAAAAAATCGTGAATTTCAGTATGGTCGCTTAGTAGGCTACCGTTGTATATGTATGAGTTAGGAGGCTTAGCGGTTACCGAGTGGCTAAAGGTGCGTGACGTAGAGTGGACCGGATGGCCTAGCATGAAGAAGGAAGATGAATCATGGAAAGATGAATATGCTCTGTGGAGGTGCCTGTTGTGTGAAGCGCTGCACTTGTAGACAAGAAGGAAGAGAGGAGGGGGGAGGCAAGGAGGAGGATTTACATTAATACCTCTCGATTGAACGAGGATCATTAAGACAGACGACATAATTTTGCTAAGTCTCTGCCTTTCCATAGAATACGACACACGACTGTCTATCCAGGGCACTAACAGTCCTGATGGGTGGACTGGGACAAGGAGGAAACAAACCTTGTCCAGGAATCTGCCCGGGCCGAGAAATGAAATTCGAGTTTTTCAAATGTGATCTTGACTCTGTAAACCATGCAACGCAGACTCCCACGGGAGGAACGATTTCATTTAGAACGTCTATGCACAAAGGAATGATGGGGTGGTGGCAGAAAAATGATGTAGAGAAGGGTAAGGAATGGGTGGGAAAGGCAGGGACGGTTGTGGATGCTGGGGCGGTGTAGTACAAATCATTATTATTTAAAGGAGAAGGACAAAAACATTATGAAAATAAAGTAGCTGTGTAGTTTTTCCAGTGGATTCAGAGCAAAAATGGAAACAACCTAGCGATTTTAATGGCCATTTTGTGGAACCCATGAGCTCACCTTCCCTGGTTTCTGGTCATTTTTTCATCTTTGGGAGGGGGGTTGACCCTCTCAAGAATCACTGGCGATGTCACAATCGACAAATATCGCACTATGGATGAGAGCCCATTGTACAACATATTCTAAAATATCGAAGCCATATCTGCCCTCCTTTCACTGTTCCTGTGAGTTTTCAATTAAGTGAGAGGGGGTTGCCCCCAAAAAATCATGGTTGGAAATTCATATATAGTGGAAAACTTTCGGAGTAAGAAAACGAATTCACCTGCGAAATTTCGACCAAATTTTTCCCAATCTGATCATTTTTAATTTGGAGGGGGAGCAGGGGGCTGACCCCTTCAAGAATCAGTGTGGAGGGTGGGGGGTCACGTTGCCTAATTAATGTATGACGGAGGAGAGCACAATGTAGAATAGGAACTATGATATTGGAGCGACATCTTCCCTCCCTTCCCTGTTTTCTAACCATTAACATTTTTGGAGGGTGACTGACCTCAACGAAAAATGATGGTGGAAAATATTGTAGAGAGGAAGACATTTTCAAGAAACCTGACAAAATGACCTGAGACGTTTCTTTTAAATCCGTATTCTCACTTTCTCCCATTTCTTTATCGTTTTTGGAGGGTGACTGAACCTTCAATAATCATGGGGGAGATCATGTCCCACAAATATCGCATTACAGATGACAGTCCATTGTACAACTTGTACTAAGATCTATCTATCTATCTATTGCCAGACGCCTCAATCCCGTTTGGGGTGGCCACAAACAAATCGCCTCCAAGTCGCCCTGTCCCCCGCCATTTCACTGCCCTGCTCCCAACTCACACCCCCCTCTCTCATATACCTCTCCACCCCATCCCTCCATCTCATCCTCGGCCTCCCCCTCCCTCTTCCCCCCTCCACCTCACTCACATACACTCTCTTCGTCAGTCTTTCACCCTCCATCCTCTCCACATGGCCAAACCACCTCAGTGTGTTCCTCATAACGCTTCCTATCACATCCACATCCACACCACAACGCTCCTTTATATCCTCATTCGTCAGCCTGTCTCTCCACGTGACTCCACAGGCTCCTCTTAAATAACTCATTTCCACTGTTCTCACTCTTGACTTGTGTCCTTCCAACAATGTCCAAGCTTCATTCCGTACGTTAGAGTTGGTATCACAATACTGTCATGTAGTAACTTTTTCACTTCCATGCTCACTTCCCTGTTTCTTATCACTGCTTTCAAGGAACCAGCAACCTTTCTTCCCTGCTGTACCCTCTCAAGCACTTCACCCTCCAAACCTCCATCCTTACTCATCACACTACCCAAATACTTAATCGTACTCACATTTTCCAATTCCTCACCATCCAACCTCGCTGTACATTCACTAACTTCACCTCTCTCAAAGACCATCACTTTACTCTTCCCTACATTCACCTTTAGGTTCTAAGATATCAAAGATATCAAAGGAATATCTGTCCTCCTTTCACTTTTTCTTATAATTTTTAATTGGTTGGTGGGCTGAACTCCGGCCCAACCCCTTAAAAATCATGGTTGGAAAATTGCATATTAGTACAGTGGAAAACCTTCCCAGTAACCAGAAGGACTCACCTGGAAAGTTTCATTCAAGTCCATAAAATCGGCTTGGAGGACTTGCAGCGCGCGCGCGCACACACACACACACACACACACACACACACACACACACACACACACACACACACACACACACACACACACACACACACACACACACAAGATGAATCTCGTGCATTGGCAAACAGTATCATCCTGCTTAGCAAGACTGATAAGTATGAGTCTCTTTCACATGGCTAGCATCAGCAAGGCTTTGGAAAAATGTAAACAAATACACAATTCTATAAATTAAATAACGAAAGACCAGACTCATCTGTGTCGAAATTAAGAAACTATTTAGTTACATACTTGCGTCTGCCTACAAACTGGTAAACATTATCCACAGAATCGAAACCTTGTTTTTAAATCTTCGTGGCACAGATACCAAATCTGAGATAGTTTGTTATATGTACTCAGGAAACTGAGTATCAAGTTTAGAGGCAACCCAATAGTTGCTACAAGCTCTGCGACAACTGTGAAGTGTCAGTAGTTCTCTGGATGGTTGAAAGTTCCTTACGTTCCAAGGAACTATATTCTGTTTTCAAAATAAAATGACTAAATGAAATAGAATTTTACCCAATGATTGTTGGGAATTTCTGAGATGAAATGTTGTTATTGTTGCTATTGCTGTTGTTGATGTTCAGCTTTGGTTGTTTGACTGAGCAGACCCATCGACTGCAAGTAAGTAACTACCTCCATGGGGTGGTCCCATGGACTCACTGTACTGTTGACGTTGTGTCTGAGTATTAGTATGACATGTACTGCACAGTGTTACATTATATGAGTTATGCTGTGTGGATCAAATGTAAGCTGGTAACTGAAAAGGGGTGGACGTGTCCCGCTCTAAGCCTAGCCCTGTGAACTCTGTCAGCTCTGTTTATTATTACCTATGATAGGTTGATGTCAGGAAAGGGCCATGCAGTATAGCGTTTTTATTGAGGTGACGTATTGCCATCCGCATGAAATAAGTATGCGCATCTTCACTGCTAGCTAGACGTTGCATTGCCTGGAGGTGAGATATTGCTGAAGGTGGTGTGGTAGTGTCTGTTGCATTGCGTGGAGGTTGGATGTTGCTGAAAGGTGGTCGGGTAGTCTGTGTGGTGATTGGTCTGTAACTTACTGTGTTATGTGGATCTGTTATCCAATGACAGGGTTTTTGTGTGTAAGCACAGGATGTCGGGTCGAACTGTGTACCTACTATCAATATATTCTGTAACAGGGAGAACTTCATTTACAAACTTCAATTGTGCAATAGGAATGGTTTAAGTGCAGTCAAGATTATGCGTAGTGTTGCCCTGTGAGGCCCACAAGGTGTTGTAATGGGTGCTATGTGTAGCAGAAACTGTTGCCAGGGAGATATGGGGGATGGTTGGTCTGATATATTGTTTGTCGAAGGAGGGTGTTTCATTCTGTTGCCCAGAGTCTGTCCCCTTAAGTGCTCTGCCTGCACTGAGTCTGGGGGTGCTACACCTCTTTGTGTGTTGTATCTGATTCTTGAAGGTGAGTCCAGTCTTATCTCTCCAGGATCTTACTGGATGTGTTGCGGAGCACAAGTACATTGTTAATGTGATGTTGCAGCTGTACCTATACTGATGTTTGCGCTGGTGATGAGTGTGATCATAGATTTGGATGGAGAGATTGTCAACCTGTTTTTCTCGGCTCATGCGAGAAGTGTGATGTGGTAGTCTTGTTACGCTGTACTGACTGCTTCTGCACTGTAATGTGTGGATGCTATAGATATCTCATCTGCATATGAGGCAATTTCTATGGGTAGTTGGAGTGTGGGAATATCATACATGTATAGACTTAAAAGTGTTGGTGAAAGAACGGAGCCCTGTCTCACTTCGTTAGGAAAGTTTCGTGTTCGTGATAACTTGGCCTGAAATGTAACATGAGCTTTTCTATCAGATAAGAATTTGGCAAGCAAGCTTTTGGTGCTATTCTCCATTTTGTGATGTAGGTTTTGGTAATTTGTTTGCAACAAGGGGTGGTATTAGAGGCTTTATTATGTCAGTTGTAACAAGTTTTCTACGTTGTGTGGGCCTAGTGGAGTTGATACTTCTCAGGTGCACGTTGTCTGATGTTGGTTAGTAAGGTGTTTCTGGAGCGTAGTGTTCTAAAATCCTGTTTTGCGTTGCCATTGTGAACGTTAGGCGTGACGAAAAAGATTTTGGAATTCATTAATTTATCCTGAATGTCAAGCAATGTAGCATTAAGGGTCTGTATGTATGAATTAGATTGTTATAGGTCTTTGTTTGGTTTATGGATAATGATGATTGTTTCATGTTTCTAAATGATGGAAATGCTGCAATGAGCGGTCGAGCAGGTGCTGATGTTTGTGAGGCCCTGGATATCATGTAGCACAAAATGTATTAGGTGTAGTCTGCCGCACCCCATCCAGCTCTGTGTTTGCAAGGTACTTTACTTTCTTGATAATGTGGCATGCACATTCTGGAGTAAATGGGATTACGCTATGGTCCTCTGAAAAGGACTGCCTATGCCTAGGGAAGATTGGTTTTCTGACTCGGTGCGGGTTCGTGTAAAGCGACGTATGTTTGCGAGGTGGCCATGAGAATGTCTGCTTGTTTTGGTGTATGATTTGCACTTAAACGGGTTTGGAGTATTTGTTCTTTGTGACACTTTTCATGCATAAATTTATTCTCATACCGGTAATTCTTTTCATTTTTTCTGGGTCATTCATATTCTGAACGCCTAGGTTCATATTCAGTATCAGGTTTTATATATATTTAATTTGTCATAATGTATGGAAGTCAAGCTTGGACCCAAGCCGTGAATGAGAGCAGTAGGAGTTATATGAAAGGAACATGCTGAGTCACATGGGGAGACAATAGGCAAATGAGAAAGTGAAGGAGTGCTTTGGTGTTGAAATGGATGTGACTAAAAGTGTTAGCAAAAATATTATGAGAATGTCTGGCCACGTGGAGAGAATGGAGAATAAGTGGATGACTACAAAAGTGTATGTGAGGTGAGGTGGAGAGGGGAAGGGGGAGACTGCGGATTGTATGGAGGGATGGGGTGGGGATATGAAAGAGAATAGGGGTTGTGAGGTGCAGTGATGAAGGAGAACAGGGGATGTGAGGTGCAGTGAGAGTAGCCTAATGGTAAGGTCATGTGGTGATTTGTTTGTAGCTGGCTCTTTTGGGATTAAAACATTTGGCTATACAGTAGTTAGATAAAAAGGTTTCATTTCTTGGTACTTCCGTTGCCTTGACCTATAGAGGCACACATACATACATACATACCTATCTATCTATCTATCTGTTTGCCTGCCTATCCATCTCTCTCTCTCTCTCTCTCTCTCTCTCTCCCTTTATGTAAGTATGTACTGTATATATGTATCTATCTATCTATATAGACAGATAGATATAGATACAGATATCTATCTATCTATCTATCTATATATATATATATATATATATATATATATATATATGTGTGTGTGTGTGTCTGTGTGTGTGTTTGTGTGTGCAGCTAATTCCTTCCAAACAGCCTTTTATGTACCATTCGTCAGTGCTTCAGACTACTTTCATTTCATTCCCTTCAGGTCTTAATCTAATATACAATAGCACTAGCCGTATGTGTGTGTGTGTGTGTGTGTGTGTGTGTGTGTGTGTGTTTTGGGCAGCCGAAACTACACACTCATATCGCACCAAAATTGGCACAGAAATCGCAAAAAATTCGTTCATGTGAAAAAACTTGGTCCCATCAGGGTTGAAAAACTTTTACTATATTTAATGAGCTATCACATTTTGACCCAAAAACGCCGCTCCTGGCGCCCGGCATAGGATCTCTGTAGAATTTTTTGCCCACAGGTACAACTAAGGTATTTCTGACTTGCGTTCGGACAACTTGGGTTCCATTCCCGAAGCTGCAAATAACATGATCAATTGGTTAGCTGCAAAAAATTTAAGTGACAGCGCTACACTGGAACAGCACATAAACGTTAGAGCCCTCCGCAGGAGTAAGTGCGAGGGGCCCGAAGGGCCCACGAGCACTTGTTTTCGTTCTGTAATTTTTCTTTAGTCTCGTATTTCGATATCAGGTTCCAGAATTTCTCCTCTACCCAGTCCTTCTCCTCTCCCTTTCGGTTCAGGGGAAACCATTCGTAGAGAAGGAGTTAATGAAGGTTGCAACAAATCCCACCTGTTTACAAAGTCTCTCCTAGCTCAGTGGCTTTTGCCTTTTGGTAGCAGAAATGAAATATGTATGCCATGAGAATGAGAAGTTAAATTCGTAAGTTTCTGTTCCTACCACCACATCTGTGGTGGCTTCCTTTGACGTCAAAATCCTTCCATTAGTGATCACTTACCTTCACTGGCAGCTTAATAATCAGACTTTCTTACTCATTTCCCGCTCTTGGTAACCTTTTTTTCCAAACCAAATAAACTTCCCTACTGAAATTTTACTTAATCTATTCTCTCTCTTTTTCACTAAGTTTCCCAACTTTCCCTATTGAAATGGAATGCTTGATCTTTCCGTCTCATTTCAGTCTTAATTATTCTCTAACCCTTGCTTCATATTGCACATGTAATTACCTCGCCAGGACGGAGTCCGACGAGGCATTGTTTTTGCTCAAGTTTGTTTGTCTGTTTGATTGTTTATTTGTTAGCAACATTACAGAAAAAACGGCTGACTGAAATTACATGAAACTTTCAGGATATGTGGGCACTGGTCCCCAAAGAAAGTGATTAAATTTTGGAGGTAATCGAACGACCATGAAAAGTCAAAATCAAGGTCACGGATTTTCAGAGAGCTATAACTTGAAAACGGTTGAAGATAGAGATATTTATTATTACAAACGTACAGGAACTCGTAATATGGGCTTTCATTTGGCATCAAGACCTTTGACTTTGAATGAACTTGAAAGGTCAAATTCAAGATCACGGATATTCGGGCTATAACTCGAAACTAGTTGAAGATAGAGATATTTACTATTTCCAAGATATAGAAAGTCTCATATGGGCTTTCATTTGGCGGCATGACCTTTGACACTGAGTGACCGCGAAAGGTCAAACGCAAGATCACGGATTTTCAGAGGGCGCAACTTGAAAACATTTGCGGCATTACCATAGACTTTAATCCATTAGCTCCCTGGGTTTCTGTGTGAGGGGTTTTCCTGGGAGGGTACTAAGCGTACTGCCTATCGACTTATAGTCACGAATCTCATAGGTCCCTACCCGGGGGTTCCTTCCTTTATTAACTTTTGAAAATGCCCAGCTCCGTCCTATATTGAGGATGCTGGGCGCAAATGGGTATTGTGCACTGACGCCAGATGGAAGAAATGAGCCAGTATTTAGCAGCAATTAAATAACTGCTGTCGGGCGAAGTTTGTTGTGCCTAGCACTACTTGTTATATGTTTTCCTTGTTTTCTGCCTCCACTCTCCCTTTCCCACCCATCTCATCGACCTAAAGTCATTTGATTCTGTGTCAACTTGCTTTCTCCTCTCCCCTACCCACACAGACACCACGCTCAGCACAGTAAGTATTTAGCACATCCTTAAAATTTTTAAGGGAAGAGTTATATGCCGAGGGAATAATGTGTCGCACTGTTCATTATCAGGGCAGCCAGGGTCAGTAGTGATGACTTTTTTTTTTTTTTAATCCATGACTTAAAACTGCTCTGTAGCTGATTTTACGAAAAAAAAAAAAAAAAAAATGACAAATTCATTCTCAATATATCTTTTTTGCAGATCCTGTCTTGTTCCTTCAGCAAAAATCTACTTAAACATGAAAATGCAGAAAGTTGCCATATCTCATTTTGCTGTAAATTTTTATCTAATTTATGAGATGGAAGAGATCATGAGGTTGTTTGTGAATCTGGATCCTGTACTGCATCCCCGTTTACCCCATTTGTGCGTAAAGTTTCAGCAACAACTCTCGACGACTTCCTGGAAATGTTATATAAGGAAATTAGGGTTCATTTAATTAATTTAACCCACTTTTCCCGAAAAAAAAAAATCACCCCAGTCCCTGGGATAAATATAATCTGGAAGGATTATAAATGCGATTCACTGCAAGAATTTATGCACAACAAAGTTTCAGTTTCAGTTGTAAATAAATGCCTGGATTATAGTGAGGCAGTTCATTGATGACAAAGTAAATCCTCCCTGAAGTACACATACAGTGGTTGCACTGGGAGAGACAGCAACACGATGAGACTGAGCAGGTCAGAGATTTGTTGAATGCTGTATGTACGGTGACATTAGAGAACATCACTACAACCAAGGGGATGGTAACGGGTTTTATCAAACTGGGATATCATTACTGTGATGATGAAAAAATGTAACCATTCAAATGATAAAATTATTTTGCTCTTTCTACTCCAGACAATTATATTCAATTTGTGAAGATACTATGACAGTGAAGGGCTAAAAGAATGCTGTATCTAAGCTTTCCAATATAAAACGTATCCCTACATGAATGAGATTGTTAGGAGATACATAATGAGAACATTTAATAAGAATATTTAATATTTACTAATGGATTGAAGAGACTCGTTGAATGGGACTCATTCCTCAAGCTTTTCGTGTATTTATCCATAAGGTTGATTTCCTGTTATGAATTACTTTTCTCCCTCCCCACTTTCCCCTCCCCCCCCCCAAAAAAAGGAAATTTTCATCAAGGTACATTATTCAGCTTAAATGAACGCTGTCTGTTATCTACGTCCCCTCAAAACCACATAAAGCTCTTTTTGCGTTCTCTTGATTCACGTGAAGTTCGCTGCAAATAAATGTATACCCAACAGTAAGTCATATGGAAAAGGAGAAGCCGAGTTGCTTTGTTTAACTTTAGGTTTTGGTAGAACGTTTATGAGTGATTAAATGAATGGTAACAGATGAACCAGGAAATAGAGAAAAAGATATACTTGGAAGTGGTTAACATAACGGCTAAGTTCGGATGAGGTTGTGGCTATTTTTCTCATCAATTCAGTTCAAGACATAGACTAAGAAGCCTGTTATCAAAATTTAGTTAGTCTTTTCAACGTTTAGTATTACACACACACACACACACACACACACACACACACACACACACACACACACACACACACACTAAACAAGCTCATACCAACCACCATTTCATCCTTCAGTTC
This sequence comes from Coenobita brevimanus, assembly GCF_032717465.1. Lineage (NCBI taxonomy): Eukaryota > Metazoa > Arthropoda > Malacostraca > Decapoda > Coenobitidae > Coenobita > Coenobita brevimanus. The sequence continues at coordinate 21,014,478 of NC_137008.1, read as the reverse complement.
CATTACGTATTTTTAAAACTCATTCTTGTGCTGTCCAAGCAAGTTTATTTATTTAAGAGAGATTTAAGGAATTGAAATGGTTAGATAAAACCTCCATTAATGGCTTCGCAACAGGAAAGGGTGTGTATTGATATAAAAGTCGTCATAACGAAACAATAATAATAATAATAATACAGTACGTCAGTAGGATGAAAGTAATGGAAGCAATGAAGAAAGGTAAAATGATGAAAGGCTCAGGAACTGAAGAAGTGTTTGGTGAAATGTTGAAGCAGGGAGGAGAGACAATAACAGAATGGATATGGAAGATGTGCAGAATGGCCTGCAAGGAAGGTAGAGTCCAGGAGGATTGGAAGTCAGGTATAATTATCTTCCTGCACAAAGGAAAGGAAAAAAAAAAGGGTCTGGTAATCAAAGGAGCATTTTTTTTAGTTTACTAGGAAAAGTTTATGGTAGGATTTACCTTTACCTTTACCGAAGTGCCGGTCACGTGACGTTAGCGGCCATGGAGCGCCATCTTCCTCTATCCTCAGCTACCTGATTAACTCCACATTGCTGATTCTTTCTTGTAAATCGCTTTTTACACAGTCCATATACTTTAATCGTTGTCTTCCTCTTGCTCTTCTTCCCTCTCTTCTTCCAAGCAAACAGTCATTTTCAAGTTCTTTTACTCTTGTAACATGTCCCCCAAAATTCCATCTGTCTTTTCCTTATTGTCTTCATCATTTCTCTTTCCACTCCTGCCCTTCTCAGAACTTCTTCATTTGTTACTTTTTCTATCAATGATATTCGCATCATTCATCTCAAAAACCATAACTCAATTGCTTGTAATCTCTCCCTCATTTTCTTCTTTACTGTCCACGTTTCGCACCCATATGGTAGGATACTTACTGAAAAAGTTAGGGGAATGACAGGAATTCCGCCAGGACTGCAGTGCGGATAGATGGTGAGCCAAGTGACATGACACATCCCTGGATTGAAACAGGGATGTGTCATGTCTCCATGGTTATTTAGTTTGTATGTGGATGGAGTTATAAAGGAAATAAAAGGGTGGCCAAAGGATGTTGGAGCAGCCCTAATGAAAGAGGGCAGTGTTTGGAAACTTCCTATTCTGTTGTTTCCATATGATACTGTATTGTGAAAACGAAGGGGAAGTTGAAGGCTTCATGAATGAGTCTGGGAGAGTACTGTACAGTATGTAAGAAAGGGAATCTAAAGGTGAATGTAGGGAAGAGTATAGTTGTTGTAATTTTTGAGGAAATTAAATCGCTGAATGCACACTGAGGCTGGATAGTGAAGAAATGGAAAATGTGAGTGCATTTAAGTACTTCGGTAGTGTAGTGATTAAGCAAAAGGAGTTTTCAAGATTCAGTGCTTCAGAGAGTACAGGAGGGAAGAAAGGTTGCTTGTTAATTGAAAGCAGTGATAAGACATACGGAAGTGAGCATAGAAGTAAAAAAGTCGCTGCCACTGCCACCAGCTCATATCCAATGCCACAATCCGCTGTACACAACAGCCCATCCTCTCCTCACTGTCATTAGCCCCTATCAGTGCTATGAAACCTTATCATTATCTTCCAGCCTCTATTACTGCTGCCGTCTTCTACCAAATCCCACTGGCCCAACCAGTTACCACCACCCCTACCCATTACCACCATCCCCAACCCTCTGCCACCTGCCCTAACCATACCCACCAGCCCTAGCTATTGTCACCAGCCCTACCCAAACCTATAAGCCCTACCCAATGCCACCGGTCCTATTAACTTATACCGGCCCTACCCACTGCCACCAACTCTACCCACAGCCAGCAGCCCTATCAACTGCCACCAGCCCTACCCACAGCAACCAGCCATATCCACTACCACCAGCCATACCCACAATCGCCAGCCCTAACCACAGTCACCAGCCCTGTCCACTGTTACCAGCTCTAACTTTCACTACCAGCCTCATCTACTGCCGCCAGCCCTACCCACTACCATCACCCCTACTCACTGCTACCAGCCCTATCCTCTACTACCAGCCCTATCCACTACCAACAGGCCAACAAACTTCCATCATCCCTATCCACTGCTACCAGCCATACCCACTACCACCAGCTACATCCACTTCCAGTACCCATACCCACTGTCGTCAGCACTACCTACTGCTAACCCCCCCGTGGGCAGCCACCTTGTCGTGGTGGGGGGGCTTGCGTGCTCCGGTGATCCCACAAGCCTGCCCGTGGATGTAATGACAACTGGCAGGGTCTCCCATGCGGGTAGGGTTGTGGGTGAGAGGTCTGACTAAGCGCTGCCCGAAACATAGGTTACCCGTATGGGTCATCGGTTCCGCCCTCCAGAGAGATCGCGTCAGTGCTGTCCTGAGTTGGTTGGTTGGGTGTCTGGGCTGGGGGGTGTTGGGGAAGGGGGTCTTTGCACTGATGGGAGCAAACTTTCGTATCACGGGATGCCCTTTTTGGGACATCCTCTGGGGACGAGGTACCCCACTCCCATCACACTGCGCTCGGTCCCCACTCTCCCTGGTAGGCGGTTTCCCTTGGCTCCTGGTGCCAACTTATGTTCATCAATGTCTATATGGATACACCAGACATTTCATTAACCACTCGTGTGGTCGGTGACCAGCCACACGAGTCGGCATCAACTGGTCTCTCTCTGGCCGACGACCCTGTACCCTCAGGGTCATCTGCCAAAACTGAAAGTTCGGATGTTCCCTGTATTGAGTTTTTACCTGGTGTCTTTGTGAAACATTCTTACACAAAACATATTGTCATCAAAATGGATAATGGTACTTCCTTCCGGAACCTGAATTGTGTCCAGATTCACAGTGGTCTAGTAACAGCATGTGGATTTACCCCCAAGGTCTCTTTGCAGGGCGATGGCTCTCTATTGTTAGCAGCCAGGAATGAAGAGGAGAGTTCACGCATCCAGTCTCTAACTGTGGTCGCCGGTTATCCTGTATCTGCCTCTCATCATTTGGTCCTGAACCAGTCCCGAGGGGTTGTGTATTCTCGTGACTTGATCTCATGTTCTGATTCTTCCCTCTTAGAGGGGCTGGCTCCTCAGGGTGTTGTAGGAGTACAGAGAATTATGAAGAAGGTTAATGGGGTTTTAACCCCCACGCCCACTCTTATCTTGACATTTGACCGTCTTACCTTGCCGGAGGTTATCACTGCTGCGTGGTGGAAGCTAAAGGTTAAACCTTATGTTCCCCGACCTAGAAGATGCTATTATTGTCAAAGATTTGGTCACGTCCGCCGTTCTTGCAGGCGGGAAGCGTCTGGCCTTCCTGAGGTCTGTGGAAATTGTGGTGGAATTTCTCATGGTATAGATGATTGTTCTCAACCCTCTAAATGTTTGAACTGTGGAGGAGCACATGCAGCCTCCTCAAGGGATTGCGAAGTATACAAATATGAATACGAGATCATTTCTGTCCGAACGAAGGAGAAAATTTCCTTTTCTGAGGTAAAGACCAGGGTAAGGGAGCGGTTCATTCGCCCTGGGGTTACCTTTGCTGCTGCATTGTCTCACCATAAAGCTACCCGGCAGGTGCCCCTGCCATCACACAATGCCCCATCAAATTCTCAGGGTTCTACTTCCCGGCCTTCTTGCTCGTGGGGTTCCACTGAGGGAGTGCAGCCTGGAAGCAGCTGTGCTTCCTCCAGGGAGGTGCCTCCTGTCTCTGGGGTTGTCCCCTCTGCGGTGGTTCTTCCAGCGTCTGGGAGTGCCTCCCCCATCCCAGTTCCTCTGGTTCCTCCTGTGACAAACACCCGTGTCGATGCTACACTTTGCTTTGACACATCCAAAACTCCCGATGTCCTTCCTGTGCATCCTTGTCCTGACATATCCAAAAAAAACAGTGTCTCTCATACTTCTGTATCAGCTGCTACTTCCGTACCGACTGCTGCTCCTGTACCATCTGCCCGCTCTGCTACTGTTGCTCACTCTTCTTTACAGTGTGGCACTATAGTTTCTAATGCTTTAAGTTCTGGTGCAGAGATGGAGGTTGCATCTGCCAACCTCAAACGAGTGAGGAGTGAGGAGTTTTTGGGTGACTCCCCTCCTTCTAAGGTTCAAACTTCTGTACCACATGAGGATTCTGAGGGGGCTCTTCGCTCGACAACCCAGCCAGTGGTGGCGTCTAAGTCTGTGGGTGTTCATGATGGCCCTTCTAGGATTCCCGTCCCTGCCTCTTCTTCAGGTGTGGTGGGGCCTGGGTCTTTAGATACTCATAGAGCTCAGATGATTGCTCATTCTGATCCGTCACCCAGCGGCCAACCTTTGGATGATTTGGTTGGGGGGGGTTCAGTTGGCCCCGAGGTGCCAGCTGAACCCTCACATGGGTGTGCGGACGGGGCACGTGGGTCTTCCAAGAAGGTCTCTGTGCTTCGGACTCATTCTGGCGATGGGCGGGACATGTCTCGGGGTAAGGGTACTTCCACCCATGGAAACTCTAAATCTTCATTGCCTTCTCGGTTGGTGAGGCAGAGCTCCACGCCTAGGAAGAAGGGCTTTCACTCCCTTCCCAACGAGGTTGCTACATAGCTTTCTAAGTTCATAATATTTAATACTAATCACTATGGCTCAATCGGTACCAATCTGTCTTCAGTGGAACTGTAGAGGTGCCATGGCAAATTGGGAGGAATTGCAGTTATTACTCTCTGCTCTGAACCCACTCTGTGTATGTCTTCAGGAGACAATGGTGGGGGACAGACAGTTCCCTTCCATTAGGGGGTATAAAGCCTTCCATGCATCTCCTCCTGGTGTTCACAGCGGTGGATGTGAAATTTTGTGCCGTTCTAATGTCCCCTTTATTTCCTTTGAGATTCAGTCGCCCTTTCAAGTTCTAGCCGTACAAATGCACGTTGGGAGGTGCTATACCATCTGTTGTCTGTACCTTCCACCATCCGTTCCTGTTATACGTGCTGATCTAGAAACCCTTATCAGCCAACTTCCACCCTCTTTCCTACTCCTTGGTGACCTTAATGGCCGCCATCCTTTGTGGGGTGACCCACTCTCAAATCCCCGGGGTGATCTTCTTGCCTCTTTGGTTGGGGATTTAGATTTGGTTGTCCTAAATGATGAAAGGCCGACCCATTTTCATGTTCAGACTGGCACGTATTCTGTCATTGACCTTACTTCTCCTCTAACTGTGCCCTTGATTTTTCTTGGGAGGTTTTGGATGATCTACATGGTAGTGACCATTATCCTGTAGTGGTCCAGCCTACTTGCTCTGTTCCTGTAGCCCGTCTGCCACGCTGGTGTCTGGACAGGGCTGATTGGTCTCTCTTTGAGGAACTATGTGTATTTGCCAACAGGGTTACTGATTTTTCAACTATCGATGATGCCGAATGTTATTTTACTAAGACCATTTTCTCAGCAGAGGTTCATTCCATCCCAGGGACTTCTGGTGTTTTTTCCCGGAGACCTGTGCCATGGTGGAATGATGACTGCTCCATAGCAAAGGGAACTTACAAAGCAGCTGCTCGTCAGTATCTTGCCAATCGTAATGTTGATTTTCTAAAAATACAGTTTCGCAAAGCACGTGCTCGCTATAGATGGGTCATGAAGAATGCTCGCCGTAACTCGTGGAGGTCGTATGTTTCTACAATTACATCTTCAAGTTCAATGTCTGTGGTGTGGAAAAAGGTGCGCAAGATTTCTGGTAGGTTCTTGCCCCCCTCCCCTCCGGTGTTGCGCCTTCACGGAGAACTTGTGTCTGCACCAGATGCAGTAGCCTCTGCTTTTGCAGATCAGTTTTACGCTGTCTCCAAAAAGGATCCTTCTCAGCCATTTGCCACCTTTTGGAGGAATCAGGAGAGGCTGGGTCTTGACTTTCGCTCTCATGGCGGAGAGCTGTATAATTTAGATTTCAGTCTCTGTGAGCTACGTGCTGCCCTTTCAGAGTGTCGTGACACTGCTCCGGCCTGACGATATTCCATACACTATGCTGCGTCATCTTCTGACTGATTCACTTCAGTTTTTATTGGACCTTTTTAACAGGGTTTGGAGTGAGGGCTCTATTCCGAGGAGTTGGAAGTTGGGTATTGTCCTCCCCTTTCCCAAGCCTGGTAAAGACCATTCCCAAGTCTCCAACTATCGCCCTATCACTTTACTTTAACATCATGTGTGTGCAAGCTGTTCGAAAAGATGGTCAATGTCAGGCTTATGTGGTTTCTGGAGAAGGGTTGCTTTCTCTCTCCGTCGCAGAGTGGTTTCCGTAAATTACGGTGCACTTCAGACAACCTTATCAGGCTTGAGGCGTCAATCTGTGAAGCTTTTGCCTCCAAGCAATATCTTGTGGCTGTGTTTTTTGACCTTGAGAAGGCTTATGACACTGCCTGGCGCCATGGCATCCTCCAACAACTTCATGCCTTTGGTTTACGTGGTCGCCTGCCTGTGTTGCTTGGAGACTTCTTGACTGATTGTGTATTTTGGGTCCGTGTGGGTTCTACCCTCTCTGTGCCACTGTGCCAGGAGGAAGGTGTCCCGCAGGGGAGTGTCTTAAGTGTTTCCCTGTTTGCAGTGGCCATTAATGGTATCATTGACACTGTGCCTGCTGGGGTATCCTCATCCCTTTATGTGGATGATTTAGCTATATGGTTTTCTGGCTCCCGCATGTCTGCTATTGAGCGGTGGTTGCAACTTGCCTTGGACAAGATTTCTGCCTGGGCCATTTCCAAGGGTTTTCGGTTTTCCCCTTGAAAGACTGTGGCTATGCACTTCTGTAGGATGAGAGGGGTACACCCGGACCCTGATCTCTAGCTTTGTGGCAGGAGACTCCGTTGTGTGACAGAGACGAAATTCTTGGGCCTGACTTTTGATTGTCGTTTGACATGGGTCTCACACTTGGCAAATCTTAAATCATCATGTATGAAGGCTCTCAGTCTATTGAGGGTTCTGTCCCATACCTCTTGGGGTGCTGATTGAAGGACACCCTTGCATTTGTTTCGGGTATTTGTAACCTCTAAGCTGTCATATGGCTGTGAGGTATATTCCTCTGCCACAGAATCAAGACTAAAAACTCTAGATGCTCTCTATCATACTGGTCTTCGCCTTGCAACTAGGGCTTTTCGGTCCTCTCCAATTCCCAGCTTATTGGTGGAAGCTGGTGTGCCTCCCTTAGATCTACTGCATCAGTCTGTTGCAGTACGGTGCTGGCTCCGGATTCGTCGCCTTCCAGACTCATTTGTCTGTGAGGGTGTGACGAAACAGTCTTGTCTTTTGTGTTACAGTAGACACCCTCGCATGCCTCGTCCATTTGGCTACAGGGTTCAGGATATAATGGAGGGGTTTGGTTTGTCGGCAGTACTTGTCAGTCCTGTTCGGATCCCGAGGGTTGCGCCTTGGATTTTGCCCAAAGTAACTTTCTGCAGGCCTATTGCAGGTTCAAAGGATTTTGTCGCTCCTCAGTGTCTTTTAAGGTTATTTTTAGAACATTCTTCTAGTCATGGTGGTTCTGTGCCTGTGTATACCGATGGCTCTAAATCCGCATCAGGTGTTGGTTTTGGAGTGGTATTTCCAAATTTTAGCCGTGGAGGTAGTCTTCCTTTGGTTGCCTCAGTTTTTACTGCAGAGTTGTCAGCCATCATTTTAGCCTTGAAGTTGGTGTTTGTTCATCCTGACAATTATTTTACTATTTTTAGCAACTCTCAAGGGGCGCTTTTGGCCCTGGACTCTTTTAACTCTTCCCATCCCTTAGTTTTAGTTATTTTGGAGTGGCTGTTCCTTATTCGTCGTCTGGGGAAGAGAGTGGATTTTTGCTGGGTTCCCGCACATGTTGGTGTGGTGGGCAATGAGACTGCGGATGCATTGGCCAAGGCTGCAGCTACTCAACAGCCTCCAACAGAATATCCGCTTCCTGCATCTGATCTAACACCTTACTTGTGGGACAGAATGCATGTGTGTTGGCAGAGACGCTGGGATGGTGTTGCTCATAATAAGCTGAAAGAGGTCTTCCAGAGAGTGGTTGTGCCAATGTTCTCCCTTCCATGCCTTGGCGATTGGAGGTAGCTCTTGCTAGGCTTCGCATTGGGCACTCTCGGCTTACACATGGGTTCCTGATGAGTGGCGAGACTCAACTGTACTGTGATGATTGCTTTGTTCCCCTTACTGTCCGTCACTTGCTGGTCGAGTGTCCAAGTTTGGGGGATCTGCGTTGGAGATTCCTCCATAGGCATACAGGGGTAGATGGTGCCTACTGTCTCTCCTCGATGCTTGGGGGAGCCCATAGCGTTTTTACTGATGTTTTTGGTTTTCTTCAGGAGGCGGGCCTCCTTCCACTTTTATAAGAAATTGTTTTCTCTTTTAACTATTCTTTTATTATTTTCAGTGTATTATTTCTAGAAAAAGTTATTAACTATGCACAATTTATTTGCCATGTGTTTTAGCTTGTTGTCCGGCGGCATATGACCTTAGCAGTTGCGCCGCCAGTTTCTACTACAATCAATCAATCAATTACCTACTGCTACCTTCTCTACCCTCGACTACCAGCCCTACCTACTGCCACCAACACCTCCCTCGTTGTAAACGACCCTTCAGCTTTGGCACTTACCCATGATCTTGATTAACTGTCGTTCATCAGTATCCATCCTATATTTCCCTTGCTGCCTCTGCCCTAGGGTGGAGCTGTCGGTGCATTGATTACCACATCTAGCTCGCAGCTGGAAGATCCTGATAATTTTGGGTCGTGTTCTCAGGATGGCTGGTATTCAGCAGAAACTGACGTATTATAGTATATTTTTGTTATTTCCAGACGTTCGAGAAAACCTTCGCAAGCTAATTTTCTTCTAAGATGAGTCAAATACATCATCAGATTCAGTGAGATAATGGCCTTGTATAATCGAAGGGAAGATATCTAACCCATTTTTTTCCTCATCTCCCCTGCCTTCTTACTCTGTGTTTGCTTTAGCTATATATAAACCATATATACGGACTGGGAGCGAAAGAAAGGTAAAGTGAAAATGCGCAGAGTGACTATGAGCGCTGGCCTCTACATCACCGTTATGAACCCCAATTCCAGTGCAAATATGAAGCATAGCTAGTGCACTAACAGATATTGCACTTTTTAATGGAATGAAATAACCGGTACAGTATTTCCATCTATGCAGCTGTGTCCATATAATTAAAGCAAGCGATAGCGAACATCTTTCAAACTGCACTGTTATCTCTGACAAAAACATGGTACATTGAGGAATAAAGTCTCAAAAAAAAGGACAGTCGTCAAACACATTTAATCAGTACAGGATCCTGAAGGAAGCCGAAGGGGGCTTGAAATATTCACTGTCATCCATGATGAAAAAAATGTTGTAGACGATCGTAAATGTGTCTTAATCGCATTAATATAAAGTAAGTTATAAATACCTCGAAAACGTTTATTAGATTATGGTCTTTTTAAAATGGAAACTAAAAAAGAATGAACTGAATAGGAAATGAAAATTACACAAAATAAGAATACCCAGGATGAAATTATATCTTGCTGAAGAATACTGCTGTGTAAAGGTGATGCGATCGACCGAGTAACAAGAACTAACAGGTGCTTCGCTGCCCTATAAGGCCACCATGCACTTGCTCCTGTGCAGGACTCTCTGGCTTTGCCCTCGAATCTCGGTCGTTCGCCGCGGCTGAACAGAAATGGTAGATCAGAGTTGACCTTTCCGCTACTCGTGATCGGTTTTAATCATGTCACAACTGCAAATGAATGACTGGATGAAAGGGAAATCAGTTTACACAGCCGAATGCATACTACAGCAACAGTGCCAACGGTGCTAAATTATGTCCTTATATCTGAATTTCAAGCAGAGTAATTGTGTGTTGAAGATGACCAGTATTCAGAGATTCATGTTTCCCAGTTGTTTCAGTTACGCATGACTAGTTCAGAAACCATGCATCTGCTTGCAGTAGTTTTCGTACCGTTGCACACAGAATTCTATTTCGATGACAGTCATAAATTTGGTTGAGGGAAACATGATTTTGTGCAATACTTCATCGTTCAAGTGACGGTCATTTTTTATCCACACCTCCTGCTGCTCGAAACTTCACTACTTGAAAATGAAGCGTAGCTGCTTCGACGCTGGACGGCCCCAGAGGCATTGCGTGTAGCGCACTGCCAGTGGGGAAAATTGCTAGGGGCCAAAACACTCCATTAGAAAAATTCATTGGACACAAGAATAAAATTGGCCTCTCTGTGACCCTGCTGCAACCATCCTGATGAGCTTCATTGCAATACTTTTTTACAGTTTCAGCTGCACCACACAAAGAGACAGACAGACAGACAGAGAGACAGACGGCTAGAATTATAATTTATTAGACAAGTGCTTTGCGTCCTTACCGGGCCACCGCGTACTTGCCTCAGCGAAGGATTCATGTGGGAAGCCGAAGAATTTCAATCATTTGCAGCTAGACGGGTTTCGTTTCAGTCATGTCGCGATTGAAACAGAATGGATGAATATATGGGGAAACTGTTTGTACAGTCAAGTAAGTAACGCAGGATTGGTGGCAGTGATGTCTAATTATATCATTATATTCAAGTTTCAAGTGTTGTAATAGTGTATTGAAGATAAAAAAAACTTTCAGCAATTCATGTTTTCCCCTGCTGCCAGTTGTTTCAGTTGCCCACGACTGTCTCAAAAACGTTGAATCATCTTGCAGTATTTTTTTACACCGCTGTACGCAGAATTTTTTATCGATGCCAATAACATACAATTTGTTGATGAAAAAATTATTTTCTGAGATGTTTCTCTGTTCAAACGAGAGCCGTTTTTTCAACCAAGCCTCCAGTTGCTCAAAACCAATGAATAGCTGATTGAACGCCGGCCAGTCCCCATTCGACGCGTTCTGCTTCATGTGTAGTCAATGGGAACAATTACTGGGGACTAATACACCCGTTTAGAAAATTTCAGTCGATATATCTGTGTCCCATTTGCAACCTACTTGACACATCTTGACAAGTTTAATCTCAATCATTTTTTCTAGTTTTGGCTGCACTGCACACAGACAGACAGACAAACAAACACATGGCTAACATGGAATTATATTAGGCTGATGGAAGACCAAGACGGGTCGAAAACGAGGAAAACCGTGTGAATTTCACTAGTAGCAAATTATGACTTTTCATATTTTACACTAACCTGCCTTGGGGAGGTAGTGACCGAGTGGTTTGAATGATGGTCTGTTGTACGAATGGACGTGAATTTCATACGTGGTTGGGGCAAGGAAGTGTTTTAGGATTTGATATTTGTTACAGAAATATTTTATTGGTGTACCACAAGACCCACCGACTTGTCATTATATATCAAAAATACTTCTAATACCAACACAAGAGTCCGGAATATTACAGTTCTTGCATGTATTCGGTAGAAAGTTGGATATTAGCGCCGATGTAGTGACAGGTGATGGAGTGGGGAAGACACGGAGACTCCTGGGTCTCAGGGCTGTTAAGCCTATGCCCAAAGTCGGACATATGAAAAAACTTCTCGTGATGAATTTCTTCCACATGAATTACTTCGGGAATTTATGGCACCTTCTTTTTTAGTATTGATCAGATAAAATAGTCATGTCTAAATCACACACACACACACACACACACACACACACACACACACACACACACACACACACACACAGACGAAAGTCCGTGAGGTCTTAGGCCTGGCAAATGCATGAAGGTATACAAAATTCACCTTCACAAGCCACGCAGTGAATACAGAATTCAAAGCATTAAAAAAAAAAAAAAAAAAAAAGCAAGGAAAGAGCAGGACACCCGAACTCGCCAAGTGTATTCAGATCGATGCATGACCTGGGGCGGAATTTATAAACTGACCGGAGCAAATTTTTAATGTAAGATTACTTGTGAATATATTGCAAATAAACGACAGATTACAGTACCGTCATTAAGGAATTGTTATTGAGACAAAAATACCGTAAGATTTTGCTCAAGTAATTTTATGTATATGATTAAGAACAGCATTACGTGCCTGGTTATATTTTTAGTGTCTTCATTCAGAGCCTAAACATCCCACAATTTTACCGAAGTGTCCACATAGGACATATTATCCACACAAGGTAAATGGCAGCTATTTATTTCCATTAATCAGAATGTTAAGATACGTATTAACTTCTTAAACTATTTCATTATTATGAACTTATGTAAGCATCCTGCTTTTTTACAAGCTAGTAGCATGCGATGTACTTAGCTGAAAGAAATCCGATCAGGGTTATAATACTGTGAGACGTCACAAGAGTACCCGGTATATCATTATGACCAAAGGGGGCTCCATGGTTACGAGCCGTATCTGATGGAAGGGCCTTGTTTACCATCAGAAGTAAATATGTCCTTTATATGGCCACCATTCAACGTAGTCAGTGGCTTCCTAGGTTATAACAGATCATTTGGATTGGCATTCATTTTAAAGGCGCCTAAGGATAGCACTAGATTGAGAGTGTGGATAATGGGATACCTACACCTGTCAATAAATGGGACAACTTTTGATAAACCGAACTGAAAATTCCAAATGCTCTGTGGCATGGCTTCATGGCTGTGGTTAAATATTTGATGTGCTAGATTGCTATAGCGTCATTTCAGAATGTTCTCTTGAGGAGAGTTTCCCCCCTCCCCCCCAAAAAAAAAAAAAAAAATCTACCCTATCATCTGCTATTATGATGTCTCTCCTTTTGACAGAATAACCTTAAAACATTTATTATTCCAGCACATCCCATACCTCAGCCAAAGTCTCACTCTCGACATCGGTCACATACACTGTTCTAGCCACTCTCAGTATTCGATATCACTACTTAGCCAATCTGTCTCAGGGTATTTCTTATTATTTTTTATCACATCCACGTCACCACAGTGCTCCAAACCATCTTCACTAGTATGTTTGTCTGTCAACGTAACTTCCAAAAGTTCTCTTAGATAACTCAATTTCTGTCCTCTTACTCCAGACTTGTTTCATTTTACTAGATCCAAAGCCTTTCTGTCCTACGTTAGAGTGGGGATCTCGGTACTGAATTGCAGCAACTTCTGCATTTCCATGCTCACTTCCCTATCCCCTATCACTGCCCTCACTGTAACTTTAATCTTCCTTCCCTGACGTATCATTTTTCATACTTCAATCTGATTTTCTTACGCATCACACTGCCAAATTATTAAAATTTATTGATGTTTACCATGTCTCCTTAAATTCAACCTCACAATGCACTTCAGAACTTCATTCCTCTCAATGGCCATTGTTTTACTCTTTGCCACATTAACATCCGATTTCTTAGCTTACATACACTTCCATACTCATTCACCAAGCCAAACAACTCCAAGTCATCTTCACTCAACAGAAATACATCACCAAGTAAACCATAGGTCAGGCAATTTCCAACCCTTTTCCACTAAAGACACTCCCAAATTTACTAACCTACCTTGAGTTACATAATTATATATATATATATATATATATATATGTGTGTGTGTGTGTGTGTGTGTGTAGGAGATTCACACATTACAGGTGAGTGTACAGTATATGTATACAGTTTTCGACGCTCCAGGCGGGAATCGAACCCGAGATCTCTAGACAGAAGTCAGGCACCGTTACCACTACACCACGGCGTATTGAAAACCAAGCCACTGGAAGTCTATGAAGGACCTGGTTAATCCGTAATGGGAGGATATTTTTCAATCCCAACTCATATGATGATACACATTTCAGACACATCAGGATTTTTGCTTAACCCCACGCATGTCGGTTAGTAACATAACTTCAGTTATAAGTAATACTCTTTGGGAATGTTTCACCAGTTATACAGCTTCTCTTATTTCATAGGCTAATACAAATATATAAATCACTTCCTTCCATTTTTTTTTTCTTGGCTGTACTCTTGAATAGCCTTAGTTCTATTTGACTTATCGTTCATGTAATTTACTAAGGCACTTTTTCCATTTACACGCACTATTTACACACACACTATATATACACACACTATTATATTCACTATTTACAAAGCTCCACATACCTGTGCTTAGCAGGTCACGAACGGATATTAATCGAATCTAAATCACTTATATCATGACACATACCATAACTTCATTTATAATTAATTTTCACTGGAGTATTTTCACTTATAATATGGCTTGCTTTTTTAAATCTCATACACAAATACAAATACAGAAATCACATCCTTACATTCCTATTTTCTTGGCTATACTTGCCAATGCCTATATTTCTGTTTTGCTTATCGTTAGTTCACGTAATTTCTCTGAGCTAATTTTTCTATTTGCACACACTATATACACTGTTTACAGAGCCCCATACACCTGTGCTTAGTAGGTTACGAACCGATGATAACTGAACCTAAAACACTTATAACACTTATCGTAACTTCAGTTATAACTAATTTCCTTTGGATTTTTTTTACACTTGTCATACAGCTTCCTTCTCTAAGTTTATACGCTAAAACAAATACACAAATCGCTTCCTTCCATTTCAGTTTTCTTGGCAATACTTTTCAGTTGCTTTATTCCTATGTCACTTATCGTTAGTTCACGAACACATTATTTACACACACTATATACACACACAGTTATATACAATATACAAAATTCCACACATCTGTGCCTAGTAGGTTAGGAACTGGTGATAATATAAAAAGCTAACCTATCAGGAGCAATGCATGGCGGAGCGGCGTTTAAGGGCGGCTCGTAGGCGGGCTAACACTACGAATATTTCTCTCTTGACTTTCGCCCTCACCGTTTCCACGCGGCTGGAGTGGTAAATATTTCCCTGTTGACTTTCGTCCTTCCCCAGCAACCTCCTCACCCTCAGACTCCTCAGATGGCTACCCTGGCTCACTGGAATGTTAGGGAGACGCAGGGTAGTCTGCAGGGTCATTGGGGTCACTCTCCACTGGTGGAATGAGACGCGAGTGAGACGGGAAAACGAAATCGGACAAGTTGAAATGGATTGGTTGATGGTCGATCTTTTTTTTTTTTTAGGTAAACAATTTATTTGGGTGATAAATATGCTGAATTATCCTATTATATAGTTAATTTGACAAACCAAAGTAAGAATTTGGAGATATAAGCCTTCAAAGTTGCACAAAAAGAGGTTGATGGCAGTGCAAGCCACGCATGACTGTGACGTCATAGGCCGCCAAACCAGAGACAAAACGCGACTGCGATCGCCAGTCGTGTGACTGGTTCTGCTGATTAGGCAAGCTTTGCATGGTCATGGCAAAGTCAGGAAATAACCACCATTGGTGCATAGTTTCACTGTGCAAGAACACAAGTAGAATTCTATCTATCTATATACCTAGGCTGCATCCCCCAAGGAAAGGGAGGTAGCCGAGACAGGACGACACATTCCCCATTTACTCATCCATTCAAACACATTCATTCGCATCTTAGCCCCAAGGGGAGAACGGACAGATCCTCACCGCACCACACCGCACAAGGGTCAACTGCGCAATGCAATCAGTGACATCTGCAGCAGGGCCCGACAGCAGAGCTGGTTTACCCCTGCCACATCATAACAGACCCATCCCCTTACCCGCACCTGACCTGACTAGCTGATCAGACCAAATGCGGGAGAATATCCCCTCAGGGCTGCGTCATCACTTATTCATTCACAATTTCTCTCCATTTATTTCTGTCACGCACAGCCACTCTTCCTTGCTCAACAGACATCCCTCTCGCATCCAGAGCTCTCTTCACACTGTCCATCCATCCTATTCGTGGTCTTCCTCTCAGCCTTACACCTCTCACATCAGATCTAGTTATCTTTTTCACCAATCGCTCATTATCCATTCTCTCCATATGCCCAAACCATCGCAACACCCTCTGCTCAACTCTACCAGCCATCTCCTGAACAACTCCAGTTCTCCTTCGCACTTCATCATTTCGCACTCGATCCCTACGCGTCACTCAACACATACTCCTCAGACACCTCATCTCCATTACATTCAAACTTTTCCTCTCTGCTACACCCATATTCCATGTTTCAGCCCCATATAACGCAGTCGGTACCACAACACCCTCATACAACCTTCTCTTTACATCCATTCTAAGCGAACGACATCTAAACACTTTTTTCATTCCTCCCAGGACCTTTCCTACTTCATTTATTCTAAACTTCACTTCTGAATCTATTCTTCCATCCACAGCAACATGTGACCCTAGATATTTAAAACACTCTACCTCCTCAAGCAACTCGCCATTCAAAGCTATATTCATCCCCCTACCATCTACCAACCTCGTACACTTCATCACTTTACTCTTATTCTCATTTACTTTCAATTTCCTCCTTTCACACACCCTTCCAAACTCCTCTGCCAACTGTCTCAGTCTCTCCTCTGAATCAGCCACCAGTGCAGTATCATCTGCAAACAGCAGCTGCTTCAGATTCCACTCTCCACCATCAACATTCACCAGACTCAGACCTCCACCTAAAACTCTTGCATTCACCTCCCTTACAACACCATCCATGAAAATATTACACAACCAAGGCGACATCACACATCCCTGTCGCAGCCCCACTCTCACAGGAAACCAGTCACTCACAGCATTTCCCACTCTTACACACGCTCTACTATTTACATAAAAACTTTTCACCCCTTTTAACCCTTTAACTGCGGGCATTGTTTTGCCCCGACTGTCCTCTCCCGCGGGGATTTCGACCAAAATGTAAACAAACTTTAAACCTTTATAACTCTGCACAGAATAAATCTAGAGCGAAAAATAAGGTACCAATAGAAAGTACTAACCTTCGGCTTTGCAATGATGTAGGTTTCATGATTTCGTTGACTATCACTGGATGGGCAGTGCCATTAGAAGTGAGCAATCTAAAATCACTTTTTCGCTCACACACCATTACCTTCGCTCATACACCATTACCAAATGCCAATCTCATTCTGATAATAATACTATACACATATATGAACACTGCACATACGATAAACACCCACTCTGTGTTCACTGAGGCAGGTAAAAGGCACTGTAATTACCCGCACTTCACTGCCACATCAGCGGTGTTGTAATCACTATTTTTCGCTCACACACCATTACCAAATGCCAACCTCATTCTCATAATAATACTATAAACATATATGAACACTGCACATACGATAAACACCCACTCTGTGTTCACTGAGGCAGGTAAAAGGCACTGCACTTCACTATCACATCAGCAGTGTTGTCACTCACACAGCTGGACAGATACTGATGCGTGTTTGGTCCGGGGTGGGGTGGGGGGCCCAGGGGGTGGGAGGTGGGGCCCCAGGGGGGGGAGGAGGGAGGTGGGGGTCGGCTGGAGTGAAAGAACTTAATAGCTACTCTCCCTTGAAACAATTGGCGCACGGAAAAAACGCGGGGTATTCAAAATATTCACAAACATTCGAGAATGACACCCGCGGTTTGGTCCAGTTTTTGCAATGTCATTCTGGAATGACAACCCGCGGTTAAAGGGTTAATAACCTACCATCAAGTCCATACACTCTTAAAACAGTCCACAAAGCCTCCCTATCAATTCTATCATACGCTTTCTCTAAATCCATGAATGCCCAAAACACATCCTTGCCTTTCGCTAAATACTTTTCACACACTTGTCTCACAGCAAACACCTGATCCACGCATCCCCTCCCTCTCCCAAAGCCACACTGCTCTTCACCAATCACTCCCTCTGTACCCTCTCTAACTCTCATAATTAACACTCTACCATAAACCTTACCTACAACACTCAACAGACTTATACCCCTGAAGCTAGTACATTCATACTTATCACCCTTGCCTTTATACAACGGGACCACACAAGCACTTGCCCAGTCAATTGGCACCATACCTTTCACAAAGCGCACATTCAACAATCTTACTAACCAGTCAACAATGGTCACTCCACCACTCTTCAGGCATTCAACAGCACACCCATCCATACCTGCAGCTTTCCCTGTTTTCATCTCCTTTACTGCCTTCTCCACTTCCTCCTTCGTGATCAAAGAATCATTCAACTCTCCCAACACATTTATTCCTTGCACCCTTCCATCTGCCACAATCTCAGCCACCCTTTCCTCCTCTACATTTAACAGTCTTTCAAAATACTCTGCCCATCTCTTCCTTACTGCATCCATCTCAATTAGCATCCTTCCATCCTCTGCTTTTACTCGTTCTTCCTTCCCAGACTCTCCCTTTCGCACCCTTTTCACCTCCTTCCAAAACATTTTCTTATTCTGTTGAAAATTTTCTGTAAGCCGTCTACCCCACCCCTCATCTGCTACCACTTTAGCATCACGCACAGCCCTTCTCGCCCTATTCCTCTTTTCCTTATACCTTTCATATGACATCTCATCCTTCCTCTGCAGCCACACTTCATATGCACGTCTCTTCTCAGCCACAGCCATATTTACTTCCTCGCACCACCATTCACTTCCTTTTCTTACACCACCACCCACACGTCTCACACCACACACCTCTTCTGCATGCCCCACCACAGCACTCTTAAACAACTGCCATTCCTCCTCCACACTGCCATTTTCCTGATCTTTCAGTGCGTTCCACTCATCTTTCAATTTCTCCTGATACTCTATCTTTTTCTCTCTTTTATCCAACTCACTCACTTTCAAAACCTCCCTGCCACACCTAACCCTCCTAGCTCTCACCCATCTCTTACCTACTCTTAACTTTCCCTCCACCAGGTAGTGGTCAGACATACCTCCACCCTCCCCTCTCAGAACTCTCACATCCAACAATCTTCCTATTACATTCCTAGACACAACCACATAGTCCATCCAAGCTCTATCAACAACCCTTCCACCCTCCTGTCTCACCCATGTATACTTATAAATATCTTTCTTCTCAAACAGCGTATTTCCAATCACCATCTCTCGCGCAACACGCATCGCTATCATTCGTTCCCCATTTTCATTTCTTCCAGGCAACCATGCATACCAACTACACCCTCAACTGCTACATTTCCCACTCTAGCATTCAGATCTCCCATCATTACCACATTCACATTCGCTCCAAACCTCTGCAGACACTCATCAACATCATTGCAGAAAGACTCCCTCTCTTCTTCATCCCTTTCACTACCAGGCCCATATGCACTCACAAACACCCACAACTCACGTTCAAATTTCGCTTTCAACCACATCAGTCTCGATGACACCTCCTTCCATTCAATCACACACTGCTGTACTTCCGGACTCACTAACAAGGCCACACCTTCTCTTGCCCTTCCTGTATTAACACCTGGCAATCTTCCATTCACACTTCCAAACATAGACTCACCCTTCCCTTTCATCTTCGTTTCACTCAAAGCTAACACATCCAACTTTCTTCTCACAAACATTCTCCCAATCTCCTCCCTTTTAGCCTCAATTGTACTACATCCACGCACATTCATAGACCCAATCTTCAATGTACGGGGATAACTCCATCCCCCATCCCTTTCTCTGGCCTGTCTCTTTTTAGGAACTAAAAAACAGAGGATGGGGTCCCTAGTCCCCTCACCCCGCCCCTTTTAGTCGCCTTTTACGACACACAGGGAATACGGTGGCAGTATTCTTCCTAGCACAACCTGGCCGCAGAGTAGTAGTAACACCCCATAGTGCGGCCAGGTTGTGTCCCCACCGCCACAAGGGGGAATTACACCAGGAAAAAAAAAAAAATCATTACTGTTTCAGGAGATGAAAACCAGGCAGCTGCGATTGTAGGGAGTATGCCATCGTGAAGCGGTGCAAAGAATTACCGAATCGGTGATCATTTACCGACTCAGCACCTATAAATGGAAAATATAATTTTTATCGCCATATACGTTCATGCACACGTAATTATCTGAAATCCGGTAAAAAAAAAAAAATAGTGCTTGATATGACCATTACTAAAAAATCAGGTTTCAGGGGTCAAACGTGCTAAGTTAGCGGATATTTCGCCTTCAGATTGGTAATATGCATTGTCAGCCTTCCATTAGCATAAGTATTGATTTAAACACAAAGAAATGTATTTACATTGTTAATCATTACTCAGCTTAACCTAACCTAACAGTCACTTGTCAAGCAAAATCAGTCCTAACTTTGGCTTTTGCCACTGGTAGGGATGTGAAAATCTTATTCTTCATATCAGACTGGCTGTTGCTAAAAAGATGTTCAAACATCACCAGTACATAAGACCAGGAAATCAGATAACCAGATATTCCACAGGGGTCTAGCTGTCTATGGTCTGGCCTATCTAGGAGGAAAAAACATTTTGTGACATCCCCCCTATGTATTACTGCACAGTTTCAGGGCTATATGCCCCTGGAGTCAGGAATTAGCAATTCTTATACTGATTCAGTTCATAAATCACTTCATTACGACTGTATCAAAATTAATCTTGGTGTTACCAAGTTGTCCTACAGGTACCTGGTTGTCGCAAAGTTCGCTGCCACTACTAGTCTCTACAACCAATACAACTCTTCACTAAAGTACAAACATAGCATACTTCATTTTTAAGAGAGCTATCACACTAAGTCTTACATGCCTGTTATGATAATAATAGCTGAATATCATAGAAATCTTTACTGGAGCATGATTCCCAAACATTGTTGTTGAGTGGCAGTCAGCTCTGGCCCTGGTATGGGTTGTGACGTCACAGCGAGGGTGCATGTTTCACGCGATGTATGATAATTTCCAACTTTGATTTCCAGATATTTGTTCTAAGATGTTTAGTGGAGAAGTATCTAGAGAAGGGAAGGAAAGTGTACGCTGCCTTCATGGACTTGGAGAAAGCTTATGACAGAATAGATAGGAAAGGTATGTGGAAGGTATTAAGAATATATGGAGTGGAGGGGAAATTGTTGAGTGCTGTGAAGAGTATGTACGAGGGAGCTAGGGCTACGGTGCGAGTGGATGGTGTGCTGAGTGAGTTCTTTGATCTCAATGTGGGACTGAAACAGGGGTGTGTAATGTCTCCATGGCTGTTTAATATATATATGGATGGGGTCGTAAAGGAGGTACAAGGTAGGGCAGTGGATGTGGGGTTGGTCCTAATGAATGAGGGTGAGATTTGGAAGCTTCCGGTGTTGCTGTTTGCTGATGATACAGTATTGTTGAGTGAAGATGAATGGGAGTTGCAAGGCTTGGTGAATGAATTTGGGACAGTGTGTAGGAGGAGGAAACTGAAAGTTAATGTAAACAAAAGTAAAGTTATGGTGTTTGAGAGGAATGAAGTCACAGAGTGTGCAGTGAGGTTGGATGGTGAGGATATGGAGAATGTGAGTGCATTCAAGTACTTGGGTAGTGTGATGAGTAAGGATGGAACTTTGGGGGATGAAGTACGTGAAAGGGTACAGCAGGGAAGGAAGGTTGTTGGCACACTGAAAACAGTGATGAGAAATAGGGAGGTGAGTATGGAAGTTAAGAAGTACTGCATGATGGTATTGTGATCCCTACCCTGACGTATGGAAGCGAGGCGTGGACCTTGCAAGAGGGGAACAAGTCAAGAGTGAGAGCAGTGGAAATGAGTTACTTGAGAGGAGCATGTGGAGTGACATGGAGGGACAGGTTGACGAATGAAGAAGTGAAGGAACGTTGTGGGGTAGATGTGGATGTGGTTGAAAAGATTAGGAGAAATACACTGAGGTGGTTTGGACATGTGGAGAGGATGGAGAATGAAAGACTGACTAAGAGGGTGTATGTAGGTGAGGTGGAGGGAGGGAGAGGGAGGGGTAGACCGAGGATGAGGTGGAGGGATGGAGTTGAGAGGTATATGAGGGAGGGGGGGGTGAGTTGGGGGGAGGGGAGTCAAATGGTGGGTGACAGAGTGACTTGGAGGCGTTTTGTCTGTGGCCACCCTTTGCGGGATTAGGGCGTCGGGCTATAGATAGATAGATAGATAGATAGATTTCCAACTTTGATTTACCTTTTTTTATAAATGTTAAATCGGAGAAAAAAAAAATTAATATTCCGATGATTAAGAGTGACCATTCTACTACTTTATGTGACTTGTACACGACCGTCAACCAGTCCATTACAGTTCATCGTTTACATTCTAGTAACTGTACAGTCGGCTCCAGGAGTTGTGTTTACCCACTGCCACCCCACTCTTGCTCATGTGGCACGGCGCACTACTCTTGTGAGGAGGAGGCAGACAACAGAGATTTTTCTTATAGTCTGATTTAATAAATCGACCTTAACATGCGGTTGAATGATCCACAGAGGATATAATCTACTATGGAATCTCTGTAAGGGTATGTGGTGTTATTTATAGTACATAATATTGCCTCTGAAGAAGGAAGTGGTGGCAGAGTGGAAGAGGTAGGGCAATGGAGGGTGTGGGGTAAGGGAAGGGAGAGAGTGGGAGGGGAGAAAGTTAGAAGTACGGGAAGGTGAAAGGAGGTGCTGAAGCACCGAAGCATCGTGAGTGTGAGACAAAGGGAAGAAGGGAAAGGGAATGAAGCTGTCCCACGTTTCAACTGGGTTATTCGTATTTTGGGTAATAGTGATATTATTCCATCTCCCTTCGGTCATGCCTCCAGGGGCAGAAGAGTCGGAGCTTATGGGGCCATCCAGGCCCTAAAATCTCAAAAGGCTTTAGTAGTCATAAACCATAGCATGTCGGTATCCTTTCAGTTCAATTGTTTTGCCGTTTCATTCTCACTTCGGCATTCGCATTCTCCTGACTTCTCTCCCTTCTCCCTTCCCGTACTGCAAGTATAAACCACATAACCTTACAGAGATCCCATGTTATATTATATCCTCTGTGGATCACTCAACAACATGTTTATATGTCGATTTACTGTCTGCCTCCTACCCACATAAGTAGTGTGCTGTTGCACCATGAGCGACAGCAGGATGGCAGGGGGTAACGCGACTCCTGGGGCCGACTGTACATGGATGACTATACTTGGCAACTCACACCCACCTCAGCGCCTAGGAGAGCATAGTGGTGCAAAATAAATTGACTGGAGTTTCAAACAATGGTGGGAAAGCGCTGCTGGATCTGTCAGATACCCGAGGTTCTCCCGAGACCGAGCACACCTCGACCCAGTCCAACACCGATGGGGCACAAGTTAAGACGTCTGGCAGTAGATAGACACCAGAGCCTCGTGGCCCTATTGATAATAAGCGTATTTTAACACCATTTTTTACTATTATTTCAGCCCAAAACACCCCTTCAGAAAATTGCAATCAACATCAAATTAAATCTGGCCTATCTGGGTCTCATTTTCAACCATCCTGCCAGGTTTCATCAGAATCATTTCTTAGTTTGTCTGTGCTGTGCACACACACACACACACACACACACACACACACACACACACACACACACACACACACACACACACACACACACACACACACACACACACACACACTTTTAGGATTATAGTATATTACTCTCTCTCTCTTTCTCTCTCTCTCTCTCTCTCTCTCTCTCTCTCTCTCTCTTCTAGAATTATAGTATATTGGATGCAGAGATTAAATGAATTTTAATACCATGTCCGTTAATTTGCCAGCATATGTATGCACCATGTAACTTCCTACTGGTGGTACCGGTAGGTGGTAGCGACCATCATCCACTCACTTGATGTAGTGCTCCCTACTTCTTCCTAATCTTTATCATTCTTTTTCTGTGCTTGCCTTCCTCTTTTCTTATTTCTCCCATCTTTCCTGGCACTTCTTATTGCTTTTTTTTTTCCTTTTTGGTGTCCTCTGTTCATAAAATATCTGTAACAGTTAGACTTGAGCAGTTGTGGGTTGAAATTTGGAGGGAAACAACTCTGGGGAAGCAAGTTCCAGAGAGATGCAGTTCGAGGAATGAAAGAATTCTGATAGGCAGAAGTTCTGCGATATGGCTGAGTGACATTCCAGTCATGAGCGCTACCAGATGCCCGTGTAGCACGAGGGAAGGCATGGAGAGGTGGCACCATGGACGCAACTTCGTCTGAGCATTTGCCAAAAAAATATCTGTTAAATAATGCAAGGGAGGCAACATTCCTTCTTACTTGCAGGGGAGGTAGTTTATATGTAATGGCAGGGTTGTTAATGATTCTAACAGCTTTGTTCTGAATTTTGTCTAGTTGTCATAATGCAACCTCTCCACAACCATCCCACAAGGGTGAGCAATATTCAAGCTGAGAGCATACATGACTCTTATAAATTATAGGTAACTGCTCATCGACGAAGAAGTTACGGACTCTGTACAATAATCCAAGTTTCTTTGAGGCGGTTTTAGTAAGTGATCTGACATGAGAGGTCCAGCTGAGGGCACTGTTAAGTGAGACACCAAGAATTTCAATACTTTTGGAGATGGGAATATTAGTAGCACTGAAGGTAATGTACGAATCTGGCAATATCTGTCTATTAGTAAACTGTATATATTTAGTTTTCTATCTATCTCTATCTATTGCCAGACGCCTCAATCCCGTTTGGGGTGGCCACAAACTAATCGCCCCCTAGTCGCCCTGTCCCCCGCCATTTCACTCCCCTGCTCCCAACTCACACCCCCTTCTCTCATATACCTCTCCACCCCATCTCTCCATCTCATCCTCGGCCTCCCCCTCCCTCTTTCCCCCTCCACCTCACTCACATACACTCTCTTCGTCAGTCTTTGACCCTCCATCCTCTCCACATGGCCAAACCACCTCAGTGTGTTCCTCATAACACTTCCTATCACATCCACATCAACACCACAACGCTCCTTTATATCTTCATTCGTCAGTCTGTCTCTCCATGTGGCTCCACAGGCTCCTCTTAAATAACTCATTTCTACTGCTCTCACTCTTGACTTGTGTCCTTCCAACAATGTCCAAGCTTCACTTCCATACGTTAGAGTTGGTATCACAATACTGTCATGTAGTAACTTTTTCACTTCCATGCTTACTTCCCTGTTCCTTATCACTGCTTTCAAAGAACCAGCAACCTTTCTTCCCTGCTGTACCCTTTCAAGCACTTCACCCTCCGAACCTCCATCCTTACTCATCACACTACCCAAGTACTTAAACGTACTCACATTTTCCAATTCCTCACCATCCAACCTCGCTGTACATTCACTGACTTCACCTCTCTCAAAGACCATCACTTTACTCTTCCCTACATTCACCTTTAGATTCAGTTTCTTACACACTCTCTCAAACTCATCCACCAAGCCTTGCAGCTCCCCTTCGTCTTCACTCAACAACACGGTGTCATCTGCAAACAACAGTACAGGGAGTTTCCAAACACTATCCTCTCTCACCAGGGCCACTCCAACATCCAGTACCCTACCTTGTACCTCTTTTATTACCCCATCCATGTACAGATTGAACAACCATGGAGACATGACACATCCCTGTTTCAACCCAACTTTCAAAGAGAAAAATTCACTTAGTTCACCATCCACACGCACTGCAGCCTTTGCACCATCGTATATACTCTTCACAGCATTCAACAACTTCCCATCTATTCCATATATTCTTAACACTTTCCACAATCCTAGTCTGTCCACCCTGTCATATGCTTTCTCCAAATCCATGAAAGCCGCATACAACTTCTTTCCCTTCTCTAGAAACTAAAGATCTGAGAATGAATATCTGATCTACACAACCTCTTCCCTTCCTAAAGCCTCCCTGTTCTTCTCCAACTAATTTCTCTGTTCTTTCTCTAACTCTGTCAATAAGTATCCTACCATACACTTTTCCTATTATACTAAGAAGACAAATTCCCCTATGATTACCACACACTTCTTTTTCCCCTTTTCCTTTGTACAAGGGAATAATTATACCTGACTTTCAATCCTCCGGGACTCTACCTTCCTCCCAGGCCAATCTGCACATCTTCCACATCCATTCTACTACTATCTCTCCCCCATTTAGTTTTACTAGCATTAAAAGAGACAAGGTCGTTTTGTCCCCATTCACCGATTGTAGATAGATCTTGATTTATGGAGATTGCTGTACTGAGTTGAGAGGTGGAGATATTAGACTTTGTAAATGGATGTCTGAGTGTCAATGAACTATGTAGTATTGAGTCACCTGCATATGAGTGAATGGGATTGTGGGTGACAGATAAGAGATCATTAATATGAACCAGAAATAGGGTTGGTGCCAGAACTGATCCCTGCGGCACGCCGGCGTTAATTGAGTGGAAATGGGAATATACATCATCTACTTTTACTCATATTTTCTTGTCACTAAGGTATGAAGAAATCAAAGGAACAAAAGACGTTAGTCCATAGCAAGGGAGTTTGGACAGCAGGGAACGGTGCCATACTCTGTCGAAAACTTTAGATATATCAAGAGCTACTGCATGAGTTTCTCCAAAAAGATCAATTGATTTATGAATGGTATGAGTTAAGAGATTGAGTATGCCAATGGTGAATCTCTCTTTGCGAAAACCATATTGTCTATCACTAATTAAGTTGTTGGATACAAGATGTTTAACAATGTGCTTATTAATTAAAGTTTCAAATACCTTACCAAGAGAGGATGTGACAGCTATTGGTCTCTAATTGGAGGGGTCAGACGAACTTCCTTTCTTCGGAACTGGGTGGATATTGGCTTCTTTCCATGAATTTGGGAATAAAGAAGTACGTATGCATAGTCTGAATAATTTAGCTAGGACAGAGGCAAGTTCAGGGGAACACTTTTTCAAAACAATTGATGGAATTTCATCTGGGCCTTAAGCTTTGTTGGTAGGTAAATTGTCTAGGATGGATTTTACGTATCTTGTCTGTATTTTAAGTGGGGCAATTTCGGGAGAATCAAGTTCCAGTACTGGGACATTCTGGCTGGTATCGTCTATGGTAGAGTTTCTGGCAAAGGTACTGACAACGATATCTGCTTTCTCACGTGGGTCATTTGTAATGTCGCCATCTGAAGATTTTAGTGGGGGAATGGAAGATGACTTGTTAAAGTTATTATTGAAAGAATTAAGAGTTGACCAGAATATTCTATTGTCATTAGGGTTGTTAAGTAGTTTTGATGCTTGCTTTTGAAGAAAGTTTGATTTAGATTTAATACAGCTTTTGCATGATTTCTAGCAATTTTAAATTGGGAGTGATTCAGATGTTTTTGATTTTAAGTAAGAGTTATATGCTAATGACTTTTAGGCTGTTGCTCTGGCACAATTGCCATCAAACCATTTTGGAGAGTTCGATCTTTTAGTGAACTGTTGACTTGGTATGAATAAATCCATACCAGCTAGTATTAAGTCGTAAATGTGGGACTGGGTAGAATTGGGATCACTAGAGAAGAAAGACTGCCATGGAACATCAGCAAGATAATTTTTAAGTCCATCCCAGTCTGCCCTATCAAAGTGCCATCGGGTCACCCTGACAGGTTCAGAACGGGGAGGTGTGGGAGGGTTAACTAATGAGGCTTTGATGAGACTGTGGTCAGAGGATCCAAGTGGTGACAGTACCTCTATCCTGTATTGATCTGGATTATTTGTCAAGAATAAATCCAAGAGATGGGCATTATGGTCAGGATTATCAGGTATTCTGGTTGGTTGCTTTACCAGCTGGGTGAGATTAAACGATTCCGCGAACAGCTCACAGTCTAGAACAGCTTAGTAACTAGACATATTACCACCCAGCGTAGTAAATGGTTAAAAAAAACAAAAAAACATTTAGGATGGTCACTCAGTGTAGAGCCACCTCAAGTGGAAAGAAGAGTAATAAAAAGAGACAGGAAGGAAAGAGAGAAACAGGAAAAGAGGAGGGCAGAGACAAAGATCGAATGATAAAGGTGACGAGGACGTAGGCAACACTACATCAAGTGAATGAATCATGTCGCACCACGTACCACCATTATTATTTATTAAATGTCCCAGACAGCCCGTCCTTGCACAAGAATCATATTTTTCCATTATGAAAGCGATGGTCTTTCAAAATTTCAGTGTGAGCTCAAATTTATAATTTGCATTCTTGGCTGAGTTCCTGCCTAAGTACGATAGTTGTGTGGCCAGTTACCAGGCCTCTAAGCACGTTTTTCGTACTGCAGTATATCCTGCCATGCATAATCTGTTCAGATTGTCAGTTAGATATAAATGAAATTTTTTTTTTAAGTTTCCTTTAGACATATGCGTCATTATTTTGGAGTAAATTTCCTCGTGTTTCTCTTGTCTTCAGGAAAAGGTTTTCAGTATTATGCTTGTCCATCTATATCAAATTTAAATTGTCAGTCAGTTAACCTACATATCTTTATTTTTTTCACGGTATGTTCATTGCTATTTTAATTTTCCCTGTGTCAGTCAACTTTCTGGTCCTCAGATAGGTTCCACACATTTGTTTTTTTTATTTCACCAATACCTGGCATTGTTTATCACCTCACCATCTGCCTCTTCTAAAGTTTCTCAATTATCACAGTCAAGCTTTATCTTACTCCCCCCAGTCTCTCCTTTGCTCATAATTTCTCCGTGTTGCATCTTTAGTTTTCCTCGCTCTTTGCCTTGCAATAGAGAGAGAGAGAGAGAGAGAGAGAGAGAGAGAGAGAGAAGTTGGGGGAAGTAAAACAACGCAAGCAAGGAACGATGGGAATTAACTAAGGAAGTGTACAGTGGATCACAAAAGTATCGGTGCACGATATGCGTGAAATATTTGGGAACACAGAACGAAGGTCATTGAAATATTAGTGTCCGACCTACCATACGCTTGTAGCCCTGATGTCGGGAGGTGTCATTATATCGCCAACTAGCAATGTCTTCTTGTAAACATATTGCAAACGTTATGTTTACGTAAACAGACATTGTTAATACATAATGAGTTGTTGGTAATGTATAGCAGTTGTTCGAATATTTTCGATGGGCATCGGACCCCCAGTGCACCGATACTTTTGTGACCCAGTGTACATGGACATGGAGAGAACAATAAATGCAGTTCTTAACCTGTCAACGCAGTGCTCATAAAGCTTTGGGCATTATATTGCACATCTGGAAGGTTACCGGTACCGGTATGTACTTAAAGTGTCACCAATAATAACGAGGGCTTGACTAGTGTGTGACTGAATTTTTGTGACCATTTTATATCATAGACGTGTGTGTGTGTGTTTGTGTGTATTTTAGAGTACCCAGTTTGTGGTATTATCAGTATCCGTGTTGTTTCTAGTGTTTTGGTTCAAGGATATATATATATATATATATATATATATATATATATATATATATATATATATATATATATATATATATATATATATATATAGATAGATAGATAGATAGATAGATAGATAGATAGATTGATAGATAATCGCATATATATAGTCCATGGCAACAGAAATTATTTCCCCAGTTTCCTAAACATATCATCATCATCATTATCTTCTTCATCAGTTCCAACAAAAGCATCGTGGGAGTGTTTCAGCAACAGGAAGGTGACATGAGACTATGAAATTGCTAACAAACTGTCCTTCTTAAGTGAAAGTCCATATATTCGCCTATCACAAGAATTAGCATATTGACCAATCGCTTTCAAGCTGGGTGGCGTGAGGACTGTGTGATAAATGTGAACGGCCTAATATTCTTAAAGTGTGTGTGTGTGTGTGTGTGTGTGAACCACTTATTTATATTCAGTATTCATAGTCTGTCTCTGCCCCTGCCTTCAAAGCAATTTTTCTTTGTTCTCATGTAATAAATTGCTTTCTTTCCATGTCTGCGTTTTGCTTGGTCACCTTCCTGGTGTTTAATAAATCATCTGGTAGTCTTGAGGGAAAATTAAGGTCATCAAGAAGTCTTGTACTGTAAGAAGAGCTGTACCACACATATTAAATATAGAACATCAACTAGTTCGATTTCGTTATCTGGTAATCAATGTATCCTCGTCCCCAACTGTGGGCCTGACAGGGAAGAAATAACCTCCTGGCACTCGGCCAAGTAGTAGCTTTTAAATATACGTATAGCAAAGTCGGCAAGTTAGCACTATGTTAATAGTTTTTTTTTTTTTTTTTTATCATACTTGCTGCATGTGCTTTGGGAATGATTAAAAGACCGAGTGCAAGAGGAGTTGTATCTTTGTTTTCTTTCCTAGACTGTAGATAAATCTGTCCTGTCAAGTTAAGAAATTGTTTAAAATTTCACAAACTTCACATGCAGTCACTCACCGCACCCACAGGTGACAGCGTTCTGTCTGTCGCTCATATTTTTGTTTCATTGACTGTCTGATGTTTAATAACGTAAGCAAAATCATAATAACTATCTGTAAACTGAAACTATGAATATTGGTCTCTGGTTTATTACAAGAAAAAAAGAAATTACTATTATATATGTGTTGTTTTGATTTTTGTGACTGTGAGGTGCTGTTTTACGACCATGTTGTGATCTGCATGATTAACAACAAGAAGTCACACCCACCCCACACCACCCACCTTGCTTGCTCACTCATTAACCCATCCACCTCATCCCACCGAACCACCTATCTCATGCCATGTACCAACCCACCCCATCCTACCAGCCCAGTTACACACAATCTCAACCCAGTTCACTTACCCATTCCGGTCACCTGCCCAGCCCAACCCAGCCACACAACCTATCTCACACCACCCATCCACTCATACCACCCCATTCTACAGTGCCTTGCCACACAACAAACCCACCAACACGGTTCACCTTGCCCATCCTAGCAATCCCATCCCGCCCACCCCACCCACTCCATCCACCCAACCCACCCATTCCATTCAATCTGCCCACCCCACCCATTAACCCACTAGTCTACCCATCCAGCAGCCAATTTCCATAAGATGATTTGCAAGTTTCCAAAAGCACACAAACCCATAGACACTTTCTCCCTCTCTCAGAGAGAGAGAGAGAGAGAGAGAGAGAGAGAGATTGGGGGGGTATGGCTGCTATTATGTTAAATATGTGAATATTAAAAAAATCATGCATTTTACAAAGTTAGTCTCACCAGAAGTACTTATCTGAAGATATTTTAAAACACAATATCCAACCCTGGGATAATGCATTCATTTATGTAAGTCAAGGTGAATAATTTTTAATATAAGAAATAATAAGTAAATCAAAATTAAAAAAAATACTTTGTGAGTGAGAAACCTTACTTAAAATGAGAGTAAGAATGTAAGGATGTGAATGTGTGTGGGGGAATGACTGTGTCATTTATGTGAATGTTAGAGTGAACGTGTAACCTGTATTATAGTGATCCAATTTCTGTATGTTTGTTGGCTAGGTGGTTTGTCCATTTTTGACCGTAACACAGCAAAAACTGCCCATTGTAGCACAATTTTTGTTAGAGCAAAGTACAACTAAAATGTTCCATCTTGAAGAATGAAAAGATTTCCAGTCCAATCGGGCCACCGGTTCTCGAGTTATGACTCATTTCTGGTCTTTAACTCAGCGGCCTTTAGACAGATCACTTTTTCTTTGGGTATTGAAGTTACCGTAACACAGCCAACAGTACAGAACGTAGTGCAAGTTTTATTACAGGAAGGTACCGTCAAAATGCTCAGAAATTGAAGAATAAAAAAACAATTTCCTGTCCAGTTGGGCCACCGGTTCCCGAGTTATGACTCATTTCTGACCTTTTGACATCGAGCGGAAAGGCCACCTTTGGCAGCCTTTAACCCCTTAACCGCGGGGCGTCACTTTCGTGACGCTCGGCCGCAATGGATCATACCGCGGGGCGTCATTTTTGTGATTCTGTGTTATTTTGAATTATCCCGGGCTCTCAAGTGGTGGCTTGTATCATCTATCAGTACTGCCAATGTCCAACACTAGTCAGCACTCCAAATCTCATCTGTACTCCCATCCATTGTTGACATTTTAGTGATTTTACCTCCTTCGTGACTCCCCTCCCTACCTGCCCTCCATTACCCTGTCCTCTCACCTCCCACGCTGCGCTGCGCTACTCAAATTTCCCCTGGATTTTTCCACAGATTTCATCCATTGAAATAAGCCCTATGCCCTATACTTCTACAAAATAATATATACAAAAAAAAAAAAAAACAGGTAAGTGATAGTGTTATACACCAGGAAAGGCAAATTATCACCTGACAACACCTCACATGCATTCATTCGCTACATTACCAAGGTAATTTCCCCTTTGAATTATGCCTTGTAATCAATGTCTGTAATAAAAATATATATCAGAAAGGAAGGGAGAAGCCTAAGTGACATTTATATTCACCTGGAACTACCTATTTCTTTATGTATTGCCGAGATTTTCTACCTATAAAAAATTAGCATGTAAGTTAGCAGCAGTCAGCCTAAGTGTCATTGTCAACCCTTCCCTTCTCAGATAAGCCGCGGCATTTAGTTCCTTGTCCTCCGCTGTAGTGAAACAATGTCACACTTGCGCCCCGCCATTCCTGCCGCTTCTGCGCCCATTGCAAAGGGCCCCGTGACCTCTACCCATAAGAAAAGAAGTGAGGGAAGCAGGAAAGGCCTTAGTGACTCTGCAGTGGCACGTGAACTGGCAGAATTGTCCATGGTGATGATGGACAGTGATTTTGACGATTCGGGTGAATCGTGTGATGAGCCGGGTGAGGTTATCGTGCCAGAAACTGCTACAACGAGTGCTTCAGTGTCAGAAGTAGTCTCTAGCTCCAAGGGAAAGGAGCCTTTAGTGCAGCAAGGCAAGGAATTTGGGAAGGGAGTGAAAAGGCGGCGTGTTAGCCCCAGAACAATGCCCCCACATGACCCAGCCCGCCATGAGTCACGAGTGCATTCACCTCCCCGTTCCCCAAGCCCCACTTCACTCATTTCTTCATCATCATCGGCTGAGTTATCTCCGGAGTCTTCGTCGTCGGAGTCACCACCAGCATCAACAATGAAGGCAGGCCATAGAGGAAGAGGTAAATCAAGAAGAGTGAAAAGTAGTGTAGCTAGTAGGGTAAGGGCTGCTAGTGCTGTACGGCAACCCAGGGTCAGTGCGAGTGACCTTGACCGAGATAAATCTGCCTCACAGCCAACCTCCACCACCACCACCACCCGCCCTACACTGCCACGACAGGGAATCCTGGATGCCTTCGAGTGGACGGAAAGGTCAGATTTTGTGCCTGAAAATTTATTATTTGATGAGAGCTCCTCAGGAGTTCAGCCTGCCTTCACTATTGACGAAAATGCTGAGTGTGTGGACTACCTTTTGGCCTTCCTAGATGATGAAGTCATGCAGCACATATGTGATGAGACCAACAGGTATGAATCACAACATGCTGCAAGTGGTACAGGTGCAGCCAAGATGCAACAGCGGTCCATGCTGGGAGTGCAGGAGCTGTATGTGTTCTTTGCCCTCATGCTTCTCATGCCACACTCCAAGAAGCATGAGTTGGAAGAATACTGGTCCATGGACCCCTTACTACCCTCATCCACCTTCAATAAGTACATGGCCGGAGATTGCTTCTGGAACATCATGGGAAACCTGCACTTTGCCGACAGCGATGTACCTTCCCAAGCCGACCCACTCTGGAAGATCCGGGAGATTCTGAGCAGAATGAAGGATAAGTTTATGTCATTCTTCCACCCCTTTCAGAAGGTTGTCATTGACGAATCCTTGGTTTTGTTCAGAGGACATCTTCGGTTTGTTCAGTACATTCCAAGCAAACGCCATCACTTTGGAATTAAGTTCTTTGTACTGTGCGACTGTAAGACAGGGTGCATCCTTGACTTCGTCATATATTCAGCCAGCACTGTCGATCTGGATAAAACACCCCCCCTTGGCTTCTCAGGCTGTGTAGTGATTGTGCTCCTAGAAAAGTATTTTGGTGGGAATCATGTGCTGTATACAGACAACTACTATACAGCACCGAAACTTGCCAAATACCTTTCTGAGCACGGCATTGGCTCCTGCGGCACTGTGAAAAGTAATCGTGCCCACTTCCCCAAATTCCCAGAGGCAGGATCCTCGCAGCGAGGAGACGTGCACCTACGCAAGTCTGAGAAGATGCTGGCAATACGGTGGCATGACAAGAGGGTCGTGCACATGCTCACCACCGTACATAAGGGGGAGATGACAGACAGTGGGAAGGTCGACCATAGGACAGGCGAACCTGTGATGAAACCTGATGCTGTGTTGGACTATAATATCAACATGCGGCTGGTGGACAAGTCCGACATGATGATTGGTGAGATCAACTGCCGCAGGAAGAATACTAGGTGGTACAGGAAAGTATTTCTGCATCTCATAGATATGACGATGCTGAACGCCTTCATCCTGTACAAGATGAAGGTCAAGCCACCCAAGTCCTTCTCCCTGAGGTTGTTCGCCAGGACTTGTGTCCAGCAGCTGCTGGAAAGATATGGTAGGGTGACAGCAGCAACTCCAAGGCGCCATCCAGTAACACTTCCCGACCGACTTGAGCAGAGGGCGTATATGGATCGGCACAGACTTGAGCTTATGCCTGCCACAGGGAAAAGGAAGGCTGCAATTCGCAGGTGTCAGGTATGTGCACATACCACCCGCCGCATACCTGAGCACAAACGCACCTCTTGGCAGTGCGCTGAGTGCCAGGTTCCCCTCTGTGTTACCTGCTTCTTCGATTACCACAGCCAGAAGCAGTTCTAACAGTACAAGTGTGAAAGCAGAATGATTTGGAAATGTGTAAATAATGTGTAAAAGCAGGTGAAAGCAATGAATGTTCAGTACATATGACTGAACAGTGTATTATAGTTTTATCTTACTGAAAGTGACAGTGAATAACATAGTGTAAGTAAAAAAGAAGGGTAAATATTGAAAATAGAATAGAAAATGTAAATAGTAATGTAAGTAATTAGTAATATAAGAATAGAGTACAAATAATTTATGTTATAACAGTGAAAGTGAATCCGTGGCTCTCTACGTATTTTACTGAATGAAAAATTGAATGACTTCAGTGACAATAAACTAATACGACTAAAGGAAACTTATGGAGAAAGACTCCAAATAAATGTAAGTGTGATATAGTAATAGAAATATAAAGTGTGAGGGGTTTTATGAATAATAAATGACAGAGTACCAAGAGTGAACTAGCGCAAGTGCGACGATCAGACGCGCTCGTAATTTCCATTGCTTTCACAGTGGTTTTTTTTTGGAGTATGGATCCCAAACTACTTGAAAATCATAGAATGGTGTTTATAGTGTCTATATCTGGCTCTGGTAATCATATTACGGGTTGTCGGGAAGTGTAAAGTGGAGACTTCGTTACCCAACTTCAGAGGTCTCCACAAGTCCTACGGTAACCGACGAAGCCTCAACAAATATTCCAGGAGAAAGCTGAAGGTATGTGCCATAAGCATATTTAATTTTAATATTCTAGGACTAATAACTGATTTTTGGCAAATATTTTTTGAGAGTCTGTTGGAGCCCGAATAACCCCGCGGGACACGCAAAACATTTGTAAACATGCCCGCGTTGTAGGGGTTAAGCCAATAGAGGTAATAATAGTAGTAGTAGTAATAGGAGTGGTCATAGCAGTAGTAGTAATAGTAGTAGTAAGGGTAGTATTAACAGTAGCAATAGTAGTAGTAGTAATAATAATAGTAGTAGTAAGAGTACCAGGAATAGTAGTAATAGAAATACTACTACTACTACTACTACTAGTAATAGTAGTAACAGCAGCAATATTATTATTACTGGTAGTAGTAATATAGAAGTGGTAATAGTAGTGGTTTTCTCCTGGGTACTGGAGAGACAGGACGAGTGCCCCAGGCGCTCCGTGTTTTCATAACAAAATCATAGTAAATATGATCGTGGGTTTTTAGAAATTTATACCCACTACATCATAGAGTGGACACCGACTTATCTATGAAAAAAAAATTTAAATGTCATTGATAAAAACCCTGGAAATGTGAATAACAGTTAAAACGACAGTGTAATATGAAGTGATGGTGCGCGGTTGGGTGGAGGGACTGTTGCAAACGAGGTGCTGACTTGTGAGGTTATCAGAACGGCTGTCAGTATCATACAGTAAGTATCGCCACGCGGCTGCCACCATTACATGTGCGCTGCTCCCCACACGTACAATATAAGTATCCCCACCCTCATTTACAGTATAAGTACCTTGCTGAAGCTATAATTTCACAGTTATTGACTTGCTCCACAAACACCAGTGAGATGTGGGAAGCCGGTCTCATACCTCTTGCACACTCCATTATCCATGGAACAATAACATCATATTCTCTAACACATCAGCTATTCACCATACACTGTATATCACAAACATCATACACACAATGATCATCAGCATACACACCACCCAATCATATTATTTATATTCAGACAGTAAATATCACAAGATCTGCCACTAACAATGCAGCCATCACTTACACTACCAGCAAGGCCAGGCGGTATAGAGGTGTGGCACACATTAGCATTTAGGCTGCGAATCACACACACACACCTAGATGACACTGTAATGTTAACACATCATACATAAAGACACACACTCACTGCATATTCTTAGATTATGATATAACACAGTTTTAAATAAAATCTCATTATACATATATGGCTAATCATCATAGGATAAATTAATAAATTATTAGATATGGAAATTAATCACTTAATAATGGTTTAAATTAAAACTTTAATACATTATTAATAACTAATTTTCATTACCATAATAAAAAATAAGATTTAATCGCAATACTCGAATTTTCAATAAAATATTTTTATATACAGTAGTAATAAGAATAATTTTAATATAGTTTCAGTACAATAGTACTATGTGTAAACTCTATGTTACTAACTAGTACATACTGCTGATTCAGTCCTCACAAAATTTCTGTCACTGTTTTACAATAATAATCAATACTGATAACCTTGTTAAGCCAGTGTGCTTTACTAAACCAAGGTACACTGACCATATCATAACCACCACAACAAACCACAAACACGCTTCACACATCATTTGCTACAACACACACTGTCCCTAAACCACACACCACACCAACTGCACCCCTGTGACGTAATGCCTAAAGACCCAGTACCACTAAACAAAGCACAATTGCACCACATCCATTGGCCACCTATTCAGAACTCTTGAATAAAGTAGCACTGTTTTACTTTATTTCAAACTTTAAATATATAAGCAGTATCAGCTGATTACTTATGAGTAAAAGACAGACTATTTGATTGTTAAATAATATACACAAATTGTAGGAAAACGAGCAGATTCCTCTATTATATCAAGATATATGTGGAGTAGACTGTAGCACCAGTCGAGCAGGGCAGTACTCCCGAGGTGGATGGAAAGCTGATGACAGGGAGTGCTGGAGCTCCCGTTTCATCAGCCCTCAGGACTAGTTCCTGACCATCCCCCTTTGCAGAACTTTTTCAGTGTCTCAGTTACACAGAGAGTAGGCCAGCATGCTCTCCAGTACAAATTTCTCTATCTTCACCAAACTACATGCACAGTACACACTACACTTCCTATTCAAAATTCACCATAATGGCGTCTCTTCACCAAGCCTCGGAGTCCCCAAGGGGGGGGGCCATAAATGCCCCCGCCATCTGCCCCTCTCCCGGTGACGACTCGAGGTGCCTGGAACCACTGTCTGACTCTCTTCTTCTTCATTTCTGCAACATTCGCGGCCTTTCATCTAACTTTCGCTCTGTTGAGCACCACCTCTCCTCCTCTAAACCTCAACTTCTTTTTCTAACGGAGACTCAGCTGTCTAAGGCAACTGACAGCAAACCCTTTTCTGTATCCTCCTACTTTCTCTATACTCATTTCAAAGCCAAAGGTTGCTGTTGTGTATACATACGCAACGACTTATCTTGCTCTCGTGTTCCTGAACTTGATCCTTCTGAATTCTCCACACTCTGGCTTCGGCTCTCCTGTCATTCTCTGACTAAATAAATCTGTGTTGTTTACTTATCCCCTAATTCTACTGACTATCAAAAATTCTTCGACTATCTTACTTCTACGATGGAACACATTCTGTCCATTTCTCCTTTCTCTGAAATCTCCATTCTTGGAGATTTCAATGTTCACCACCACCTTTGGCTCTCCTTTCACGGATCCACCTGGTGAACAAGCCTACGTCTTTTCTATCCTTAATGACCTAGAGCAGCTTGTACAGCACCCTACCCGTATCCCTGACCGCCTTGGAGAGAGCTCCAACATACTTGACCTCTTCTTCACAACTAATCCTTCTGCTTACTCTGTTAATCTTTTCTCTCCGTTGGGCTCCTCCGATCACAACCTTATTACCTTAACCTGTCCTATCACTCCGGTACGGCCTGTGGACCCTCCAGGGAAGCGTCGTCTGTGGCATTTTGGAACCGCGGACTGGGAGGCCCTCAGGCAGTACTTCTTTGATTTTCCCTGGAATGATTATTGCTTCCATGGCCGGGAGCCATCTGAGTGTGCCTTGCGCATTACAGAGGTTATTCTCTCGGGCATGGAAGCATACATTCCTTTCTCATATCCTTTGACTAACGCAAGAAAGCCTTGGTTTAATCACGCTTGTTCTAATGCTGTCTGCAACAAGCAGAAGGCCTACAAAAGGTACCGGAGCCAACCCACCCCTGAATCACATCGTCTTCACGTTTCTGCCCGGAATCGTGCTAAGTCTGTTCTTCGCTCTACTAAAAATAATTTCATCCATACTAAATGCTCTCAACTCTCCAACTCGAATTCTTCCCGCTCATTCTGGCACCTTGCCAAAAATCTTTCTAACAACTTTACCTCATCATCCTTCCCTCCTCTTTTCTACTCTGATGGTTCTGTAGCTATTTCTTCTACTGATAAAGCAGATCTCTTCGCACAGACTTTCTCCTCCAATTCCACCTTAGACGATTCCGGTGCTGTTCCTCCATCACTTCCCCCCTCTGACTTCCTCATGGCTGACATTAAAATTTCTTCAGTTGATGTATTTTCTGCCATCACTGGCCTCAGTACTAACAAGGCATATGGGCCTGATGGGGTCCCTCCTGTTGTTCTCAAGAACTGTGCTTCTGTGCTTACACCCTGCCTAGGCAAACTCTTTCGCCTTTGTCTGTCAACTTGTACCTTTCCTTCTTGCTGGAAGTTTGCTCTCATTCAGCCAGTCCCAAAGAAGGGTGACCACTCCCAACCCTCCAACTATCGTCCAATTGCTTTAACGTCCTGTATTTCCAAAGTTTTCGAGTCAATTCTTAATAGAAAAATTTTAAGGCATCTTTCCTATCACAACCTTCTTTCCAATCGTCAGTATGGGTTCCGTCAGGGACGCTCCACTGGCAATCTTCTCACCTACCTTTCAGACTCCTGGTCATCCTCCTGTCTGGACTTTGGCGAAAGCTTTGCCATTGCACTTGACATCTCAAAGGCTTTCGATGGAGTCTGGCATAAATCTTTAATTTCCAAACTGCCCTCCTACAGTTTCTATCCTTCTATCTGTGCCTTCATCGCTAGTTTCCTTTCTGGTCGTTCTATAGCCGCTGTTGTAGACGGCCATCGTTCTTCTCCTAGATCTATCAACAGTGGTGTTCCTCAGGGCTCTGTCCTATCACCAACTCTCTTCCTTTTATTCATCAATGATCTTCTAAGCTGTACATCTAACCCTATCCACTCATACGCTGATGACTCCACCCTTCACCTTTCCATTCGGTTCCCGCAACGCCCATCTCATCAGTTACTTCAACAAACATGGGATGAGGCTATAGCACACCTAATGTCTGACTTGGCTCGTATCTCTGACTGGGGTAAAAATAATATGGTTGTCTTTAATGCATCTAAGACTCAGTTCTTACACCTATCAACCCGACAAAATCTTCCACAGGTATACCCACTAATGTTTAATAATATTCAGCTTAATCCTACATCATCCTTAAACATGCTTGGGGTTTCATTTACTCGGGACTTATCTTGGAAAAATCATATTACATCTCTTGTAAAATCTGCTTCCAAGAGATTGGGTGTGCTAAGCCGACTCCGCTCTTTCTTTACCCAAGCACAATTGTTGACTCTTTACAGGGGTTTTATCCGCCCCTGTGTGGAGTACAACTCTCGTGTGTGGGGAGGCTCCCCACATACAGCTCTTCTGAATAGGGTGGAGTTGAAGGCTTTTCGTCTCATTAACTCTCCTCCTCTTACTGACTTCCTTCAACCTCTGTCTCTTCGCCGCTCTGTTGCATCTTTATCTCTTTTCTATCGCTATTTTAATGGTCACTGCTCCTCTGAACTGTCTGCTTGCATTCCTCCACCTCTACGACGGGCGCATAGCACCCGTCTGGCAGCAAACTCTCATCCCTTTTCTGTCCAACTCTCTAATGCAAGAGTTAACCGTTACTCCTAGTCTTTCATTTATGCAACAGGTCAGCTCTGGAACTGTCTCCCTCTGTCTGTATTTCCTGCTGCCTATGATCTCCAGTCTTTCAAACGCAGTGTGTCCAAGCATCTCGAAATGATCGGATCTTGAATTTGGCTCTCTATTGTATTTTGTTTTTCTCTTGGAGGGAACTATTACTGCGGGCTCATGGCCTTTGGTTCCTTCTTCCTCGCATAAAAAAATAATAATAATAATATGCACATGGGAAGTAAAACAATCATATTTTTCCATGAATATCAAATGTAAATTTAAAAATCTAAAAGTAAAACAGTAGTTCTAGTAACATTTGATTTAATTTCTTTTTAAAACTACTGTGAAAAGAAGCACCACAGACGGGCCATAACAATATTATTAGTACTGAACTCAAGTATAAAAACTTTATGAATACCATGGCCATACTACTGCAGTGCTGTTATTGCTCCGGAAGGCAGCATAAGTGTATCAGGTGTTCATGTGCCACAAATCTGCTGCCGTTGACATACTGTAGGCTGGGGCTTCTCTGTAGGAATGTGTTGGGGAATCACAGCCCACCAGAAGCGGCACTTGACCACTTCCAACTTGGCAGGCAGCAGTATGGTGACATGGAAATTTATGAAGTAATCACTGACAACATACATGATCATATTCTGATGTGTTGTGATGAAAGACCCCATGGTGAGGTGAGGAGCAGGGATGGTCGCCAATAAGTGAGGGATATGGAAATGGGGGATGGGTTAAATCACCATTAGCAAGTGAACAGTAATGAAGCAAGGCATGAAGAACATCATGGATAATTGTATGACAGAAATGAAGCTCAGGATGAAGACCACCATGGAGGAGTGCACGAAAGAGGGAATCGTCCTGGTATTATGTGTCCCCAGAACGATCATGACACAAACAATAAGGAAGCAGAACAGCCACACAGGCCTGGGTGGGAAGGTCATCCCACATTCTGAGTGGGCAAAACCAGAGAAAATGCAGAAACCTGGGTGAACACTACATAGAATGAAATCGTATGTTGGTTATCAAGTAACATTTTTGAACCTCCCAAAGGCAATGCAACAATTGACAATCAAAGAGATTACCTGCCCAACAGCACACTACAGTAATATCTCACCCACTGCTTCTTTGTGTCTTAAGGTCCTTCTACTGATGCTGCACCTCTTCCTTAACAACTCCCATCCAAGAGCAAACATCGCAGGAAGTACGAGGGGTGACTGATAAGTTTTGAGCCTCCAGGAAATGATAGGTGATAGAAATCTTTTAATGCTTTATTTTTCAGCATAATCTCCCTCCACCGGTGGTGGAGTGCCTGGATCCCGCTGGAGTAGAAGTCCTTAGTTTGGGCCCCGAGGTAAGCGTCCACGGCCGCCATGACCTCCTCATCGGTGGCATAACGTTCTCCAGCCAGATCCTTTTTCAGGTTTAGGAACAGGTAGAAGTCAGAGGGTGCGAGGTCTGGTGAGTATGGCGCGTGAGGAACGAATTGGAAGCCACAGTCTTGGGTTTTTGCCATCGCCACCACCAAGGTGTGGGCCGGAGCATTGTCCTGATGGAACAAGACCCCTCTGGTCAGCATTCTTGGCCTCTTCTTCTTGATGTTCTCTCGCAGGCGTATTAGCAGGTTGGTGTAGTATTGTCCAGTGATGATGTGGCCTTTATGGAGATAATCCACGAGCAACACGCCTCGTGCATCCCAGAAAACGAACGCCAAGACCTTTCAGGCCGAGGCCGTGACCTTGGCCTTCTTTGGGGTGGAAAAGGAGGCTTGCTTCCATTGCTTCGACTGCTGTTTGGTCTCAGGCTGGTAATGATCAACCCAGGACTCATCCATGGTAACGAATCGAGCCAAGAAATTTTTCCAGATCAGCTTTGAAGAGTTCCAGATTGTTGGTGGACAGGGTGCACTGTGTACACTTCTGTTTCTGGGTCAGGAGACGTGGCACCCAGCAAGCACACACCTTCGACAAGCCAAGTTCGTTCCTCAGAATGTTGTCAGCTCGCTCCTGGGACATGCCCAACCTGTCTGCTATTGGCAAGATGACAGTCACCAATCCTCCATAACCATGCCGAGGACAAGGTCAACGTTCTCTGGTGTGGTCACGGTTGATGGCCTCCCTGACCTTGGATCGTCTTTGAGGCTCTCCCTGCCACGCTTGAATTCTCTGACCCAACTTTTGACCATGGCATATGAAGGAGCATCTTACCCTAAAGTGTTCACCATATCCTCATGGATCTCAGATGGAGTCATGCCTTTCAACTGAAGATACTTGATCACGGACTGGTGCTTGAGTTTCTCTATTTCCACGACACCTGTCAAGTATGTTCACTTCGAGAGCCTGCCAAAAGGGAACGAAAAGTGTTTAGATCAAGAAACTTGGTTGGCACAATAATGTTATCTGGCAGATTACGTAGACTAAATTTCATTTGCCCATCTCACTGTTTTCTGGGTGAGGCGCAAAACTTATCAGTCACCCCTCGTATTAAGGCCATCCAAAGGCGGGTTGAAATATGGAGAAGTAAAACTGACAAGCTATTTGAGTATGCAAGGGTCTTGCAGATGAGGATATGCAGCCCAGGCAGAAGAAACCAGAACACCAACGATGTGGTAAGGATTTTTAGCAACAAGATGAGACAGGCAAAGGTCTCGATGGCAGCAAGATCCCTGTCAGCTAAATCATCAAAATAATGGAGTAACAACTGGTGAAAAAACACCTGATTGCAAGACATGTAAGTTCCCAGTCAAAGCTTGATGGCAACTGTACTCCACCCAATCCTATCATAATGACAGGATAACTGGAGATATGGTGTGGAGGAAGGCATTGAATGCATAAAGAAGGGCAGGACCATCGGACCTGGATGCAAGATAAGGGAGAGTTATCCTCAGTAACAAGTTTGGGGAGGAAGCAACAGACCCGCGTATCACCATTGCCTCACTGGCGAGCAAGCTGCCACCAAGTCAGTGCAACCACACTGATGCACTGATATCTTGCTGACTAATGCCCCTTGATAAGAATCCAAGGTAGGTCCATCAGGGTAGATGAAGTCTTAAAAAGGATTATAGGAAAATGCTTTATAGAGGTGATGAAAGATGATGTTAGACAGGCAGGAGGTGAGGCAGCAGTTCACTCTATAAGGAAAATATTTGAGGAAGAGGATTGTTGTGCAGTATTGCCAGTTGATTCCTCAAACACATTTAATTCTATCAGTCGAGAAACAATGCTACACAGCATAACAGTTAAATATCCAGCATGTGGAAAACACTTTCAAAGAACCAGCAAAACTTTACATTATGAGTAAGACAGCTGATCATGGTGTAGGTGCTATTCA
Organism: Coenobita brevimanus; assembly: GCF_032717465.1. Taxonomy (NCBI): domain Eukaryota; kingdom Metazoa; phylum Arthropoda; class Malacostraca; order Decapoda; family Coenobitidae; genus Coenobita; species Coenobita brevimanus. The sequence goes on along the minus strand of NC_137008.1, from coordinate 20,971,007 downwards.
GTCTACAGAAGGAACTGCCCAGGGAGTTCCTGTTGCCATGGCCATGTACACCCTGGCTGTGACAATGCTGCAACAGCAGATCAATTATGAAGCCACCAGTGTAAAACAAGATGCTTATGCAGATGATCTCACAGGTGCTGACAAAGTGGAAGATGTGAGGAAATGGTGGGACCTTATAACATAATGGTGGGACCTTATAACACTTCGCGGCCCAGAAACTGGATAATACCTTAACGTAATTAAGTCCACCTTGATCTTAAAACCAGCATATCAAAATACACAGGAATTCTTCAGAGATACAAAGGTGGTTGAGAAAAAAGAAAGTCAGAAGCATCTGGGTTCAGTGATTGGAACTAAGAACCTGAAAGACAAACATGTGACTGATAAAGGTAAACTCATGGTAGAAGAAATGCATTTACTATCCAACTGTGCAAAAACAGAACCCCATGCATCATACACTGCATTTACATAATGATGTAAAGCATAAATCGACCTTCGTGATGTGGATCATCTTCGACATATAGTTGCTGCTACAACCACTGGAAGATGCTATCAGGGAATCAATCCTTCCATCACTGCCCAGTGGCCACATCACTACACCAGAATAGAGGGATCTTTTAACACCACCTCCAAGAATGGGAGGCCTAGGAATTATACACCCAGCAGGCATTTCTGTCTATGAACATAGAAATTCACTTAGGTTCACCGAATCCTTGTCAAAGGAGATCAGTGCCCAGGCTGAGATGAGTGAAATCGACCAACAATGGCAGAAAGATATAAAGACAAATAAGCATGGAGGGAAAAGCAAGACAAAAGGATCAGGTACAACTCATAACTGAACATCTTACATCAGACCAGTGCAGAGTATTTGAACTGACACAGGAGGTTGGGGCATCGAACTGGGTGACAAGCTTGCCTCTCAAGGCAAAAGTCTTCCACTTCAACAAATAAGAAATTATAAAATAGCCTTGAGATTTTGGTGGCCAATAAAAAACCTACCTCGACACTGTGCATGTGGCCCTGTCCTTGATGAAAAGCATGCAGTGGATTGCAAGTAGGGAGGCTTTGTGTAGACACCACATGGTGAAGTTTGCGACTTAACTGCGAAAATGTTACAGGATATATGCCATAATGTCACCACAGAACCAGTTCTGCTTCCTCTAACCGGTGAGCACTTCATCCACAGAACAGCAAACACATCAAATGGTGCAAGAGTGGATGTCAGTGTTTGAGGGCAAAATGCTTTCTTCGACATTAAGATATTTGATCCAGAGGCAGCATGTCACAGAGAAGTGTCTCTCGTGGCTCCACACAAGAGGCATGAACAAGAATAAAAATATCAAGAAAGAATCCAACATGTGGACCATAATCAATTCACTCCCCTTGTGTTCACGACACCCCTGGGGGTAGGGGTTTTTTAAAGAATACTCCCCCAGTATCCCTGCTTGTCGTACGAGGCGACTAAAAGGGTTGGTGGTGGGTTAGTGCCCCACCTTGTAAAAAGAACTAACTAAACAAGCGAACAGACCAGGACGGACCATACGTTGACGACTAAGGAACGGACAAAGGACATTCCAAAGGTGGGAACATGGAATGTGAGAGGAGTGAATGATGAAGTAAAAGAGAGAGAGATTATTCAGGTGCTTGAGGATGCAAGAGTGGATATATGTGGACTGACTGAAACTAAATGAAAAGGTGAAAGGGTCAGAGAATTGGATAATGGTTTAGGTATATGTGCGGGAGTTAATGAGAATGAGAGGGCAAGAAAGGGAGTATGTCTGATGATAAGCAAGAAGTGGAAGGAAAATATAAGAGAGTATGGATCAGTGGGTGCAAGAATTGTATGGGTGAGGGTGAAAGTAGGTATACAAGCGTGGGTGATTGTATGTGTGTATGCTCCAACAGAGGACCGAGTGGCAAGAGTGCAAGATGAGTTTTGGGCGAGAGTAGAAGCATGTATGGACAAATTTGAGAGGAGCGAGAAAGTGCTTTTGATTGGAAACATAAATGGCAAAGTTGGGAATGTACGAGTGGGGTGTGCCAGCTGACGTAGATGGGAATGGTAGTGCTTTGGTGCACATCTGTGCTGGTAAGGGGTTGGCAATAGCCAACACCTACTTTCAACATAAGATGATCCACCGGTATACATGGAGAGTAATGAGGAGGATGGATGGTGAACTTGTTGAATGAAAGGCAATGATAGACTACGTGTGTGTGGATGAGCGAATGAGAAGACAAGTGTTGGATGCAAGAATGTGGAGAGGGTGGGGGAATGGAGTCTCGAACCATCACTTAGTGATGGCCAAGGTAAAGCTGCAAAGAAAATGGTTGAGGAGACGAAGGGGAAGACAGGAGGAAACAGCTTCTCTGAGAAGAGTGGAGAATTTGCAAGATAGTGAGAAAATGGCAGCGTATAAGAGTATAGTGGAAGAAAGATGGGAAGGTATGAGCTAGAGCAGATGGAAGGGATGGAAGACGTATGAAAGATATTTACAGAAGAGATAGGTGCAGCGTGTGAGGTGGTTTGTGCAGTGAGGAGGAGATCCAAGGGTGTGCAAGGGACAGCATGGTGGAATGATGAGGTGAAACGAGCTATGGAACAAAAGAAGAAGGCATATAGTGGATTGTTAGCGATTAGAGGTAGGGGAGAAGATGAGAGAGAGAGAAGAGAGAGGTATATGTGAGTAGGAGAAGGGAGGTGAAGAGACTGGTGAAGGAGAGTAAAAATAAAGTGGATGAAGAGTTTGGGAGGAATCCGAGTGTGAAATGGAGGGAGAGTAAGAAATTGTTTTGGAAGGAGGTAAAGAAAGTAAGGCAGTGTGAAAGAGGAAATAGTAGGGGAGTGAAAGATTGGAAAAATAGATTGTTGTTGGAGAAGAGAGAGAAATTGAGGAGATGGAAGGAACACTCTGAGGATTTGTTGATTGTAGAGAGTGACAGCAGTGCAAGTATAAGTGGTTGGGGAATGGCTGGGAGAAGAAGAGATGAGAGGAAGGCAGAGGAAATCAGTAGGACTGAAGTAGTGGAAGCAATAAAGAAGATCAAGTTGGGAAAGGCCCCAGGAATTGATGGAGTGTGTGGTGAAATGCTGAGGTATGGGGGTGAGATTGTTGTGGAGTGGATATGAAAGTTATGTAGATTGGCTTGGGAAGAGGGAAGGGTTCCAGAGGACTGGAAATCAGGTATAATTGTTCCTTTATATAAAGGAAAAGGGGAGAGAGAAGTATGTGGTAGCCATAGGGGTATTTGCCTTCTTAGTGTGACTGGTAAAATATATGGTAGAATACTCATTGATAGGGTTAGGCAAATGACAGAGGAGCTAGTTGGAGAAGAACAAAGGGGATTTAGGAAGGGAAAAGGGTGTGCAGATCAGATATTTGTTCTAAGATGTTTAGTGGAGAAGTATCTAAAGAAGGGAAAGAAAGTGTATGCTGCCTTCATGGACTTCGAGAAAGCTTATGACAGAATAGATAGCCAAGGTATGTGGAAGGTATTAAGAATATATGGAGTGGATGGGAAATTGTAGAATGCTGTGAAGAGTATGTACGAAGGAGCTAGGGCTACGATGCGAGTGGATGGTGAGCTGAGTGATTTCTTTGATCTCAGTGTGGGACTGAAACAGGGTTGTGTGATGTCTCCATGGCTGTTTAATATATACTTGGATGGGGTTGTAAAGGCGGTGCAGGGTAGGGCAGTCGATGTGGAGGTGGCTCTAATGAATGAGGGTGAGATTTGGAAGTTTCCGGTGTTGCTGTTTGCTGATGATACAGCATTGTTGAGTGAAGATGAATGGGAGTTGCAAGGTTTGGTGAATGAATGTGGGACAGTGTGTAGGAGGAGGAAGCTGAAAGTTAATGTAAACAAAAGTAAAGTTATGGTGTTTGAGAGGAATGAAGTCACAGAATGTACAGTGAGGTTGGATGGTGAGGATATGGAGAGTGTGAGTGCATTCAAATACTTGGGTAGTGTGATGAGTAAGGATGGAAATTTGTGAAAGTAGGTCAAGGTCTTTGTGTCTGTTACCACGATAACTTCGCATCCATTCAAGATATCATCACAAAATTATACAGGTGTGTAGCAGGGATGAAAATCTCCTACGAGTTTTGTTTTAAGTTTGTCTGTCTGTCTGTGTGTCTGGTATCACGATAACATAATAATCGCTCAAGATAACATCACAAAATTATACAGGTGTGTAGTAGAGATGAAAATTTCCTAGGAGTTCGAAATTAGTGAAAATAGGTCAAGGTGTGTGTGTTTCTTACCACGGTAACTTCGCAACCACTGAAGATATTATCACAAAATTTTGCAGGCGTGTACTAGGGATAAAAGTCTACTAATTCAAAATTGGTAAAAGTAGGCCAAGGTCAAGGTCATATTCCGAGCTGCGCTAGATACCTATCGGCCCGCGGCTGGTGTGATTTCCCCCTTGTGGGGGCCTCATTTCCTTTTTTTTTTTTTTTTTTTCTTATTGAGGGACAAATCTTGCCCTTTTCAGTCGTTAGGCTTCTTCTTCCTCGGTTTGAAAAAAGCACACACACACACACACACACACACACACACACACACACACACACACACACAGTCTATAATATCAAATGGACACAATAATTCAATAACGTATTAGTCAAGCCCTCGTTTTTATCGGTGACACCTTAAATACCTAACGTTCCAGATGCGCAGTACAATGCTCAAAGCTTTAAGAGCATTGCATTGACAGATTAAGAAAGGACTGCAGTCACTGTCCTCATCACGTCCATGTACACTTCGTTAGTTAATTAACCCTCCCCGTCCCAGAGGTGCTCGGGGACGGGTATTGTTTTCACTCTTGTATGACTGACTGTCTGTCTGTCTGTCTGTCAACAACTTTACGAGAAAACTACAGGTGCGATTTTGACTAAAATTACAGGGATGATGGGCTGTGACGTTCTGATCACCTTACTAAATTCTGGGCCAAATTGGGCCAAGCCTCAGGCTGTAGGCCCCACAAAATGTATTTCTTTTTTTGCCATATCTCCTTTCAAACTTGTCATGTCGACAGTAGACCATAACCTAAAGGTGCATCTTTAAATTCTGCATCCTATTACATGCCTCATTACATCAGGGGCGTCACACACCCCAGTTAGCAGTAGGGGAGTCAGTTTCAAATGGGTATAAAATTTTCACCCGATTTACTCTAAAATGACAATTGACATCTTTGACTAGATACTCTGTTGTGTTTATACATCAGCACTAAAATGACTGCCGGGGACGGGTTTGCTGTGCCTTTGCACAGATTCTTGTTTTCATAATTTTTTGCTTGTGTTACTCCCCCCACCCGTGTGTGTGTACACACACACACACACACACACACACACATATATATATATATATATATATATATATATATATATATATATATATATCCATCATCCAATCCTATGTCGCCCCATAGAGAAACGTAGGTACCTGGGGCTAGGCAAGTTTGTCCTGACATTTAACATGAGAGTGACCAACCTCAGTCATCCCTTAATGGCATTACGTGAGCAATAAAACCCAGCCACCCCGTGGATAAAAATCTAAACAGGCTCGATCCAATTGGAGCACTTTAATTACCCATTATGCCACCAAGCTCCATAATTTGGTTACATGGTTACCACCCAGTGCAGTAAATGGATTCGTGGTGTACAGGAAACCATTTGACTTGTCACTCAGTGTAGAGTCACCCATAGGCAAAAGGAAGAGGAAAGAAAGAAGGAAAGAAAGACAGAAGAGAGAGTACAAAGTCACTCGCAGGCATTAGAAAGAAGAAAGAATGAAGGAAAGAAAGACAGAAGAGGAAGGAAAGAAGAGATGAAAGGGCAAACACCCAAAGCAGCGTTACGTCGAATGAGTGAATGGTGAGCGCCCCCAACTACCTACTCCCAAGGTAGATGGAAAGCTGATGACAGGGAGAGCTGGAGCTCCTGTTTCATCAACCCTCAGGACTAGGTCCCAACCATCCCCCTATCCTGAACTTTTTCAGTGTCTCAGTAACACAGAAAGTAGGCCAGCATGCTCTCCAATACAAGTTTCTCTAACTATCAACACCACACTACATGCACAGTACACACTACACTTCCTTTTCCAAAAAAAGAAAAAATCATGGCAGCGCAACACGTGGCCTCGGAGTCCCCAAGTGGGGCATAATGCCCCCACCTTCCGCCCCTCTCCCAGTGACGACTCGAGCTGCCTGGTACCACTGTCTGACTCTCTTCTTCTTCATTTCTGCAACATTCGCGGCCTTTCCTCAAACTTTCGCTCTGTTGTGCACCACCTCTCCTTCTCTAAACCTCACCTTCTTTTTCTAACTGAGACTCAGCTGTCTGAGGCAACTGACAGCAGACCCTTTTCTGTATCCTCCTACTATCTCTATACTCATTTCAAAGCCAAAGGTGGCTGTTGTATATATATATATATATATATATATATATATATATATATATATATATATATATATATATATATATATATATATATATATATATATATATATACAGTATATGCAATGACTTACCTTGCTCTCGTGTTCCTGAACTCGATTCTTCTGAATTCTCTACACTCTGGCTTCGACTTTCCTGTCAATCTCTGACTAAATATATCTGCACTGTTTACTTATCTCCTATTTCTGCTGACTATCAAAAATTCTTCGACTATCTTACTTCTACAATGGAACACATTCTATCCATTTTTCCTTTCTCTGAAATATCCATTCCAGGAGATTTCAATGTTCACCACTGTATTATAATTACAAATCATAATAGATAGATAGATAAATAGATAGATAGACAGCTCTCTGCGAGCCTGGGAAAAGGAAATGAGGTTGCAGGTTACACTGAGGAAAGCTGACGACAGCGGCCAGTAAGGAGATGATGCAGTTAGCTGTCAGCAGTCCTCTCGTGAACAAAGACCTGGTGACCACACGCACATATACACACATACTCACACACAGGCTTCTTAAAACTTTCCATCCACGAGGAACACACGTGATACGTCTCCTGTTTCACCAGAATTTAGGAAAGAGAGCTCAGAAGGGGACAAGCGATACTAGAGGCAGGTCGAAGGGGAGAAGGGCTTAGCAACTCGAGAGACAGAGAGAGAGAGAGGGAGCGAGACTCTATACTTACGCTCTGTGTGAGAGACTTGTTAATATTTCCAAGACAAATAAAAATAGTCCCATTCTATTCTTTACCTCTCCTGTCACTACATGACAAATGGGAAGCTACTCCATGATATAAAAACCGCTCGTCCATAAATCTAAAATATATATATAACTCAACCACAAAGGAACCTACACAGTCTTTTATGACACAAAGTCATTTATGACATTTGGTGGCAGCGGTGGGATACAAACCTCGTCTACGAATCAACATTGAATTCCTACAATATATCAAGATTGAAAACAAAAAGAATACCTCTCTCAACCAACAACACAACCAGCTCCTGACAGTATTCTCTCCAACCAGCCCCCTCCATCTCCCAGATCATCATGCTGATGCAGAGGTGAAGGGATCACACGACGCCTTGCAAGTAGTTTAACAAAACATTGATACGATCTTGCAATTTCTACGACGAACCAGCGAATCTACGGACATCGTCTCCCAATTAAAAGCAAATTTCTACAAAAGCAGGCGATACTCTACAAGATTAGCTTCAGTCTACAGTGAATCCCGACAAAATACAGCCTACAATGCAAATAGTCTACAAGTCTACGAAACAACTCTATAATCTTCACGTAACTTCAAGCAGCAACAAGAAGAATATAAAACAAAGCAAGTAAAGAAGAGGAAACACCGAAGCAACAAGCACACAAGCCCCCACCACTCTCTCCCGCCTACGCCTGACCCAGAGGTCAAGACACGCAGCAAAACACCAAGTCCATATTCACAACTCGTCTTACTCACCCGTCTTCACTCAAGTTACTCATCGCTACTCATTCACTCACCACAGCTACCATTGTGGGAAGCCGACGTCACCATGTGCTGAGATGACATCACAACGCGAGTCTGCCATGCCAAGCAACGTGTGACTGACACCAGGCACTTCTCACCCACTACTCATTACTCATTATTCACATAGCTCCTACTCATACTCATTTATTTTCACAGTTAAGTTGGAAATTCGACGTTCTATGCTGAGGTTTGCCTGGGACAGCCGTTAACCACCATGGAATTTCCTGAGTAATATCGTCCATCAACACACCACTAGAATTATCAAGAAATCTTCGATCAAACCTGTATTTTTCTTCTGAGATCGACTTTTGTCTCGACACACCTCTACGATCTGTATCAAGTGGGTAAAATTATACTTGCTCATTTCTTCTCAGTGCTAAAATTAACTATATTCAACTTATTTACTCATCTATTTTGCTAGGACATAAATAAACAAGAGGCATATTTCATAACACCATATCTTAATGACAGGAATATTTTCGCCACCACCCACGTTAATACCAGATGACACACAAATTGCCACAACATCAGACTCACAATTAAGAGGCAGCCCACCCCTTGTACAAACCTCACCACACACTAAAGATAAAGAAACAAATACGGGAGTTTCAGATGATGAGTGGGAAACCCCCTCAGACATAGAGAGTGTCGACTTTGCCGCTGCCTTGCATACGTATGCCAATATACTTAACAGGGTTCACCGGTCCAGTCATACATATTCCATCATTCCCTCACACAACGATAAACACGTACAAGTTGAATTAACAGGGAAATCATTAAAAATGGATCAAGAAACAAATACCGCTGATCGAACAACCACACCTCACGTGTTTGTGTATCACGAGGATAAAACTGCCCCAAAATTCTCTGGCACAGACAAAGATCGCATTGATGTCATTTCATTAGTCAGTCAGTGCGAACAAATGTTCATCAAGCGCCACATACTAGATGAACAAGAGAAAATTGCTATTTTTTCATCTTGCATAAGCCAGGAATGATGTCCAGCAAGCAATTTATTGCGCTCAGATAAGCTCAATCGCGCTAGGACATATGATGATTTTAAAACTGAATTTCTGAAGAAATTTTCTGGAGGTATGAACTTCTTGCCAGGTATAATTCCAGAATTACATAAAATTGTAGATCTTGTAAGGGAGCACACTACAAACCATGTGCTCAGTGAAATAGCTGCTGATGTCTCCACAGTCAAGAGAACCTTGTTAGCTACTCTGGAGAATTCTAATTGGATAACAGATGATGGAAAGATGTCCCCAGACCTCGTCGTGGACATCATTGGTTATGTAGCTGCCTTGTGTAAATTACCTGATAGGACCCTTAAGATCGCCAAGACGATCGCGTACACCCCAGGAATGTGCTTGCTAGACTTAATGAACGATGTAGAGATGCAGTGCAGTAAAGCAGGTGTGGTCGACACACATGCACATTCTGGTAGAATCAGGGTACCTGAGACAGTATCAGCTGTGAAAACATCTACACCGACCCCAAACAGAGAACAAAATCGATCGCGACCAGAAATGAGGCAGCCCAAACAAACAAAGATGCCTAGAAATCGTTCCCAGACGCCTTCCTACGGGCAGTTTCATAAGTTTTCGTGCAGCCCTAGCAGGTCTCGCGCCATAAACAACACTTCTTATGGGAAATCACCTCGTAGGTCACAGTCAAGGGATAGGTCCATTCTACGTCATTCTTGTGCAAAACCAGGACACACAAGGTATGAATGCTTTATCAAGGCAAAAGAGGATAAACAAAAGACACAAGGATTTGGTCCTTACTGTAGGCATCATAGATAACAAGGGCACTGGACTAGTGATTGCAAAACAGTAGAAAAAATTGTGTCTATGTTCAAATCGGGGGAAGACCAAGTCATGACAAAAAACGAACAAACGTAAAGAAGAACAAGGCTAAACTTCACATAGGAGGCATGTTGGGAAATGAGTGTATCTTGATACCAGCTGTATGTAAGGATCAAAACGTTTCCTTATTTTTAGATACAGGCTCTCCAATGAACTTAATAACACATGAAGAACTAAATAGAATTCTTAAAAATAAAAAGAAAGTAACTTTTCTGGATGAAGCTGATTTAGATTTATAGACAGTAGATGGAGAGAGATTACAGTGAAAGGTATGATAAGATTAAATCTCAGTTTCACAGAAACTACAAGACCATTCTCTGCATTTTCCTATATCGTTGAAAACTTAGCAATTAAAGCTCATATGTTACTGGGCTTAAGATCCATGAGAGCTGAGAACATAACTATACTCCCACAAATGAATGGAATAGACTTTGATAATGAATTCATAGAGGAAATAACTTCAGGGCCCTCACCGATTGGTAGAAGAGAGCCAAAAAGAATTGGTAATATTAAAGGCTTAAACAAACATACACAAACAGATGAGTGTATAGATCCACTTACACCAGCAACCCCATCCTCCAGAATTAGTGACCCAGATAACAGTACTGATTTATCAATTTTTCCAGCCCATCTCACTAATGATTTAGTTATACCACCTAATTCATACATGAAGGTTACCATAAAGAGCAAATTACGGAATAGTACTGTTCTTGTCTTAGAAGAATTATGTAAAGTAAAGGGATTGTCAGTAGAAAATGCATTATGTCATACGAACGACGAAGGGCAAACTCAGATATTCATAATTAATCACATGAATGGGGAAGTTCAGTTGAAAAAGGGAACTTGCATAGTTAATATTGAAAAATGTTCCGCCCCTGTGAAGGAAATAGTTATAGCTGGAGTAACAAGTGAGATAAAATCTACGGATAGAGAAAGAATAAAAGAGAATTTAATTCACTCAGGTGAATTTGACGAAGAAAATGATTTGTTAACCCTGCTGGAAACACACAGGGACACCGTAGCATTGCCCGGAGAACAATTAGGGTGTACTAACTTGATTAATCACATGATTAATGTGCACCCAGAAACACCACCAATTTTCGTACCAGCTTACCGCATACCACACTCCCAACGTACACTTGCAAATCAGTATATCGATGAAATGTTAAAGCTTGGAATTATTGAGCCTTCAGTTTCCCCGTGGAACGCCCCCCTATTCTTCGTGCCCAAACGAAATGGAGAAATGCGTGCGGTAGTAGATTACCGTAAACTAAATAATCACACAATACCAGACAGATTTCCCATGCCATTGCTAAGCGATGTTCTACAGAATATTGGTCCTGAGAATAATATATTCTCAACCATCGATCTCCTAAACGGCTACTATCAGATTCCGATATCTCAGGAGTCACATAAATACACTGCCTTTTCAACAAACAGAGACCATTATCAATATACAAGAATGCCGATGGGACTGAGGACAGCCCCAGACACATTCCAGCGTCTTATGAATTACGTATTGTCCGGAATTTTAGGACAAGGAATATTTGTTTATCTTGACGATATTATTATCGCAACGAAGAATATTAAGGATCATCTCAGGAAATTAGACTTACTCTTACAAAAGCTTAGTGATGCTGGATTAAAAATTAAACTTTCTAAATGCAAATTTTGCTTTAAGGAAATAAATTTCTTAGGCCACAAATTAAGTTCTGATGGTATTCACACCACTGATGACAAAATACAGGCAGTGAGAGATTTTCCTGAACCCACTACGACTGACGAAGTTAGACAATTTTTAAGTCTGGCTGGGTACTATAGGTCATTCGTACCACAGTTCTCTCATATAGCCTTCCATCTATTCCAACTACTCAAAAAAGATGCTGTATTCCAATGGGAAGAAGAACTAAAAAGGGCATTTAAAAATCTAAAAATTAAACTAACAAATGCACCTTGTTTAGCATATCCGGATTACACAAAATCATTTCTTATTTGTACAGACGCATCAGTTAAAGGATAAGGGGCTGTACTGATGCAGGAAGATAAAAGAGGAAAGAATCAACCAATTGCATTTGCCAGCAGACAAACAAGAGGTGCGGAGAAAAATTATTGCACTACAGACTTAGAGGCACTTGCAGTGGTTTTTGCATTACAAAAGTTTCGAGATTTGGTATATGGTTACGAAATCCACTTATTCACCGACCATAAACCACTGGTGGGTATATTTAAAGAAAAACTCCTTTCTGGGAGGAGAGCAAGATGGAAATGTACAGTTGAAAACTACAATGTACAAATTCATTATATACAAGGTAAAATGAACATAGTAGCTGACGCATTATCTAGGAACCCGAACACAATTCAGGTCGCGGCGTTAGATCTCAAAGGAAATATCCCAAACCACGAGGATATCGCAAAGGCACAAAGACTTGACCCAATATGGTCTAAAGTAATATACAAGTTAGAAAGTGGAGATGACATACAATTACCCAAACTGCATGTCCCACTTGAACAATTCACAATGGTCAGTTATACAAAATTAACTCTAAACAACCAAAACGCCAAAGAAATACTAACCAGTTGGTAGTACCTAATGACATGATACCCCAAGTATTACGATTGATATACGACAGCCCACATGCAGGACATCCTGGAAAGGATAAGACATTCAACCAAGCCCAGCTATTATATTACTGGCCTTCATTACGAAAAGATATAAACAATCATATAGACAGATGCGAATCATGTGCGAAACACATAGGATACCCAATCACACCTGCACCGATGGGTAATTACCCTGTACCACATCAACCATGGGACGTTGTCGCTGTTGATTTACTCAAGATGCCATTATCATACAATAATAACTTATACTTATTCGTAGCAACGGATAATTTTTCCCGTTATGTCATTTTAGCTCCAATTAAAGATAAGACAGCAGAGACAGTAGCAAAGGCAATAACAGATAATGTAATATGTCGCTTTACTGCCCCAAAGGTATTAATAAGTGATAATGGAAGAGAATTTAATTCTGAGATCTTAAAAGAAATATGTAAACAATACAACATCAAAAAGGTTAACATTTTGGCCTATCACCCAGCATCGAATGGGTTGGTAGAGAGGCAAAATAAAAAGGTATTAGATGTGCTACGACACATTCTCAGTGAAAATTATGCAAGCTGGGATGATTGGATTCCCAGAGTAGAGGCCTCAATTAATGGGTCTATAAATAAATCCATCGGTGACACACCATTATATATGGCACAGATAAAAAATTACCATATGAGCTCCTAGAAGGTGACAGCATGCCTATATACAATTACGATGATTACGCTAAACTCCGTTTACGTGAATTCCAGGACATTCACAAAAGAGTCAAAAAACAATTAACGATGTCCAAGGAAGAAATGACGGAGGCGTTTAACAAGAAGGCAAAAGATTCACCTATCAGCTTAGGAGACATTGTTTACGGAGTCATTCATACGAGAGACAATAAATTATCCCCAAAATTTGAGGGCCCATACAGAGTAATTAACATAAAAGCAAACAAAGTTTTAATTAAGTCACTTTCAAGTGGCGAGGAGAAACAAGTTCATAATGACCATTTAAAACGAGTTTCAAGGGAATTATCACATAATTATTCAGCCTCGGATACAACCGAACAGGTGAACGTACCTCAAGAAACCAAGCAAGAACACAACAATGATTACAAAAAGAAATTAAGGTCATATACCAAACAATCGAACATAGGTGCAACTATTCCAATAAAATCTACAGTACATCATTTACGAGAATTAAATATCGATTTAAACTCCTTCTATAAATGAAATAACAATCAACCGTAACGCACATCATCACTATCATCGACCACAGCATTATAGGAAATTAATAGATTTTTTTTTCGGTAGGTTACGATGAAGGGACTTATGCTATGGATTCTCCTCTACATAGTAAGAGGATATGCGCACCTAGACCCCAAGCATATAGTACGACAAGGATGCCTCATAGCTCCAACGGCCACGACTACGATCGTTAAGGACGTCATGAGTACTGAAATAAGTCTAGATTACTTGTATGACTTACCTACTTATCTAGAAAGACTTGCGACGCCGATGCGAACTCTGGACTTCATGATAGGAAATTATGTTTCACAAGCACATAACACCAAGGAAGTGAATGAAATGGTGAAGTTAGCGAAATGGAAACTAGAACAGGCGAAGTCAACTATGCTCGTCATGATCCAAGATCTCCCATCTTATGGAACGGAGGTACTGAGCGACAGGAACAACATCACACGTACTCGCCAAAAGAGCGGTTTGTTCGACCTGGGCGGCGCAGTTCTTGGGAACATCTTTGGATTGTCTACAGAGGATGACCTTAAAGAAATAAACAACAAATTTAATAAGATAGCTCAGGTACTAACATACCAAGATAAATTCATCACAGGACAGAACTCAGCAATGAAGACAATTGTGAAAAATCTGAAATAAGCAGAAAACGTAGCTCTCGAGAGTGTAGATAAAATAAATGAATTAGAGGGAAACGTTACTCTTTTCCAGCACTTCTCCATCATCACAGAACATATTGACACGATTCTACTACAATTAGAGAACACTAGAGATCGTTTCAGGGCACTTATGCAAGGAATTTCGAATGCTGGTGATGGCAAGATCACAAATGACTTACTCCCAGTTCATGAGCTACGTCAGATAGTTAGTCAAGGCATACATAAACATAAATTGAAGCCGTTGTTCCGCAGTAGGGAATTTATGCAATATTACCCGTGTTTAGAAGCAACACTAACATCAATATCAGTGGTAGTTCATGTACCATTCATCACTGAAGACCTGTTCACAGTATACCAAATACACCCCTTCCCCTATAAAAAATAACAACACTTTGGTCATCATCAACATCAACACAGACACCGAACTCATCATGGTCTCCAAGAGACGGGACACTGTCACTTTCGCAAGTGAGTCAACGATTGAACGAAAGTGCTGCACATCCTTACATGCTGTTCATCTTTGTCCTGCGTACATTTTCACGTTTCAGCCTACTGAAACAGTCCCTTGTGAAATGGCTATCATCAGAAATGACAATATTCATCATCATTTCAACTTCACTTTTGCTCCAGATAAACTTGTACACCATCAACGCATTGGACACTCACAGTTTTTTTATTTCCCTCATAACACATCAGTTTACATAGTCTGTCCAGATATACCACCATCTCATACATCAGCATCAGGATTATACATAGCACCAGACTACTGTGCGGTATTTACACCAGCCATGTCTACTTTATCCACCATCAATCACTACGCCATTCTCAATCATACACACAAACATTTCCACCCACTGCCTGATATGAACTTAAACATGAGCACAAGTATTAAGCTGACTTCACCTAAGTTTGAAACTATGCAGCTGATCAATGAAACAATGAAGCCCTGGGAAGATTTGAGTTTGAGTATGTTCAACCCATATTATGTGTATAGCCCAGCACCTACTGTCTTTATAATCGTCTGCATTGTAGTTGCAGTACTGCTGTTCGCAATGCACAGAATGCATGCAAGAATTGCTAATTTGGAGTCATTATTTAGTGGGGGGAGAGTTAACATCACAGTTAACCACCCTGAA
Source organism: Coenobita brevimanus (assembly GCF_032717465.1). NCBI lineage: Eukaryota > Metazoa > Arthropoda > Malacostraca > Decapoda > Coenobitidae > Coenobita > Coenobita brevimanus. The sequence continues at coordinate 20,955,529 of NC_137008.1, read as the reverse complement.
TGAAGTGTATATATTTTGTATGTAGTATTAATTATATATATATATATATATATATATATATATATATATATATATATATAATAATAATAATAATAATAATAATAATACAAAGAAGAATGACCCATATATGGCAGACCAGTACCATTATCTTTAAATGAAATATTAATAACTCTTACCATAATCTTCATTTTAAACTATTTTTTTATTCTTGCATGTATGCATTTCACTATAATAACCCAAGTACATACTGTATTACAGTTAAATAATTTACTTTAATGCATTTATTCAAATATGTATACAACTTGTTTAAAATGTAATATTACTAAATAATCACTATTTACTATGAATAATATATGTATACAATATTCATACAATTATGTTACTTTTACAATATTATGTATTTCACTTAATTAGCTTATAAGTTCATTATAATGTGTATATAATGTGTATTAATATATTAGGACTATTAACTGTCGATGGTACGCCATTTTCGTGCGGCCGAGCAATGTATTATAATTACAAATCATAATAGATAGATAGATAAATAGATAGACAGCTCTCTGCGAGCCTGGGAAAAGGAAATGAGGTTGCAGGTTACACTGAGGAAAGCTGACGACAGCGGCCAGTAAGGAGATGATGCAGTTAGCTGTCAGCAGTCCTCTCGTGAACAAAGACCTGGTGACCACACGCACATATACACACATACTCACACACAGGCTTCTTAAAACTTTCCATCCACGAGGAACACAAGTGATACGTCTCCTGTTTCACCAGAATTTAGGAAAGAGAGCTCAGAAGGGGACAAGCGATGCTAGAGGCAGGTCGAAGGGGAGAAGGGCTTAGCAACTCGAGAGACAGAGAGAGAGAGGGAGCGAGACTCTATACTTACGCTCTGTGTGAGAGACTTGTTAATATTTCCAAGACAAATAAAAATAGTCCCATTCTATTCTTTACCTCTCCTGTCACTACATGACAAATGGGAAGCTACTCCACGATATAAAAACCGCTCGTCCATAAATCTAAAATATATATATAACTCAACCACAAAGGAACCTACACAGTCTTTTATGACACAAAGTCATTTATGACACCACCACCTTTGGCTCTCCTCTCCTTTCACTGATCCACCTAGTGAACAAGCGTACATCTTTTCTATCCTTAATGACCTAGAGCAGTTTGTACAGCACCCTATCCGTATCCCTGACCGCCTTGGAGAGAGCTCCAATATACCTGACCTCTTCCTTACAACTAAGCCTTCTGTTTACACTGTTAATCTTTTCTCTCTGTTCGGCTCCTCAGATCATAACCTTATCACCTTAACATGTCCTATCGCTATGGTATGGCCTGTGGACCCTCCAAAGAAACATCATCTGAGGCATTTTGGAGCTGCAGATTAGGAGGCCCTCAGGCAGTACTTCTTTGATTTTCCCTGGATTAATTATTGCGTCCATGGCCGTGAGCCATCTGAGTGTGCCTTGCACATTACAGAGGTTATTCTCTCAGGCATGGAAGCATACATTTCTTTCTCATTCCCTTTGACTAATGCAAGAAACCCTTGGTTTAATTACACTTGTTCTAATGCTGTCCGCAACAAGGAGAGGGGTTTTAAAAGGTAACGGAGCCAACCCATCCCTAAATCACATCTTTTATATGTTTCTGCCTAGAATCGTGCTAAGTCTGTTCTTCGCTTTGCTAAAAATAATTTCATCCATACTAAATGCTCTCAACTCTCCAACTCGAATTCTTCCCGCTCCTTCTGGCACCTTGCCAAAAATCTCTCTAACAACTTTACCTCATCAACCTTCCCTCCTCCTTTCTACTCTGATGGCTCTGTAGCTATTTCTTCTACTGATAAAGCAGATCTCTTTGCTCAGACTTCTCCTCCAATTCCACCATAGACGATTCCAGTGCTGTTCCTCTATCACTTCCCCTCTCTGACTTCCTCATGGCTGACATTAAAATTTCTTCAGCTGATGTATTTTCTGCCATCACAGGCCTCAATACTAATAAGGCATATGGGCCTGATGGAGTCCCTCCTGTTGTTCTCAAGAACTGTGCTTCTGTGCTTACACCCTGCCTAGGGAAACTCTTTCGCTTTGTCTGTCAACTTCCACTTTTCCTTCTTGCTGGAAGTTTGCTCTCATTCAGCCTGTCCTAAAGAAGGGAGACCATTTCCAACCCTCTAACCATCGTCCAGTTGCTTTAAAATCCTGTATCTTAAAAGTTTTTGAGTCAATTCTTAATAGAAAAATTTTAAAGCATCTTTCCTATCACAACCTTCTTTCTGTTAGTCAGTATGGGTTCCATCAGGGACGCTCCACTGGCGATCTTCTCACCTACCTTTCAGAATCCTGGTCATCCTCCTTTTGGGACTCTGGCGAAAGCTTTGCCATTGCACTTGACATCTCAAAGGCTTTCGATCGAGTCTGGCATAAATCTTTATTTTCCAAACTGCCCTTTTACGGTTTCTATCCTTCAGTCCGTGCCATCATCGCTAGCTTCCTTTCTTGTCGTTCTATAGCCACTGTTGTAGACGGCCATCGTTCTTCTCCTAGATCTATCAACAGTTGTGTTCCTCAGGGCTCTGTCCTATCACCAACTCTCTTCCTTTTATTCATCAATGACCTTCTAAGCTGTACATCTAACCCTATCCACTCATACATTGATGACTCCACCCTTCACCTTTCCATTCGGTTCCCGCAACGTCCATCTCAGCAGTTACTTCAACAAACAAGGGATGAGGCTATGGCACACCTAATGTCTGACTTGGCTCGTATCTCTGACTGGGGTAAAAATAATCTTGTTGTTTTTAATGCATCAAAGACTCAGTTTTTAAACCTGTCAACTGGACAAAATCTTTCACAGGTATACCCACTAATGTTTAATAATATTCAGCATAATCCTGCATCATCCTTGAACATGCCTGGGGTTTCATTTACTCGGGACTTATCTTGGAAAGTTCATATTACATGTCTTGTAAAATCTGCTTCCAAGAGATTGGGTGTTCTAAGCCAACTCCGTTCCTTCTTTACCTCTGCACAATTGTTGACTCTATACAGGGGTTTTATCTGCCCCTATGTGAAGTACAACTCTCATGTGTGGGGAAGCTCCCCACATACAGCTCTTCTCAATAGGGTGGACTCAAAGGCTTTTCGTCTCATTAACTCTCCTCCTCTTACTAACTCCCTTCAACCTCTGTCTCTTCACCGCATTGTTGCATCTTTATCTCTTTTCTATCGCTACTTCAATGGTCACTGCTTGTCTGAACTGTCTGCATGCATTCCTCCACCTCTACGACGGGTGCGTAAGCTCCCATTTAGCAGCAAACTCTCATCCCTTTCTGTCCAACTCTCTAATGCAAGTGTTAACCGTTACTCCCAGTTCTTCATTTATGCAACAGGTCAGCTCTGGAACTGTCTCCCTCTGTCTGTATTTCCTGCTTCCTATGATCTCCAGTCTTTCAAACGCAGTGTGTCCAGGCATCTCGAAATGATCGAACCTTGAGTTTGGCTATCCCTTGTATTTTGTTTTTCTCTTGGAAGGAACAATAATTGCGGGCCCAAGGCCTTTGGTTCCTACTTCCTCGCATTAATATATATATATATATATATATATATATATATATATATGGATAGATAGATAGATAGATAGATCAATCAATCAATCAATCAATCATTTCCTGTGGCACCCTCGGGGATGCATAGGGCCTCGATGAACTCACCACCACATCCTATCTTGTGCTAACTCCTCAAGATCTCCCCAACACTCATCTCCAGCTTCGCGTCTCATTGTCCTCACCCACGTCTCTTTTGGCCTTCCTCTACCTCTCCTACCAAGTGCCACCCACCCTGGTGTACCTCGTACTATTCCCTGTCTCCTATACACATGTCCTAGCCACTTCCATCGTGAGAATCTAACATATTCATCGATCGGCTGCACTCCCGTTATTTCTCTAATTCTACTATTTGGTATCCTTTCCCACCACTTAACTCCTAATATTCTTCTAAGTGCTTTATTTTCAAACACCAAGAATTTATTTTCCATAGTCACTGTGCTGTACCAAGACTCGTGTCCATAAATTAAGATACTCCTAACCATTACCTTATAAAGTTTGATTTTTGTATGCACAGAAAAATTTTTATTATTCCAAATATTTTTAAGCATTCCCATTGCCTGATTAGCCTTCTTTAACCTTTCCTCGAATTCAAAGTTCAAAGAACCATCCTTGGCTAAATAAGTACCTAAATATTTAAACCTATCAACTTGCTTTACAACCATACCTCCAATTACACATTCCTGCGCATTTTCCATATTCATATTGATTATTTCAGTTTTTCCACAATTAATAACCAAACCCACCTTGCGACCTTCACTCACCAAACAGTCTAACACTCTCTGCATCTCTTCTGGCCCATCACAAATCAAAACTATATCATCTGCATACTCTAAATCCAAAAGTTTCCTATTCTCTCCCCAAAGTATACCAGCACCGGTTTCTGTTCCAACGCGTTTCATAATGTAATCAATGACCAATATAAATAGTAAAGGCGATAGAACACCACCTTGAATTACTCCGGACTTGACTTCAAACGAATCACTCAGACAACCATCAACCATCACTTTACAAAATGTGTCCTCATGCATGTTCATAATGACCCTCACAAACTCCTCTGGTATTCCATAATGTCTCATGATCTTCCCCATAGTCTCTCTCGAAACACTATCAAAAGCCTTTTCAAAATCAACAAAACAAAGACTTAACGGTACTCTCATTTCATTAACTTGCTGCATCAAATGCCTAACTATAAAGATTTGATCATTGCAACCACGTCCCTTTCTAAAACCAGCCTGTTCATCCCTCAGAATACCCTCAACCACCGGCTCCAACCTATTTAGATAGATAGTTAGATAGATAGATAATATATATATATATATATATATATATATATATATATATATATATATATATATATATATATATATATATATATATATATATATATATATATATATATATATATATATATATATATATATATATGATGAAAAAAGAAGAGGAGGATAAGAAAAAGAAGAAGATTAGAAGAAGAAGAAGAAGGAGAAGTGGATGAAAATGTAAAGAAAGGGGATCGTGGTGATGTTTTCGGTAATGGCCAATATTGATATAATTTGTGACGTAATTGTACAGATTGAAGAAGTACCTGTATATCAGTACTCGCGGTACTGATTACTATGTAGGGATGGTGCAGGCACAAAATGGTGTCCTGCTTACAGGGTTGTGACGCGCGTGCACCAAAACGCTCGCTAAGCCCAATTTTACGCATAGGAACAAAAACTGTAATCCTTCTCTGTTGTTTGACCGTTAATGTGCTGCTAAAAAAAAAAATATGGTAGTGATAATACAATGAACTTTGATGTAATGTGTGTAGGTCCCCAAATTAAAATGCAGACAGAAGTGATTTACATCAATGAAGCAAATAGGTAACGTACTGTTTGCCACATTTTTGTTAAACATCCACAGTTCACTAACTCAGTTCAGATTTTTTGTTGTGCCGTACCTGTTTAATTAATGTATATCAAGTTGGTGGTAGATATGGGCACTGACCATTAACTCTCTCGATGTTGAGTTACCTTCAGACGCCTCTGTATTGGGTAAAAAGCCAAAGGGTTTCTTGCAGCCACATTACCACATAAACGCCTGGTAGTCTAGTGGGTCAAGGCAGTTCAGTCGGAAGTAATTCATAAAGGTTTACATACGAGGGGGGAGGGGTTATATTGCTCATACAACGGCACTCAGGGCCAAGCTACCAATAACTTGTACATGAAATATCTTAATCAAGAAGGGTACCGTCGGTTCCCTATGTCTTTCATGAGTGAATAGAATATTTAGATGATAGGTAGATGGATAGAATTAGCTTATCTGAAGAACAACAAAGACCCTGCAGCTGTTCAGTTAATAGGAAGCAGTCTCTCCCAAATGCAATAATTAAACAGAAGTTTTCTACTCTAGTTAATTTTACATACGAACATTTATGCTCTGAGGGTTTTTGTAATTTGGAAAAAGTTTTAATGTTTGTATTTGGGAAGGAAAATATTTCTGTATATTGGTAAAGAAAATACCATTAATCATGATTCAGATTTAAAATTCGATATTAAGATGAATTCACGAGATGGGGTCACTAGAATTAAGTGGCTTCAGAGGTACGGTGTAGCAGCAAGATTAGGATTCAAAAAAATTTTGGAGTATAAATATTATGGGCGATGTACCAACGCTCGCCGCTAATAACACCGTTACGAGGTTAACTGGCAGCATTTGCAGTTATCGCCTGATTCCCTCCGCAGTTCTGTTTCCATTGATGTCAGAACGGTAAACCAATATCGTTGCTCCAGGTGCGTAAGTATCAGGCTCACGGCAAGTAGCTGAAATCGTAGAATAACAATCCTATTTTCCAGCTTGTAATATCCATGTGATCGTTTCACCTAAAAAAAAATCAGTTGTTCACATATTACCATAGTAACTCGGTCAGTTTCTTCCATGCTGGTCTGATTCCTCGAATAATTGTGTTATTTATTTTTTTTTTTCATGTTGAAGTTGCATTATTAAATGTTATCACTGCGGCTCACAACTCCAGCTTGGGACTTCAGAGGCTGGCATGGTGAGGTTGTACTTTATCGATTATGCAACCCTGAACAAGAGTTTCCCAGTTAATACATCATGAGGCTGAAACTGAGACCAACATTTATCATACACAGTGCTGTATGTCACAACACTTACACAACCATCAGTTGTGAAATGTATTTTTACTTTTTACAGCCTTTTAGCGCTCACCAATAAAGCAATTAATTATCTCGACTCCCACTACTAGCAACTATTTAGCAGAGTTTTGTTACCTCGTGAATCAGACATGCTCTAACACGAATAATACGTCAAAACCATTTCTGGGATTTGGGTACTTCATGTAAGTAACACGTCACAGTGACCCACACCATCTGGTCACTGCCTGCACAGGTTACCCTTCACCGGACGCTATAGTGACAGTATCATGTAGGAAGTTCCATAAATGTGGCTGCAGGGGGAGCCAGTGAGCGATTAAGCCCATTCCTGTAGTTTACACCAGAGAGCAATTAAGTCAAAGTCAGAGCCAAAAGCGTTCAAACACATCGAGATTCCTTGCCTGTAGTACAACTTTTTATCTTTGCTTCTCTCCAGCTCCATCAACAACAAATTCTATGAGATAATTAGCACATTTTAAACTGTGAATCCTGGCTTAGTTGCCATTACCGTTAGGCTACGTGGCGAATTGTTCCAGAAGCGTGCAAAGTTGAATGGAACGATAATGTTTCATCACCTACGGACCACACGGAGAGGTGGCGGCCTCATGCATTTCAGTCAAGGAAGGTGAACCCTTGACTCCTCAGAATGGAGATCCTGATGAACTGGAGGTAGTAATGGCTAAATTAGCACCAACCCGTTATCCCCACCATGCCGACTTCATCATAATCTACCTGGCCTGCCACCCACCTCTCTCTCGCACAGTATCCACCCTCATCAACCACATCATCACCACCGTTGACGTAAGACGATCAACGTTGCCGTCCAGAAAGGTAGTGGGATGTGGGGACCTCAGTGAACTGGATGCAGGAGACATAAGACCAGCTTAGTCTCCAGCAAGTTACTGTCTTTCCTATACAGTACATGGCTCCAACACCGTAGATCTCATCGTTACTGACATGCCAAATCTCTGTCTCCCACCTCAGCCCCTTTTCCCTGTATTGTAGCCCCCTGCTCCCACCAACCCTCAACAATGCACACATGCTATCAAGACCAACATACCTCTCCCAGACTGAGCTCTGACATTTTGGCCAGTGAGTTGTAAGATAACTGTTGATTGACGTTATAATAGCTGATGACCTCCCTTTAGTCGCAAATTTACATCTGATGACAAACCAATGAAGAATGAATACAGGCACTGTCCCCAAGTTAACAGATGTCGTATATGTGTAGAATGAGCTCATAATTTAAAGTTTACACAGACTTGTGATCGTTCCACGTCGTCTAGTAGTTGCTGTGAAAAATGGGAAACAATACTAGATATATATGCCATTCCTATTTAACCTTAAAAAAAAAGTATGATATGGTCACAACTACTTTTTCCCTTTCAGCAAGTCAGTCAACAATCGTTACGAGGGGGTATGATGACGATCGACAGATATTATGACTGGCACTAAACGGTATGATTCCATTTCGCTACCGCTTTGGGAGTAGTTTTGAGACTTATCACACATTTAAAAACCTAAAACCTACAGTTGCCATGGTGGATCGATTGGTGGTCATCTTACTAAGGATGTGGGAATGATCAGTAGCTGTTGTATGCCTGTGCCTGAAGTTATCAAATTCACACACCTTCACTGCTGTAACTCCAATGCTTCTTTCCCGACATCCAACTTCTTCCTCATTATTTTAATCACCCTGGTCGCAACTTTTACATCTCCAAATTCAACAATGACTTCGCAGCTCTTGCTCTTGTTTCTTTCATTCAGTTTCTCTCCCACTCCTTTCACTTAGCTTGAACACAGTTTCCCTATCAGTCTTCCACTCATTATCCGAAACATATGATCCCCTCCTATCCCAGTCTCACTCCATAAACCTTTTCCATCCAGTCATAGCTTTGTTATATTTCCACACTTAGTTTACTCACCTGCTTCTAACCTTATCATCCCTCTCCCCTATCCTCCCCTAAGGTTTACTTTCATTTCTGTCACATTTATTGCACCGTTTCTTCACTGTAATCCTACTCTACAGTACCCTTCCTTGTAACACTTCATCACTCACCCCACACATTTCGTTCCACCTTATCTCCCTCACCTCCTTCATTCGTGTCTCGACCATCATCCGGTAGGGGCCCCGGGACGCGAGTGCAGCTTTAATACGACTGGAGTGACTGTGTGAGAGAGGCGTGCACTACAGTGGCGCACGACTCAGAAGCTGTCATTATTGTACTCTGGCAACCTATCATTCAAAAGTTTAGGATAATGAGTGGAAGATTGATAGGGAAAGTGTGTTCAAGCTAAGTGAAGGGATTGGGATAGAAAATGAATGAAAGGAACAAGAGCAAGAGCTGCGAAGTCATTGTTGAATTTGGAGATATAAAAGTTGCGACCAGGGTGTTTAAAATAATGAGGAAGAAGTTGGATATCGGGAAAGAAGCATTGGAGTTACAGCAGTGAAGGTGTGTGAATTTCATAACTTCAGGCACAGGCATACAACAGCTACTGATCATTCCCACATCCTTAGTAAGATGACCACCAGGAGATAATCAATCCACCATGGCAACTGTAGGTTTTAGGTTTTTAAACGTGTGATAAGTCTCAAGACTATGCCCAAAGTGGTAGCGAAATGGAATCATACAGTTTAGTGCCAGTCATAATATTTGTCGATCGTCATCATACCCCCTCGTAACGATTGTTGACTGACTTGCTGAAAGGGAAAAAGTAGTTGTAACCATATCATACTTTTTTTTAAGGTTAAATAGGAATGGCATATATATCTAGTATTGTTTCCATTTTTCACAGCAGCTACTAGACGACGTGGAACGATCACCAGTCTGTGTAAACGTTAAATAATGAGCTCATTCTACACATATACGACATCTGTTAACTTGGGGACAGTGCCTGTATTAATTCTTTCATTGGTTTTTCATCAGATGTCAAAAATTTGCGACTAAAGGGAGGTCATCAGCTATTATAACGTCAATCAACGGTTATCTTACAACTCACTGGCCAATCTGTCAGAGTTGAATCTGGGAGAGGTCTGTTGGTCTTGATAGCATGTGTGCATTGTTGAGGGTTGGTGGGAGCAGGGAGCCACAATACTGGGAAAAGAGGCTGAGGCGGGAGACAGAGATTTGACATGTCAGAAATGATGAGATCTACGGTGTTGGAGCCATGTACTGTATAGGAAAGACAGTAACTTGCTGGAGACTAAGCTGGTCTTATGTCTCCTGCATCCAGTTCACTGAGGTCCCCACATCCCACTACCTTTCTGGACGGTAAAGTTGATCTCCTTACATCAACGGTGATGATGATGTGGTTGATGAGGATGGATACTGTGCGAGAGAGAGGTGGGTGGCAGGCCAGGCAGATTATGATGGAGTCGGCATGGTGGGGATAACGGGTTGGTGCTAATCTGGCCTGTACTTCCTCCAGTTCATCAGGAATCTTCATTCTGAGGAGTCAAGGGTTCAACTTCCTTGACTGAAATGCATGAGGCCGCCACCTCTCCGTGTGGTCCGTAGGTGATGAAACATTATCGTTCCATTCAACTTTGCACGCTTCTGGAACAATTCGCCACGTAGCCTAACGGTAATGGCAACTAAGCCAGGATTCACAGTTTAAAATGTGCTAATTATCTCATCGAATTTGTTGTTGATGGAGCTGGAGAGAAGCAAAGATAAAAAGTTGTACTACAGGCAAGGAATCTCGATGTGTTTGTACGATTTTGGCTCTGACTTTGACTTAATTGCTCTCTGTTTGGTGTAAACTACAGGAATGGACTGGCTCGCCCTGCAGCCACATTTATGGAACTTCCCACATGATACTGAAGGGTAACCTGTGCAGGCAGTGACCAGATGGTGTGGGTCACTGTGACGTGTTACTTACATGAAGTTCCCAAATCCCAGAAATGGTTTTGACGTATTATTGGTGTTAGAGCATGTCTGATTCACGAGGTTACAAAACTCTGCAAAATATTTGCTAGTAGTGGGAGTCGAGATAACCTTTAATTGCTTTATTGGTGAGCGCTAAAAGGCTGTAAAAAGGAAATACATTTCACAACTGATGGTTGTGTAAGTGTTGTGACATACAACACTGTGTATGATAAATGTTGGTCTCAGTTTCAGCCTCATGAAGTATTAACCGGGAAATTTTTGTTCAGGGTTGCATAATCGATAAAGTACAACCTCACCATGCCAGCCTCTGAAGTCCCAACTGGAGTTGTGAGCCGCAGTGATAACATCTAATACTGCAACTTCAACATGAAAAACATAAATAAAACAATTATTCGAGGAATCAGACCAGCATGGAAGAAACTCATCTAATTACTATGGTAATGTGTGAACAGCTTTTTTTTTTTTTTTTTTTTTAGGTGAAACGATCACATGGATATTACAAGTTGGAAAATAGGATTGTTAATCTACCGTTTCAGCTACTTGCCGTGAGCCTGATACTTAAGCACCTGGAGCAACGATATTGGTTTACCGTGTTGATATCAATGAAGACAGAACTGCGAGGGAATCAGGCGATAAAGGCAAATGCTCCCAGTTAACCTCATATCAGTGGTATTAGCGGCGAGCATTGGTACATCCCCCGTAATATTTACGTGGCACGAGCTTTTTTGTGCTCCAAAATTTTTGTTAATCCTAATCTTGCTGCTACACCGTACCTCTGAAGTCACTTAATTTTAGTGACCCCATCTCATGAATTCATCTTACAATCGAATTTCAAATCTGAATCCTGATTAATGGTATTTTCTTTGCCAATATACAGAAATATTTTCCTTCCCAAATACAAACATTAAAACTTTTTCCAAATTACAAAAACCCTCAGAGCATAAATGTTCGTATGTAAAATTAACTAGAGTAGAAAACTTCTCTTTAATTATTTCATTTGGGAGAGACTGCTTCCTATTAACTGAACAGCTGCAGGGTCTTTGTTGTTGTTCGGATAAGCTGATTCTATTCATCTACCTATCATCTAAATATTCTATTCACTCATGAAAGACATAGGGAACCGAGGGTACCCTTCTTGATTATGATATTTCATGTACGAGTTATCAGTAGCTTGGCCCTGAGTGACGTTGTATGAGCACTATAACCCCCCTCCCCTCGTATGTAAACCTTTATGAATTACTTCCGACTGAACTGCCTTGACGCACTAGACTACCAGGCGTTTATGTGGTTATGTGGCTGCAAGAAACCCTTTGGCTTTTTACCCAATACAGAGGCGTCTGAAGGTAACTCGACATCGAGAGTTAATGGTCAGTGCCCATAATTACCACCAACTTGATATACATTGATTAAACACGTAGGGCACAACAAAAAATCTGAACTGTGTTAGTGAACTGTGGATGTTTATCAAAAATGTGGCAAACAGTACTGTATCTATTTGTTTCACTGATGTAAATCACTTCTGCCTGCATTTTAATTTGGCGACCTACACACATTACATCAACGTTCATTGTATTATCACTACCATATTTTTTTTTTTTTAGCAGCACATTAACGGTCAAACAACAGAGAAGGATTGTAGTTTTTGTTCTTATGCGTAAAATTGGGCTTACCAAGCGTTTTGGTGCACGCGCATTACAACCCAATAAACAGGACATCATTTTGTGCCTGCACCATCCCTACATAGTAATCAGTACCGCGAATACTAATATACAGGTACTTCTTCACTCTGTTCAATTACGTCACAAATTATATCAATATTGGCCATTACCGAAAACACCACCACGATCCCCTTTCATTACATTTTCATACTCTTCTCTCTTCTTCTGCTTCTTCTTCTAATCTTCTTCTTTTTGTTATTCCTCCTCTTCTTCTTTTTTCATCATATATATATATATATATATATATATATATATATATATATACTGTATATATATATATATATATATATATATATATATATATATATATATATATATATATATATATATATATATATATATTGTTACATAGCCTATGATTTCATCATCCCTTGTATAATCTTAACTTATGATACAGTTTTGTTCATGATTGCATCATCCTTTGTATGATCCTAATGTACAGTATGCTGCATGTTTGTTCACGATTCGCCACCTGGCTTCCATAGTGACCAGGCTTGCGTGTTCTACCTCACTCCCCCCTTCTCCCCCTTATAGTAGAGTAAGTCGTTCTTTCTGTTGTTCAGAGCAGAATTGTCAACTCTTCGTCCTCTATGCCTTCATTTGCGCGTCCTTCTTACAAGTTGAATCAAGCTCTGCCGGCCACTATATAATGAGCTCAGTCTCTGCATTAGTTGCCACTTAGATCTACCCCTCATTCTGTTCACATCTCTGTCCTCCCCTGTACAGTGTGTTATTGTTTTTGTGAGTGCTCAGGAAGTCTCCAGCCATCTAGCTGCTGTATAATTTGAGTATGAGTGTTGTTACCATTTTTCTTGTACTGTATAGCCTGGGGCGTTAATTCGTGGGCCTGGTGGGGTTTTTATGATTCATATTGGTTCCATGCTGTCAGCCAGTGTTAGTGATATTTTGTGTCTGTAATGATATTATATCTTGCTTTAACTCAGCATTGTCCGGTTTTCTCATTTTATCAGGGCTGACTTAGATAAGTTTGCTCTTGCTAAATTCGTATTAATGGAGGCTGTTGCAGTTGATCATATGTGTAGCCTGTTTTGCCATTGCATTATCATTGTGGGTCCTGAATGTTTAGTTGTTGGTTTGAGCATTGAACTTTGACTTGTAATTTTACCTAAGTCTTTTGTTTTGAACCTGGAGCTTTGTGGGACAGTAGTGATTTTGGTATTCTCACTTGAAGTGTTCCTTATCTCTCTCTGTTCTGTAACATTAATTTGGTGACCTCTTATCAGGATATTCAGGATATTGTCATAAAGATATTGCTTGATATTTTGTGACTGTGATTTATTCATGATGTCTACTATTATTATTCTTGATGACGCCAAAGATTTTTTGTCAAATGTGCAAACAGTGTGTGATGTAGAAAACAGAACAAAGAATGAACTTAAGCTTGTTGCTCAACAACTGGGAATTGCTGTTCACTCTCATCATTCTAAAGATCAAATTGTTGGCATGATTAATAAAAGTTTGTTCAACGTAAATCCTCCAGATGAGCAAACGCAGATTGAAATAACTAAGTTACAGCTAGCCCTGCAGGAGGCTCGTGTTAAGGAGGCTGAGTTTCAGGCTCGTGCTAAGGAGGCTGAGTTTCACGTTCATGCTAAGGAGGCTGAGTTTCAGGCACGTGCTAAGGAGGCTGAGTCTCAGGCTCGTATTCAGGAGGCACAGGCACAGGCTCAGGCACAAATTGAACTTGCTAGGATTCAGGCAGACCATGAGTATCGCATGAAACAAGGTGGAACTGGATCATCTAGCTCTGATGATTTTGATGTGGCTCAAAATGTTAAACTTGTCCCTCCTTTTAATGAATCTGATTTAACAAAGTATTTTCAGTTGTGTGAGAGGGTAGCTACAGGTTTTAATTGGTCCAAAAAGTATTGGCCAGTACTCCTTCAGAGTGTTCTCACCGGTAAAGCTCAAGTAACTTATGCATCTTTGCCTCAGGATCAATCTGATAATTATGATGTAGTTAAAAGCTTGATTCTTAAGGCCTATGAGCTTGTTCCTGAAGCCTATAGAGTAAAATTTAGGACAACTTATAAGCAAGATAAGCAATCCCATGTTGGGTATGCAAAAATCAAAGAAGATCTGTTAGAGCAGTGGTTAAATTCTAAGAATGTAAATTCTGATTTTGATAAATTTAAGCAGATGATTTTGCTGGAGGACTTCAAAAGGTGTATTAATAAAGATGTAAGCCTATATCTTGATGAGAAAAGAATAGATAATTTGTCTGATGCTGCAGTTTTAGCTGATGAATATGTTCTCACTCACAAGAGATATTCTAAAGAAAAAAGGAAAGCTGAGAATAAGTACGTTGCCTCTACTCAGAGTACAGGTAACAGGAAAGAGAATAAAGATGATGTTTCTCAGGAAGTAAATACCAGCTCCACCTCTAGATCTCAGAAAATTAAATGTACTTATTGTAGTAAGCTTGGTCATACTACGGAGAAATGTTTCAGGAGACAGCGTGATGTGAACAAAAAGGAGTCTTTAGATATTCAGTCAATTGGTCTAGTGTCCACCCTTGAGAGTTCCCAGAATTCTTTAACCGAGTTAACTGAACCTGCTTTGAGGGGTAAATTAAATTCTCATGATGAAGCTCCTCTTTTGAGCAGTAACGTGGGTGACATTCTCAAGAGTTCATGTGCTAATTTCTTGTCTGATGGTTTTGTCAGTCCTCTGGACAGTAATGACAGGAAATCAGTTAAAATACATCGTGATACAGGTGCTTGCCAATCCCTTATGCTGACCAGTGTTCTAGGCTCTAATGTTAATTCCTCTGATGAAACTGTAATCTTACAAGGTGTAGGGAATAATTACTTCTCTGTCCCTCTGTGCAGAGTGAATTTAGAGTCTGGTTTTGTTAATGGTTCCGTTATGGTTGGGTTGGTTGAGACACTCCCAATGTCAGGTGTAACTTTCTTACTTGGAAATGATATTGGTGGAAGTCAAGTGTGTCCAGCTCCTCGGTTGTCTAGTGAACCAGTGACTGCGACCCAGGATTGTGATGTCCCTGATGTGTTCTCTGCATGTGCTGTCACTAGGGCTAAGTCTAAAGTTACTGGTGACTTAGAGGATAATGATTATGATGTTATCCTAGCTGACACTTTTATTGCTAATTTGGACCACTCACCAGATGAGGCAGTACCCCGTAGTGTTGATAATTTGTCTTGTCAAGAGTTGGTTGAGTTGCAGGTTGCTGACCCTGAGCTGAAAGGTCTAGCTAACTCTGCTTCCAGTGAGGAAGAGTCAGCTGGTGCTTCTACTTGTTATTATGTAAAGTCAGGAGTACTTATGAGGAAGTGGAGACCCCCAACAGCATCAGCCGACTGTGAATGGGAGGTTGTACATCAAGTTGTCATCCTTCGTGTTTGTAGGCAGGATATCATTAGAGTGGCTCATGATTCCAGTTTGGCAGGACACCTTGGAGTGAGGAAGACTGTGGCACGCATTTTGAAACACTTCTACTGGCCAGGTATCTTCAAGGATGTTTCCTGGTATTGTAAGTCTTGTCACACCTGTCAAGTTGTGGGGAAGTGTAATCAGACCGAAAAGGTTGCACCTCTAGTTCCCATTCCTCCTTTTGAGGCGCCATTCACCCGTGTGTTGGTGGATATTGTGGGCCCTCTTCCTAAGACTTCTTCAGAATTTTCTTATGTGTTGACCCTGATTGATATGGCTACTCGTTATCCTGAAGCCATTCCACTTAGAAATATCTCAGCAAAGAACGTGGTAAAGGAAATGCTAGGGTTCTTCACCAAGTTTGGTCTGCCCAAGGAGGTACAGTCAGACCGGGGAAGTAATTTCATGTCAAATGTTTTCAAGCAGTCTCTGAAAGAGTTGGGCATCACCCAGATCACGTCTTCAGCTTACCATCCCCAGGCCCAAGGAGCGTTGGAGAGATATCATCAGACACTCAAATCGATGCTCAGGAAATACTGTTTGGAACATCAGAAAGATTGGGATAAAGGTCTTCCATTCGTTGTATTTGCCGCAAGAGAATCTCCAAATGAATCACTGGGCTACTCACCCTTTGAACTACTGTTTGGCCATGAAGTAAGAGGACCCCTTAAGCTACTCAAGGAATGCTGGCTGTCGGAGGAAGATGACGTCAACCTGGTGAAGTATGTGATGAAGTTCAAAGAACGGCTGTCCACTGCTTTACAGCTGGCGAGAGAGAACTTAGGAGTTGCTCAGGAGAAGATGAAGACTTGGTATGATAAGACGTCCAGGTTACACCACTTTCAGCCAGGAGATCAGGTTTTGATTCTGCTACGGTGCATGGGCAACCTCTTCAAGCCAAGTTTAGTGGTCCTTATTTCGTGGAGAAGAAACTCAGTGATGTCAACTATGTCATCGCCACACCAGATCGTAGAAAGAACAAGCAACTTTGTCACATCAACATGCTAAAGTTATGTCACAGGCGGGACGAAAATAACCCAGTCTGCACTGTAGCTGTTCCACCGGAGTCTGCAAGTGAAGCTCTCCCATGCTGTATGAGCCTGAGCGATAGTTTGGGGAAGAATCCTGATATCATGAATGATCTCCAGACTAAGCTTTCTCATCTAGCTCCCTAGGAAAGGCAGGAGTTTTCGGCATTACTGCAGGAGTACACGCAAGTGTTCTGTGACACTCCAGGAAGAACCACCGTGTTGATGCATGCATGATGTCGATGTTGGAGATGCAAAGCCATTTAAACTGCCTCCTTACCGTGTGAACCCAGTGGAAGTTCCTCTCATCCAGAAGGAGCTTGGCTACCTATTGGACCACAAGATGATTGAGCCCTGTCTGGGTGAGTGGAGTTCTCCTGTCACTCTAGTCCCTAAGCCAGGTGGGTCACAGCGGCTTTGCATCGACTACAGATGTGTTAATCAGATAACCAAAACAGACACTTACCCTCTCCCTCGCTGGAAGATTGCATAGACAAGATCGGAAAGGCTAGGTACATAAGTAAGTTTGATTTGTTAAAGGGATACTGGCAAGTACCTATGACTGAGCATGCTAAGGAGATCTCATGTTTTATAACACTAGGAAAGACTTCTGCATGTTCTGTAATGCCATATGGTATGAAGAATGCACCAGCCACTTTTCAGAAGCTCATGAATGTTGTAACAGAGGGTTTGGCAGGGTGTGTTGTTTATATTGATGATGTATTAATCTTCAGTGACAACTGGAAAGATCACCTATGCCATGTCAGTAAATTCCTTGAGCGTTTAGTTCAGGCTAATCTTGTAGCTAATTTATCAATGTGTGAGTTTGGTCAAGCTAAAGTTCAGTACCTTGGGTACGTAATTGGTGATGGACACGTTGCACCACCAGGAGCTAAGGTTCAGGTTATAAGTGATCTTCCCAGACCTAAAAGTAGGAAAGAGCTACAAAGATTTTTGGGAATAGTAGATTATTACAGGAGATTTGTTCTTAACTTTTCAATTCTTGTTTCACCACTTCCAGACCTACTGAAAAAGGGAGTTAAATTTGTCTGGACCGATAACTGTGAATCCTCTTTCAGTAAACTTAAAGCTATCCTATTAAGTCAGCCAGTGCTCGCTACTCCAAATTTTGCTAAGCCTTTTAAGATGGCTGTTGACGCAAGTGATACAGAAGCTGGGGCTGTTTTGCTGCAAGAGGATGATCAGGGTATTGAACACCCTGTATCTTATTACAGTAAGAAGTTCACTCCACCTCAAAAGAACTACTCAAATATTGAGAAAGAGCTTTTGGCCTTGATTTTGGGTTTACAGCATTTTTCATTTTATTTGTGTTCTGGTTTTGACCCCATAGTCATTTATACCGATCATAACCCACTGAAATTCTTTAGTAAGTTTAAAGATAAAAATCAGAGATTGACAAGATGGAGTCTACTTCTTCAGGAGTATTCATTAGACATACAACATGTTAAGGGGAAAGAAAATGTTATTGCAGACTGCTTATCTAGAGTTTAGACAGATTATTTTAGAGTAATAAGAAATTTCCTTTGTAAATTTCTTTTTCTTTGTGTGGAGGTGTTACATAGCCTATGATTTCATCATCCCTTGTATAATTCTAATTATGATACAGTTTTGTTCATGATTCCATCATCCTTTGTTTGATCCTAATGTACAGTATGCTGCATGTTTGTTCACGATTCACCAAGTGGCTTCCATAGTGACCAGGCTTGCGTGTTCTACCTCACTCCCCCCTTCTCCCCCTTATAGTAGAGTAAGTCGTTCTTTCTGTTGTTCAGAGCAGAATTGTCAACTCTTCGTCCTCTATGCCTTCATTTGCGAGTCCTTCTTACAAGTTGAATCAAGCTCTGCCGGCCACTATATATTGAGCTCAGTCTCTGCATTAGTTGCCACTTAGATCTACCCCTCATTCTGTTCACATCTCTGTCCTCCCCTGTACAGTGTGTTATTGTTTTTGTGAGTGCTCAGGAAGTCTCCAGCCATCTAGCTGCTGTATAATTTGAGTATGAGTGTTGTTACCATTTTTCTTGTACTGTATAGCCTGGGGCGTTAATTCATGGGCCTGGTGGGGTTTTTATGATTCATATTGGTTCCATGCTGTCAGCCAGTGTTAGCGATATTTTGTGTCTGTAATGATATTATATCTTGCTTTAACTCAGCATTGTCCGGTTTTCTCATTTTATCAGGGCTGACTTAGATAAGTTTGCTCTTGCTAAATTCGTGTTAATGGAGGCTGTTGCAGTTGACCATATGTGTAGCCTGTTTTGCCATTACATTATCATTGTAGGTCCTGAATGTTTAGTTGTTGGTTTGAGCATTGAACTTTGACTTGTAATTTTACCTAAGTCTTTTGTTTTGAACCTGGAGCTTTGCGGGACAGTAGTGATTTTGGTATTCTCACTTGAAGTGTTCCTTATCTCTCTCTGTTCCGTAACAATATATATATATATATATATATATATATATATATATATATATATATCATTTCCTGTGGCACCCCACGGGATGCATAGGGCCTCAATGAACTCTCTCCACCAATATTTGTCTCTTGCCATCTCCTTCAGGTCCGACCAACACTCCTCTCCTGCTTCTTTTTTCATCGTCCTCAACCAAGTTTCCCTCGGCCTACCTCTACCTCTTCTTCCTCTAGCAGTCCACTCTGGAACATCCTGTATTAAACTACCTACTTTTCTATATATGTGCCCCAGCCACTTCCAGCGTGACAGTCTCACATATTCATTAACTGGTTCCACTCTTGTAATATCCCTTACTCTTGCATTTATAACTCTGTCTTGCCACTTTACCCCAAGAATCCTTCTCAGTATTTTATTCTCAAATCCTAATACGTTCTGATCTGTTGCTATTGTACTGTACCATGACTCATGCCCGTAAATTAAAATTGGTCTAACCATGGACTTGTAAATTTTCACTTTAGTATGTACCGAAAGCATATTATTATTTCAAACAGATTTCAACATTCCAACAGCTCGCCAAGTCTGTCTAATCCTCTCCTCAATTTCATTGTTTAATATCCATTAGACGATACAATCGTTCCCAGATATTTAAAGTTTTCTACATTCTTCCCCACATTATTCCCAGTTAGACAATCGATTTGGGTCTCCACGTTCATATTAATAATTCCAGTCTTTCCACAATTTATTACCAATCCCACTTTTTCTCCTTCCTCCACCAGGCAATCAAGCACCCTCTGCATCTCGTAAATACTTCCGCAAATCAGTACAATATCATCAGCATAGTCAAACTCCATCAGCTTCTTATTTTCTTTCAAGTTAAGTCCTGCACCTGTTCTCCTTACAACCTTTTTCATAACATAATCCATAACCAAAACAAACAACAATGGCGAAAGAACTCCTCTTTGAATCACTCCTGACCTAACTTGAAATGGATCACTCAAAGAACCACCCACCATTACCTTACAAAAAGTACCTTCATGCAGGCTTCTAATAATATTTACAAACTTTTCTGGTATACCATAGACTCTCATAATTTTCAACATAGCTCCACGTGAAACACTATCAAACGCCTTTTCAAAATCCATAAAACACATACAAAGTGGCATTTTCATCTCATTAGCTTGTTGCATTAGATGCCTTATAATAAAAATCTGATCATTACAACCTTGACCCTTTCTAAATCCCGCTTGTTCTTCTCTTAAAATTTTATCAATTACTGGCTCTATTCTGTTCAACAAGACTTTGGAAAAGACTTTTGCAACTACAGGTGTCAACGTTATCCCCCTCCAATTGCCACACACACTTAAATCTCCCTTTTTTGGTATTTTTATAATCACTCCATTTTTCCACTCTTCTGGAATTCCACCATTATCCCAAGCAGCGTTAAAAAGTTTCAAAAGCGCATTCATCAACTCGTCATTTTCCACCTTAAGCATTTCAGGGAATATTCCATCCTCTCCTGGGGCCTTAAAATTCTTTAACTCCTTTATAGATTTTGCTACCTCTTCCAAAGTTATATCCCCAGTTCCTATCTGCAGATCTCTCTCGGCTGGCAAAATGTCCTCTTCAGCTGGGATTGGTCTATTTAGAACAGATTCAAAGTGCTCTTTCCGCCTTCCTTTTATATCCAAATCTTTAGTCATCAAATTACCATTTCTATCTCATACAGGTATTTCCTTCTTTCTCTTTTCAGTCCCAGTTAACTCCTTTATGGCCTGATACGCTGCTCTTGTGCTCCAACCGTCATTTTTACTTAATTTAATTTCTGTCTCTGTCGCCTTTTCATCATATAGTCTCCTCTTATCAAGTCTAACGAGTCTTTATACTTCAGAATGTAAACTCCAGTACTTTGCTCTAAGTACTTCAACTACCTGGCCATCAACATGTTGTTCTTCACTTCTTAACTTAGCCTCTTTCCTTTGCTGAATTACATTCCATGTTTCATCTGACATCCACTTTTTCCTTCTCGCTTTTCCATTTTTCTTAATAGTATATATATATATATATATATATATATATATATATATATATATATATATATATATATATATATATATATACATACATATATATATATATATATATATATATATATATATATATATATATATATATATATATATATATATATATAATACCCGCAATTATTGTTCCTTCCAATAGAAAAACAAAATACAAGAGAGAGCCAAATTCAAGATCCAATCATTTCGAGATGCCTTGACACACTAAGTTTGAAAGTCTGGAGATCATAGGAAGCAGGAAATACAGACAGAGGGAGATAGTTCCAGAGTTGACCTGTTGCATAAATGAAGAACTAGGAGTAACGGTTAACACTTGCATTAGAGAGTTGGACAGAAAAGGGGTGAGAGTTTGCTGCTAGACGGGTGCTATGCACCCGTCGAAGAGGTGAAGGAATGCATGCAGACAGTTCAGACGAGCATTGACCATTGAAGTAGCGGTAGAAAAGAGATAAAGATGCAACAGTGTAGCGAACTGACAGATGTTGAAGGGAGTCAGTAAGAGGAGGAGAGTTAATGAGACGAAAAGCCTTTGACTCTACCCTATTGAGAAGAGCTGTATGTGGGGAGCCTCCCCACACATGAGAGTTGTATTCCACAGAGGGGCGGATAAAACCCCTGTATAGAGTCAACAATTGTGGAGGGGTAAAGAAGGAACGGAATTGGCTTAGCACACCTAATGTCTTGGAAGCAGATTTTACAAGAGATGTAATATGATCTTTCCAAGATAAGTCCCGAGTAAATGAAACTCCAAGCATGTTCAAGGATGATGCAGGATTAAGCTGAATATTATTAAACGTTAGTGGGTATATCTGTGGAAGATTTTGTTGGGTTGATAGGTGTAAATACTGAGTCCTTCATGCATTAAAAACAACAAGATTATTTTTACCCCAGTCAGAGATACGAGCCAAGTCAGACATTAGGTGTGCCATAGCCTTGTCCCTTGTTTGTTGAAGTAACTGCTGAGATGGACCATGCGGGAACCAAATGGAAAGGTGAAGGGTGGAGTCATCAGCGTATGAGTGGATAGGGTTAGATGTACAGCTTAAAAGGTCATTGATGAATAAAAGGAAGACAGTTGGTAATAGGACAGAGCCCTGAGGAACACCACTGTTGATAGATCTAGGCGAAGATCGATGGCTGTCAACAACAGCGGCTATAGGACGACCAGAAAGGAAGCTATAGATGAAGGCACAGATAGAAGGATAGAAACTGTAAGAGGACAGTTTGGAAATTAAAGTTTTATGTCAAACTCTATCGAAAGCCTTTGAGATGTCAAGTGTAATGGCAAAGCTTTCGCCAGAGTCCCAAAAGGAGGATGACCAGGAGTCTGAAAGGTAGGTGAGAAGATCGCCAGTGGAGCGTCCCTGACGGAACCCATACTGACGATCAGAAAGAAGGTTGTGATAGGAAAGATCCTTTAAAATTTTTCTATTAAGAACTGACTCGAAAACTTTTGAGATACAGGATGTTAAAGCAACTGGACGATAGTTAGAGGGTTGGGAATGGTCACCCTTCATTGGGACTGGCTGAATGAGAGCAAACTTCCAACAAGAAGGAAAAGTGGAAGTTGACAGACAAAGCGAAAGAGTTTCCCTAGGCAGGGTGTAGGCACAGAAACACAGTTCTTGAGCACAACAGCAGGGACTCCATCAGGCCCATATGCCTTATTAATATTGAGGCCTGTGATGGCAGAAAATACATCAGCTGAAGAAATTTTAATGTCAGCCATGAGGAAGTCAGAGAGGGGAAGTGATGGAGGAACAGCACCGGAATCGTTTAAGGTGGAATTGGAGGAGATAGTCTGATCAAAGAGATCTGCTTTATCAGTAGAAGAAATAGCTACAGAGCCATCAGAGTAGAAAGGAGGAGGGAAGGATGGTGAGGTAAAGTTGTTAGAAAGGTTTTTGGCAAGGTGCCAGAAGGAGCGAGAAGAATTCGAGTTAGAGAGTTGAAAGAATTTAGTACGGATGAAATTTTTTTTTGCAGAATGAAGAACAGACTTAGCACAATTGTGGGCAGAAACTTATAAAAGATGTGATTCAGGGGTAGGTTGGCTCCGGTATCTTTTATAGGCCCTCTCCTAGCTGCGGACAGCATTAGAACAAGCGTGATTAAACTAAGGCTTTCTTGCATTAGTCAAAGGAAATGAGAAAGGAACGTATGCTTCCATGCCCGAGAAAATAACCTCCGTAATGCGCAAGGCACACTCAGATGGCTCCCGACCATGGAAGCAATAATCATTCCCGGGAAAATCAAAGAAGCACTACCTGAGGACCTCCCAATCCGTAGCTCCAAAATGCCACAGGCGACGTTTCTTTGGAGCGTCCACAGGCTGTACCGGAGCGATAGGACAGGTTAAGGTAATAAAGTTGTGATCTGAGGAGCCCAACGGAGAGAAAAGAATAACAGTGTAAGCAGAAGGATTAGTTGTAAGGAAGAGGTCAGGTATGTTGGAGATCTCTTCAGTGCGGTCAAGGATATGGGTAGGGTGCTGTACAAGCTGCTCTAGGTCATTATGGATAGAAAAGATGTAGACTTGTTCACCAGGTGGATCAGTGAAAGGAGAGGAGAGCCAAAGGTGGTGGAGAACATTGAAATCTCCTAGAACGGAGATTTCAAAGAAAGAGAAATAGATACAGTGTGTTCCATTGTAGAAGTAAAATAGTCGAAGAATTTTTGATAGTCAGTAGAATTATGAGATAAGTAAATAGCGCAGATATATTTAGTCAGAGAATGACAGGAAAGTCGAAGCCAGAGTGTAGAGAATTCAGCAGAATCGAGTTCAGGAACTCGAGAGCAATATAAGTCGTTGCATATCTATGCACAACAGCTACCTTTGGCTTTGAAATGAGTATAGAGAAAGTAGGAAGATACAGAGAAGGATCTGCTGTCAGTTGCCTCAGACACCTGAGCCTCAGTTAGAAAAAGAAGGTGAGGTTTAGAGAATGAGACGTGGTGCTCAACAGCGCGAAAGTTTGAGGAAAGACCGCGAATGTTGCAGAAATGAAGAAGATAGTCAGACAGTTGTTCCAGGCAGCTCGAGTCGTCACTAGGAGAGGGGTGAAAGGTCGGGGCATTTATGGTCCACCCTTCCCTGGGGACTCCGAGGCCATGTGTTGCGCTGCCATGATTTTTTTTTTTTTTTTTGGAAAAGGAAGTGTAGTGTGTACTGTGCATGTAGTGTGGTGTTGATAGTTAGAGAAACTTGTATTGGAGAGCATGCTGGCCTACTCGTTGAGTTACTGAGACACTGAAAAAGTTCAGCAAAGGGGGATAGTCGGGACCTAGTCCCGAGGGCTGATGAAACGGGAGCCCCAGCTCTCTCTGTCATCAGCTTTCCATCCACCTTGGGTAATTGGGGGCACTCACCATTCACACACTCGACGTAACGCTGCTTTGGGTGTCTGCCCTTTCCTCTCTTCTTTCCTTCCTCTTCTGTCTTTCTTTCCTTCATTCTTTCCCCTTTCTTATGCCTACGAGTGTCTTTGTACTCTCTCTTCTGTCTTTCTTTCCTTCTTTCTTTCCTCGTCCTTCTGCCTTTGACTCTACACTGAGTGACAAGCCAAATGGTTTCCTGTACACCACGAAACCATTTACTGCGCTGGGTGGTAACCATATAACCAAATTATGGAGCTCGGTGGCATGGTGGGTAAGTAAGGTGCTCCATTTGGATTGGGCCTGTGTAGATTTATATCCACTGGGTGGCTGGGTTTTATTGCTCACGTAATGCCACTTAGGGATGAGTGAGGCTGGTCACTCTCATGTTAAATATCAGGACCAACTTGCCTAGCCCCGGGTACTTACGCTTCTCTAGGGGGCGACATAGGATTGAATGATGGATATATATATGTGTGTGTGTGTATGTGTGTGTGTGTGTGTGTGTGTGTGTGTGTGTGTGTGTGTGTGTGTGTACACGGGTGGGGGGAGTAACACAAGCAAAAAATTATGGAAACAAGAAGCTGTGCCAAGGCACAGCAAACCCGTCCCCGGCAGTCATTTTAGTGCTGACGTATAAACACAACAGAATATCTAGTCAAAGATGTCAATTGTCAATTTGGAGTAAATCGGGTGAAAATTTTATGCCCATTTGAAACTGACTCCCCTACTGCTAACTGGAGTGTGTGACACCCCTGGTGTAATGAAGCATGTTATAGGATTCAGAATTTAAAGATGCACCTTTAGGTTAAGGTCTACTGTCGACATGACAAGTTTGAAAGGAGATATGGCGAAAAAAAAAATATATATATTTTGGGGGGTCTACAGCCTGAGGCTTGGCCCAATTTGGCCCAGAATTTAGTAAGGTGATCAGAACGTCACAGCCCATCATCCCTGTAATTTTAGTCAAAATCGCACCTGTAGTTTTCTCGTAAAGTTGTTGACAGACAGACAGACAGACAGTCATACAAACAACCAAACAAACAAACCGAGTGAAAACAATACCCGTCCCCGAGCACCTCTGGGACGGGGAGGGTTAATTTACTAACGAAGTGTACATGGACGTGATGAGGACAGTGACTGCAGTCCTTTCTTAATCTGTCAATGCAATGCTCTTAAAGCTTTGAGCATTGTACTGCGCATCTGGAACGTTAGGTATTTAAGGTGTCACCGATAAAAACGAGGGCTTGACTAATACGTTATTGAATTATTGTGTCCATTTGATATTATAGACTGTGTGTGTGTGTGTGTGTGTGTGTGTGTGTGTGTGTGTGTGTGTGCTTTTTTCAAACCGAGGAAGAAGAAGCCTAACGACTGAAAAGGGCAAGATTTGTCCCTCAATAAAAAAAAAAGAAAAAAAAAAGGAAACTTGAGGCCCCCACAAGGGGGAAATCACACCAGCCGCGGGCCGATAGGTAACTAGCGCAGCTCGAAATATGACCTTGACCTTGGCCTACTATTACCAATTTCGAAGTAGTAGATTTTCGTCCCTAGTACACACCTGTAAAATTTTGTGATAATACCTTCAGTGGTTGCGAAGTTATCGTGGTAAGAAACACATAGACCTTGATCTATTTTCACCAATTTCGAACTCCTAGGAAATTTTCATCCCTACAACACACCTGTATAATTTTGTGATGATATCTTGAGCGATTATGAAGTTATCGTGATAACACACAGACAGACAAACAAACTTAAAACTCGGAGATTTTCATCCCTGCTACACACCTGTATAATTTTGTGATGATATCTCTAATGGGTGCGAAGTTATCGTGGTATCTCGAATGGGTGCGAAGTTATCGTGGTAACAGACACAAAGACCTTGGCCTACTTTCACCAATTTCGAACCCGTAGGAGATTTTTTTCCCTACTACACACCCGTAAAATTACGTGATGATATCTTGAGCGGTTGCGAAGTTATAGTGCTAATAGACATGAAGACATTAACATGGACAGACAGACAGACAAACTGAAAACAATACCATCTTCTCTATCCCGGCTGGTAAAAAAAAAAAAAAAAAAAAAAAAACAAGCCAATATCAACATCCGTTCACTTCAAGATGCCTGGATACATTGCATTTAAATGACTGGAGGTCATAGGCAGTAGGAAATACACGGAGGAAGACAGTTCCAGAGTTAACCTGTTGCACGCATGGAGGACTGGGAATAACCGTTAACTCTGGGATTAAAGATTTGGAGATAATAGAGATGAGAGTTTGCTAACAGATGGGTGCTAAGTACCTGCTGTAGTGGTGGAGAGATTCAGACAAACGGTTCAGAGGAGTAGTAACCATTACAGTTGTGACAGAAAAGAAATATAGCTGCAACAGTGGGGCGAAGAGGCACGGTTGAAGGGAACCAGTAAGAGGAGGAGAGTTAATGAGACGAATTGTCTTTTATTTTACCTTCCTTAGAAGAACTACGTGTGGGAGCCTCTTCACAGATGAGAACTGTACTGTACACAGAGGTGAATAAAATCTCCGTAGAAGTTAACAACAATGGAGGGTAAAGAAGGCATGGAATCGGCTTAGCACACATATTCTCATGGAAACAGATTTCACAAGAAAGGTGATGTGATCTTTCCAGGATAAATCCAGAGAGAATGAAACCCCAAGTATGTTCAGAGATAATGCAGCATTGAGTTCGATATTGTAAATAATTAGAGAATACTCCTACGGAAGATTTTGACGTCAGTGAAAGATGTAAGAAATGAGTTTTTGATGGTTTAAAAACAACAGTGTTACTTTTGCCCCAATCAGAGATATGAGCCAAGTTAAATATTAAGTGTGCCATAGCCTCATCCCGTGTTTGTTGAAAGGACTACTGAGATGGTTGTGCAAAACGCGAATGGAAACGTGAAGAATGGAATCATCAGTGTATGTGTGGACAGGGTTAGATTTATAGCTTAGAAGGTCATTAATGAACAGAAGAAAAGGAATTGGTGATAGGAGAAGACAACTATTTATAGATCTTGGAGAAGAACGGTGGCCATGTACAACAGCAGCTATAGAAGGTCCAGAAAGAATGGTACATGAAGGCACAAATAGGGGGATGGAAACAGTAACAGGGCAGATTGGAAGCTAAAGATTTATGCCAGATTCGATAGAAAACCTTTGAGATGTCAAATGCAATGGCAGACTTTTAACTACAATCTCGAAAGAAGGATGACCAGGAGTTTGAAGGAAAGTAAGAAGATCGCCAGTGGAGTATCCCTGAGGGAAACCATGCTGTCAGTCAGAGAGAAGGTTCTGATAGGAAAGGTGCTTTATTTTTTTACAAAAAGATTTAAAAACTATGAAAATAAAGGATGTTGAAGCAATTGGGCAATAGTTAAAAGGCTGGGAATGGTCACCCTTCTTTGCGAGAGACTGAATGAGTGAACACTTCTAGCATGAAAGAAAGGTATAAGTCGACACACCAATGCTAAATAATTAACCAAGACAAAGAATTAGAGCAGAAGCACAGTTCTTGAGAACAATGGCAGCGACTCCGTTAGGTCCATATGCCTGGTTAGTGTTGAGGCCAGTGAAGGCACAAAACACATCAGTTGAAGAAATTTTAATAGCAGTCATGAGGAAGTAAGAGAGGGGAAGTGATGGAGGAACAGCACCGGAATCGTCTAAGGTGGAATTGGAAGACAAAGTATGAGAAAAGAGTTCTGCTTTTTTGGTAGAAGAAACAGCGACAAAACCATCAGTGGAAAAAAGGAGGTAAGGAGGATGAAGTAAATTTGTTAGGGAGGTTTTTTGGCAAGGTGCCGGAAGGAGCGAGAAGAACTTGAGTCAGATAGTTCAGAGGACTTAGTACGAATGAAATTATTCTCAGCCGGGCGGAGAACAGACTTAGCACGGTTCCGGTCAGAGACATATAAGAGATGAGATTCAGGGATCGACTGGCTCCTGTACCTTCTGTAAGCCTTCTCATGCTGTGTACAAAATTAGAACAAGCGTGATTAAGTTATTTTCTTTTTGCCGTAGTCATAGGATAAGAGAAATGAATGTATACTTCCATGCCAGAGAAAACAGTATCTGTAATGCACAATGAACAACCAGACAGCTCCCAGCCATGGAAATCATTGCAGGGAAAATCAAAGTACTGCCTGAGGGCCTCCCAATCAGCAGCTGCAATGTGCCACAGAGGCAGCTTCTTGGGACGGTCCACAGGCCATACTGGAGCGACAGGATCGGATATGGTGATAAGGCTGTGCTAGGAGCTGCCAACTGGAAAGAAAAGAGTAACAGTAATTAGAAGGTTTAGCTTATATAAGGAGGTCAAGTATGGTGGAACTCCGTCTAAGGTGGACAGGGATATGGGTAGAGTGCTGTGCAAGTTGCTCTTGGTCATTAAGGATAGAAAAGATGTAAGCTTGTTCTCCAGGTGAATCAGTGAACGGAGAGGAGGGCCAAATGCGTTGGTGAACTTGGAAATCGTGTTGAATGGAGATTTCAGAGAAAGAAGAAATCGATAGGATGTGTTCCACCTTAAAAATAAGACAAAGAAATTTTCACAGTAAAATTAGGGGTTAAGCAAACAGTCCAGACATATTTAGTCGGAGATTATTAGTTATTACAACTCTTTCTCTCTCTCTCTCTCTCTCTCTCTTGCTTTTCCATACATTGTCCTTAAGCCTTTCACTGCTAAGTTTTCACATTTCGCTTTCGTTTAGTTACATTCACAATCTTATATTCTAGTTACTGTCTGGTCTTGAATCTATTTTGCTCTTACTGTTACTTACCCACTCACTTGATGACTCAGTGAATAAATTATCACATACTTTTATTCATCCTTCTACTTACTATTGCTCAATCTCACAGACCTACCCTTTCTTCCGCTCTCACTCTAAAATATTGCACTCGCTAATATAAAGATTTTTCACATTCTTTCGCATAAATTCAGACACTTACTGCTGCCTACACCGTTCACGTTTCTGTTGGTCATTCACTGCCATTCCCTTGAATTCTCAATCTTCAGACTCAGTCTCACTCACATTTACACTCGTTTTGTCACATTTACACCCACTAACACTCACAACCCACTCTCACACTTTGAAACGCACTCATCTGTTCATCTCATCCATACACTCAATTTCACACTTCACTCCTCTCTCAGGCTCACTCTCATATATGTATACAAACCCCTCCCACACTACTCCAGCATCAGTGTTTTTTGTTCCTTATTTTCACACTTACACACAAGGTCTATACAGTACTACATAGACAGTGCTCACACATTTTTTTTTCCATTTTCTTTCATTCACTCAGCCGATCTCAACCACTTTCAGCCTTATTCACTTTCAGTTTCTATTATCATGATTTCACGCAAATTACATTTACATACTCTTTGTTCCTACACTGTTTTATATGCACCTACTAACGCACAGTCACTGTAACCAGTGGTGCTGTCAATGAAATGTGTCACGGGACAGCACCGATATGACATGGTAGTGGAGCTAGGCTACCTGTTATACAAATGTCCCTTGGTCACTTCCTTGTCCCCCAAAAGGAGGATGGAGGAGCGCCAAAGAAGGGCAGCTTTGGTCTGCAGTGCAAAGGGTTGTTCAGGTGAGCATGGAGTGGCAACTACCATTACTCTATTTTTGCGCCTAACCGGCGAGGAGCTTCCATCGCAGGAAGAACATTTGTTTGCTGTTCAGAATAGCCCTACTAGGGTGACTGCGACTTTCAACCGGGCAGACCAAGGTTGTTTTACTACTACTACTTCTGCTTCTACAACTACTACGACCATTACTACTCTTACTACTACTACTACTACTGCTGCTGCTTCTGTTGTTGCTACTACTTCTTTTTACTGATCTCCATCCATTGAGAATTGTATAGCACCTACCTTCATAATACATTTCACCATTTAGGATAATGTGATGGTTAAAACTAATCTTCTTTATACAACCCTTTGACCCCAAATACGAGTACACCAGCTATTTTGGTTACTAACCGTATGCTACTATTTTTTTATTGCGACTTAATTTTTTCATTAATATTACTATGCTAATTAAAACATTAATCTATTGGAGCTGCTGGTCAGTGCGGTTCTCGACCACACTAGCTTCATAATCCATACACGCAAGAGAGACAGGACTGAGGGGTGACGATCTTGTGTCCTTGAGGCATAGGAGTGCAGACCTCGCGAGGGAGAGTGAGTCGACATCACATCCAGGTCATAACAGACCTCTGAGATTACTGCTTCTTCTCAGAAAGAACCACTTCCAGTCTTGAGTAGAATCTCCCCGCCAGTTGACCCAATGCACCTGTTGTCGTGAGCAGAAGGGGAGTGAATTGATTATGGTCCACATGTTGGATTCTTTCTGATATTTTTATTCTTGTTCATTCCTCCTGTGTGGAGCCACGAGATACACTTCTCAGTGACATGCTGCCTTTGGATCAAATATCCCAATGTCGAAGAAAGCATTTTACCCTGGAACACTGACATCCACTCCTGCACCATTTGATGTGTTTGCTGTTCTGTGGATGAAGTGCTCACCGGTTAGAGGAAACAGAACTGGTTCTGTGGTGACATTATGGCATCTATCCTGTAACATTTTCGCAGTTAAGTCGCATACCTCACCATGTGGTGTCCACACAAAGCCTCCCTACTTGCAATCCACTGCATCCTTTTCATCAAGGACAGGGTCACAAGCACAGTGTCGAGGTAGGTTTTTTATTGGCTATCGAAAACTCAAGGCTATTTTATAATTTCTTATTTATTGAAGTGGAAGTCTTTTGCCTTGAGAGGCAGGCTTGTCACCCAATTCGATGTCCCAACCTCCTGTGTCAGTTCAAATCCTCTGCACTGATCTGATGTAAGATGTTCAGTTATGAGCTGTACCTGATCCTTTTGTCTTGCTTTTCCGTCCTTGCTTATTTGTGTCTTTATATCTTTGTTGGTCGATTTCACTCAGCCTGGGCACAGACCTCCTTTGACAAGGATTTGGTGAAACTAAGTGAATTTCTACGTTCATAGACCGCCATGCCTGCTGAATGTATAATTCCTAGGCCTTCCATTCTGGGAGATGGTGTTAATAGATCCCTCTATTATGGTGTAGAGATGTGGCCACTGGGCAGTGATGGAAGGAATGATTCCCTGATAGCATCCTCCAGTGATTGTAGCAGCAAGTTTATGTCGGAGATGGTGCACATCACGATGGTCGATTTATGCTTTACATCATTATGTAAATGCAGTGTATGATGCATGGGGTTCTGTTTTTGCGTAGTTGGATAGCAAATGCATTTCTTCTACCCATGAGTTTGCCTTTATCACACATGTTTGTCTTTGAATTTCTTAGTTCCAATCACCGAACCTAGATGCTTCTGACTTTCTTTTGTCTCTATCACCTTTGTGTTTCTGAAGGCTTCTGGTGTATTTTGATAAGCTGGTTTTAAGATCAAGATGGACTTAATTACGTTAGGGTATTATCCAATTTCTGGGCCACGAAATGTTATAAGGTCTCACCATTTCCTCACATCTTCCACTTCGTCAGCACCTGTGAGATCATCTGCATAGGCATCTTGTTTTACATTGGTGGCTTCATAATTGACCTGCTGTTGCAGCCCTGTCGTAGCCAGGGTGTACATAGCCAAGGCAACAGGGTCTCCCTGGGCAGTTCCTTCTGTAGATTGAATAGCACCTACAATGTGATCAGCTGTCTTACTCATAATGTAAAGGTTTGCTGGTTCTTTGAAGATGTTTTCCACATGCCGGATATTGAACTGTTATGCTGTGTAGCATTGCTTCTCGACTGATAGAATTAAATTTGTTTGAGAAATCAACTGGTTATACTGCACAACAATCCTTTTCCTCAAATATTTTCCTCATAGAGTGAACTGCAGCTCACCTCCTGCCTGTCTAACATCATCTTTCATCACCTCTATAATGCAGTTTCCTATAATTTGTCTTAAGACTTCATCTACCCTGATGGACCTACCATGGATTCTTATCAAGGGAGTCAGCAAGATATTAGTGCATCAGTGTGGTTGCACTGACTTGGTGGCAGCTTGCTCGCCAGTGAGGCAGTGGTGATACGCAGGTCTGTTGCCGCCTCCCCAAGTTTGTCACTGAGGATAACTCTCCATAATCTTTCATCCAGGCCCGATGGTCCTGCCCTTCTTTATGGATGCAATGCCTTCCTCCACACCATATCTCCAGTTATCCTGTCATTATGATAGGATTGGGTGGAGTGTAGTTGCCATCAAGCTTTGGCTGGGAACTTACATGTCTTGCAATCAGGTGGTTTTTCTCCAGTTGGTATTCCATTATTTTGATTATTTAGCTGACAGGGATCATGTTGCCATCGAGACCTTCGCCTGTCTCACCTTGTTGCTAAAAATCCTCAACCACATTCGTTGGTGTTCTGGTTTCTTCTGCCTGGGCTACTTATCCTCATCTGCAAGGCCCTTGTTTTCTCAGATAGCTTGTCAGTTTTACTTCTCCATATTTCAACCAAACCTTTGGATGGCCTTAATACTTCCTGCGATGTTTGCTCTTGCATGGGAGTTGTTAAGGAAGAGGTGCGGCATCAGCAGAAGGACCTTAAGACGCAAAGAAGCAATGGGTGAGATATTATTGTAGTGTGCTGTTGGGCAAGTAATCCCTTTGATTATGTCAGTTGTTCCATTGCCTTTGAGAGGTTCGAAAATGTTGCTTGATAACCAACATACGATTTCATTCAATATAATGTTCACCCAGGTTTCTGCATTTTCTCTGGTTTTGCCCACCCAGAAAGTAGGATGACCTTCCCACCCAGGCCTGTGTGGCTGTTCTGCTTCCTTATTGTTTGTGTCATGATCGTTCTGGGGACACATAATACCAGGACGATTCCCTCTTTCGTGCACTCCTCCATGGTGGTCTTCATCCTGAGCTTCATTTCTGTCATACAATTATCCATGATGTTCTTCATGCCTTGCTTCATTACTGTTCACTTCCTAATGGTGATTTAACCCATCCCCCATTTCCATATCCCTCACTTCTTGGCGACCATCCCTACTCCTCACCTCACCATGGGGTCTTTCATCACAACACATCAGAATATGATCATGTATGTTGTCAGTGATTACTTCATAAATTTCCATGTCACCATACTGCTGCCTGCCAAGTTGGAAGTGGTCAAGTGCCGCTTCTGGTGGGCTGTGATTCCCCAACACATTCCTACAGAGAAGCCCCAGCCTACAGTATGTCAACGGCAGCAGATTTGTGGCACATGAACACCTGATACACTTATGCTGCCTGCCGGAGCAATGACAGCACTGCAGTAGTATGGCCATGGTATTCATAAAGTTTTTATACTTGAGTTCAGTACTAATAATATTGTTATGGCCCGTCTGTGGTGCTTCTTTTCACAGTAGTTTTAAAAAGAAATTAAATCAAATGTTACTAGAACTACTGTTTTACTTTTAGATTTTTAAATTTACATTTGATATTCATGGAAAAATATGATTGTTTTACTTCCCATTTGCATATTATTTATCTTGATATAATAGAGGAATCTGCTCGTTTTCCTGCTATTTTTGTATATTATTTAACAATCAATTAGTCTGTCCTTTACTCATAAGTAATCAGCTGATACTGCTTATATATTTAAAGTTTGAAATAAAGTAAAACAGTGCTACTTTATTCAAGAGTTTTGAATAGGTGGCCAATGGATGTGGTGCAATTGTGCTTTGTTTAGTGGTACTGGG
Source organism: Coenobita brevimanus (assembly GCF_032717465.1). Lineage (NCBI taxonomy): Eukaryota > Metazoa > Arthropoda > Malacostraca > Decapoda > Coenobitidae > Coenobita > Coenobita brevimanus. The sequence goes on along the minus strand of NC_137008.1, from coordinate 20,921,068 downwards.
TCTTTAGGCGTTACGTCACAGGGGTGCAGTTGGTGTGGTGTGTGGTTTAGGGACAGTGTGTGTTGTAGCAGATGATGTGTGAAGCGTGTTTGTGGTTTGTTGTGGTGGTTATGATATGGTCAATGTACCTTGGTTTAGTAAGGCACATTGGCTTAACAAGGTTATCAGTATTGATTATTATTGTAAAACAGTGATAGAAATTTTGTGAGGACGGAATCAGCAGAACTGTACTAGTTAGTGATACAGAGTTTACACATAGTACTATTGTACTGAAACTATATTAAAATAATTCTTATTACTACTGTTTATGATAATATTTTATTGAAAATTCGAGTATTGTGATTAAATCTTACTTTTTATTGTGGTAATGAACATAACAGTTATTAATAATGTATTAAAGTTTTAATTTAAATCATTATTAAGTGATTAATTTCCATATCTAATAATTTATTTATTTATCTATTATGATTAGCCATTTATGTATAATGAGATTTTATTTAATATTGTGTTATATAAGAATATGCAGTGATTGTATGTCTTTGTGTATGATGTGTTTACAGTGTCATCTAGGTGCATGCGTGATTCTCAGCCTAAATGCTAATGTGTGCCACACCTCTATACCGCCTGGCCTTGCTGGTAGTGTAAGTGATGGCTGCATTGTTAGTGGCAGATCCTGTGATATTTACTGTCTGAATATGAATATTATTATTGGGTGGTGTGTATGCTGATGATCATTGTGTGTATGATGTTTGTGATATACAGTGTATGGTGAATAGCTGATGTGTTAGAGAATATGATGTTATTGTTCCATGGATAATGGAGTGTGCAAGAGGTATGAGACCGGCTTCCCACATCTCACTGGTATTTGTGGAGCAAGTTAATAACTGTGATATATTAGCTTCAGCAGGGTACTTATACTGTAAATGAGGGTGGGGATACTTATATTGTACGTGTGGGGGGCAGCGCACATGTAATGGTGGCAGCCGCGTGGCGATACTTACTGTATGATACTGACAGCCGTTCTGATAACCTCACAAGTCAGCACCTAGTTTGCAACAGTCCCTCCACCCAACCGCGCACCATCACTTCATATTACACTGTCGTTTTAACTGTTATTCACATTTCCAGGGTTTTTATCAATGACATTTAAATTTTTTTTTCATAGATAAGTCGGTGTCCACTCTATGATGTTGTGGGTATAAATTTCTAAAAACCCACGATCATATTTACTATGATTTTGTTATGAAAACACGAAGCGCCTGGGGCACTCGTCCTGTCTCTCCAGTACCCAGGAGAAAACCACTACTATTACCACTTCTATATTACTACTACCAGTAATAATAATATTGCTGCTGCTTTTACTGCTACTACTACTACTACTACTAGTACTTCTATTACTACTATTACTGGTACTCTTACTACTACTATTACTACTACTACTACTATTACTACTACTATTGCTACTGTTAATTCCACTCTTACTACTACTACTACTACTACTGCTGCTATGACCACTACTATTACTACTGCTACTATTATTACCTCTACTGGCTTGAAGGACGCTTTCGGCGGCCTTTCCTCTCGATGTCAAAAGGTCAGAAATGAGTCATAACTCGGGAACCGGTGGCCAGTTGGACAGGAAATTGTTTTATTCTTCAATTTCTGAGCATTTTGACGGTACCTTCCTGTAATAAAACTTGCACTACGTTTTGTACTTTCGGCTGTGTTACGGTAAGTTCAATACCCAAAGAGAAAGTGCTGAGGCTCAAGGTGCATAACACAAAATTCACTTCGACTTCGTTTTTTTTATTTTTTTCCTTCACAATTATATATATATATATATATATATATATATATATATATATATATATATATATATATATATATATATATATATATATATATATATATATATATATATATATATATATATATATATATATATATATATATATATATATATATATATATATAATTATGAAGGAAATAAAATATATATATATATATATATATATATATATATATATATATATATATATATATATATATATATATATATTAGACAGCTGTTTTCCGGGGAGGGGCACTAACCCTCCTCCAACCCACTTGTTTTCACATAGGGAACACGTGTTGGCTGGTTATAAGGTTACCACCCAGCTTTGTCAATGATTTCCTGGTTTACAGGAAACCCTTTGGCATGCCACTCAGTGTAGAGCTACTCTAAAACAGAGTACCGCCACACTAAGTGGGTGGTTGATGGGCACCCCCACCTACCTCCATGACGGCATGGAGTGGAGAGTTATATTAGAGAGGGGGGGGGTGTAAGCTGGGAGCATGACAGTGAAATGGCGGGTGACAGGGCGACATGGAGGCGATTTATATATATATATATATATATATATATATATATATATATATATATATATATATATATATATATATATATATATATATATATATATATATATATATATATATATATATATATATATATATATATATATATATATATATATATATATATATGCAGTAATCTCCATAGCATGTATCTGTGCAGGTTTATATCTGCTTTGTCGCAGCTTGTATTGTAAACAAAACTTGATTCCAGCAACGTTGCTTTCATCAGTCTACAATTTATTTTACTTATAGGAAAACTGAAATGGATTGTGTAGGTTATATAACATTTTCACTCTGAAAAGCTTCCAATAAGCTGAATGAAATCGTCTGGAGAGAGAGAGAGAGAGAGAGAGAGAGAGAGAGAGAGAGAGAGAGAGTCTGGGTTTTAACAGTTGAATGTTTGGAACAACTAAAATATTCTAAACCACCAAACCCTAGGTAATATTCTTTAACTAATTGTGATCACAGAATTCTGAAAGTTAACCTCCTCATCACTATGTTTGGTATTTCATTTATTCTTGTTCCCTTCCGATGACTTCAGCAAGATATAGTGATGATTTTTTTTTTTTAATCAAAATAAAGGATCTAAATGCACCCTTAAAATCCTTTCATTATCAGTTCTCTTTCCTGATCTAAGAAAACCATACGGAACAGCAGAATTAGCAGCCAAAAACAGGACATTGGGCAGAAACGTTTACTGTAGCCTGCAACTCATTTCCTTCATCTCCAGTGCCAGCCTGTCTCACATATCTGCTGTTTGGTGTACTCTGTCAGAAATAATAGCGAATATGACGGCTACAATAAAGATGAGGATAATTAGAACAGTAACCACAGCAACAGTTCTAAAAATGATGTTATAATAGTTTACTTATCTATCTATTGCCAGACCCCTTAATTCCTTAAGGGGTGGCCACAAACAAGTCGCCTGCAGTCCGCCCTGTCCCCAGCCATTTCACTGCCCTGCTCCCACTGCACACACCACTCTCTCTTATAGCTCTCCACTCCATCTCTCCATTTCATCCTTGGCTTCCCCCTCCCTTTCCCCCCCTCCACCTCTCTCACATAAACTCTCCTCGTCAGTCTCGCGCTCTTCATCCCCTCCATATAACCAAACCACCTCGATGTATTTCTCCTAACACTTTCTATCACATAATAACCATTGTGATGATAAAAATGCTGCTGGTGCTGCTGCTACTGCTGATGGTGACGATAGTGATGATAAGGATGCATAAAGTTCACTAATAATATTATCAGGTACTTACCTTGCTAACAGCAATATCGTCAGTAAGTATCATGGACAACAGCAGCAGCAGCAACAACAACAACATAAATAATAATAATAATAATAATAATAATAACATTTTCCCATCATCCAGGTTTCCATCCAGTTTTGCCCCATGGGGACCTTAGGGGCCTGGGGCTTGGTTGCTCAGTCTATACATTTAAGGCAAGAGTGACCAACTGTTTGCCCCATAACGGCATTCATGACCAATAAACCCCACCCAACCCACTGAAGTAGACCAATATTGGCCACATATGGTTGGAGCAACGGAACTCACTAGATCACCAGGCGCATAAATTACTGTACGAAGACAACGGACACAACAATAATAATAATAATAATAATAATAATAATAGTAGTAGTAGTAGTAGTAGTAGTAGTAGTAGTAACGATGATGAAAGCTTGGTAATTTACAGTTTAGACAAATATGTGGTACAGTTCCATGGAGTGCAACACGTTTAGACTGAGTTGTTTTAGATGAAAGTAGTTTTATGCACAGACGTCAGTCAGAATCACAACTTCCACTGTTGCATCATCTTTTGCTTCTGTTGAAATGATTTTTGTATTCTTGTTTGTCTTTGCCAAAAATCAGATATGAAAGTCACGACTTCTGGCGTCTGTCAAAGTTCTAATTCGTGCGCTTTCCTTTTGACGACAACTGTACTAGACTTCACCAAGCAAAATCGGTCACACATAAGCTCTTATCAAAAGGTCATTTCTGAACCAACTGTAATTACTTAAGTGGCATATCTTATGTTTTTAAGAATTTCCAATCAAATTCAATATTCTGTTACATCCTGCTATTATTCAGTTCGCACTAGGACAAATTAAAGAACACTTTTAGCGCTTTGAGAGAGAGAGAGAGAGAGAGAGAGAGAGAGAGAGAGAGAGAGAGAGAGAGATGTGCATTTTGAGAAACCGTATTTCACACGATCGTTAAATATTCTTTTATATACTTCATTGAAATGTACAGCCGATATGGTGGAATCACACACACACACACACACACACACACACACACACACACACACACACACACACACACACACACACACACGCGCGCGCGCACATGCTCGGATGATGTCACTACTCTCATGCTCTCCCTCCACATCCTCGCTGCTCCCTTATTTAAAACTCAGCATAATAACTATTACAACCCCTCCCCTCCGCTGTTTGCAATTAGCAGTCGCACATTTTTTTACCATCATCACCGCCATCAACATGTGGGCATTTCCTGACTTTAAGTCGTGCGGGGTATTTGGTTTGTACGGGATTGCCTCTTAAATTTTCTGGGCAATTGAACAGTGAAATTATACCAATGAAATGTTGTACCGAATATAAGTGGCTGTAGTTTAAACATTCTTAGCTGGCCAAGAACAATGATTTACATCGTGATACCAGGTGCTATGCTCACACACTTTAGGCAAGAACATCTCCATGTATTTAATAAAGTTCTGTAACTGAGATGCGCAGAGGTCGCATGAAGTCAAATTAATTATTTTTATGATGATTATTACCGCTGCTCTAATACTAAATATAAAAAAGTGAATATTATTCATATTATTTACAGGCTAAGGATACATCCTGTATAGCTCTCCCCTCCCCCGTCCCCAATCTCTCTCTCTCTCTCTCTCTCTCTCTCTCTCTCTCTCTCACGCACACACACATACACACGTTCACAAGATGCACTGTAAATTGAAAGATATAATGGCCTTATTTTATATCAAGGAAGTTAGAACCATTGGTTAAGAGAAAAGGTTTATAATATATGCTCATAAAGCGGCTATATATCAATTAAGCATTAAATATGGCACATTGAAGTTGATTTGTGATGGTTGTTCGATGCTGTTATTAATGCAATGATAACTTGCACAATTTGTATGGAATGGAATCTTAATAGTTTAAAAGGGCAATTAATTACATTTAATGGAAGTGTTTTACTTGTTGATTATAAAATAAATATTACGAACAGCAAAAAACAGAAGACAATGTTTTGTTATATTTAATTATGGATCTGTTTATGTACACCAAAATGCCACCTTAAAAATGCATTACTATGAAACACCCTTCACACCAATGACACTCTTTGTAATGTAATCAGACACAAACCTACCTTGTGTATTTATACGGGAAAATGATTATACACAATGACTGATCGAAAAATAGACGATCCTGTGATATGCGCACTTTCCCAAATAATCCTTCATGATAGTTCAGGAGGGCAATAGCTGTCATGTTCTTCGCACGTTATCGTAAAAAAGATGAGGTAACAGACTGTCTTAAGAATAACTTCTGTATACTGTATATGTCAGGCACATTTAGAAGTTTTTCAAATTATTCAGTCCATTCATGTATAACAAATACTCTGTAAAGGCCGTACACCAAAGTAAAACTCTTAATATTCACATTATTGTCACGAACCTCCCACAAAAGCATATTCCTTCGTCACCAGACCATTCCGTCCCTCAGACGCCAATCACTCACCCAGCAGGATCTTGAGATTGCCGCCTCTGATTGCAGTGTTGTCATTTACCCAAGAGATTCGTTCTCATAATACGCCACTCACGGAGAGAGAGAGAGAGAGAGAGAGAGAGAGAGAGAGAGAGAGAGAGAGAGAGAGAGAGAGAGAGAGATGGGGAAGGAGATTACATGTGGATCTGGAAATAAGCATGGACGTAAGGGAAAGAAAATGCCGGTGTTCTCTCTCCCTCTCTCTCCCTCCGTGGTTGGAGTGCATTATGAGAACGATACACGCAGAGAAATTTCTTTGATGAAACCGAGCTCTGGTGTAGCAGTGCTGTTGAATCATTTGACTGCATTTTTTTAATCAACAGACAAAATTATACTACCGTTCTTAAAAAGAGTCTCTTAAGTTTTTTTGAAGGTCATGACAAACATAGGTGTACATTGCTTAAAGATACAGGGTTTTTAGGTAACAAAAATAAATCCTGTGTCATAGCAGAAGAGACTGAACATTTTTCTTGAAGGTCACCTACAGAAAAAAAAGTACCAGAACAATGGCAAGCAATATTCTCCCATCCCTGTATGTAAATCGAAACCAAATCTCCCCCTCGGACATAGCTAGTGCCTCGGCATATTGTATCTCCGGAGTGACGCTGTTTTGGTTTGCTTGTCTTAGTTTCGTGGCGTCCTGTTTCTGCCGTCTTTATTTTAGGGCCAGCTACCAGGAAAGACCTTAAGCTGATGATTTTGAAAGAGTCTCCACGAGGAACTGTTTTATTTTTTCAGCATTTTTTGTATTATACTGGAAACGAAGAAGATGACATCCAATGGCAACTCACTCAGGCAACAAATACATGGGTATAGTTAACCGGCAAGATAAACCATTAATTACTGCATCATATAAAGGCAGTGCTGTAACTGAGAGTCATTATAAATCAAGAACACTCAATATAATATCTTATGTTAATAAGATATACAATTGTTATACCCCTTTATATTATACATTGGATGGTCTAGTGAAAAAGTTAGGTAGAGGTAAGTTTATTTGCAGTGAGCATGAAATAGAATTCACTGCAGAAGGTGAATATCTGAGGCGTACGAGTACTAGGGACTATGGTATCCATGCCTCTGATGCCCACGCTCTGCATGAGAATGGCTCTTCCTGTTACCAGATGTGAACCCCAAACAGACTTGAAATTACTCACCTATTAATCATTATGTAATCTCCTTTCAACGAAAATAAACCTGCCCACATGATGAATAGTAACACTGCAGTTCAGAAGTGTCTCATTACCGCCACCTTACAATATGCCAACCAGTGTCATCTCCCTCAAAACTTTTTACGCCAACTCGGTCATGGGCACCACACACTGGTATTGACCAACCACACTCCCATCCTCCACGTGCAGTACACTGCTAATTGTGTTAGCCATGAATGTGACCCGTAAAGAGAGAAAAATGCAAGACAGTGAGAGAGGGTTAAAAGATATTTTTAACCTCTTCAATCCAGTGAAGTACTCTTTCTGTTACTGTAATTAACTTCTGACGAATGTATTTGCGTCAGAAGAGAGTTCAGGGACTGGAGGTGATAGGGAGATTATTAATAAACGAAATATAAGAGCTATAAGGCATCAAGAATGAGCTACAAAACAATAACGAACACTCAGAGAGTGCAGTACCTATGTCCTATCCTTGACTTTAAGGTCGAATTGTAACTTATCCTTTGAACTTGACATTCGACCAATTATTCTCGCAAACCAAATGTTTCACTCTTTCCCGACTGTTAACTTTTCCACAGTACTAAATGTGATGCAAATCGGATCAAGATGTTGAATTGATATTTCCGTAAGTCTTTGACCTTTGACCTATTGTTTTGAAAACAGAATATCCTTATCCTTAGCTGAACCTCAGACAGTCCACCAAACCTGGCCATAGTCGATTCATATGTGAGGTAATTTGGACCTTGACCTGTGACCTTGAAGTTTGACAGATGGCTGGTAGCACTTTCGACTACTACTGTAACACCAACATCACTACCATCGACGCTGTCTCCAATACTGCTACCACTGCTGCTACTACTACTATTATTACTACCACCAGCAAAGCCACCACCATTACTACCACCACCACCGACACCAATACTACTACCACTACTAGTGCTACTACTGCTACCACCAACAAAACCACCACCATTACTACTGCTACTAATACCAACTAAACCACCACCACCACCAATACTACTACTACTACTACTGCTACTATAGTAGCCGCAGCGAGAAATGAACGCTGTGGTGGGGCAGCCGGGATGACCGGGGATTCCCCCACTCTAGCCATATGTACATGTCACCGACCATCGGCCACCTCTGCAGCCCCGCTCCATGATCCTTACCCTGTGTCTCTGGCTTTCTCTTTCTCTCTCGGTTTCTATATAAACTGGTGTATTTCCGAAACTAATTATGAAATTATTATGACTTTTGTTCCACACCACCTTTGAGGTAAAAATCAAGGAGAGTTTTCTGTATAAAGGTTTCCCCCCCCTCCTAAATCTGGCATATGAGCGGGGGAGTGCGGCCTTGCCGATACCTCCGCCTGACCTATAATTATACACTTGCCAGAACTGACCTGCCCTCAGACAAGGGGGGGGAAACCTTTATACAGAAAACTCTCCTTGATTTTTACCTCAGTGGTGGTGTGGAACAAAAGTCATAATAATTTCATAATTAGTTTCAGAAATACACCAGTTTATATAGAAACCGAAAGAGAAAGAGAAAGCCAGAGACACAGGGTAAGGATCATGGAGCGGGGCTGCAGCGGTGGCCGATAGTCGGTGACATCCTACCTCTATGGTCGGTGACATGTGGATATGGCAACAGTGGGGGAATTCCCGGATGACCGGCTGCCCCACCACAGCGTTCATTTCTCGCTGCGGCTACTATACTACATACCCGCTGCAGTATATTTCATTCACATATGGCACCATGGCGATCATGTGCCTTTTACATAGGGCTAGTAGCTTCCTCAAGAGGACATATTTTAAATCGGCATACATATCGCAGGATTCGGTATGCATTTCCGATGTTTTCTTTTAATGCACAGGAAGAAACTGCACATGCTTTATTTAGTTTACCGTACATTTTTCCACTTTCTAGAGGGTTGTATCAAACTTGTAATAATGGCATAAATTATTACGTTTTGAAAACTCATGTAAATAAAGGCATTTTTGGTCATTGTGACACTAGGGTTACTCTGAGCGTGTCAGCTACTCCAACGAGGGCACATTGACAGGTGGAGATGATTCATTTAACACTTCAGTCGCCAAAATCGGTTGATAACTGCGGCCACTACATTGCGAACAGAAGAATTGAAATTTGTCATCCCGACTCAAGCACGCTAAGACCATTGAATTCATTTTCGAGAATGCATGTAGGAGCTGCTTCATTTAGGAATTGTGTTTGTATTGGCAGGGGTGTTTTGATGATATGACTAGAGGTGCTTGTGGTAAATCAGTAAAAACTTCATTAACGAGATGCAGTGTGTCAGACCGTTTCCGTCTCAAGACTGGGTTCGAACCTGCGCCATTTAAGATAGTATGTGTGGGGGGAGAGAGAGAGGGAAGAGAAATTTCATTATTTCTGGGCCCCTCATTTGCCCATCTACAAGTGTCAGATGGTGTTTTCAGGAGTTCCCTAAATACCAGCATCTAATGACTCACAACGCTTTATCAGTTAAAAACGTCACTTTAACCATCAGAATATGGTTATATTAACTCCGTCAGAATTAGCTACTAAATGATTTCTACTGCATATAAGACTATGATGTACTGTAGCCTACTTGACTGTAAACAGAGGTGACACATTTTCTTTTATCTAGGTCTTGGATCCTTGTTTCATTAAAAAAAAAAAAAAAAAGCCTTTAGAAATAGTCAAATAATAAAATAATTGCAATCTCTCTATTAGCTACATTATGGAATTTATTCTTATACGTCAGTAACAAGTGCTGCTCTCCATTATTACACCCGCGGCCAATGGAAGCGTAGAAGGGCATTCTTATGTTTGGTGTGTGTGTGTGTGTGTGTGTGTGTGTGTGTGTGTGTGGAAATACTCAACTTTTCATTTGATTTTAACAAATTTTGGTAGATGAAAAGAGGATTCGACTTGAGAATTTTTCTACTGCTTATGAGAATAGTAGGTCAAAGAGCAGGGTTGCAGTGCTGATTAAAAATTCTGACCTAGCAAAACAATAATATCCAATTTAGATCAAACTTGGGGGAAAGGCTGAGAAGAGCAAAGTGAGTCAGTTTAGTGAAAGTTCAACAAAAAGGTCAAGGTAACAGGGAAGGGTTAAAGTTTGACCAGTCTATCTGCATTTAAAGAATAAAAAATTGAACTAAATTGAACCAGACTTGGTGGACGATTCCTGGACCAGCCAAGGGGGTTGTCATAGATTTTTAGAACATCATGTCAAAAGAAACGGTCACATAGGAAGATCAATTTAAAAAGTATTTGTTAAAAGGTATTTTTAGAACATCATGTCAAAGGAAACGGTCACATAGCAAAATCAAGTTAAAAAGTATTTGTCAGATATAGATCAGTCTTTGTTTATGGGTAAGGAGAGAAGAATGAAATTCGACTTTAAAAACGAACCCTTAAATGTCAAAGTCACAGTGAAAGGTCAAATATCATGGTCACATGACAAGGTGAACTTAGATACATTCGATCTGATTGAAACTCAGCTTTATGGGAGGATTATGGTAATGCAAGGATGAGGGAGATAGACTGTGAAAAGGAATCGGCGGATGGTCAGTGTCACAGCGCAAAGTAAAATGGTTGGGCCTTAGACCATTAGTAGGCGCTCGGATATTGTTCTCTGAATGTTCAGTCTTGTTACAGTTTATGGCTACCGTTTTAAATGCAATGTGTTCAGTACATTTGGCCTCCTGTTAGAGGTAAGCAATGTTTGGAAGATTGTTTATATTTCACTATTTCACTCTGGCGATGTATTTTTTTAAAAATCTCCCACTATACAACAGGTCTACAACTAGCTTGGAAAGGATCATTCCTTGCGCCATGGCTACTGAACACTTCATCCAACCTTTTCCGTTTAAATTGTCAATTGTGATCAGAACAGAAATATTCAGGACTTTAAGGATTTAAACAAAATACAAGTTGGCTCCTAGTGTTGAAAAGGTTCATCCAGGAGTTTCGGAAATGTAGTTTAAATCAAGCTGTCGAAATACGTCTCCAGGAAAAAAAAAGAAAAAAACAGTTCCTGGCATTAGTGACCTTCCTCACGAACGATACGTTTCGTGCCGGGAAAACATTATTCCTGTACCATATAATGCTGGACCGTGGCGCCGTGGGGTTTCCAGGAAACTGGGTACACAGTATTAAGAGCATGAGAGAGAGAGACAGACAGACAGACAGAGAGAGACAGAGAGAGAGAGAGAGAGGGAGAGAGAGAGAGAAATCACACAAACCTTACAGTTACTTCGTACTGAGACAGGCCGGCCTAAATACTCATACAGTACTCAAGCTACAGAAGTAGGAAAAAAAAGGAGCACAGCAGAAGCTTCTCTTCCTCATCCATCAGACACTCCGAGTTTTGTCGTAGAGGAAAAGAAAAGTGAAAATTAGCCCCTTACAGGGTTTAAAAAGCCTGAAGGACATTTCATAGGATCGCCAGAGAGTAGAATATAATGGAAATGAAATGCTCAGCATGCAGCCATATAATAATTCTAATCATAGCCAATTGCATGCACTTTTTATGCCATATATTAATTTTTATCTTATCCTATCGCATGCAAGTTTTATTACTTTTTTTTATTTATAAAGATAGGAGGAACTTTCGACTTTATATCTAATTGCTACGTAAGTATGCAACAGTCTGCATTTCCATGCATATGCACAAAATGCATGAGGTCATACAAGTAAATGTCCTATCAGTACTTAGCCCCTCTCATATATATATATATATATATATATATATATATATATATATATATATATATATATATATATATATATATATATATATATATATATGTATATATATGTGCTTATCCTTGCTTCGTGTCCAGACAGAACAGACAAAGATAACTTGTGAAGGCGATAATTACTCCTGCTACATCTTATTTGGTCGTCAGGTCAGTTCAGGTCGAGTGAGATGATTGATCGCTACTCTGCTCACCTCCCTAGTGACAGGATATACACTTATTCGTACGCATTTCAATGTACGCGTGCACGCACACATGAAGTTATGAATACACACTTACTTCCTTATTATATAATACAGATCACATCAAGCTCTATATCTATTGTATTTTTAAAGCCATTTATGATTCTGCTTCGGTCCACGTTCCTAGGAGCTTATTCCAATCATTTATAATGGAGAGGGTGAAGCAGCTTTTGAGTATGCAGATCAGCCTTCCTTGCTTGCATTTATATATCATTTCCTCGAGATGTGGTGTTGGTACGAACTCTAAATAGACTGTTTGATTCGATAATACCAAAGCCTTCGAGTATCTGCAAACATTCATATAGTTGTTCCCTGATTGTTCATTTTCTATGATAGTATAAATTCAGTTCCTTAAGCCTCCCGAGATATGGTTTATCCCTCAAGGAATTGATTCACTTGGTGTTCCTACGTTGTACAGCTTCGAGTTTCTCGTTATGTTTGGCTTGATGTTGTGCCAAAAATTGATGTAACAATGATGTAAATATGATGTAACAATGCTTTTGTGTAGATGGATCACAGTATCTTTGTTTTATTGGTAAAATGCCTCTTGATGAATGCTAGAGCTTTGTAGGCTCTGGTCTCCACAAGGATGCACTGAGTGGAAATTTTGAGATTATCTAAAATCATTAGTTTATAATCTTTAACCCGTCACATCTCGACCGATTTTACACCACTGACCCACCCCCAGTCCTGACCGATTTTGGAAGAAATTGTTTTTGGCTCAAACCTCAGCTTTTGGTGAGAAACATCGAAAATTCATAGAGAAATCGCTCACATGAGGTTTAAAATACTCGATACAGGTAGCAGTACCTCCTTACTTTACTGTGTTTTCTATCAGGATGGCTCCAAAGAAAACGAGTTCTATGGGAGGGTAACTATTCCACACCACTCATAAATGGTATTTATTTATTTATTTGGTACGAATTTATATGTAGTATGAGAGTATATTGGTTTTCAAACAGTAATATAGGCAATATAAGCATTGTTTCACTCACTAACACATCAACATACTTGACCTTTTTTGATGACATTACCTGATCATCATTTCTGACTGTTTCTTCCTCCAGTGCTACGTAAACTTTGTTCTTCACATTGTCAGCGATTGGGGAATCACTCTAGCCCTGAATGTCTTTATTGGCCAGGTCACTGGTAACAGGTGCATAGACGAGTTTCCGGTCAAAATTTTTTTGAAGTTAGATACTTGTATGGGTAAAAGATACTCAGAAAATAACTATGTCAACCATTATTTCCAATAAAAATGTGCAGAAACATGAAAAAATAATAGATAAAGTAGCCACTGAAACGGCCTGTGATTGGTCGTGACGTCACGACTCACACTGCGGCAGCATAGTCTGCTTTGTTTACGTTTAGCCAGGATACACTGAGCTTATTTCTGACCTCTAAGAATGTCCAGTGACGAGAGGAATAATTGCTAATGTTTCGTTCCAATGTGTAAGTGCACTGACAAAAGTACAGTAAGAAAATTATTCCTCTGTGTACCAGCCAATAACAATAAACGAAAACTGGTGGCTGGCTGCTCGTCGGAAGTTCCCAGTGCTGGAATGCAGTCTTTACTATTGTGAAAATATTATATTCTTCACCATATAGGTTCATACACACCTAATTATCTGAAATTCAGTAAAAAAAACTATGCTTTATTTAATTATTAATAGAATATTAGGAGTCGGAGCGAAAACGTGCAAAGGTTAGTGGGTATTTCTACTTTAGATCGCCAACATGCCTTGACAGACTTCTGTTTTGCACAGATACTGATTTAAAGTGCAAATAAATGCATTTGTATGTTAAATTAATAATTATACAAGGCAGAAGTCATGCCTTGACAGACTTCTGTTTTGCACAGATACTGATTTAAAGTCCAAATAAATGCATTTGTATGTTAAATTAATAATTATACAAGACAGAAGTCTGCCAAGGCAAGCTGTTCAGCTAAAGGAGAAACACTTCCGCTAATTTTAGCCCGTTTTCGCTGTGAATCCAGATTTTTTAAAAGGTAAAATTAAATACAAAAATTTGACCAGATTTCGAATAATTAGGTGAGTATGAACCTCTATGGTGATAAAATCTATAACACTTACCAATTAAAAAGTGCCAATTCGGTATTGATTCGGTAAATGACCGCCGATTCGGTATTTCGTCACACTCCCCTGAAATAGGCCTACTGTAGTTGAGTCACTGAAACTTTTTTTTTTCTTCAGAAAACTAATAATGAAGAGGTCAAATATTAAATATGAGCATGATACCATCATAAACTCATACAATTGATACTGTACGGCATACATTTAACACTTCCCACCTCATGAGGTACGAGCACCGCTCGGGAATGGTGTAGCTGTAAGCTACTTCTGGTCGATTTCACCAAAATTTACTTACCTAACAGGTACCATCCATTTACACCATGAAAAATATTCCTGCACAACATACCTGAAGGGGGTATTTTGGATCTACGGTGGCCATGTAGGTACAAATATCATCTCTGTTACTGGTAAAGTATTGTGTGATGGATTGGAGCGTCGTCTGCGGTGAGAATGTTGACGTCATCGCCAAAATGGCGGCTCCTTCCCTCCAGCCGCAAAGAATTAAAGTTATCATGTCTTGTTCAGTGCAAATGATAAATTAAATTAAAAGATACATATACCGTAAGTTTTTAAGTACATGGCAGAGTGCACTGGCCATGTTTACCCAGAACCGACAACTCGTCTATTGCCGAGGCAATGGCGTGCGGGGGGGGGGGAGGTCATGCAGGGTAAGGCCTTGTCCCTGTCTGGCATCTTGTAGAGGAATAGAGGAAGGTGTCCCGTGTATACGTACCAAAAATCACGCGCGAAAATTGAAAATTGTGCAAATTATGAACCTTGCAATTGCGCAACATACCAGTACGTTGACGGGTCTAGCTGTGACAAAATGTTGTGACATACACATACGTCGATGGGATGCCTCGGGTTAACATGTGAGGACTTGCTATCTGGCCTTGCATTTCGTAATCGTACTTATTGTTTTTTTGTCTCACATTTCATTACCTGTTATTTACTGATACTGAAGGATATTTGCCATTTTTCATGCAGCAGTTTTGTCGAGCCGTTTTGAAGACTAATTTTGTCTGCTTGAGTTAACACAATATTGCACATTTTTTTTTTGTATCATCCATGAATATAAAAATGAAACTGTCCAGCCGAACATCAATATCGTTCATATACATCATGAACAAAACTGGTTCCAACCTGATCCTTGAGGAACACCACTAGTACTGTAAAGGTGCCCAGTCTGACTCTACTCCATTTAGTACGATGCATTTTCTGTCATGTAGCCAGCTACCCATCCACCTATGAATTTTTCCATCGATTCCAAGCAATCTTATAATTCACTATAGTTTATTATGTGGTACACTGTCAGCGACTTCTTGGAAATCTAATATATATATATATATATATATATATATATATATATATATATATATATATATATATATATATATTTGTGACCTGGTACTGTTGTTAATGATAAAAAGCTTATCATAACACTCAATTAAATTTGTGAGACATGGCCTCTGAGACCTAAGGCCGTGCTGGCTGTTGCTAAATACGTTATTAGATTCTGGGAATCCAATTATCCTATTTCTTATTAATGATTCAAGGATTTTTCCCAAGAGAGAGATTAAGCTAATTGGCCTATAGTATGTCTGATTTATCTCTACTGCTTTTCTATGTTGGTAAGCCTCCAATCTTCCGGAACCTTTCCTTGTTGTAGAGATTTATTACAAATAAATACAAAGGAATCATATTACATTCGCTACATTTTTAACATTCTGGAGTAAATATTGTTTGGACAAGGGGTTTTGTTAAAGTACATTTTGCTAAGTTTATCTTTGACGCCATTACTGCTAATATGCAAGTTACTTATTACGCTGTAGTGTATCAGTTGTTGCTCTTCGTCGATTACATTTCTCAGTAATCCCAGATATGGCCACCTTCAATGCTAAAGTGTGGGCCAATACCGTAGCCATTAAAGATCTCAGGATCCACTGAGTGTGTTTTAGCTATGTTTGTCTCAAATTGTTGTTTTAGTTTATTAATTAGTTTTCTAACCTTCCTTCTAAAATTGATGTATTATCCAGAGACATATTCGCAAGAGCGACTTTTAGATAAAGTGTGGAGACGATTTTTTTCTTTAATAGCTCAGCTGATATCTGAATGACTCTATGCTAGTTTGTTAATGCCTTTTCCCTGCCTAGATTATCATCGGTACTGAATTATATTGAGTAGAAAAGAATAACTGTATAACTATGGCCCATATGTCATTTACATTGTTTATTCTTTCTAGATAGTTAGATGGTGGACTAAAAGCTTCACCAAGGCCATCATAATCGCCATTTTTATAGTCCGGAGCCCTTGTTTTATATTTATGCACATTATGTGAAAGATTCATGGTAAATCCTTTGAGATTATGGTCCCTCAATCAAAGGTAGGTGCTCACACACACTTAGATTTGATATCATATCTTCGTTTGTGGTAATGACAAGATCTAAAATATAACTCTCTCCTGTCTGTTCTTTGACACACTGATATAAAAATTTCTGTTTTCCTATCTATAGCCAGACGCCAAAATCCCACAAGGGGTGGCAGTTTGATACATAAAGTTACTCCCAATAAAATCTGTCATCCTTCTCTCATCATTACTTTTAAGAGACTGTATTCTAAGTAACTGTTGGCAAGTTAAAATCGCCGGTTACCATGTTTCTTCCCCATTTAGAATTTCCTGTAAGATATTGTATAGCTATGTGTCGTCCTCTACAGTTTGACTGGGGTGACGATAAAACGTGGCAAACATTTACATTCCATCCATCCATCCATTGCCAGACGCCATGTATCCCAAATGGGGTGGCCAAGGGCTTAGAGTTAATTGTTTTACAGGGAGGGGCACTAATCCTCCACCAACCCCACTTCATATTTTTAAATGTATCTTTATACAAACAGGTTCGGTGCCGTTATTACTTAGGGTAATCTCTGTAGGGTTTAAATGGAATTTGACATATAGTCCAACACCACCGCCTAGACAAAAATACTTCTACATTTATAATGAAATATATACAATTCTAACTACTATGCCGATAGTAATTCCCTGTTACCTATATCATGGTGCGTTTCTGTTACTAAGGTTATTTGAAATTCTTTATCAGGCAGAAGGCTTCTGAGTTCATTTAACTTATTTCTTAGGCTACGAGCACTGAATGATATTACTTTGATTGAATTTCGCTCTTCAGTTGGCTTTGGCTGCACGGCTAATTTAAATACAATAACAACATCTTTGTGGGAAAGGGGGAATGGACTTAGTTTCCCTGGGCCTGGACAGGTGTGGGTGATGAAGGAGGGGAGGAAGGGGAGAGTGTCTGGGCATCTACAGGCTGCGTGAATATAGGCTTATGGGACGGTGAGATGTTAGAGTGAGGTGAATCCTCAGAACCACGTGGGGCACAGGAAATTTCCACTACACCTGAAGTGTATTGGTGAATTTTGAACACTTGCATTCAGTAATTTACTCTTTTCGGTTGTTCCTTTGTTGGATAAATGGATGCCATCTTATCGGAAGAGACTTTGTTTGCCCACAAATCTGTCCCTGGGATCAAAGAACGTAAAGTTATCTCTGTCACAAATTTCTGTAAGAGCTCCATTCATTTCCACTATATTTGTACAGCAAGAATTGGAACGTACACTAATCAATATACCATTTACTATATGTTCACTACTCTTACTTTTCATTACTTTCAGGAGGGATAACTGTTTCATTAGGATATCTCTGGTGGAAACTTACCACCGTCATGGGCATCATTTGTGCCTACATTCACAACAAAACATTTATGTCTACTGATTGGTGTGCTTTTGGTATCCTTCGTGATCATGTATAACTTGCTCTCGGTTCATTCTTTACTGATCTTTTCTTCCCTTTGTTATCTGATGCAATGGCAGAGTCTTGACACCTTACAATAGAGTCGTTCACCGCCAGTGTGGTACTTTCCTTTGCACTGAATTTTATATCCTATGACAGCTTCTGTGCTTTATCCTTAACATACTTACCAGCTTTGTCCTTAGTATATTTACAGGCAGTCTGGCTGCCTGTGCATTTTCACCTTCTTCCAGAACGGAAAACCTGTTTGAAGTAGTTCATTCCGGGCATTTTCATAGGTGTTTGTTTTGATTTAGGTTTATTCTGAAGGGCTTTCATTAACCATGATTAATTCAGCTTAAGATCTGCATTCTCCCGTTTAAACAGAGAGAGAGAGAGAGAGAGAGAGAGAGAGAGAGAGAAAGCATAGGAACACAAGAGCATAAGAAGGGAAAACAGTAGGGCAGTTGGCCTATGCAAGGTAGTCCCTACAAGAGTTATTAAAATACTAGAATAAGACTAGGGTAGCAGAGAAGAAAGCTTTCCCCCATGCAACAAACCCTGCAGCCGAAACCGGTACTAAAAATCAGAAGGAGCACCACGAAGTGTAGAAGAACTAGCGCAGACATTTTATATGAAATTTTGAAAGGAGAAAAGAGACTATCATAGTGAAACCTGAAAGGAATAAGAATGTATTAGTACTGGTTATTAGATTTTTTATATCCAATCCTTACATGTCATAATCTTTTCTCTCCTATGCCTGAAACTCTCACTGGATGGGGCAGCAGCTACATCACTACTTACTAGGTAGCTTATTCTATTAGTCTGCAACTCTACAGTATTGCCAAACCAGTTTCTACCTATTTCCTTACTAAAAACGGAATTTCTTTCTTCAGAAACCATAACTTCTAGTTCTATCCTGTATACCCGCTATAAGTACCTTAAAAATATCTCCCTAAAACACCTCAGTTAAGTCTCACCCTACTTTACGACTTTCTAGTGAGTGCAGATTTAGTCTTTTCAGTCTGTTTTCATATGAGAGGTTCCGAACATCATGTATTATTTTTGTCATTCTTTTTTGTACGTTTTCTAGGGAATATATATCCATTCTGATGTGCAGACACCAAAACTGCGCTACATTGTCTAGATGTGGCCTTACTAATGCTTGATAGAGCTGCAAGATTACCTTAGAAGTTACAATGCTCAAGTTTCGTGAAATAAAACGTAGGTACCCATCTAACTAAACCTGATGATAATGATTCCTGGGTAGAGTTGTTACAACATCCTGTCCATCACTCTCTAACACCTCAACCTATCGTCATAACTAAAACAATAACTCACTGACTAGATGAGTCCCATCCTAACCAAACAAAGCAGTCCATCCATCAAACAGGTCCCAGCCGTTTATGAAAAGTATTGCATTAACTTTACAATTCTTTTCAAGGCGGCAATTACTGAAAAACCTATCACCCTGCTCAGCCAATCCCTCCAAACCCCCCCTCCGAGACAAGACACCGGGCACTACAGAGATTCCTCCTCTCTCCCTAACCTTATTTAACAAAGCCTTGTACAGCTGCCGCAGTACCTCACTTCTCCGCCTACCAATATCGTTGCCTCATACACTGAGGTACACAGTGGGTTTATCTCCACTGTCCTTCACGATATTTTCAATTTCTCCTGACACATACCCACCCTGGCCCCTGGAAGACATACATGTTTAGTAAATGGAGTGGAAACTGCTCTTTTTAAGTACCTTACCTGTGAGTTCCATCAATTACGTTTTTTTTCTTACCTTCCTCATTCTTTTCAGGATTCCTGCGGGAAACAATCTTATCCGCCTTCACATCTACTTCCCTCCCTACTTTCCTTTCACATTCGCTACGTAATGTGCCGAATGCATTTGTGGTTTTGTCTCCGCCTATTTCTTATGGGCGAATTTAATTGCAAACTTGTGAACAAGTGTCCAGCCATCAGCCTTTTTTCTCTCTCTCCTCCAACATCTCCAAAAGAATTTTCTCATTTGTGATTTCTCCTGCCTGAGAACCTGTACCTCCCGTTTTAATTTGAGATTTCATTCTTTTAACTTAACGTAGTCCTCAAAATGCACAGTGGAGACACAACTCTCAGTCGAGTAAGCCATCACACACACACACACACACACACACACACACACATAAATTTTCTTCACACTATGTAACACAAGGGAATAGAAAATCACAAAGCAATTGCATTGACTTAAAGCACTACCAACACTTTGAACACTAAAACACACACTGGATCAAGCACTAGATCTCAACACAACACAAAAATCTCACTTAGCACAAACTTTCGGTTCTCCAAAAGTTACTGCCACACTGTATCACTAGAGTATACTCTGTTAACACACTAACACAACACAAATATCACAGGTAACTAGTGTCACTGGCGTTGTTACCCCTGTAGCGAATGGGTGAATTAGAAATAGGATGATAATGAAAGGAGAGAGAAGGGAGACTCAAAAACAGTAAATCTTTTTTCTTATCAGTTTAGCTGCCTGTAAGGGTAACCCTGGTCCCCAGCTGTGTTTAACCAGTGGTCACTTTTGCCTTCTCAACTGATAACACCTCACATGTTTTTCTCACAAATTACGCAGAAAGTTCCTCTTGTCCTTGAACTGTGGGTGTGACATAATGTGGGAGGAGCAAAGTAGGGATGTTTGCCAATTAGAAGCCTAAACGGCGCTTTCGTCACGCTCTTGATGGCACACAATTGGTTCTGTCTGAAGAGTATGAGGCCCTCATTGGTAGCAGGTGGCTCTATTGTTTCTGTATGGACAGAGATTATTTTTAAGACAGCCTAGTGGTTAATTAGCTGAGAAAGGCGGAGTAAGAAACCTTTATAAGCTCCAGGAAAGTGTGAAGAGAGATTTTTATCTCATTTTGTACACACGCCCCTGTAGACATTTTGTCATTTGTACACATTTGTACACATTTACTGTCACGTTACACTATTGTCACATTGTGTTGCACTTTTCGCCAACATTACTCAATATGTGACTTTGATTACAAAACACACTGTTTGTGTACAATTTCCCATTTTTTGGTTCACTCCTCCATTTACACTAGTGTGTGATTTATATCTGGATTTAACCTCTGAAGTCTCCACGTTTCCTCGAGCTTTGTGAGTACTTAGCTTCCACTGAGTGTATTCTGGTTAGGAAAGAAATGACTTGTTTTATATGTGTATCCTGAGGCCTATATGAATCCTCCCTTTTGTAAAACGAACCCTGGTTTCTTCTTTGGTTGTGTATGTTATAGTGTACAGTAAAGTTAGTTTTCTTAAACTTTATCTTATCCCTTTTGGTGCTTAATTAATGGTTAAGAGTGCACCGTAATATACACCCCATAACACTAGACTCACTGTTTTCACAACAGAACGGTACATCTAGGTAAGTCAGGAGCCCAGGAGAAAACTCGTCTGAAGACACTGACCTTAGGTAGCCGAATGAGACTGATCTCAGGTAAGCGAATGAGACTGATCTCAGGAAGGCGAACGGGAGACAGCAGTAAGGATAAGAATAACTGAAGGATGACGAGGTGTAAACAGAAAAGCTTTGAGAAACGAAGGAAATATCAATCGTTTTTATGGCTGAACCAAGAGTCAAGGCATTTGCTGCAGAAAGATGACTGCCTAGGGAACAAAGAAGAGATAAGGAAGAAAATATAGCAGGTACAAAAGGGATAAGGTAGTGGTATAAGGGTTGGGAAAACAAGATGTGTACAGCAGTTGGAGGGAGGTTCAAAGTACTGAGTGAGAGTAAAATCAAACTGAGAGGTGCATGGAGCATCGAAGGAAGAGGGAGACTGACAAGTGAAGGGTGGAAATGAGTGAAGAGGGAGACTGAGAAGTGAAGGGTGGAAATGAGTGAAGAAGCGTGAGATGTATTTGCAGGGAGATTGTGCTCAGCCTTAATGAGTGAAAACCAAATGTAATGATTAAATCAAGGGAAAAAATTAATCAAAGCTAACAATGAAAAAAGCAAGATCATAGAAATGCAAGTAGACAACAGGGTGGGAGATGAAAGAAAAGAGGAAAAGGAAAAATTATGAAAAATATATTTAAGGGAAAAAACAAAGACGCGACGTGCATAGATAGAACAACAAGCAAAACTAAAGGAAACAAAAGGAAATGCGAAAAAAGAAAGGCGACAAAAGTGGATATGAGGGGATTTTTTGTTCGTAAAGCAACGAAAAGCAGGAGTACGGAACTGCCGCAGACCTGCCGGGAGATGAGAATGAAGTGCCGGTATGAGGCATGGGAGAAACGAGTGGGTGATTATGGTAAGACAAGGGACTGAACCATGGCGAGGTACAAGGGAGGAGGGTGGGTGAAAGAAAAGCTATGAGTGTGAATGTCTGTGAACTAGGGTGGTGAGGGCGAATGAAGAAACGGAGAGTAGAATGAATGAGGCATGGAACTGCTGGCTGAGGTAAGACAAGGTAAACTACGAGTGGTGAGGCAAGAGAAGGAAAGAGGGTAAGGCAGGAGAAATAGGGAGTGTGTCGTGCAAGAATGGATGAGGAAGGAGTAAAAGAGTTGGAGCAGCAGGAAGAGGAAAGAGGGAGATGCAGAGGTGAAGGAGGATGAATGACGCACGAAAGACGAAGGAGCATTAATAGAGGTGATGGTTATTAGTCAAGATGTCATGAGTGGGCGATGATAGCTGAGTGTATAACAGTATTGCAAACACATGTTTGAAATTCTACCAGTGTGCTTGGTAATGAAATGACGAAACCGTCATCACCATCATCATCATCATAGTGTTTTCGTCAGCTCGACGAGGAGGGGAAGTTCCAGAAACAATAACTGGAGATTGAGAAACTAACATCTATGTATCCATAGAAAAGATTCATTCTCCACAGTCAGTTGTATGATATTCTTGCTTCCACCCCACAGGCGGAAACATTCACATAAATGTGCTCCACATAAATGTGGAGCAATATATTATAGGGACAAAAAGTGAAGATATTCAATTCCTGTGAAAAAAAAAAGAAAAAAGAAAAAAACAGAAAAAATTGCATATGTCGCACTTCTTCACAGAAAAGACGGATATTTTACTTTACAGTAAAAGACGGATATACATTATATCTGAATGGCAACCTAAGGATGGCGGAAGAGGAGGGGGCAGACAGAGAGGAAAAATAAGATTCATTAATTTGCTGACATAGGAAGGGTCAGGCCAAGATCCCCGAGGACACAATGGAAAACGATGGGATACGCCTTTGTATTCCAGTGGACTGGAAAAGACTGATTATGATAATTAATGCTGATAATAATGATACACTCCTTGAAGATTCTCTCTCTCTCTCTCTCTCTCTCTCTCTCTCTCTCTCAAAATTAGCTATCGTTTACTTCCAGAACTTAAATTCTCTGCACCAAATTTCAACTATTTAATGAACATTGCTGGCAAAGTTGTACTGAGGAAAAAATTATTGTTTGAGAAAACGTAATTCATTCTTAAGTTATGTCATATTTAGTATATTACTGTAATTGCAGTGCATCTCTTCGTGTGTAGGTGTGTGGGAACTTACTGAGACATCCTGCTGATACTACGACACTGTACTGGATGGGTTGATGGGTGGGGTGAAAATATTTAAATAGGACAAAATAGGTCTCTGGGGGGAATGTGTCATCCATCCCATGGAGGGGGTAATGCTCCATCAAGGGACTGTAGATATTGTACGCTGGAGGAGAACAGGCCTCTGGTGAAATAGGTTAAGTCCCTCATGATGTATACAGGTTGACTGGGGACGAAGTAGGTCGCCCTATATAGAGATAACAGAATCATTTGGAGAAGAAATGGCAGGAAGTAGGTCCCTAAGGCAATAACTTAGTCCCTCATGGAATGATAAAATGTGGGACTAGGACTATGATAGAAAATGGGTCCACTTGAGAAATTGGCCCAAAGAGGGTAAAACAGTTTATTAAGTAAAAAAAAAAAAAAAAAAGTCCTGGGGGAAAGAAAAAAAAAAAAAAAAAAAGGGAGATTTAAGTGTGTGTGGCAATTGGAGGGGGATAACTTTTACACCTGTAGTTGCAAAAGTCTTTTCCAAAATCTTGTTGAACAGAATAGAGCCAGTAATTGATAAAATTTTAAGAGAAGAACAAGCGGGATTTAGAAAGGGTCGAGGTTGTAATGATCAGATTTTTATTGTAAGGCATCTAATGCAACAAGCAAATGAGATGAAAATGCCACTTACATGTGTTTTGTGGATTTTGAAAAGGCGTTTGATAGTGCTTCACGTGGAGCTATGTTGAAAATTATGAGATTCTATGGTATACCAGAAAAGTTTGTAAATATTATTAGAAGCCTGCATGAAGGTGCTTTTTGTAAGGTAATGGTGGGTGGTTCTTTGAGTGATCCATTTCAAGTTAGGTCAGGAGTGATTCAAGGAGGAGTTCTTTCGCCATTGTTGTTTGTTTTGGTTATGGATTATGTTATGAAAATGGTTGTAAGGAGAACAGGTGCAGGAATTAACTGGACAGAAAATAAGAAGCTGATGGATTTGGACTATGCTGATGATATTGTACTGATTTGCGGAAGTATTTACGAGATGCAGAGGGTGCTCGATTGTCTGGTGGAGGAAGGAGAAAAAGTGGGATTGGTAATAAATTGTGGAAAGACTGAAATTATTAATATGAACGTGGAGAACCAAATCGATTGTGTAATTGGGAATAATGTGGTGAAGAATGTAGAAAACTTTAAATATCTGGGAACGATTGTATCATCTAATGGATCATTAAACAATGAAATTGAGGAGAGGATTAGACAGGCTTGGCGAGCTGTTGGAATGTTGAAATCTGTTTGGAATAATAATATGCTTTCGGTACATACTAAAGTGAAAATTTACAAGTCCATGGTTAGACCAATTTTAATTTACGGGCATGAGTCATGGTACAGTACAATTGCAACAAATCAGAAAGTATTAGGATTTGAAAATAAAATACTGAGAAGGATTCTTGGGGTAAAGTGGCAAGACAGAGTTACAAATGAAAGAGTAAGGGATATTACGAGAGTGGAACCAGTTAATGAATATGTGAGACTGTCTCGCTGGAAGTGGCTGGGGCACATATACAGAAAAGAAGGTTGTTTAATACAGGATGTGCCAGAGTGGATTGCTAGAGGAAGAAGAGGTAGAGGTAGGCCGAGGGAAACCTGGTTGAGGACAATGAAAAAAGAAGCAGGAGAGGAGTGTTGGTAGGACCTGAAGGAGATGGCAAGAGACAAATATTGGTGGAGAGAGTTCATTGAGGCCCTATGCATCCCGAGGGGTGCCACAGGAAATGATTGATTGATTGATTGGGGGAAATACGTCCATCGAGAAAGAAGGCATTTCAAGTAGAGAACTCTCTCCAGGAGGAAAATATAGAACAGTTATATGGGGTAACAAGGAAAAGAATTACAGTAAGTGAAGGACGATGTTAATTGGGAAAGAACTTGCAGAAACAAGGGAATGGGTGGATACTGTCTGTGGTGATGCAACAGGCAAGGCTGATATGCGAGAGAAAGATGGCTGCCCGAAGAACGGTGAAGAGGTGAAAATGGAAAGACAGCAGGTACAAAGGGGATAAGGTAATGGTATGTGCACTGAGAATACAGGATGTGACAAACGGAGGGAGGGAGGGAGGGAGGTTGAAAAGATTAACAGGAACGATTAAAGACAGACTTAGAACTGTGTAAGGTATCAAAGGAAGAGAAAGAGTGGGAAAGAAATTGTATAAAAGCTGAAGAAGCGCGAGGATACTGCGAGACACTGGAGGAAGGCAATGTGCGATCAGATCATGCGAAACACAAGTGTGGCGGGATGAACGGAAAACCAAGAGAGAGAGAGAGAGAGAGAGAGAGAGAGAGAGAGAGAGAGAGAGAGAGAGAGAGAGAGTCAATCGAAACTAGATAGGAATGAGGAAAAAATGGTCCTGGATGTAGCAGAGAACGGACAGGGAGATGAAAGAAAAGAGAAAGAAAAACACGAAAAAAATAGAAAGGGGTAAAGTAAATACCACAAAGTGATAGATACGACTATAATAGTACGCGAATTTAAAGTAAACAGAAAAAGGAAAAAAAAATGGCAAAGAAGAAGAAATGCGACCATATCTTGTGAGAAAACAACGAAAACCTAGAGTACGGAACGGTCGATGACTGGTCGTGGGAAGAGAATGACGTGCCGGAATGTGGCACGGGGAAGCGGGTTTATGATTATGGTGATGGAGAGATGTGAGAGATGGAGGGATGGGATGTATGAGTGGGTGAGGATAGATGTTAAGGGTTGGAATGTGGATGAGTCAAGAGGGAACGATGGGTAAGCTAGAGAAGGTTTGTGAGTGAAGCAGTGTTGATGACTTGGTGTATCAGTGACTCACGGTGGTGTTGCTGTAAAAAGGGGAGAGAAAAATAAGTGAGGCAAGGGATAGCAAGCTGAGGTAAGGCAGGGTAAGTGCGAGTGGCGAGCAAGAGGAGATAAAAGGGCGAAGCGAGAGAAGTAGGTTGTGTGGGGCTGGGTGAGGTAGGAGAAAGAGAGTTGGAGAGGCAACAGGAGGAAAGTGGAAAGACATGGATGAAGGACGGTGAATGGGGGAGGAAAGGGGAAGGAGATATAACACAAAGTGATGGTAGTTAAGCAAGATGTCAAGAGCTGGCGGTGACAAGTTAGTGTATATAGTATGGTCATTTCAAATTAGAAATCCACCAGTGTACTTCGTTATGAAATGGTGATTTCATCACCATCATCATCATCATCATCATCATCATCATCATCATCATCATCATAACTGTTTTCTTCATTACGACGTGGGTCAAAGTTCAAGAATCAGGGATTATAAATCACAGAAAAAAAGACAAAATTAACATCAGTGTACTCAGTAAAATTATTTACTCATCACAATGAAACGTATGATATTCTCGCCTCCTTCCCACACACGAAACCACTGTATATTAATGGACTCTAGAAGGCCTGTTGTTGAGTAATCCGGGGCTGTCTGGCCGAGCAGACCTATCAACCACAGGCAAGCAACTATCCCTGCAGTGTCGTCCCAGCACTGAGACGATGTTTTCTTTCAGGAGACAAAGTGAAAGACAATGGAGGCTTGGTTCCCGGATGGATGCAGAATTTGCGTCTCTTCACCCAGTAACAGGGGCACCACAGTACGATGCATATCACTCCGTTATTTAGTTACATAACTGCCAACTAGCGTTGCAAGCAGTTTCCGGGATTACAAAGAGCCATTAGACATATTACTCAGTGTCGAGCCACCTGAAGCTGAACAAGGAGTTATAAAACTTGACAGGAAGGATGGGAGAAATAGATATGGAGGAAGGCAGATGCAGAAAAAGAATGATGTAAGTGGAAGAAGTTTGCAGCACAACTCCAGGTGGGTGGATGATGGTTACCACTAAGTATCAATACTCCATTAGTGTAGGTTACGTTACTAAATTTTATCAAGAAAAATTATGAAGATATTCTGCTCCCAGTACTACTGAAAACTGGGAAAAAAAATGTTGCACTGCTTCATAGATAATAGACGGCCAAGCATGGTATAACAGTGGCAGCCCAAAGGTGGAGGAAGAAGAGGAGGCAGACGGAGAGCAATATGGCAAGGAGGGATTTAGGGATTTGCTGGGATTGGATGGAAGAAACTGACACAATAGGATGGAATGGAAAAAGATAGGGGTGGCCTCTGTCCTGCTGTGGGCTGACTCAAATATTCCCTCTCTCTCTCTCTCTCTCTCTCTCTCTCTCTCTCTCTCTCTCTCTCTCTCTCTCATTTCTGCTTTCTAAATTGTACTATCTACATGATTATAGTTCCAATTCCTCTATCTGTTCGTGAATGTGAGGGAACTTGCTGAGTCATCTTGCTGCTACTGAGAAACACTGCTCTGGGTGAGTGGATGGGTGTTTGGGTGGGGTGAAAGCAGGTGTACTGGGAAAGTAGGTCCCTGGAGGGAATTGGTTATGGAATCATTGGTGGGGATATATCTCCTTCAGGGGAATATGACATCCTCCCATGAGGGAAAATAGATCCATGGGGGTATAGGCAAGTCCCTCATGAGGTGCTCACGTCCATAAGGGGACATGTAGGTAGCCCGATGTGGAAAAAAGTAGGCCTATTCTTACAGAAGAGAGTTCTTCTGCATGACAAGGTGCAGGGAAAATTTGAGGTTTAACGAAAGTGTTTAAAGTGAATATGGGAGTAAATGTATGAGTTATATCAGTTATATAGAAATAAAATGCATAAAAGTTTACTTTGATAAAAAGACTCTACTTTCAGAACATAAGTTGGGACTTGTGAAATGACTATGTTTTGCATAGTAAATGGCAACATAATTTATTATTCTGTCTGCTCCTCGTTGTACAGTGATCGAGAAGAATAAAATAATAGTAAATAAAGAAAATTGCATTCATCACCATCATCGTCATCGTCGTCGAATCTGTGCGATCAACGTCATGGGCCCGCTCACTGCACCAACCAATACAAGCACTATATTAATAATTATAGGAAGTATGAAACAGATAGAGTGCATTATAACATACGATCTTTAACTAATGATACTTGATTGTCACGGTCTGGGTTACTATCTATCTATCTATTTATCTATTGCCAGACACCATAATCCCGTAAGGGGTTGGCCACAAACAAATCGCCTCCATGTCGTCCTGTCCTCCGGCATTTCACTGCCCTGCTCTCAGCTCACACGCTCCTCTCTCATATACCTCTCCACTCCATCCCTCCATCTCATCCCTGGTCTCCCCCTCCCTCTCTTCCCCCCTCCACCTCACTCATATACACTCCTTGTCGGTCTGGGTTACAATATTCTTCATTAGATTTGGTGCGATGCCAGACACCTTGTAAAATATTACATTAGGCTGATGGCAGCCTTTCTTGCATTTTCATAATTGTTGAGCTCTTAATAACCCCAAGTCATCACATTTTTGTTTTCCTCCATCAGGAGCTTCACCTCAACTGTGGTAGCAGAGGGTAAAGATGCAAGTCGGCAAAAAAATGCGGACTATGGCAAAACACACACACACACACACACACACACACACACACACACACACACACACACACACACACACACACACACACACACACACAACGGGGGGGATGTCATAGTGATCGATAATGAAACTCACTCTGTGACAGTCGAACAGTAATTGAACTTTAATTTTGAAACTGAAATATTACCTCATAGATGAAGAATTCTGTCAAAGACATGATAAGTCACATGCCCATACCTGCTTATGGTGTGAAAAAACTTTACTAATAAATACTGACTGTGAGTTTCGATCGACGAATTAATCATTCTAGCTTCTATCTGCCGTACCTTCTCCCCCTTTACTACCACATTTCAGCCTAGTAAGCCCCAGCTGTAGTAAAAATTTGTTATGGATTTATCTCGGGAAGGCCTAAACGGTGATGAAATTAGACCATCTGGAGACCCAGAGGTAACCATGTTGTTAGTTCTTTGAAGGAGGTCGTCAAAACCTACCGGTATTTTGCATATTTTGTAAAACTGTCTGGTACCAAATCAAATCCAGTAACAGCGGTACGGAAAACCAGAGTCAGGATGAACAAGCATTCATGGTCAAACATAATAAGCCAAATTGTAATACTTTAGCTTGGTTCGTCTTCTAAAAAATGTTAGCATATTGCATTTGGTGCTTGGTGCAATGAACTGGTCGACAATGTGTACTACCTACTTTCTGTGTGGAAGTCGTATTTCTTCAGCTGTAAAAATGATTACTCGTTTTTATTATTGGCATATTCTCTAAGATGGAGGCGTAATACATGTTCCTTAAGTTCGGAAATAAGGAATTAACCATTCAAAAACTCATATCAGTACAGTGAGAGTTGCAGTTATAATCTGTTGTTCCGTGGCAACTCGACTCGGTGAATATCCCGGAATCAATCAACATTGGGGAAAAAAAAAAAAGTTTTGAAAGCGTACAGTTTTTTTTTTCAATGTTTTATTAGATTCAGCATTTATGGGACCCCATGCCTGCAGTTAGTCTCCTGTCACTTCGGACTGAGTTAGACTAACGTTGTACATCAAAAATGCATTGAGCTTACACGCGTACATAAAAATAACTAAGTAGCATTACAATGGCAAGTATTACTATTTATGTGAAGTATTAAACAAGGTCAATAACTCTGGAGAAGAGAAACCGATGTAGAGTCACACACACACACACACACACACACACACACACACACACACACACACACACACACACACACACACACACACAATTGGGCCTTGTCCTACTTCGAGGTGCAAAAAAAATGGCATTATGTAATGTGTTTAGAAATGACAAGATAGGGTTTCAAATGGTTTACGGGATATGTGGCATTGGTAAAATGAGCACAGCCTGCTCCCGTCGTCTACGAACTCAAGCTGGTAAATAAATGAAGTATTCAGTTATTCTTGCCTCACCATTTACTGAGTAAGATTACAGTGTTTGGTACGATGAGACATGTGACGAAAAACTAAAAGGAATAAATGGTCTCTAGCAGAAAGAGAGAGAGAGAGAGAGAGAGAGAGAGAGAGAGAGAGAGAGAGAGAGAGAGAGAGAGAGAGAAGTAAGTCGAGAGATCAAAGAAAAATGGTACATTGCTATTGGAGAAGGGAGAAAAAGTGAACAGCTGGGGAGAACACTTTAAGGAATTGTTGAACATGGAGAATGCATAAAGGAATAAGTGGCTGGGGCATGGTTGGGAGGAGGGAGGTTAGAAGAGAGGAAGAAATCACTAGGGTGGAAGTAGTGGAAGCAATGAAGAAAGTCAAAATGGGGAAAGCTCCAGGAACTGATGGAGTGTGTGGAGAAATGCTGAAGCATGGGAGAAAGATAGTAGAAGAATGGATATGGAAGATGTGGAGATTGGCCTGGGAGAAAGGTAGAGTCACAGAGGATTGGAAGACAGGTATAATTATTTCCCTGTGCAAAGAAGGGAAAAAGAAGTGTGTGGTAATCATAAGGGCATTTGTCTTCTTAGTGTAATAGGAAAAGATTAGGATAGGATACTTATTGACAGAGTTAAGAATACAACAGAGGAATTAGTTGAAAAAGAACAGAGAGGTTTTAGGAAGGGAAGATGTTGTGTAGATCAGATATTCATTCTCAGGTCTTTAGTGGAAATGTTTTTGGAGAAGGGAAAGAAGCTGTATGTAGCCTTCATGGATTTGGAGGAACCATATGACAGGGTGGATAGACAAGGACTGTGGAAAGTGTTAAGAATATTTGGAGTAAATGGGAGGTTATTTAATGCCGTGAAGAGTATGTATGAGGGTGCTAAGGATGCAGTGCGTGAGGATAGGGAACTAAATGAATATTGCTAAGGTTGCAGTGCGCGAGGATAGGGAACTAAGTGATTGTTTCTGTTTGATTGTTGGATAGAAACAGGGTTGTGTCGTGTCCCCATGTTTGTTCAGTCTGTATATAGATGGCGTACAAGGTAGGGCAGTGGATGTTGGAACGACCCTGAAGAGAGAGGGCAGTATTTGGAAACTCACTATACTGTTGTTTACAGATGATACAGTATTGTTAAATGAAGACGAAGGGGAACTGCAAGATTTGGTGAATGAGTTTGGGAGTGTGTGCAAGAAACGGAATATAAATATGAATGTAAGGAGGAGAAAAGTTACGGTCTTTGAGAGAAATTAAGCCACTAAATGTGCAGTGAGGCTGGATGATGAGGAAATGGAAAATGTGAGTGCATTTAAGTACTTGGGTAGTGTGATGAGTAAGGATGGAAGTTTAGAGGGTGACGTGCATGAAAGTATACAACAGAGAAGAAAGGTTGCTGGTTTTTCGAATGCAGTGGTAAGGAACAGGGGAGTGAGTTTGGAAGTAAAAAGGCGTTGCATGACAGTGTTGTGATACCAACTCTAAAATATGGAAGTGTCCTTGCTGGCAGGACACAAGTCAAGAGTGAGAGCAGTGGAAATCAGTTACTTGAGAGGAGCATGTGGCGTTACGTGGAGAGACAGACTGACAAATGAGGAAGTCAAGGAGTGCTATGGTGTGGATGTGGATGTGATAGAAAGTATTAGAAGAAATACGTTGAGATGATTTGGCCATTTGGAGAGGACGGAGAGCTAGACACTAACGAGGAGGGTGTATGTGAGTGAGGTGGAAAGGGGGGAGTGGAAGGCAGAGGCCGAGGATGAGATGGAGGGATGGAGTTAAGAGGTATATGAGAGAGGAAGTGTAAGTTGGGAGTATGACAGTGAAATGGCGGGGGACAGGGCGACATGGAGGCGATTTGTTTGTGGCCACCTCTTACGGGATTGAGGTGCCTGGTAATACATTTTATATATTGGTACGGAACAGAGAAAGATAATGTACACTTTAAGTGAGAATACTAAAAATCACTACTGTCCCGTAAAGTTCCAGGTTCAAAACAAAAGAGTTAGATAAAATTACAAGTTAAAGTTTAATGCTCAAACTAACAACAAAACATTCAGGACTCATAAGGATAATGTAATGGCAAAAAACAGGTTAAATATATGGTTAACTGCAATAGCCTCTATTAACACGAAATTAGCAAGAGTAAATTTATCTAAGTCAGCCCTGATAAAATGAAAATACCAGATAATACTCAGTGAATGCAAGATATATTATTACAGATACAAAATATTATTAATAATGACTGAAATAAAGACACATGAATCATAAAAACCTCACTAGGCCTACGAATCAACACCTTATGCCATGCAGTACATGGAAAAAATGTAATAACAGTTATACTCAAATTACACAGCTGCTAGACGGTTGGAGACTTCATGAGCACTCACAATAATAACAACTGTACAGGGGAGGACAGAGATGTGAACAAAACGAGGAGTAGATCTAAGTGGCAATAATGCAGAGACTGAGCTCATTATATAGGGGCCGGCAGAGCCTGATACAACTTGTAAGAAGGACACGCAAACGAAGCCATGGGGACAAAGAGTTGACACTCCTGCTCTGAACAACAGAAAGAACGACGCACTCTACGATAAGGGTAGAAGGGAGGAGTGAGGTTGTGCATGCTCGTGATCAAACATGCAGCATACTGTACGTTAGAATTACACAAAGGATGATGAAATCATAGGCTATGTAACACCTCCCCACAAAGAAAAAAGAAATTTACAAAGGAAATTTCTTATTACTCTAGAACAATCTGTCTAAAGTCTAGATAAGCAATCGGCAATAACATTTTCTTTCCCCTTGACATCTTGTATGTCTAATGAATACTCCTGAAGAAGTAGACTCCATCTTGTCAATCTCTGATTTTTATCTATAAACTTACTATGGAATTTCAGTGGGTTATGATCGGTATAAATTACTATGGGGTCAAAACCAGAACACAAATAAAATGAAAAATGCTGTAAACCCAAAATCAAGGCCAAAAGCTATTTCTCAATAGTTGAGCAGTTCTTTTGAGGTGGAGTGAACTTCTTACTGTAATAAGATACAGGGTGTTCAATACCCTGATCATCCTCTTGCAGCAAAACAGCCCCAGCTCCTGGATCACTTGCATCAACAGCCATCTTAAAAGGCTTAGCAAAATTTGGAGTAGCGAGCACTGGCTGACCTAATAGAATAGCTTTAAGTTTGTTGAAAGAGGATTCACAGTTATCGGTCCAGACAAATTTAACTTCCTTTTTCAGTAGGTCTGTAAGTGGTGATACAAGAATTGAAAAGTTAAGAACAAATCTCCGGTAATAACCTACCATTTCCAAAAATCTTTGTAGCTCTTTCCTACTTTTAGGTCTGGGAAGATCACTTATAACCTGAACCTTAGCTGCTGGTGGTGCAACATGTCCTTCACCAATTACATACCCAAGGTACTGAACTTTAGCTTGACCAAACTCACACTTTGATAAATTAGCTACAAGATTAGCCTGAACCAAAAGCTCAAGAAATTTACTGACATGGCATAGGTGATCTTTCCAGTTGTCACTGAAGATTAATACATCATCAATATAAACAACACACCCTGCCAAACCCTCTGTTACAACATTCATGAGCTTCTGAAATGTGGCTGGTGCATTCTTCATACAATATGGCATTACAGAACATGCAAAAGTCTTTCCTAGTGTTACAAAACATGAGATCTCCCTAGCACGTTCAGTCATAGGTACTTGTCAGTATCCCTTTAACAAATCAAACTTACTTATGTACCTAGCCTTTCCGATCTTGTCTATGCAATCTTTCACGCGAGGGAGAGGGTAAGTGTCTGTTTTGGTTATCTGATTAACACGTCTGTAGTCGATGCAAAGCCGTTGTGCCCACCTGGCTTAGGGACTATAGTGACAGGAGAACTCCACTCACTCTGACAGGGCTCAATCATCTTGTGGTCCAACAGGTAGCCAAGCTCCTTCTGGATGAGAGGAACTTTCACTGGGTTCACACGGTAAGGAGGCAGTTTAATTGGCTTTGCGTCTCCAACATCGACATCATGCATCAACACTGTGGTTCTTCCTAGAGTAGCACAGAACACTTGCGGGTACTCCTGCAGTAATGCCGAAAACTCCTGCCTTTCCTCGGGTGCTAGATGAGAAAGCTTAGTCTGGAGATCATTCATGATATCAGGATTCTTCCCCAAACTATCACTCAGGCTCATGCTGCATGGGAGAACTTCACTTGCAGACTCGGGTGGAACAGCTACAGTGCAGACTGGATTATTTTCGTCCCGCCTGTGATATAACTTTAGCATGTTGATGTGACAAAGTTGCTTGTTCTTTCTATGATCTGGTGTGGCGATGACATAGTTGACATCACTGAGTTTCTTCTCCACGAAATAAGGACCTCTAATCTTGGCTTGAAGAGGTTGCCCATGCACTGGTAGCAGAATCAAAACCTGATCTCCTGGCTGAAAGTGGCGTAACCTGAACTTCTTATCATACCAAGTCTTCATCTTCTCCTGAGCTGCTCCTAAATTCTCTCTCGCCAGCTGTAAAGCAGTGGACAGCCATTCTTTGAACTTCATCACATACTCCAGCAGGTTGACGTCATCTTCCTCCGACAGCCAGCATTCCTTGAGTAACTTAAGGGGTCCTCTTACTTCATGGCCAAACATTAGTTCAAAGGGTGAGAAGCCCAGTGATTCATTTGGAGATTCTCTTGCGGCAAATACAACGAATGGAAGACCTTTATCCCAGTCTTTCTGATGTTCCAAACAGTATTTCTTGAGCATCGATTTGAGTGTTTGATGATATCTCTCCAATGCTCCTTGGGTCTGGGGATGGTAAGCTGAAGACGTGATCTGGGTGATGCCCAACTCTTTCAGAGACTGCTTGAAAATATTTGACATGAAATTACTTCCCTGGTCGGACTGTACCTCCTTGGGCAGACCAAACTTTGTGAAGAACCCCAGCATTTCCTTAACCACGTTCTTTGCTGAGATATTTCTAAGTGGAATGGCTTCAGGATAACGAGTAGCCATATCAATCAGGGTCAACACATAAGAAAATCCTGAAGAAGTCTTAGGAAGAGGGCCCACAACATCCACCAACACACGGGTGAAAGGCGCCTCAAAAGGAGGAATGGGAACTAGAGGTGCAACCTTTTCGGTCTGATTACACTTCCCCACAACTTGACAGGTGTGACAAGACTTACAATACCAGGAAACATCCTTGAAGATACCTGGCCAGTAGAAGTGTTTCAAAATGCGTGCCACAGTCTTCCTCACTCCAAGGTGTCCTGCCAAACTGGAATCATGAGCCACTCTAATGATATCCTGCCTACAAACACGAGGGATGACAACTTGATGTACAACCTCCCATTCACAGTCGGATGATGCTGTTGGGGGTCTCCACTTCCTGATAAGTACTCCTTACTTTATATAATAACAAGTAGAAGCACCATCTGACTCTTCCTCACTGCAAGCAGAGTTAGCTAGACCTTTCAACTCAGGGTCAGCAACCTGCAACTCAACCAACTCTTGACGAGACAAATTATCAACACTACGCGGTACTGCCTCATCTGGTGAGTGGTCCAAATTAGCAAGAAAAGTGTCAGCTAGGATAACATCATCATCATCATTATCCTCTACGTAACCAGTAACTTTAGACTTAGCCCTAGTGACAGCACATGCAGGGAACACATCAGGGACATCACAATCCTGGGTCGCAGCCACTGGCTCACTAGACAACTGAGGAGCTGGACACACTTGACTTCCACCAATATCATTTCCAAGTAAGAAAGTTACACCTGACATTGGGAGTGTCTCAGCCAACCCAACCATAACGGAACCATTAACAAAACCAGACTCTAAATTCACTCTGCACAGAGGGACAGAGAAGTAATTATTCCCTACACCTTGTAAGATTACAGTTTCATCAGAGGAATTAACATTAGAGCCTAGAACACTGGTCAGCATAAGGGATTGGCAAGCACCTGTATCACGATATATTTTAACTGATTTCCTGTCACTGTCCAGAGAACTGACAAAACCTTCAGACAGGAAATTAGCACATGAATTCTTGAGAGTGTCAACCACGTTACTGCTCAAAAGAGGAGCTCCATCATGAGAATTTAATTTACCCCTCAAAGCAGGTTCAGTTAACTCAGTTAAAGAATTCTGGGAACTCTCAAGGGTGGACACTAGACCAATTGACTGAATATTTAACCCGCCCCGTCCCGACCACTTTTTCACCACTGGTACCCCCCAATCCCGACCATTTTTCGACCCTTTTTTTTTTTTTGCTAAAACTTTCACTTTTGGTCAGAAACAATGGTCAGTGACAAAGAAATTGTTCCCCGGGGTCCATAATTACCTTAAACAGGTATGCCTTGGTCCCACCTGGCCCCGTTTTCTCCGTAGGCGGTCTGAGCCTCTAACGTTTTCTATGGTATTATAAGTCTGGGAAACCAATGAAAGTAAGTAGATATGTATTTATTACAATCATAGAAACATGTGATAAAAGAGTATATTGGATTTTATACAAAAATAGAGCAGAAATAAGCATTGTACCATCGTGCGAAATTAGCAAAATCGGGCAACTTGGTCACGATGAATCGCTAACATTCGAAAATCATGATACATATAATTTTTTTTACTTACATAATACTTCTACAATATCATTATACCATTTTACATTTTATTGAACTGTTTTTACGTATTCACAGGCCTTTTGATAACATTTAGCGTAATCTTAGCACTTATTTACGTAGTGAGTGAACTCGCTGTGACTGTTGTTTCAACTCGTATTGTGTTTTTTCTACTTACATAATACTTTTCTAATAACATTATACACTTTTCAACTTTATAGAACTTTTTTGAGATAATTTCAGGCCTGACGTAAATATATAGCGTAATAATAGCGCATAATAACACACACGGTGAAGTCGCTATGACAACTATTTCAACTTACAACCTATTTTTGTACTTATATAATAATTCTCCACTAACATTGCACATGTTTACACTTGATATAATTGATATCACATAATTTCAGAACTTACGATGGAACTGAGCGTCATATTAGCGCGTACTTACACAGGGAGTGTTATCGCGATATCATTTGTTTCATCTTACACTAGTATTCAACTTATAAAATACCTTACTACTAACATTACAACATCTTCCACTGTATATAATTCCTATCACATACTTACTGACCAGAATGTGGGTGTACTCATGACATCAATTATGACAGCTTACAGTAATGTTCAACTTATACGTTTTATTCATGCTAACATTACACCCATTTCCACTTTATATTCTTGCTATCACATATTTACTGAACAGAGTGTTATACTGAGCGTCATATTTTCGCAGATTTACACAGTGGGTGTACTCATGACATCAATTATTACAACATACACTATTTTTCAACTCATACGTTTTATTCATGCTAACATTACACCCGTTTCCACTTTATATTCTTGCTATCACATATTTACTGACCAGAGTGTTATACTGAGCGTCATATTTCCGCAGATTTATACAGTGGGTGTAGTTTTCATATCACTTCGTTCAACTTACACTATTTCTCAACTTATACATTACTTTCCTGCAAACATTACACCCGTTTCAAGTTTATATAAGACTTGGCACATACTGACTGGCCTTACCATTATACTGAGCGTCATATCGCCATCCCACACAGTTTCAGTAGTGTAGGAAGTTATGGTACTCTCTGAAACATGGCTGAAGGCACAACGCAACATTGGTGGTGGTGGGGGAGGTGGAGAGCGGCGCCTTTCATCACTCGCACTTCTCTTCCCTCTCCCTTTTCCTTTACCCTTTCCCTTCCCTTTCCTTCCTTTCCCCACATCCTGGGGCTGTGTGGAGGAAGTTTGGGAATATTGTATGGCGAAAGACGTGCTGGGGAGTGGCTCCACCTCCTCTCCCCTAGGCCTACGTGCACCACGTGCTCGTGGTGCCTCCCTCACACCACTTCCCTTTCACCCCGCACTCCCACCACACCACTTTCGCCTTCCCCAGACAAAACACTAGGCCATACTTTATTTGCCTTCTCGCCCCACCTTCTGATCCTCGGGGTGAGATTTTTTCCTTACCCAACCACGAGGCAACATCACGTCCTAAGCCGCTGTCATCGTCATCGTCCTCATCCTCGTCCTCATCAGAATCTCTCTCTAGGGGATGGAGAGAGGTCCATGCAGGTGTTTTGGGTGCAGGCTGTCCTTCCCTTGCCTTACGATACGTGACATACCGCTTTTTCCGGAGCGAAGGGACCTCCTCATCACTGCTTGTTATTTCCTCCTCAGGCTGCACATAATCTCGATCCACCACATCATCATCAAGTGGAGAATCACTATCTCCAGTGAAGGCATCCAGGGCGGATTATATTTCGTCGTCTGAGAGACCTTTATGCGCCATGTCTGACCTGGGTCACTGCTAACAGGTGAGTGACCGAGACAAGGGCGAGCACAGGTCACGCGGGGTCTGGGACGCTGCCCGCCTGGGGGCAGGTAGGGGAGGCTTGGGTAAGTGGGTGAATCGAAAATCTCACGCAAATTTTGAAAATTGTGGAAATTAAGAACCTTGCAATTGCAGGACGTTGAAGTACGTCAACGGGATTGGCAGTGACATAACGTGAGGACGTGGAAGTACGTCGATGGGACGCCGCGGGTTAAAGACTCCTTTTTGTTCACATCACGCTGTCTCCTGAAACATTTCTCCGTAGTATGACCAAGCTTACTACAATAAGTAGATTTACTTTTCTGAAATCTAGAGGTGAAGCTGGTATTTACTTCCTGAGAAACATCATCTTTATTCTCTTTCCTGTTACCTGTACTGTGAGTAGAGGCAACGTACTTACTCTCAGCTTTCCTTTTTTCTTTAGAATATCTCTTGTGATTGAGAACATATTCATCAGCTAAAACTGCAGCATCAGACAAATTATCTATTCTTTTCTCATCAAGATATAGGCTTACATCTTTATTAACACACCTTTTGAAGTCCTCCAGCAAAATCATCTGCTTAAATTTACCAAATTCAGAATCCACATTCTTAGAATTTAACCACTGCTCTAACAGATATTCTTTGATTTTTGCATACTCAACATGGGATTGCTTATCTTGCTTATAAGTTGTCCTAAATTTTACTCTATAGGCTTCAGGAACAAGCTCATAGGCCTTAAGAATCAAGCTCTTAACTACATCATAATTATCAGATTGATCCTGAGGCAAAGATGCATAAGTTACTTGAGCTTTACCGGTGAGAACACACTGAAGGAGTACTGGCCAATACTTTTTGGGCCAATTAAAACCTGTAGCTACCCTCTCAAACAACTGAAAATACTTTGTTAAATCAGATTCATTAAAAGGAGGGACAAGTTTAACATTTTTAGCCACATCAAAATCATCAGAGCTAGATGATCCAGTTCCACCTTGTTTCATGCGATACTCATGGTCTGCCTGAATCCTAGCAAGTTCAATTTGTGCCTCCTGAATATGAGCCTGAGACTCAGCCTCCTTAGCACGTGCCTGAAACTCAGCCTCCTTAGCATTTGCCTGAAATTCAGCCTCCTTAACACGAGCCTCCTGCAGGGCTAGCTGTAACATAGCTAATTCAATCTGCGTTTGCTCATTTGGAGGAGTTACATTAAATAAGCTTTCATTAATCATGTCAACAATTTGATCTTTAGAATGATGAGAGCGAACAGCAATTCCCAATTGTTGAGCAACAAGCTTAAGTTCATTCTTTGTTCTGTTTTCTACATCACACACTGTTTGCACATTTGACAAAAAATCTTTGGCTTCATCAAGCGTAGTAGGAGTAGACATCATGAATAAATCACAGTCACAAAATATCAACCAATATCCTTATGATAATATCCTGAATATCCTGATAAGAGGTCGCCAAATTTATGTTACGGAACAGAGAAAGATAATGTACACTTTAAGTGAGAATACTAAAAATCACTACTGTCCCGTAAAGTTCCAGGTTCAATACAAAAGAGTTAGATAAAATTACAAGTTAAAGTTTAATGCTCAAACTAACAACAAAACATTCAGGACTCATAAGGATAATGTAATGGCAAAAAACAGGTTAAATATATGGTTAACTGCAATAGCCTCTATTAACACGAAATTAGCAAGAGTAAATTTATCTAAGTCAGCCCTGATAAAATGAAAATACTAGATAATACTCAGTGAATGCAAGATATATTATTACAGATACAAAATATTATTAATAATGACTGACAAAAACACATAAATCACAAAAACCTCACTAGGCCTACGAATCAACACCTTATGCTATGCAGTACAAGGAAAAAATGTAATAACAGTTATACTCAAATTACACAGCTGCTAGACGGTTGGAGACTTCATGAGCACTCACAATAATAACAACTGTACAGGGGAGGACAGAGATGTGAACAAAACGAGGAGTAGATCTAAGTGGCAATAATGCAGAGACTGAGCTCATTATATAGGGGCCGGCAGAGCCTGATACAACTTGTAAGAAGGACGCGCAAACGAAGCCATGGGGACAAAGAGTTGACGATCCTGCTCTGAACAACAGAAAGAACGACTCACTCTACGATAAGGGTAGAAGGGGGGAGTGAGGTAGAACACGCTCGTGATCAAACATGCAGCATACTGTACGTTAGAATTACACAAAGGATGATGAACTCATAGGCTATGTAACAATATATATATATATATATATACACAGACAGATTGATAGATATAAATCTGTCTATCTATCTATCTATCTATCTGTGTGTGTGTGTGTGTGTGTGTGTGTGTGTGTGTGTGTGTGTGTGTTATAAAGACGCACAGCTATGGAATAAAACAACAATTGTAAACACCAAACAAAATATATAACACTGCAGCCCATATTACTTCGAGAGGACGATCTTGGGAGTGCCAGTGGGGTAACATGGATGGCTTAGTAAAGGACACAGTCGGGGGAAGACCATCAGTTGCGTACATTGAATGAAATCTCTTCAAAGGTAAACCAAAGGGTGTTCGATCATGTAAGCCATCTGGGAACTTATGATGGTCACAAACATTATAACGTTCTGGAACGAGATGGCCAAGGGATGCCTCCCACACCACAGAAATTATATTGGACTGAATTTTTTTATTTGCCGGGAGAAGTGTTTCAATTATGTGAATTTGTCGTGAATAAAAAACGTATGTAGTGGACGTGGGTAAAATCCCGAGATTGTTATCTAGGCTTAAGGCGACTTTTCTGTAGCCCAGAAGTAAGTCTGTGTACCAGACCAAAGACGCACCACAGTGTGGGTTTGAGGCCCCCTTCCCTCCCAGCGCATAGAAATAGATAACACTTCACTTTTGGAGAAGGACAACGAGGAGACAAAATGTGTTGGTGTGGAGGGAACCAGGCGGATCTTAGGGATGAAAAGTTTAAGTTAAAGAGTCTTAGTAAAGTTAATCATATATTATAATGAATTATGAAGAAGATTCAGCGATACAAAACAGCAAGAGGAGGGAGTTTTTGAGACAGAGGAATGATACTTTCAGGTGAGTCTGGAGAAGGAGCAGGGAGAGGTGAAGGAAAGAGAATATAGGGTGGAAATTATTTGTGAGAAGAGAAATGCCCTTGGCCTGAGAGAGAGAGAGAGAGAGAGAGAGAGAGAGAGGGGCAGGAAAATGTGCAGTGAGATACAAGGGGATAAGGCACACAGAAAGGCTCACGCTAGACGGTCGATCTGTCTATTGCCAGACGCCATAATCTCGTAAGGGATGGCCATTTAACTCTGAGTTATTTGTTTTACGAGGAGGAGCACTAACCCTCCACCAACGCACTTGCTGATACGTAGGGAGCACCTATGGTTTGGTTATATGGTTACCACCCAGCGTTGTAAATGGTTTCTTGGCTTACAGGAAACCATTTGGCTTGTCACTCAATGTAAAGCCACCCGTAAAGGAAAGAAAAGCAATAAGAAGTGACAGGAAAGATGGGAGAAATAGGAAGAAAGGAGGGCAGGCACTGAAAAAGAATGATAAAGGCAAAGGAAGAAGTAAGCTGCACTACATCAAGTGAGTGGTGAAGGATTAATGTGAGGGAAGAAACTGGTGTGGAAGGACAGTAACTCAAAACACGAGAGAAGGAGTTTGCAACTACCACTTTTGTTTTATTGTTATCATTTCCAGACAATGTAATTAAACTTAGTTGAGACTCCTTGCATTGTAGATATAAGATACAGTCAACAGAAAATCATTCACTACAAACGGACGATCTTAGAGTAGGCTGAAAAAAAAAAAATTGTTCAATGCTCAAAACAATGAAACAGAGTAATATTTTGCTACCGAAAAACGCTACAACAGTCGATTAAGAAGGAAAAAAGAATGACAGCAAACGAGTACAAGTAAAGAAGTAAAAATGACACATAGTCCGATGGCACAAAGAGAAAAAAATGGGGGAGAAAAGGCGACTGAGCGACGAATCCGTGATACAATAAAACACTGAACGGCTCATAAAGGAACATGATGGGTTATATTGTTAGAGGACAAATTGGATGAAGGG
>NC_137008.1:20417798-20867798 GCF_032717465.1 Coenobita brevimanus | reverse complement strand
ATAATTACTTCATT
Source organism: Coenobita brevimanus (assembly GCF_032717465.1). Lineage (NCBI taxonomy): Eukaryota > Metazoa > Arthropoda > Malacostraca > Decapoda > Coenobitidae > Coenobita > Coenobita brevimanus. The sequence goes on along the minus strand of NC_137008.1, from coordinate 20,867,784 downwards.
CATCAGACCAACCCTCGAATTTGCATCAGTGGTCTGGAATCCTCATCTCAAAAAAACACATAGATAAGATTGAAAAAGTACAATGGGCTGCTACAAGATGGGTACCAAGCTCAAAGGATCTAAGCTATGAAGAAAGACTAGAAAAACTGAACCTACCAATACTACGAGAGACAAGGAAGAGGAAGCATGATTTTTTTTTTTTTTTAATGCGAGGAAGAAGGAACCAAAGGCCATGAGTCCGCAGTAACAGTTCCCTCCAAGAGAAAAACAAAAGACAACAGAGAGCCAAATTCAAGATCCGATCATTTTGAGATGCCTGGACACACTGCGTTTGAAAGATTGGAGATCATAGGCAGCAGGAAATACAGACAGAGGGAGACAGTTCCAGAGCTGACCTGTTGCATAAATGAAAGACTGGGAGTAACGGTTAACTCTTGCATTAGAGAGTTGGACAGAAAGGGGATGAGAGTTTGCTGCCAGACGGGTGCTACGCGCCCTTCGTAGAGATGGAGGAATGCAAGCAGACAGTTCAGAGGAGCAGTGACCATTAAAGTAGCGATAGAAAAGAGATAAAGATGCAACAGTGCGGCGAAGAGACAGAGGTTGAAGGGAGTCAGTAAGAGGAGGAGAGTTAATGAGACGAATAGCCTTTGACTCCACCCTATTGAGAAGAGCCGTATGTGGGGAGCCTCCCCACACATGAGAGTTGTACTCCACACAGGGGCGGATAAAACCCCTGTATAGAGTCAACAATTGTGCAGGGGTAAAGAAAGAGCAGAGTCGGCTTAGCACACCCAATCTCTTGCAAGCAGATTTTACAAGAGATGTAATATGATCTTTCCAAGATAAATCCCGAGAGAATGAAACCCCAAGCATGCTCAAGGATGATGCAGGATTAAGCTGAATATTATTAAACATTAGTGGGTATACCTGTGGAAGATTTTGTCGGGTTGATAGGTGTAAGAACTGAGTCTTAGATGCATTAAAAACAACCATATTATTTTTACCCCAGTCAGCGATACGAGCCAAGTCAGACATTAGGTGTGCCATAGCCTCATCCCATGTTTGTTGAAGTAACTGTTGAGATGGGCGTTGCGGGAACCGAATGGAAAGGTGAAGGGTGGAGTCATCAGCGTATGAGTGGATAGGGTTAGATGTACAGCTTAGATCATTGATGAATAAAAGGAAGAGAGTTGGTGATAGGACAGAGCCCTGAGGAACACCATTGTTGATAGATCTAGGAGAAGAACGATGGCCGTCTACAACAGCGGCTATAGAACGACCAGAAAGGAAGCTAGCGATGAAGGCACAGATAGAAGGATAGAAACCGTAGGAGGGCAGTTTGGAAATTAAAGATTTATGCCAGACTCGATCGAAAGCCTTTGAGATGTCAAGTGCAATGGCAAAGCTTTCGCCAAAGTCCCGAAAGGAGGATGACCAGGAGTCTGAAAGGTAGGTGAGAAGATCGCCAGTGGAGCGTCCCTGACGGAACCCGTACTGACGATCGGAAAGAAGGTTGTGATAGGAAAGATGTCTTAAAATTTTTCTATTGAGAATTGACTCGAAAACTTTTGAAATACAGGACGTTAAAGCAATTGGACGATAGTTGGAGGGTTGGGAGTGGTCACCCTTCTTTGGGACTGGCTGAATGAGAGCAAACTTCCAGCAAGAAGGAAAGGTACAAGTTGACAGACAAAGGCGAAAGAGTTTGCCTAGGCAGGGTGTAAGCACAGAAGCACAGTTCTTGAGAACAACAGGACGGACCGCATCAGGCCCATATGCCTTGTTAGTACTGAGACCAGTGATGGCAGAAAATACATCAACTGAAGAAATTTTAAAGTCAGCCATGAAGAAGTCAGAGGGGGGAAGTGATGGAGGAACATGATGGCGCTATATAAATACATCTCAGAGAAAGAAAGAATAGACATCAGTGAGTATATATCCTATGGGGAAGCATGAGCAAGAGGACACTGAAAAAAAAAAAAAAACTGCATAAAAAGAGAAGTGAGAAAGACGTAAGGAAATTCAGTTTCCCAAATAGGGCAATTGATCAGTGAAATGCGCTACCGAATGAAATAATGCGTGCCAAAACTATTCATAAATATAAGGATATGTATGATAAAAATGGTTTAATATACGGGACAGTACGAGCTTGACTCATTCCTATAAAGATATAATTAGGTATGAAAGTAAGAACATATATGTACACACACACACACACACACACACACACACACACACACACACACACACACATGCGGAAGGGAGGGAAAGGAGGGAGGGAGGATTTGGGGACGGTGAAGGGAACGGATGAGATGTGGATGTGTCTAGTATTGTTCTACGAGTAGTAGCAGCTTGCACAGTACACTGACTCGTATCTCCAATATATACCCTTTAATTCAGCTATATTATGGATGTATTTCCATTAGGATTCCATGATATGGCATCCAATTGGCAATAGTTTTAATGAGTGAATACTTTGGTAAAATATTAAATATCATAACTATGCTAGTTTAAATATTACATACTGTTCATACTGTTCAATATTTATACAGTCAACCATCAAACAGTAGTTTGTAAGACGTGGGGCCAATCTTCCTTAGGGATAAACAACCACTGAGGATGATTAGTGAGTGAAATTGTTGTGAACTACTCTCTCCTCGTGTGTGTGTGTGTGTGTGTGTGTGTGTGTGTGTGTGTGTGTGTGTGTGTGTGTGTGTGTGTGTGTGTGTGTGTGTGTGTGTGTGTGTGTGTGTGTGTGTGTGTGTGTGTGTGTGTGTGTGTGTGTGTGTGTGTGTGTGTGTGTGTGTCTGTTTATGCGTGTTTTGTTTCTTTTAGGGCGAGTCCATACGAACTCTCGAAAATATGTTGGCAACACAGCTGGCAACATGTTCAGGAACATGTTTGCAGCAGTATTTCGACAGATGTATGCAAACGTGTTTCAGTGTAGCTTCGAACACTTGCAGGAGAGGCGATGGGATAAGTGTATCTGAAATGCATGAACTACAGCATAGTGCCCCCAGAAACTCACCGACACCCCCACCCAGATCCCACGGAGTAGCCGCAGCCGAACCACAGGATGCAGTGCGACAACGGCACAAGTCAGCCCAGGCCTTGAGCCCCTATAGCACTCAGCCTCCTCACCGTCGCCCTAGCAGGAAGACAACACTACCTTCAGGGAGTGGGACCACCAGATCAGATTGGGGTGGAGCTGTCTGTCCAGCTCCGACTAGCACCCTTCAGGAGACGGCCGATAGCCACTCCTGCTTTTCTACATGAGTGCGCCCATAGTTGCACCGAAGGTGCCTTCTCTTTAGGGACGGCCGATAGCCACCTGCCTCTCGTAAGGGAATCAGTGTCTCACCGACCTCAGGGTAACAAGGAGACGGCCAATAGCCGCACCCGCCTTCATCAGGTGTCCTTCCTGGGATGGTTGATAGCCGCCCAACACCCCCTCCTGCAGGAGAGGGCCGATAGCCGCTCTTCCCCCTGGCAGAAGGAGACGGCAAGTGGCCGCTCCCGCCTTCATCAGATGGCTGATAGCCACTCCGAAGGTGCTGCCCCAGGGACGGCCGATAGCCGCTCATTCCTCCGGCAGAAAGAGATGACAAGAGGCCGCTCCTGCCTCTGCAAGATGGCCGATAGTCGCTCCGAAGGTGCTGCCCCCAAGTCGGCCAATAGCCACTCATTCCTCCGGCAGAAGGAGATGGCAAGAGGCCACTCCCGCCTTCACCAGATGGCCGATAGCCGATCTGAAGGTGTTGCCTCCGAGACGGCCTATAGCCACTCCCCCTCCCTCCTGCAGGAGATGGCAAGAGGCTGCTCCCGCCTTCGTCAGACAGCTGATAGCCGCTCCGAAGGTGTCCAGAGGCGCACTGATTCCCCCACTCAGGCCATGGCCAATAGCAGGGCCTTGGCGTCCTATAGTTGTGCCCTTGGGCAGCCACAGCCAATAGCTGGGCCCCATGACCAGAGAGAGGTGCAAGCAGTGTCACCGCCAAAGCGTGAGACGACTGCCCAGACCTCCAGCACAGAAGGACCCCAGGGAGGCCCTACAGCTTCCCCTGGCCTCTGCTCTTTACGCCTGGCCCTGGAGAAGACCCACCTGACAGACCCTAATTCAGGTCAGTGCCACAGCCCCTCCCTGACAGCGCCCCTTGACTCTGGGAGCCTCAGTCCGAGGGTACTCCAGGCCCTCTCCAGGACACCTGGGCACGATCTCCCCATGCCCCGACGGCGGAAGACCTCCACCTCCGGCCGAGATCTGAGCCAGAGATTCCTGGAGCTGTTTGGCCCCAGTCCTGAGGGCCACACCCCTGTACCCAGCCTGGAAATTATGGGCCTCTTCGCCACCTGCAGCCCTGGATGAGAGAGGACGCCCCTGCGAGTCATCCTGTGCCCTCTCGGCACGCCCTCCCCAGGCGGTGCCCCTATTCCGGCAGAGTTGTCGCCGGCGTGTCTCTCCGCCACCCCCACCATTTAAGTGACTAATGTTAAGTGTGATGTTGCCCCAGAATTAGTGTAACAGTGATACAGTGACTTCGTGTATGTTGAATACCGGAGCGAGTGATATCATGGGCGGATTAATAAGGACGAGTGCAGAGATCAAGTTCTGGTGAATCAGACTCACCCTTGTATATAATCAGTAAGACTCCTACCACGAGAGATTCTCCATAGTAATATATCCAAACGTCCCTTGCTACCAGGAAATAGTGGAGAAAAAGTGTTAGTAATATCCTCCCGCTCATATTACCATAAACACAGTAAACTCCCAGTGTCTTCTACCCTCCCTTAAGAAATCTCCTCTCAGCAGTCAGTGCGTATGTAAGAACCTGGACTAGCAATATAATCAATTGTCAAAATCCCCTTGCTATCAGAAAACACTAAGTCAGAATCATTTACATCAATTCCCTCCCAATATTACTATAACTTTGATCTGACCCTCTGTGCGTCACCTCTCACCCTCCCCCCCCCCCGTGTGAGACCCACTCCTACGCTCCCACGTACACCATGATCCTGTATTCCATGTACACCTGTGCACTAAACTTACAGTGTTAGCATCAGTGTCTGTTAAGCCAGTATCCTGCGAGATACTACTTATCTAGTTAAGGTTTTATTTTCTGCCACATACTGTGTTGTATTATCTGTTGCCTTTGTCCTGTGTCTGACTGTGGTAATATATGTGTAAAGGTTATTGCCTGGAGTTTTTGTGTCCTACCTCTCTCTATTGCATTAAGCCCCGGTCTAGAAAGAGGACCCCACTACACGTTAGCTGTTCTTGGACCGAGGAGTCGGGCCTTTTTCACCTAGCATGACACTGGTGGCCAGCGGTGGTTCTTGACCCGGGCGTAGAAGAGAGGTAGTAAGGAAATATTTGGCAAAATGGCAACGAAACCACACGTACAATTGCCCAAGTTTGACCCTGACCAGTACAATATACACACGTATCTGGCAATCGTTAAACCCTTATTGGATATTGGCTTGGATAATGACCAGCAAAAAATTGCAGTCACACTTCCACTATTGGGTAAAGCGGCAGCGAACATAGCACCGAAAATTGTCCTGGAGCTCACCTGGCAGAACTTTACAAAGTTCATTGTTCAAACCATCATCCCATCATTAGGGAGAGTGGTGGCTCTATCCCAACTGGATAGCTTCTCATTTGATGGGGATTTTACCCTGATACAGGCAAGACGCCTAGTTACTGCTGCCTACCCGGAGGCAGACGTGGAAACCCGGGATCAGCACAAGTTCAACACTTTTCTCAGAGTGCTTCTGAGTGTTGTCAAACAACACTTTACTATCCATGACCCAACTGGAGACATGGATAGAGATGTCCAGCTCATATGGCGCCTCCTGACCACCTGCCCTACTCCCCAGCAAATTAATGTGATAAAGAAATTTCCCACTCAACCACCGGCTCCCCTGACCATGCCACGTCTGCCCTTGCCTCACACCAACCCCACCCTGGCACCCAGCCCGCCTAGGGCACACCCCTCCTGCCGGTGTCCTGCCCCTTGGGAAAATCCAAATCTGATCTTAGTGAATCCATGGGAATTCACAGCCTGCAGCTCCTGGTGTCCCATACATGACATATGGGACCAGCTTAAGGCTGCCCGCCTCAGGCTTACGGCCCCAGGTTCACGTAAGGTGTCCTCTCTAGAGGACAAGGCCCCGGAAGATGAACTGGCACTCATGGAGGAGCCCCATCCTGGAGAACAGGAGCAGGAACAAAAATATGAAAGCCCCAGACAGCTGGATTTCTAGGCCCGCCCCCGCACCAACCCACGATGGCGGGGACCATTACCCCTAAGTATCACCCCCCAGTGTACCACAAGGTGAAATTGAATGGCGTGAAGGCAACACTCTTAGTCGATATGGGAGCAGCCAGGTCCTGCCTTTACAGCCACTACTTCTCCCGCCAAAAATCTACCTTTGGCCCACTCCGCCCCACTGCCACTCACCTTGTGGATGCGGGCGATGGCCCCCTACCCATCCGCAGGGAGACTCGGGCCCTACGGGTCGACACCCACCAGCCGGTGTCAACCTGACATCAATTCATTATTTTCGATTCCTCCTGCCGGAGCTACGACGGGTATTTAGGACTGACCTACTCCAGAAACTTGGAGCTACAATTGACTGCCGCTATCAGCAGCTCCAGTTCCGTGCCCCACCCAACCCCACCCAGGCCGTTTCCACCTGTACGCCCCGGCCCCGGCTGGAAGATTCGCCCCCTTCCCCTCTCCCGTACTCCCCTCCTCCTCCCCTCCCTCCACCCCCTCTCCTCCTCCCGTGCCCCCCTCACCACCCCTCCTTCTTTCCCCACCACTGTCTCCACCGTCGTTACCATTCCCCCCCACCACGAGGCCTGGGTGCCCCTTAACTGGCCCTCCGGTCCCTCTGTCTTGTTTTCCCCCCTCCTCCTGCTGGGAGCCCTCTCTGCCTGCCTCTTATCTCCCACTTTTCTTCCCCCACATCACACCGCCGTCTGCATCGCTAACCTCGCCCCTTCCCCCCTTACCCTCCCCAAAGGGCTCGTCATCGGAGAGATGGAGGAAGCCGAGCCCTGTGCCCCATCCTCCTCCCACTTCCCTGCCCCCCTGCCCCCCATTCCCGACCATCTCTCCGCCCAGCAGTCAGAGACCCTACGTCGCCTTCTCCTGGATTTCCAGGATCTGTTTGCGACAGGACCAGCAGACATTTGGCACACCACATACCTGTCACATGAGATTCACACGACAGGCCCACCCATTAGACAACCTTCCCGATGGAAGTATCCCCGACAAAGGAAGAGGACTGCCAGGTTAATGAAATGATAGAGGCCGGCGTCATTTCCCCCTCCACCAGCCGCTGGTCCTCCTCCGTTGTTCTAGTGAAGAAGAAAGACAGCACGATGCAATTTTGCATCGATTACCTCTGCCTGAATGACGACACCATCAAAGATGCCACCCCCTCCCACGAATCGATGATTCCTTAGATTCCCTTTATGGGGCATCTTGGTTTTCCACCCTCGACCTCCAGTCTGGATACTGGCAGGTCCCTGTACATCCAGAACACCGGGGCAAGACGGCCTTTTCCAAGAGCATTGGCAAACATTACGAATTTAATGTCCTGCCGTTCGGCTTCTGCAACGCTTCTGCCACCTTCTCTAGGCTAATGGAATCTATCCTGAGCGGCCTCACCTGGGGGACATGCCTGGCTTATATAGACGACATTATCATCTTTAGCCAGACCTGTGCCGATCACTTGCAGCACCTCCACCAAGTCTTCATTAGGATTCACCAGGCAGGCCTCAAGCTCCATCCCTCTAAGTGTGTCCTGGCCGCCAGGACTGTCTCATTCCTGGGACACATTATTTCCCAGGCAGGAATCTCCCCAGACCCCGACAAGCTCCAAGCCATAGCAGATATACCGCCACCACAGGACGTCCACGGCATCTGTGCCTTCCTAGGTCTAACGTCCTATTACCGTCGCTTCGTGAAGGGGTTCGCTCAGATTGCAAAGCCTCTTCACGATCTGACCAGGAAGGGGGAGCCGTTCCTCTGGACTGAAGAGAGATGAGCTGCATTTCAACAACTAAAAGACAAGCTCGTCTCCACCCCCATTGTGGCCTTTCCCGATTATGCCCTCCCCTTTCGCCTCTACACCAATGTTTCCCTCACCGCCATAGGAACCATATTAGCCCAGGTACAAGCTGGTCGGGAGCACATCATCACCTGCGCCAGCTGCACCTTGAAACCAGCTGAGAGGAATTATGCTGCGACCAAACGGGAATGCCTCGGCATAGTATGGGCTCTCCAACATTTCAGGGCTTACCTTTCCGGGACCCAGGTCACGATCATCATGGACCACCAGTCACTCCAGTGGTTACGCCAGTCTGATTCGCACAATGCCCAACTTGTCAGGTGGCGCGAAACCCTGGAAAAAATCCAGTACGAGATCTCTTACAGGCCCGGAAAACTCCACACTAACGCAGATGCCCTCTCCCGCCTTCATCCACGCAGTACAACCAGATATGGACCTCCTGCAACAATGGCATCGCAAGGAGCGGCTCTCCTGGATTCCCTCCCACCTGTTCAGCAAACTATGCCGACAGGGTGACCACCTCCTAACCCTGTTCAGGCATATCCTCCTGACCCCTGATGCGGCTCGTGACACCCTGCGCCACCTTAATGCCCATAACGGCATCCACCTGGGCATCAAGAAACTAATGCAGGTGTTTAACGACACCTACTGGGCGCCAAACCCTTCCACCTTTGCCAAGGAACTCATTCAAACAGCTGCGCCTGTGCACTGGGGAAAGATATCACCCGGACCGCAGGACCCTTGGGGCACAACACTGCCCACAAGCCCTGGCAACTCCTGGCAATAGATGTAGTGGGCCCCCTCCCTCCCAAATCTGGATATAAATATGTGATCACCTTCGTGGACACGTATTCAAAATTTGTAGTAGCCTGCCCAACCGAAGAGCATCATGGCATCGCTGTCGCCGACGCCTTTCCCCAACACTTGTTCCCTTATTTCGGCATCCCTCAGGCCATCCATTCTGATAATGCCCCTGAATTCTTCAGAAAAATCTGGGAACAGCTCACCACAACATTTGGATATAAAATCTCCCACTCCTCTCCTTACTGGCCGCAGGGTAACGCAGTATGAGAATGTAGCCATCGCACTATCATGAATCAATTGCGCACACGAATTGAGGGTACGAAAGACAATGACTGGCCCGCTCAGTGGGGCATGAATTCCTGCCCCCGAGAAGACGGGGTTTCCCCACATGAAAGGATATTTGGCGAGGCCCCCCTTCTATTACCACTACGCCAACACCTGCAACCACCTGCCTCCACTCCCACCAAAGACCCTTTGCACCTTCTGAGGGGCCAACTGCGCCACCTACAATTAAATTTAGACCTCGGCCCCGACACAGTTTCGAACCCCTTCTGCCCGGGCGACACCATCATTGTCGACCAACTTCCCACCCCACACAAACTCGCCCCCCGCTTCACGGGGCCCCACACAATCACCCACATCCCCAACCCTTGTCAAGTTGTCGTGGACTATCACGGCGCCCCACGCACCCTCCGAAACTGCCACATGTGCCCTTTCCACACGCCTGCCCCTGCCACCCCGGCCCCACACCCCCAACCTCCTCCTGTCCCCGTGCCACCCCATATTTCCACATACGAGTACTACATTTCGTCCTTGTCCTCCCCCTCCACCCCCCTACTGCCTCAGCCTCCCTGGCCGCCACCACCACCCGCACCTCACCTAACATCTCACCCGCCACACCAACCTCCCCTCGCTCTCCCTCACCCCTTCCTTCCACTTTCCCACCCTCACTGCCCAGCCCCACATGTCCCACCCACACCACCACACCTTCACTACAACCCACTACCACTATCCCCCGCCCACCACCCTTGCGCATGCCCATTTCGACGGCGTCACCCCCCACCGCACCCCCCAGATGCCCAGCAGCATGAACTACCCAACCCCACCGACCTAGCATGCCCACCTCCCCACCCACCCCCACCCTCAGAACCACAACCACCCACTCAGGCCGCCTCTCACGCCCACCCGCCCGATACACTCATTCTCCTACACCGCCCGCCTCCCCACATCTTCACACTGTCATGATACACCAAGCACAAATCCCCTCCACCTACACTCCCCAGAAACCGTACACCGCATTACCATGGCACAAAACCTGGCTCCTACCCTCGGTGTCCAGCATACAGCACCACACCACACCGGCAGCAACACCGAGCAAGATGAAAGTGCGATGGGCAGTATGGGCGCCTACCCTCAGCAGGAACTGCCGGCTCCGTGGACCACGCCACCTACTGAGCCCCCTCCACTCCACCCCCACCACCTCCACACTCTTCCTCACTCGCGACGTGGAGCGGGAACGAAACCACCCCACTGCTCCTGGCAGGCTCTTCTCCAGCACCTCCAGCCTATGTAAGCCACCCATGACACTCACGTATACCACCTCCAGCCACGGGGACGTGGATTTTTCCAGGAGGAGAGTGGTGAAATGCTTGAACTACAGCATAGTGCCCCCAGAAACTCACCAACACCCCCACCCGGACCCCATGGAGTAGCCGTGGCCGAACCACAGGATGCAGTGCGAGAACGGCACAAGTCAGCCCGGGCCATGCGACCCTATAGCACTCAGCCTCCTCACCGTTGCCCTAGCAGGAAGACGACACTACCTTCAGAGAGTGGGACTGCCAGATCAGATCGGGGTGGAGCTGTCTGTCCAGCTCCGACTAGCGCCCCTCAGGAGACAGCCGATAGCCGCTCCCACCTTCTACAGGAGTGCGCCCATAGCCGCTCCGAAGGTGCCTTCTCTTTAGGGACGGCCGATAGCCGCCCACCTCTCGTAAGGGAATCGGTGTCTCACTTACCTGAGGGTAACAGGGAGATGGCCGATAGCCGCTCCCACCTTCATCAGAAGGTGTCCTTCCTGGGACAGCCGATAGCCGCCCATCACCCCCTCCTGCAGGAGACAGCCGATAGCCACTCCTCCCCCTGGCAGAAAGAGATGGCAAGAGGCCGTTCCCGCATTCGCCAGACGGCCGATAGCCGCTCCGAAGGTGCTGCCCCCGAGTCGGCCGGTAGCCGCTTCCCCTCCCTCCTGCAGGAGATGGCAAGAGACCCCTCCTGCCTTCGTCAGACGGCCGATAGCCGCTCCGAAGGTGCTGCCCCCGAGTCGGCCGGTAGCCGCTCATTCCTGCGGCAGAAGAAGACGGCAAGAGGCTGCTCCCGCCTTCACCAGACGGCCAATAGCCGCTTCGAAGGTGCTGCCCCAGAGATGGCCTATAGCTGCTCATTCCTCCAGCAGAAGGAGATGACAAGAGGCCGCTCCTGCCTTCACCAGATGGCCGATAGTTGCTCTGAAGGTGTTGCCTCCGAGTCGGCCTATAGCCGCTCCCCCTCCCTCCTGCAGGAGACGGCAAGAGACCCCTCCTGCCTTCGTCAGGCGGCCGATAGCTGCTCCAAAGATGTCCAGAGGCGCGCTGATTCCCCCACTCAGGCCATGGCCAATAACCAGGCCTTGGCGCCCTATAGTTGTGCCCTTGGGCAGCCACGGCCAGTAGCCTGGCCCCACGGCCAGAGAGAGATGCAAACAGTGTCACCACCCCAGCGTGAGATGAATGCCCGGACCTCCAGCACAGAAGGACCCCAGGGAGGCCCTACAGCTTCCCCCGGCCTCTGCTCTTTATGCCTGGCCCTGGAGAAGACCCACCTGACATACCCTAATTCAGGTCGGTGCCACAGCCCCTCCCTGATGGCGCCCATTGACTCTGGGGGCCTCAGTCCTAAGGTACTCCAAGGATGCCCGGGCGCAATCTCCCCATGCCCCAATGGCGGAAGACCTCCACCTCCGGCCGAGATCTGAGCCATAGATTCCTGGACCTGTTTGGCCCCAGTCCTGAGGGCCACATCCCTGTACTCAGCCTGGCAACTATGGGCCCCTTCGCCACCTGCAGCCCCGGATGAGAGAGGACGCCCCTGCTAATCGTCCCGTGCCCTCTCGGCACGCCCTCCCCTGGCGGTGCCCCTATTCCAGCAGAGTTGTCGCCGGCGTGTCTCTCCGCCGCCCCCACCATATAAGTGACTTATGTTGAGTGTGATGTTGCCCCAGAATTAGTGTAACAGTGATACAGTGACTTAGTGTATGTTGAATACCGGGGCGAGTGATATCACGGGCGGATTAATAAGGACGAGTGCAGAGACCAAGTTCTGGTGAATCAGACTCACGAGTGACGCCCTTGTATATAATCAGTGAGACTCCTACCACGAGAGATTCTCTATAGTAAAATATCCAAACGTCCCTTGCTACCAGGAAATAGTGGAGAAAAAGTGTCAGTAATATCCTCCCGCTCATATTACCATACACACAGTAAACTCCCAGTGTCTTCTACCCTCCCTTAAGAAATCTCCTCTCAGCAGTCAGTGCGTATGTAAGAACCTGGACTAGCAATATAATCAATTGTCAAAATCCCCTTGCTATCAGAAAACACTAAGTCAGAATCAGTAACATCAATTCCCTCCCAGTATTATTATAAGTTTGATCTGACCCTCCGCGCGTCACCCCTCACCCTCACGCTCCGTGTGAGACCCACTCCTATGCTCCCACATGCACTGCGATCCTGTATTCCAAGTACAGCTGTGCACTAAACTTACAGTGTTAGCATCAGTGTCTGTTAAGCCAGTATCCTGTGAGATACTACTTATCTAGTTAAGGTTTTATTTTCTGCCACATACTGTGTTGTATTATCTTCTGCTTTTGTCCTGTGTCTGACTGTAGTAATATACATGTAAAGGTTATTCCCTGAAGTTTTTGTGTCCTACCTCTTTCTATTGCACTATTGCACTAAGCCCCGGTCTCGAAATAGGACCCCGCTACACGTTAGGTGTTCTAGGACTGAGGAGTCGGGCCTTTTTCACCTGGCATTACAGTATCCATATGAGGCACTTGACATTTCATGATGTTGCCAACACGATCTGGACGCTGCTGTTCCCAACATGTTTGCAGCGTGGTCGTTACTGTGTTGCTTACATGTTGCCAGCACTTGCTCGAGCACACGTTTGGGCGCGCCCTTACTGTGTCAATCTGTGTGTGTGTGTGTGTGTGTCAGTTGGTTGGGTGGGTGGAGTTGATGAGGTTGAGATGGTGGGTGTGGTAGTTCGGTGCATTGCCTGGGTGGGTGGACCGTGGTAATAATGGAAAGGGGGGGGGGCAGTTGCTGGGTGTGGTGTGTGGAGTGGTTTTGGATGGGTTGTAGGAGTAATTGGGTTAGTGCGTGGATGCATTTGGTGGGCTGGGTGGGTAGGTGGCTGGCTATATGGGTGGGTGGGGAGGGGTCGGTAAGTTAGGCTTGGATAAGATGAGTGTGATGGATAAGTCAGGATCAAAGGGGTGAATGGGGTGACGGAGTGAATGGGGTTGGGTAAGATGGGTGAACGGACGGGTGGGTCGGTGGGAGGGTTGTGTGGATGGATGAGATGGATGGCATTGTTGGGTGACCAGGATGGGTGGAATTCGTGAGTGGGAAGGATGGGTGGAATTTGTGAGTTGTGAGGGTGGGTGGCAGAGGTCGTTGGGCAAGATAGCTTGTCGGGATGTGTGGGCAAAGTGAGTCACCAGGGTGAATGGATACCGTTGGTCGCCAGGGTGGCTGAGACGATTGCGTGGTCGGGATGGTCTAAGTGGGTGGTTGGGTTGGGTGGCTGGATGGGTTCAGGGTGGAGAAGTGAATGAGTAGATGAACTGGGTGGCATTGTTTGGTGAACTTCGTGTGTGGCATTCGTAGGTTAGCAGGGTGGATAGCAGGGATCGGTGGGCTGGGTGGGTGGCAGGGGTGAGGTCGGTGAGTTGTGTTGGATGGGTTGAGTGGGTAGGTGGATAAGTAGGTGGGTGTATATGTGGCTGTCCACATGACAAGGCAAGAGAGGGGCTTATCTGTCCATATAACTTTTAACTGTTTCTTGGATTTTAGTCTACTGTATAGCTTAGAACACATTGGATAACTATTTGGAAATCAGACTCTATACATTAAGGTCATTGTATTGAAATCTGCTAAAACTTCGATATAATCACTTCCCATGGAACTGAAGATGAATCTGTGCACTTGATAATACACCTAATTGTAAGATAAATGAAAGTAACATTACATGAGGCAAGACGTGAGAGTGAGCGAAACTTCATATCTCCGATCCATCCGCCTAACAAATCAGTGTTTTGGTGGGGGTAAGGAGGGGGAGTTAGAGGGGGTAGGCGTGCGCAATTAACCTGACCTCTGGTGGCAGATTATCGTGTATCACGAAATTCTGTCCGGAGGTGTTCAAGGGCTCACCATTGACTTGCCCTGTGATACTGACTGACCTATTCCTGTAACCTTGACCAATGACTGATTGTTCTTACAAACGAATCCTCATTCTGTATTCTAGCCTTATCATCAACCCATCCATAGACTGACATCTATAGCAGATGAAAAGTGGTGATTTTGCCCTGTGGCAGTGACCTTCAACCTATTGCTTCAATATATATATATATATATATATATATATATATATATATATATATATATATATATATATATATATATATATATATATATATATATATATATATATATATATATATATATATATATAACATATATATATATATATATATATATATATATATATATATATATATATATATATATATAACATCTATCTATCTATCTATATACCTAGGGTGCTTCCCCCAAGGAAAGGGAGGTAGCCGAGACAGGACGACTCACTCTCCATTTACTCATCCATTCAAACACATTCATTCGCATCTTAGCCCCAAAGGGGAGAATGGACAGATCCTCACCGCATCACACCGCACAAGGGTCAACTGCGCAATGCAAGCAGTGACATCCACAGCAGGGCCCGACAGCTGAACTGGTTTACCCCTGCCACATCATAACAGACCCATCCCCTTACCCGCACCTGACCTGACTAGCTGATCAGACCAAATGCGGGAGAATAACCCCTCAGGGCTGCGTCATCACTTATTCATTCACAATTTCTCTCCATTTATTTCTGTCACGCACAGCCACTCTTCCTTGCTCAACGGACATCCCTCTCGCATCCAGCGCTCTCTTCACACTGTCCATCCATCCTATTCGTGGTCTTCCTCTCAGTCTTACACCTCTCACATCAGATCTAGTTATCTTTTTCACCAATCGCTCATTATCCATTCTCTCCATATATATATATATATATATATATATATATAGATATAGATATATATATATATATAGATATAGATATAGATAGATAGATATAGATAGATAGATATAGATAGATAGATATAGATATATATATATATGTATATATACAGGGTGATTCACGAGTTTTTACGGCACCTCTGGGAAATGCAAGCTTATGCAATTCTAAGCATTAAATACTCTATACGTACAGATGTTTAATGTAATGGTTTACAAGTCGGGAAATTTTCAAATCTGATAGACATGTGGGCAGGAGATGGCCGGACTGGCGGCAACCTTTTTTTTTATGCATGGAAGAAGGAACCAAAGGGCACGAGCCCGCAATTGTTGTTCCTTCCAAGAGAAAAACAAAATACAAAAGAAAGTCAAATTCAAGATCCGATCATTTCGGATGCCTGAACACACTGCGTTTGAAAGACCGGAGATCATAGGAGGCAGGAAATACAGAGGGAGACAGTTCGAGAGTTGACCTGTCGCATAAATGAAGGACCGGGAGTAATGGTTAACTCTTTCATCAGAGATTTGGACAGAAAAGGGATGAGTGTTTGCTGCTAGATGGGTGCTATGCACCCGTCGTAGAGGTGGAGGAATGCATGCAGATCTTGCTGTGTTGCCAAGTTACTCAGTTTTCTTTTAATTTTTACATGTTGTTCTCATTCTGAATTAACCCGCCGCGTCCTGGAGACGTGAATTCACGTCCTCACATGATGTGCACTCATATCCCGGAGACGTGAATTAATGCAGCAACATTGCAAGGTCCCTTATTTGCACAATTTTCAATTTTCGCGAGTGATTTTTGGCACGTATACACGGGACACCTTCCTCTATTTCTCTATAAGATGCCAAGCAGGGACAATGCCTTACACCTCATAACCTCTCCCCCCCCCTGCATGCCATTGTCTCGGAAATTCACCTGTTACCTGTGACCTGGCCAATAAAGACATTCAGGGCCAGAGTGATTCCCCAATCGATGACAATGTGGAGGACAAAGTTTACATAGCATTAGAGGAAGAAACAGAAATGATGATCAGGTAATATGGGAAAAACAAGGTCATGAATGGTGATGAGTTAGTGAGTGAAACAATGCTTATAATGCCTATATTACTGTTTGAAAACCAATATACTCTTGTACTACATATAAATTCGTACCAAGTAAATAAATAAATACTGTTTATGAGTGGATAAAATAGTTACCCTCCCATAGAACTCGTTTTCTTTGGTGCCAGCCTGTTAGAAAACCCAGTCAGGTAAGGAGGTACTCGTACCTAGATCGAGTATTTTAAACCTCTGGTGAGCGATTTCTCTATGAATTTTCGATGTTTCTCACCAAAAGCGGATGTTTGAGCCAAAAAAAAAAAAAAAAGGTCCAAAAATGTCGGGACTGGGGCATACCACTGCCCAGAAAACGTCGGGATGGGGTGGGTTAAACTGTTCTCTCATTAATCGTCAGATAAATAATTGTTCTACACAGAAAAGTATGTCACTTTAACCCAAGACGTCCCGTCGACGTATGGATACGTTGCAACATTTTGCATTTGCCAGTCCTGACGATGTACTGGTATGTTGCGCAATTGCAAGGTTCATAATTTGCACAATTTTTAATTTTCGCGCGTGATTTTTCGTACATATACACAGGACACCTTCCTCTATTCCTCTACAAGATGCCAAGCAGGGACAATGCCTTACACTGCATAACCTCCCCCCCCCCCTGCACGCCATTGTCTCGGCAATTCGCCTGTTACCAGTGACCTGGCCAATAAAAACATTCAGGGCCAGAGTGATTCCCCAATCAATGACAATGTGGAGGACAAAGTTTACATAGCATTAGAGGAAGAAACAGTCAGAAATGATGATCAGTTAATGTGGCAAAAAAAGGTCACGTATGGTGATGAGTTAGTGAGTGAAACAATGCTTATAATGCCTATATTACTGTTTGAAAACCAATAAACCCCCGTACTACATATAAATTCGTACCAAGTAAATAAATAAATACCGTTTATGAGTGGTGTGAAACAGTTACCCTCCCATAGAACTCGTTTTCTTTGGTGCCGGCCTGTAAGAAAACCCAGTAAGGTAAGGAGGTACTGCTACCAGGATCGAGTATTTTAAACCTCAGGTGAGCGATTTCTCTATGAATTTTCGATGTTTTTCACCAAAAGCGGATGTTTTAGCCAAAAAAATTTTTTTTTGAAAATACCAAGGGATTGAGGGGTGTCGGAGGTGTGAAATAGCTCGGAACGTGATGGGTTACAGTGACAAATAAATCAACTATTGAAGGAGTAAACATGGCATACCAGTGATACGAGATGAGGTACTGTACTTTGTGTGTGTGTGTGTGTGTGTGTGTGTGTGTGTGTGTGTGTGTGCAGTATAAATGAAACACATTTGATAAGAATCCAGTCGAACTTGGCGGATGAATTGGGGTACCCTGCAGGAGTTTGTCCTGTTGTTTCAGAAAACAATAGGTCAAAATTATGTCAAGTAAATGTACCAATATCTACATTATCAATTTACATCTGGTATAGATTAACTTTGTGGACAGGTTTAAATTAAAGCAAGGTTAAACAGATTCTAATTTGAGAAGAATCAGTCAACTGCTAAGTTTATAGAAAATGGTCAAAGTTTAAGATCGCTGGGCAAATTCGTTTCAAAGTGTTGATCCAAAGTTGGCCAAAGCGTTAAGAGTTAAGCAGAAATGAAGTAAGATGATGTTGAGAGTGATTTATCCAAGGTCAAGGTCACAGGGCAAATTCAAATAATCGGTCTCTAGTCCAGTTAACTAGGTCAAGCATTGTGATCTTTGAGTGGTCCTCCTTGTTCTGGATTAAATGTCAATTTTTGTTGGATGAAGAGGATGTGTTCGTTTCTGACTTCCACAACAGTTCTCCCAATACATTTCTTCATATATCCTCCCCTTTAACTCTAATTACGAAGAAAAGGCAGATTTTTATTCTTCTTATTCTAAGGTGATATACTAAGCTCAGGAGTGGTCTTTCGTCGCCTATTGGTTAAAAAAGACTCTAGTGATGATCCGCCTAACGCATAAATAGTAAGTACTTTATATTTGCCATCCGCCAATGATTATGCTCACCTTTGGAGGGGTGTCTTGTTTACCTTTTCGTACTACATATTAAATTATACTGTTTTGAAACATCCTCTACACAGGGAATATAAGTAAGATTAATCACTTAACGTAGCTCATCTTTAACATGGAGTCTTAGTATATACATCATCGACAATACAACTTCAAAAACCGACCATGGATATTAATGCACTCCACACTGCTTTTAAAAAATCGAGTCAAATGTTATGTCTTTGCGTTAACCTTATTTATCTCAGACTTTTAAAAGTGTGTTTGTTACTGCTTCTTCTATTACGTGTTTCTATGTACAAAACTGTTTGGTACATACTGTGCAGTAAGGGACTTCCGAGCTCTGCACCATAGTGGCGGTGGATGAGAGGGTACATTTTTTCCCCTTATGAAAGTATTGGAAAGGGGTATGGGTTGAGGAAGATTAGGTGAGGGGGAGGGGATGTTGTTAGTAAATGTAGTGAGTTGCCAGATACTGTATAAACTAGTAAAGTGCACTTTGCGAGTGCATGACGAGCGAGCGAGCGTTTGTACATACACCTATCATCATAATTTCATCATGGTGTAAACTTTCAACATTTCTAGTGAGGCAGTTGAACAATAACAGAAGAATAATTGAGCTATAATATTTACTTTCTAACGTTTTCTCGGTCTTATGTTTTCTCTTTGGATGTGCATATTGCGAGGCACTGTAGCATTTATCACACATGCAATGTTTAATTCTCTGCTCCCAACTTGCCGTGTCAAGACACTGTGTCAGTAAACGCTTGGCTATTGATAGAATGATAAAACCCAGTAGTGGGTCGATTACCCTACTGATTTCACCCCCTAAAAAAAAAAAAAAAAAAAAAGTTCATGCAAAATTATGAGCATAATATCCGATATTTAATTGTCAGAGTTCACGCAAGAAAACATAGTGTTACAATAGGAAATATTTTTCAATTCAACTTCATAGTGGAGGATGTCGATTGAAACTCTAGGTACATTCCCTTGGAAAGCTGGGATTGCAAGGGGTTTCTTTGATCTCATGAATAAATATAAATCTGAAAACAAAATTTATTGAATGTATCTGCTACCTGCTGAAACAATCTCTTCTCTATCTCACAGAGTAGAAAAGTTATTAGCCTCTGAAAACCATCGCCATCAGGCCGTGTTGTGTCGGGCCACTAATTTCTCAGCTGAACGTAAACATTGCTTTGCTCGCTGCGCTCGATTGTTCCTTATAATAGTCATAAAATGAACCAGTTCTGCTATTTATTGTTTGGACACCACCGACACCTAATCTTCTTAGTCGCTCTCAGCAACCTTTGTTCTATCCAATCACAAAACTTACTTCTCGCAACCACATTACCGGAGTGGAAAAGATGCAATCTAATGCATGTTGATGAGATGAATTGCAGTCTCAGATCTTTTGTTTCAATATGTAAACCCGTGAAGCACTGGTAAGTTGTTTTATGGCACTGAACCTATGACATAATAAGTTCCAAAGCATGAAGAAATTTATTTGCAAGCATCTTTAATCAAAACATAGTGGATATGTGTGTCTGTTCTTTTAAAGCACATTCCTGATTTCATTTGTTGAAGTCGTATTAGGCTTATATACAAGAAGGAACTGCGTTTACTTTCCTCTGCAAAATAATATACTATACTCGTGTTATTTATCTTGTGCAACAGTACATTAACCCTGTTAATACTCGTAAAGATGCTACTACAGGATGTTACAGCTGCCAAAGCCGACTGTTTTATTTGGCTGAGAGTAAGTCATCAGTGCATCACGATGTTAACACTGTCACATTTAGAATACCTCCTGTATATTGTTCCTTCTACCTGCAGATGAAATCATTGAGTTGAATTCGTGTTTTCACAGTGACAGTATTAAAGTAGCTATTACTCTAACCCTCCTGAGCCTCATATCACCCAGAAATGATGGTTTGGGTCATATTCACAACTTAAATAAGAAGGTGACCCTATGAGCTTCGCCACTATCAGCCGATAGGTGAAGGGCAGCAGACTGAGTATCCCGCCCACTAAATCCCTCGTGCAACAACCCTGGGCTCTAGAGAGTTAAGGTAGTCAATGAAATAACATGTTGTATCACAGAAGTTGAGAATTATAAAGAGATTATTTTACGTGGCGACTAAGATTCTGGGACTATAAAAATATACACGGCAAGCATAACGACCTGTCAATACACACAGAGCGTTTAGGGAGTCGGCTATATCACCAAGCGAACAGGGCAGTACTCCCGAGATGGATGGAAAACTGACGTCAAGTAGAGCTGGAGTTCCTGTTTCATCAGCCCTAGTGACTGGCTTCTGACCATCCCCCTTTGCTGAACTTTTTCAGTGTTTCAGTAACACAGAGAGTAGGCCAGCATGTTCTTCAATGCAAGTCCCTCTAACTGTCAACACCAAACTACATGCACATTACACACTACATTTCCTATTCAAAATTCTGTTGAAAATGACGTCTCAACACCAAGCCTCGGAGTCCCCGGGGAAGGGGAGGAATTATAAAAGCCCCACCATCCTACAGAGTCCAGGTGACAACCAACCGAGATACTGTACTTAGTAACGATCGTCTGACTCACTTCTTATTTGTTTTTGCACCAATCACGGCCTTTCCTCTAACTTTCTCTCTGTTGAACACCACCTCCCCTCCTCTAAACCTCACCTTTTCTTCCTCACAGAGACTCAACTGTCTCAGGCAACTGATTGCAAACCCTTCTCTGTATCTTCCTACTTCCTCTATACTAATATCAAACCCAAAGGTGGCTGTTGTGTATATGTGCACAACAGAATGTCTAATTCTTGTGTTCCTGATTCCTGAAATTGAATTTTTTGAATTTTCTACTCTCTGGCTTCTGCTATCCTGCCAAGCTCTGACTAGACATATCTGTGCTGTTTACTTATCCCTATTACACAGAGTCTGAAAAAAAATTCAACTATCTTACTTCTAAAATGGAACACATACTATCAACTTCTCCTTGCTATGAAATCTCTATTCTAGGTGATTTCAATGTTCACTTCCACCTTTGGCTCTCCTCATCTTTCACTAATCCACCTGGTGAGCAAGCCTACATCTTTTCTATCGTTAATGACCTAGAGCAGCTTGCACAGCACCCTACCTGTATCCCTAACCTCCTTGTAGGAAGTTCCAACATATTTGATCTCTTCCTTATAACTGATGTTTCTACATACACTGTTGATCTTTTCCCTCTGTTGGGCTCGTCCAATTATGTTTTTAGTATATATTAATGATATAGGCTAGACAGGAACATTTGAATGGGATGCTATCTAAATATGTTTGCTGATGATGCAAAAAGGAGAATTACAAACTCTTGCAGAGAGCTTGCACAGCACCCTACCTGTATCCCTAACCACCTTGTAGGGAGTTCCAACATATTTGATCTCTTCCTTATAACTAATGTTTCTGCATACACTGTTGATCTTTTCCCTCTGTTGGGCTCGTCCAATCACAGCCTTATCACCTTAACCTATCCTATCACTTCAGTAGGCCTGTGGACCCTCCAAAGAAGCGGCAGCTATGGCACTTTGGAGCTGAAGACTGGGAGGCCCTCATACAGTACTTCTTTGATTTTCCCTGGAATGATTATTGCTTCCATGGCTGAGAGCCACCTGAGTGTGCCACACGTGTTACGGAGGTTATTCTCTATGGCATGAAAGCATACATTCCTTTCTTTTATGCAGAAAAGTCTAGGTTTAATGACGCTTGCTCTAATGATGTCTACAACAAGGAGAAGGCCTACAGGAGGTACCAAAGCTGCCCCACCACTGAATCTCATATGTTTCTGCCCGGAACTGCACTAAGTTTGCTCTTCGCTCTGCCAAAAATAGTTTTGTTCGTACTAAATGCTCTGAACTCTCCAACTCAGATTCCTACCTCTCCTTCTTGCACCTTGCCAAAACTTTCTAACAACTTTGCCTCATCATCCTTCCCTCCTCTTTCCCACCCTCATGGCTCTGTAGTTGTTTCTTCTACTGATAAAGCAAAAGTCTCTGCTTAGACTTTTTACTCCAATTTTACCTTAGACGATTCTGGTGCTGTTCCTCCATCACTTCCACTCTCTGGCTTCCTCAAGGCTGACGTATAATTTCTTCAACTGATGTATTTTCTGTCATCGCTGGCCTCATTACTAACGAGGCATATGGGCTTGATGGGGTCCCTTCTGTTGTCCTCAAAATCAGTGCTTGTGTTTACACCCTGCCTAGACAAACTCTTTCGCCTCTGTAAACTTATACATTTCCTCCTTGCTGGAAGTTTGCTCATATTCAGCCTGTCCCAAAGAAAGGTGACCATTCCCATCCCTCTAACTGTCGCTCAATTGCTTTAACAGCCTGTATTTCATAAGTTTTTGAATCCATTCTTAACAACAACAACAACAACAAAAAAAGCAACTTTCCTACCACAACCTTCTCTTTGATCATCAGTATGGGTTTCGACAGGGAGGCTCCACTGGCGATCTTCTCACCTACCCTTCAGACTCCTGGTCATCCTCCTTTTGGGACTTTGACGAAAGCTTTGCCATTGCACTTAACATCTCAAAGGCTTTCGATCGTGTCTGGCATAAATCTTTAATATCCAAACTGCCCTCTTATGGTTTCTATCCTTCTATCTGTACTTTCATCTATAGCTTCCTTTCTGATCGCTCTATAGCTGTTGTTGCAGATAGCCACTGCTCTTCTCCTAGTCCTATCAATAGTGGTGTTCCTCAGGGTTCTGTCCTATCACCAACTCTCTTCCTCCTATTGATTAATGACCTTCTAAGCTGTACATCTAACCATATCCACTCATACACTGATGACTCCACCCTTCACTTTTCTATTCGCTTCCCACAGCTACCATCTCAGCACTTGCTTCAACAAACAAGGGATGAAGCTATGGCACACCAACCGTCTCTTCTGTCATTATCTCTGATTGGGGTAAGAGTAATCTTTTTGTTTTAAATGCTTCAAAAACTCAGTTCTTATATCTTTCAACCTGTCAAACTGTTCTGCTGGAGTATCCTCTAATTTTAATCAATATCCAGCTCAATCCCATCATCTTTAAACATACTTGGGATTTCATTCTCTCGGGATTTATCTTGGGAATATCATATTACCTCCTGGTCAAAATCTGCTTCCAAGAGATTAGGTGTGCTAAACCGACTCCATGCCTTCTTTACCCCTGCACAGTTGTTGACTTTATAGAGGAGTTTTATTCACCCCTGTGTAGAGTGCAACTCACATGTGTGGGGAGGCTCCCCACATATGGCTCTTCTCACCAATGTGAAGTCAAAGTCTTTTTGTCTCAACTCTCCTCCTCTTACTAACTTCCTTCAAACTCTGTCTCTTCACCACACTGTTGCATCTTTATTTCTTCACTATTGCAACATCAATGGCTGCTGGCCCTCCGAACCTCGGCTTCTTTCCCTCCATCACTAAAGCAGGCACATAGCACTCGTCTAGCAACAAACTCTCATCCATTTTCTGCCCAAGTGTGTAATGCAAGTTGACCGTTTCTCTCAGTCCTTCATGTATGCAACAGGTCAGCTCTGGATCTATCTTCCTCTGTCTGTATTTCCTACTGCCTATGACCTCCACTCTTTCAAGCACGATGTGTCCAGGCAACTCGGAATGAAGAGATCATGAATTTGGCTATCTGTCATATTGTTTTTGTTCTTTCTTGGAGGGAACAATCTTATGGGCTTTTGGCCTTTGGTTCCTTCTTCCTTGCATAAAAAAATGCTTACAATGGGGGCAACAATGCTTGTTTAATGTTCGGCGCCGGTGTCGGACATGTTACAGACGGCACTAAAGAAATGATTATGGCGGTGGGATGAAGTATCAGTTGTGCACTGCTACATGAGTGGAACGTTTGTTATGGAAGAATGCACTTTCACTTTACTAACGTCATTCATTTTTGTTATTACACACGTTGTCCTTTGCCACATAGTAAAAACATTATTCTAGTTCAACATAGGCACGTGCTGTAGATATACCCGTTGTCTTTTGCCAGGGTGTGTAAAAGTTATTCTTGCTGAACACAAGTACTGTAGGCATGCCAGCCAGTGTAAAAGCCAGTTAGTTCAACACAGACGTTTAGATATGTTACTTGTCTTTCTCCTGGGAGCATAAAAATGGTATTAGTTCAACACAGACACTTAGATATGTCGTTTGTCTGTCTCCTGGGAGCGTATAAATGATAGTAGTTCAACACAGACACTTACTGGAGATATGTCCGCTGTTTTTCGCGCGGAGTATAAAATTTTAGTTCAGCACAGAGACGTTTTATCGATATGCTCGTTGTCTTTCTCCTGGCAGTGTATAAGTTACTTTAGTTCAACACAGACACATAAATATGTCCGTTGTGTTTCGCCTCTTAATGTTAAAACTTGACACATGCACGCTAATATGCCTAACGCCATAAAACAACAAAAGTGCTTCACAGGTTATGAAAGTGAAAAAAAAATCTGAAACCACAGCTTCTCTCAATCAACCTGCCTTATACTGACTAAGGTTATGCGGTTGTGAGAAGGAAGAAAGGATGTGACGGGGCAGTGAGAAGGTTGGGAACAGCATATGATATGGTTTGGTGTAGTTAGTTTCCTCGCAGTATGTAACACAAGTGTCTCGTTTTATTATTTAAATGATATATACAGTACGTGGCACCTCACTACTTCCAGGAACAGCATCCCATTCTCCTA
This sequence comes from Coenobita brevimanus, assembly GCF_032717465.1. Classification (NCBI taxonomy): domain Eukaryota; kingdom Metazoa; phylum Arthropoda; class Malacostraca; order Decapoda; family Coenobitidae; genus Coenobita; species Coenobita brevimanus. The sequence goes on along the minus strand of NC_137008.1, from coordinate 20,842,715 downwards.
ACCCTTTCCACCCCATACTCCTTTTCCAACACTATTACTAAAGAAAAAATGTAATCTCTTGTTCCACGAGTACCAAGGTATAACGAGGAAAACTGCCTGAGTGTGCTACTTCATTTCTTCATTATACGCGTACTTAGTCATCTTCCCAACATCTCTGTACTATAACCCACCACCACCACCACCTCCAGCATCATTGTAGATGACATGTTCTGCACCAAATACCACTGAACGGCACAGGGGCATTAAGGACATGGCTCTGGTGAAATTGATGTTAGTGAGTGACCATGTACCCGAACAAAGTCAGGTAGGTACCAAATTGTTAGCTTCAAAGAGGTTAACTTAGGAATGGCCTTACCTGGCCACACCATTATTAGGGAAAATAGGATATTTTTCTGGTAATGGAAGTTGAAGGTGTGTAGGAAAGAGGCGGGAGGAAATGTGAAACCTATATCAGTACTGACAGTCGTCATAATACAGTGTGACCTTGAATAAAGTGCAGCAGAGTTTTTCTTCATACACGATTTCAAAGGCATTCGTAGAATATGGTATTAGAATGCACCCATATCTACCTCGAGGAAATGCAGTGTATGTATATTTTGAAAAAAAAAAAAAAAAGATAGCTAAGCCGTGACAGAATTTAATTTTCCACTTAACAATCTGTATTTAAAACCTGTAGGTTGATTAAATGCATATAGTACTGCTTTTGAGCGTGATAAACTTATATGAAATATATTTATTGTTTAACATTAATAACGATAAATTCAAAATGACTGCCAAACAGCTCATTTGGAGCTTTATTTTTCCGTGTACTTGTAATGACAATACTTGAACATGTCAATAGTACTTTCACTTTTGCGATTTCTAACAAGAAAATGTTTCTTTGGAATTTCCTTAACCATGAAATGTTTAGTGACAGTGTACTCGGTTGGTGACGACTGCGTCTTATGCGCTGCAGTTTTCTCACCTTAGAGGTAAGTGGAGGTTTCTATCATGCAATATGCTTTAAAGGATTTAAGTTGGTCTCCTGACCTAAAATTATGTACACTACGGTGGTTGCCTAACCCTGGACCCCTAAGCCTTGAAATTGACATTTTCAGTGTTACCCTACTCACTCAACAATCGTTTACACTGAGCGACAAGCCAAAGGGTTCCTTACAACCAGCAAACCGTTTACTATATAAGATGGTTATCATATAACCAATGAAAGAAAAGCATTCGGGAGCCGAATACTAATCTCCCGCCAAAATATGTTCTTGACCAAGTCCAAAATTTGGCCATATCTTGATACCCTGAAGGTTTCAAGCCGTTCATGAGATATAATGGTGCTATAGACGGGCGATAAAAACTAGTTGACCTTTGACAGCCATTTTGGTGACCTTGAACTTGACCCCGAGTGCCTATTTTCGAACTCGCCTAAGATATTAGCCATATCGTGATACCCAGAATGTTTCATGTTGATAGCTCAAGCCGTTCTTGAGATATAATGGGAACACACACACACACACACACACACACACACACACACACACACACACACACACACACACACACACACACACACACACACACACACACACACCGAGGCGGCCAATAACATTATTGCTCTGCCTTGTAAAGCGGACGAAAACAAACAGTAGCCTCATGATCTAGTGGGATAAGGCACTGCAGTAAGATGTGCTCGACAAGGAAATATATCTAAGGTATGGTCAAAATTTATTGTTTACAGACGCTTTAAAAAGATCTTTTCTGCCTTACTTGTTTGAACTGGACAGCTTAGCCATAGCCCATGAGTCACTCATTTTCTTATTGGCCAATGAAACAATGCTAATGTATGTATGATTTTTTCTTCTTTTTAGAATCAGCAACAGTGATGATAGATAAACATGTATCTAAGTGACTGAAAAACAATTCGGCCAGATCAAGTTTATGACAATGAAGTCATGTAAGGAAAAGAAATGGTTAGGAAGGGTATAGGGAACTAAATTCATGGAAGGTAATTATTCAGTTGCCGTTATGGCAAAGACACAATTAATATATAATCGGTGTGTCCTTCCTGTTATAATTTATGCATGAAAACAACGAGTCTTGACAAAATTCTTATAATGTAAACATAGGAGTCCTCAGGAAATGAATCAATTATGCTGGAGGTATCACACGGAGGGATAAAAGGAGAGCTTCAGGAATAAGAAATCAGGCGAAACTTGAGGATGCAATTAGCACAACGAGGTTAAACCGTCCTCCTGAATGATGGAAAGTTATTCGGCAGTGCTAACAAAGTTCTTCTACACCGAAAGTCTTGGGAAAGCCCATGCCACATATCACTTGGCAGTTTTAAATAGAACGAGTGTTTGATAATGGATAGAATCGTTCGAATGGATTCAATTTTGTTCGAGTCGGCTGGAATTTAATAGTCTTGCCTCCAGATACCTATCCATAAAAGAAAAAAATCTCGGAATAATGCATCACCTTGAAGTATGTTTTTGATACAAAATTTCTCTCTGAAAACTTTGCGGGATTTTGGTAGGTTTTGGCGTCATCCTATTGAAAAAGAACATAAATGGATGTGGAAGGAACAATTCCTTCTATAAAGCAGAAGGGCAACCAAGGTAACTGAATGACAACCCTGGGTAGAGTTAAAGGAAGAGGTATATAGAGAACAAGATGGCAAGTTGAGGTTCAGAAATGTGCTTGGAAGGCATAGAGCAGGTCAACAAGCAAGAGGTCAAAGAGGAAAAGTAGGAGAGATCTTTGTACTGCAGTGAACTGACTCAATCTGACGATGTGTGGAGTTGGTGGTGATAGGTGATGGTGTCGTTAAGTGGGTAGTGGGCTGGCTATACTGAGAGGTGATGATTTTGACGAAAGGTTGTTGTATGATGGGTAGAGGTGGAAGTGGAATGATGATGGTGAAAGTTTATGGTGATAGTGAGGGAGTTAAAGGTTGCTGCTGTTGTGATGTTGTTGATGATTGTGGTGTTAGTAGTGACGAAGTGAGGCATCAGTGTAAGTGATGATGGTGACAGGGGATAATGGCAGTGGTGGAGGTCGTGGGGGTGATAATGTTGTTAGATGTTGATTGTCTGTGGTCAAGGAATAACACTGACAATAAAAACAAATATGAAGAAAACATAAGTGACAGCATGGGTTACCCTGGCGGAGACAAAGGGAGGAAGGTTGATGGCATGAATTAGGATGGCTAGGAAATGGAAGTATACAGAGAGAGAGAGAGAGAGAGAGAGAGAGAGAGAGAGAGAGAGAGAGAGAGAGAGAGAGAGAGAGAGAGAGAGAGAGAGAAATCTTTGTACTACACCCGACTCTCTCACCCAGCAAGAGGGATAGAGGGAACGGTATGCATGGGGTTTAGTTGTGGTGGACAGATTAGGTAAGGTGTGTAAAACTTTGTAACAGAGTCTGTACAATATGATGTAAAATTGTATTGTGTAAGACATGCTGTGTAATATATTGTGACAGACGCGCTGTATACACACACTCAGACACAAGGACTCACACACCTCTCTTCCTGACATAATTTAGTACACACAGTACGCAGACAACCTACCGTACACTCATCTGACCACCCCTCTCCCATTCACCTTCTTAAACATAGCTTATCACACATTTTCTGCAAACAACTTACCACACACTTCATCTGACCCTCCCCTCGTCCCCATCATCTCTTTAACATAACTACTTATGCACATACTCTGCAAAAAACTCACCATAAACTTCTGATCTGATACCCGTCCCCCACCTGTCTTACATAGTTCATTACACACATATTCTGTAGACAACTCACCGTACATCACTTATCTGACACCCCTCTTATCTTTTCAAACATAGCCTTTTACACACATTCTGTAAACAACTCACCATACATCTTTCATCTGATACCTCCCCTCCCTCATCTATCAAACATAGCTTATTACACACACTCTGTAGACAGCTAACCATACATCACTCATCTGCCACCCCCCCCCCCTTCATCTTTCAAACACAGCTTTTTACACACATTCTCTGCAGACAACTCACAATACATTGCTCATCTGACACCCTCCCCCCCCGTCTCTCTAACAGATTATTACACACATATTCTGCAGACAACTCACACTGCTGGTCTGACACCCCTCTTTCCTGATCATCCCCAGTGCATCTCCGCCACCCCCTCCCATCCCGTGGAGCCTATGGTCCTTTCGCAGCAAGAAGTCCGTTCACGGTGTGGCAGAAGTTGGAATTCCCCCGAGTGCGACGTTGCCAATTTGACCACCAATTATCGGATTATCACTGAGCTACCCCCATCCCACCTGTTTCTCTCTCTCTCTCTCTCTCTCTCTCTCTCTCTATATATATATATATATATATAAATATATATATATATATATATATATATATATATATATATATATATAGATATATATATATATATATATATATATATATATATATTTATTATTTATTTTCAACTTTTTTTTCCACACCACCTATGAGGTAAAAGTCTAGGCGCATTTTATTTTTAAGAGGTTTCCCCTGTAGGCCTAATCCTCTCTCTGACCCTGGGTCCCTCGCCGACCTCGGCGTGGCAACATGGGAAAAAAGCATTGCCACGTGTCGTAGAATTCATTTAAATCGTTGTTATAATTCTAAAAAGTGATACTCAGTGTACTATATAGCTTCTTTTACTATATACAGAATATAAAATACAATTTCAAATAGCGCATAGATGGGAAATAAGAGAGAGAGAGGCATGTACTACGGTTGATTTGGCAGCATCGCTAGAGGTGATTCACCAGGTGGGCCCCACCCTGAACGGACTTCTTGCGGTGAAAGGACCATAATTCAGCTAAAGATGTCACAAGGGGCACAAAACCACACTCTAATAGATCACTAAAGGCAATATCCGGATACCCACCCGCCAAATGGTGTACAGTGTGTGGCTTGACAGCAGTAAAAAAGCAAGTAGTGCCTCTCCCCTATCTGCCACAACGTTTGCCACACACAGTGTCTAGACGACTCCCAGTCCAACTTTGAATGCACCACAGTAGGAGATCTGAGGCAGTGCCTGAACATCACTGATCCTGTTGTATACCTAACCACACCCGCTAAGGACACATCACCTAGCACCACTGCTTCCCCGTCCACCTCTGAGAAAGTAGACGAGTTATTCCAGCTAGATGCCACTTCGCTGGTGGACATCATCCTAAACCTAAGAAAGGAAAACAGGAGATATAAGCTCATCCTCAACTACTTCGACAGGATCTCCAAGGACTTGGCTGAGAAATGCAATGCTGTAGTAACAATCCTCAACTTTATAGATAACATCGCCACCACACAGACCAGCCTCAATAACTTGACTGTCAACAACATCTCCAGCTCTGCCCATGGCTACAACACTGACAAGGACAAGTAGAAACAAATCACAACTCACAAAGAAGCAAGGGATTGGTGGGCCTCAGGGAAATCACGTGCCTTACAAAGAAGCTTCACCAGCACCGTCACCACAGGTACACAAGTATACCTGCCTGACCCCCTGTCCATCTCAACACAGGTGCACATACCCAACCCAGAGGCTTCTTTACCACAAGTGCACATACCTAACCCCCTGTCCACATCAATGCAGGTGCACAAACCCAACCCAGTGGCTTCCCTACGACAAGTACACACATCTGACCCCTGGGCTCCCTCACCCCAGCCAAGTAACCCTTATCCACTGCCTCCACCTATCAAGACTGGAAGTACACCGGCAACGCCACCCATTACTCAATCCACCAATCTCATCAACTCAACTGACACGAACATCAGTAATACCAGCAACAACACTAGCAACAACAACATTAGCAGTGACACCAACAACGCCAGCAGAATCACCAACATCACCAGCAACAACTCCAATAATACCAGCAGAATCACAAACAACACTAGCAGAAAGACAAACAACAACAACAGATACACCAACAACACCAGCAGATACACCAACAACAGCTGTGGCAACAGCAACAGCACCAGCAGCAACTCCAACAACACCACCAGCAGCACCAACAATATCAGTGGCAACACCAACAACACTTTAGAAAATCATCCAGCTAAGAGTACCTTCATAATCTGCATCCACAACCAAAAAGGCAAAGCAGGTTGTTGCTTCAACGACAACAACAACAGCGAGAGCTTCCCACCACAGCCTTCTTGGACCTCTCAGGATCATAGGCACCCAGCTGCACCCCACTCGAAAACCAGGTGGACCTGAATCACAACCAGCCGACTCATTGCACCCTCCTGCAGTCCCCAGACATGACAATCTACCTGATAAGAAAGCCAAGACTCCCCCTCACACATCAATCAACAAGATGGACCGGCCAGCCCTACACTGCCGCACTGCATGTTCACACAACCCTCGTACAGTGACACCCCACCAACCAGCCCCACTACAGCCCTCGTTACCTACCCAAGGCTCATCAAAGACTTACTGCTACCACTGTAAAAGATGTGGACATTCTGAAAAAAATTGCCACTGGCTTAGCTGGTGTGACCACTGTCACCATGCATGTCACACCATTGAAAACTGTTGCACTCTTCAACCTCAGGAAAGGGAAGAAACAATCTCCCACCAGCTGTCACTGCTGGTTGACACCCTCAACAGGCACTTCTTGAGGCTTGCACCCGTCAGCGGCTCACCAACCACCCTCTCAAAACCCCATAACACACAATTCCCCCAATCATGCCGGAGTTATGCCAGCCGTTAATAATATAGAGAAATTGACCATCATTTCAGCAAATGTCAGGGGCCTCCAAACCAACATAGGAGACCTAAACCACCCTTTTATTATACCGCACAATCCAGATATCATTGCCACTGTTGAGACCTTTCTCAATACTTCAGTACCTGCTAATTTTGGCCAAATGAAAGGATACTCAGCATGGCATCAAAGGGATCGTGCCCACGGCACCTTTGTGGGCATCGCTGTCTGCTTCCGAGATGGCCTCGCTGTGATGGCCCTAGATGCTGACCTGGAGGAACACCTGGAGACGTCATTCTTCAAGCTATGGACAAAAAACAATGACACCTTCTTACTCTGCGTCTGCTACTGGCCTCAGTGGCAGGGAAGTACCCCCATCCAGTTCATTCATGCCAACTTAGACTCACTGCGCCTCCAGCACTCCTGCAAACACCTTATTATTGTTGGTGACCTGAACCAATACCTTGTGGCAAGACCATTTCAGGAGCTGTTAACTGATTATGGACTTACCAATCATGTCACTTTTCCCACCCACATCTCAGGCTCATCCTTGGACCCAGTTATCTCTGAACCTTCCACAGAAAGCGATCACCTGTTGCCCCTTGGGAATGGTGGGATCATCGGACCACTCAGCAATCCTCACCACTATCAGGACCTCAGTTGAGCGGGATGTGCCTGGCCCCGCACCAACTGTCTGTGGGCTCTGGGAGACTGGGACAGCCTCACAGGGGAGCTGGACTCAGTGGAGTGGACCTTATTACTCATTAGTGACATCGACTCACAAGTAGACGTCTCCAACAACGTCCTACTATCCCTACAGAGGAAATTCATACCCAGCCAAGAATACAAAACCAAACCTCGGGATCAGCCATGGTTTGGCTTTCAGTGTCGGACTGCTGCTGATGCCAAGAGCAGGGCCTGAACGAGGTATAAGTCTCACCCCTCACAGTAGAACAAAAATGCCCACAAAGAAGCCTGCAAAAACATAAGACGGGTCCAAAACCAAGCCATACAACACTGGAGAGCAGCTGTAAAAACTAAACTCAGTGGTCAGACTGTAAGCAGCAAAGAGTGGTGGAGTGGGGTTCAACAGCATCAGGGCCTGGTTGCTGACAATGCCATCCCACCGCTCACCAGGCCTGATGGAAGCATACCCACCCGGGCCACCAACAAGGCCCAACTATTAGCTGCTCACTTCTCCAAAATGTCTGTACCAGATCCCACACTGCCTCCCCCTAAGATTCCTCCTCTCACCACTGCCTCACTAGAAAGTTTTACCATCACCACTGAGGAGGTCAAGAAACAGCTGCTCCTGCTGGATCCCAAAAAGGCACTTGAACCTAACAACATCAGTCCTCACGTCCTTAAGAGATGTGCTGCACAGCTGGCCCCACCCCTCACCATCATCTTCAATAACTGCCTCTCCTCATGTAAGTGGCCAACGCAGTGGAAAGAAGCTAGAGTGGTGTCAGTACACAAGAAAAATAGCAAAAGTGACCCAAAGAACTACAGACCAATATCCCTACTCTCCATCGTTGGAAAGGTAATGGAGTCGTTCATGGCCAGCAAAATCACCAGCTTCCTGGATGCCCACCATCTCCTCAACACCAAGGAGTTTGGCTTCAGGAAGGGAAAGGCAGCTGCAGACCTCCTCCTCTTCAGTCCGCTGCTTGGAATCATTCTCTCGACAGAGGATTGGACACCTTCGTTGTGTCTCTAGACATAGTTGGAGCCTTTGACAGGGTGTGGCCAGTGCCGGATTTGGGATGTGGGGGACCTGTGGCCTGTTTTGGTGGGAGGCCCATCGCTAGCATCAAATTAGCATGATGCTAAATGAAGATACATTTTTAACCCTCTCACTGTCGCAACGATATGCTCGCTCGCTCGATACGACTCGCTCCAGACTACCCATGATAAAGTGGGGCCCCTCAACTAGCGTTTCTTCAGCAAGCGATTTCAGAACTAGCACTAGGATGGAAACTGTAACAGCCCCCATAACAAGTGCTAAAACCCCACAAACTAGCGATTAGGCAGTTTGAATTTTGGTCAAGATTAGTCAAAGTAGTCAGTGTTGCTCCCAAGGTATTTTGACTGATATTATGTTTATAAGGACTTTACCATATTGTAAACACACACTTGTGTCAGCTCCCCTGATGAAATATAGGCTCCAGTATTGAATTAAATAGTTCAGTGCACACAAACATAAAGTCGTGTGGGTGTCAGTAAACACAGCAAGATACGAAGTGAAACATGTGACCACACTATTAGTTGATCTGTTTTTGGCTACACACCATATCTGATATTATTTTTAAAATAATTCATTGCTTTCCTAGTCCACTGAGCATTACATTACTTAATAATAATAATAATCAAATGTCAAAACTTATTTTGACATTATTATTATTATTATTATTATTATTATTATTACTATTATTATTGTTAACAATAACCAGTACAGGTTATATATAAATACAGGTATATTCTTTCAGGGGTTAAAGGTTTTGACCAAGCAAGTAAGAGTAGAGTGCAGCCTCCACCAATTTAGAAGGTTTTGTTTGTCCAATCAGCTGATGGTGAAGCTTTTTTTTATTTCGATTCATATCCCGCAAAATTGCCTAAGCAGACAAAAAGAACAAATTTTTAAAGAAAAAAATAATAGATAAAGGGACACAGACACAAAGAAAGAAAAAGAAAAATCTATCTGTTGTTAAACAATACCAGATCATGCTTATTCATTATCAGACGGATTTTTCATTACCAAGTCGGCCCTGATCTGGTAGTGAAAAATACCAATTGTCAAGTTGCCCAACGTTTGGTGGGGGGCCCGGGGCCCAGGCCCCGTGGGCTCACCCCTGAGTCAAGTCCTGGGTGTGGCACCAGGGCATCATCGCCAAACTGGGGAGCCTGGGTGTGCGCGATGCCCTCCTGAACCTCATCCAGGATTGCCTCAATTGTAGGACTCTCAGAACGGTTGTAAACGGCCACACATCCAACCAATTCCCCATAATGGCTAGTGTTCCCCAAGGCAGGATACTCGGGCCTCTCCTCTGGAATGTATACTTCAACGACATCCTCCAACTCATCCCAGAGGCTAAAATATATGCGGATGACTGCACTCTGTCATTCTCCTGTGACAGAAGTGAGTGGCAGGACACAGTCTACCGCATCAACCAAGCACTAAAGAACATTGTGTCTTGGAGCAAAGGATGAGAAGTCACCCTGGCCCCTGACAAGAAGTCACAGCTCATGCTTATTTCCCGCAGGCAGGACCTAGTTGACTTGTCCCCACCGGATGTAGAGCTAGAGGGAAGAAAGCTTCTTTTACAGGACTCCATCAACATCCTCGGAGTAGAGTATGATACAGGCCTCTCGTTCACCAGCCATGCCAGGAAAGTGGCCAAGAATGCAGCCTGGAGACTGAACTGTGTCCACCAAGTGTCTCACCTGCTGGACGCCAAGGGAATGGCGGTGCTGTACAAGGCGTAAGTACGCTTTGTCATGGAGTATTCTCCACTTGCCTGGTCTTCATGCCCTCCCTCTTACCTGGCCACCCTAGACCGTGTCCAGGCCAGAGCTCAACGACTAGTGTGACTCAAAGCAGCCCCACACCAGCCTGCCCCCTTCCAACCCCTCCAGGTGCACAGAGACGTGGCAGGTCTGTGTGTGATGCACAAAGAGAGAGAGAGAGAGAGAGAGAGAGAGAGAGAGAGAGAGAGAGAGAGAGAGAGAGAGAGAGAGAGATTTCTAAAAGGGAAAAAATAGAGATACATTTGTCAAAAGAACATGCCGAGCATAATAACACAAATGTGAAACGTTTAGATCAATTAGATGATCCAATCCTGGAAAACAAATAAAACACAAATTTGTGGATGAATGTGGTATGTACTGCAAGAAAAGCAATGAGGAACGTGAGACAGAAAACATGGAGTCCATAGTGGAGTTAGGATCTGGAGAAGGAAAGGGATGTTGCCGTCATTTTGTATTATCTGTTCTTCATGAAGTGCACATATTAAAAGTTTTTGATGCAGTACCAAACATCATGATAAGCAAAATTTTAGGCACAGGCATGCAAAGTAACCATAAAAATGGCTGGCCAACTTTCCCTCATGCAGAGAGTCCCATGTACTCTATTAATGCCAAGTTTCCAAATTCAGAATACATTCCACCAGCGTCCTACGTGGGTTAGTCATATGACTATTTTTTTTTCTTTTACCCATTTCCTCTACGAACTGCTATCCCTTCTCCCTTGAGTAATATTACCGTACTGTCCTAAGCCGACGACCTGCCCTTAACCTCACAACACTCCAAAACTCAACAAGCAGCAGTACAGCTCCAACTCTACAATGCCTATCCGCTCGGCAGAACGACACTTTAGTCAAAACAAAATGACTACTTCACCAGCCAAATCATCCGTCACCCTCCCGACTCCCGACAAACATAAATCTCAATCACAACCTCGAGTTTTCTTGTTGAAACAATCTGTGTCACTGGAAATACACCCAAAATTTCCTCACATTCCAACAGAATCTGACATGACCTTTTCTCAAGAACAAGTAACAACAGTGCAATGGCTTGTCATAAATTATATGGGATGCCTTGAAAACAATCACTGGGACTGACTTCGGGTAACAGAAAGAATTGCTGAATTCTGTTTACAAACAGTTCAGTGATCAACAGCGAATTATGCTAATCCTGGCTAAGCTTCATCCTTACCAACACAGACTTGAAAAAGTTACAAAAACACAAAGCCGCAAGAATAATAAGAGAATGCAGTAAGTTCACAAATACTTATCACATACATTCAGAAACAGAAATACTTCCAATAATGGACAATGTGGATATGAAAGGCACAGAGTTCACCACTTCAGTTCAAAGTCCATCCCATCATTGTTTTCTTTTTAAGTTACATCACCCTCATAAACAACGAAACGGACAACTAAAAACTGCTGAACAATTCATAGGGGGTGCCGATACCCTCATTCACTTTCCACCCGACGTTGCACTTTGTATACACGTACATAAGAAAACTTCTTGCCAAATAGCATCCTTCACAAAAGCCAGCCATATATCCACTTCTCAGATATTGCCCAACGGAGAGATATAATTCCACCTAACCAGACTGCGACGCAACAGTCAATCTTCCTACTACAATACAGTATCAACAAAAAGTGCAGCTCAGTAATAGTCCACTGTCCACAATGCATTGCTACTTCATGTACCACACTATTACAACACAGATAGTCCAACTCTACTTCAAGAGAAGATATCTGGGACCACTCTGTTGAACTGGTCAGTTACCAGTCGTTGTCAACTCGGCTCGTTCCCCTTGAGCCTGGAGTTGCAACAACAACAACAACAACCCCTGACTACTGTCTCTTTACATTCCCCCATTTCGCTCTTCCATTATATATTTTCACAATCAGTATTCCTTGTCTTTCCTCCCATGTTGCAATATTCTCTCTCATGCTTGCCAAATGCATTTCGTCTAGGCCTTTCGCCTCCATTCCCATTACCCTCCTCCCTAACCCCGTTGACCATTACGTCTTTTATGTATAGTTTGATGTCACATAAAAGGTAGGTTATTGTAATGCATAACCGACTGAAACCTGCTTCGGTGTAACACGTTTGCGAAAAAACAAACAAACATAAAATCAGAGTCTAATATGAATCGTAAGCTGGATTTTGACATTTTATAAATACAGTATAGTTTCCTGTTAATGAACCCTGTATCGCTTTTATTTCGGATCTTGGAATACCCTTCATTATTAGTGTGAAGGTGGAAGGTGTCAGTTCACCATAATGAAGCAGCCTGCCTCTAGATGGCGATTGCAAATGTAGACAGCTTTAATTAACCTATGATATCACGTTATTGATACTTTGTGTCATTTAGGAACGTATCTAGTAAAATTTTTTACAAAGAAGGTGTCTCCTTAAGCAAAACTGAAGGGTGTCAGTTCCCTCCAAAATTAAACCATAAAATTTCAACCTCTTCTAATAATTTATAATAATTAAACAACACATCCTCAAAATTTCATAACTGAGCAAACTTCATGCATGAACATCTTAATATAGAAAAATTGGTAGTTAACATTTGAAAACATGGAAAAGAAGTGCAAGCTTAGGCCCAATTCACACTATAGGGTCTGCCGCACTCCGCTCATGGTCTGGTCAAATATCATTACATGCATTTCAGTGGAAGTATTCACACTGCCAATGACGGTCAAGGAATGCTCCACTCTCGCTCCGCTCACGATCCATTCAGAAGATATTTGCCCGGAACGAGAGTGGACCGTGAGCGGAGTGAACCGACAGTGTGAACACCCGCCACGGTCTCGCTCAGCTGCAGTCTTGATTCAGCCCTCGTACGGATGGATATTGCTGCTCTGAATCTCTTGGAAAGATGCCTTTCCTTCATGGTTCCAGACATAATGTAACACTGAAGGAATAAATGGTGATCCTCTGTACCTTTATCTTTTATTACCTTTCAGTCACGCTGAATGATTAATCTAAGTCACATCTTTCATTTACATTACCTTAGACACACAGCCAGGTTTTGCCTCAGAGCGATTGCTTCTCATGAATAATGTGTTTTCCTTTTTCAGGCCATCCTCAATTTTTTATAGAATTTTTTCAAATGTTCCTATGTTCATTCTAAAATAGCTGTGAAATATACTCTCATCATCAATCAGATGAGGAAACAGTGTATAGAATTCCTTTTCACTTTTCCTATCTTGCAAGATTGGATGTACCCACACTTTCTTTTCCGACTTTGTTTTCTTCTTGTTTCTTCTTCATCCAGTGCAATGACGATCATTGCCAACTCGGCTCGTGAAAAGACACACATCCTTCGTCAATGGTGGTGGCACTTCTACTGTTGAGGGAGACGGGATGACGGGACCGTGAGCGAAGCGAAAGCGGACCGGACGTGTGAATGCACCAGGACCGTGAGCAGAGCGAGAGTGGAGCGTGACTGGAGTGTGACCGTCCCTATGGTGTGAATAGGGCCTTAATGTGACGGTTTTAGAATGGGGTCAGCGTCATTCAAATTTGCTCGCGGTTGCACTTTTTCATTTTAGTAAAATTTAGGCTTCCCTAAAGTTTGTGGCTTCGTGAGTTTGAAATTTTGATAATTTAATATTATCCTTTGAATATACAGAACAGGTTGAAATATGATGCCCTACTCTTGTCCGTCTGCTATACGAAAGTGTAGTTTAACCTTTAGGAACGTTCAAAGAAGCCTGAATACTGATGGACTAGTTTTTGACGGAATTTGGCATTCCTCTGTTTGGCTGAAGAATAAAAATTTTTAAAGATAAAACCTTTCTATACTTTAGCCTTAGTTTTCGTAAGTTTTTGTTTGTTGGGGTAAGTCTAGAGATATCTGAGTCAGCAGTTTTATGGGCTAGGGCTGTTCTTAAATACACAGACTTAGGGTTAACGATAAAAGTAGACTGACAGGTGGATCGGTATACAGATAGATGAATGGATCAGATTAGTGGGTAGGTTGATAAATGGAGGGATATATAGCCTAAATATATGTGTGAGTAGTGACCACAAATGGCAGCTCTACCCACTAGCCTGGAAGTTGCCAAGCGTCCCTGGGTGCACCGCTCCCTAATGTGTATGAAGGTAATAAATTTTGCTGGACGCAAGCCCTTTCTGAGAGAGTCTGGCAGGAAACACATTGGCTGTTCTAGCGTTATCCTTTATGACAATATATCTAGCACTGTGCAATATCCTACATACAATGCCAGTGGAGCCTAATGGCCATCTTATTATCAGAACTACTGTAGTTTACCTGAGCATAATAACTAATGTAAGCAACCCCAGATATTACCGCAAAATGTTATTATCGTGAAGTGTTAGGCCAGTTTATCTCACTAATGCATTAGGGATGCAGTAACTCATTTAACACATGACAGTTCCGTCCATCTACCTGGCAGAAATTGGAGAAACATATACTGACGTTGGGGAGTGAGAGAGAGATGATAGAAGACTTGAAAGCAGGGAAGGAAAAGGGATATTATTTTTTTTATTTTCCTTAGCACTGGGAAAAGGGACAGTGGGGAGTATGAGAGTTTTCATGGTAAGTGCCTTTGCAGAGAGGTACAGTAGTCAGTGAGTAACCGAGTTTTTACAGTGGGGAGAGAAGGGGAAAAAATGCCCAGGGATGATTGAGAGAGCTTGTTTGCAGTACAGGATATTCATGGGGTTACAAACATTTGTAACCCAGTGAGTAGTAATGGATAGTTGAAAATTTTTTGAATTAAACAGCAGTGGTTAAAGCCAAACAGAACATAAGGCGACTTAATAACAACTGGACAGCTTTGGGACCACTTTGATGTTAAAATAGGCTTGAAGCAGAGGTGTGATTCTCTTTTGTTGTTCTGTGTAAATGGATCGAGGCATTGGGAAAGTCAAAGGAATGGCAACGTGAAGGCAGACTAGTGTGAAAATGAAAAGAAAGAAGTGTAGTAATAAATTATTCTCTTCTCTTTATGGGTAAAAAGGTGTTATTTTAAAATGAGGACATGGTTCTTGGAGGAATTTTGAAGTAACTCTGGAAAGGCACCTGGCCGATGAAATATAGGTGTGTAACGCACTACAAAAAACATTCTGTGAGACTGGATGGTTTGGTGATGGAATTTAAAGGAATTTTGCCTATTTACCAAGGCATGATAGCACGTGGCACTGATGAGGAAGTGAAGCCGTTGCGTTAGTCACGATAGTAATAACTGCTTTGACAGCATTTATGGAGGGCAGAAATGTGAGAATACACGTAAACAGAGCCATGCATGTTAGTATGCTGTAGTCAGTCTGACGGCTGTATGTGAAGGTCATGAGTTTTAGTAGAGAGGAGTTACCTAGGGAGATATTCATAAAAAACGAACACACAAGCTAGATGTTGAATTAAAAAACAGTAATTTCACACAAGGTTTTCAATCAGACTTCCATTTCTTTAAAGGCCATGTATCCTAAACCGTACAATAATTGGAGTGTGACTGAAGATTCCAAAACGCTGGGGACGATTTTCTGGGTAAATCAGAAAAAAAAAAACATAATTAATTAATTCCGAGTTTCTTTCCTAAGTCAAACAATCCCACATTTAGCCGAAAGCACTGCTATAAATTCTCATCCTTCCTCTCGACCACCACCCGGATCCACTGCCCCATTAAATAACCCAACATCATAACCCCACATCATAAATAGTTACAGGTACACTATTCAGTAACCGGCAGTTCCGTCCTCATCCTGCCCACTCAGCCGTCTAATGACCCTAAACACACAATCTCTCTCTCTCTCTCTCTCTCTCTCTCTCTCTCTCTTGGGTAATAGCTTCTTCCAGCTTCCCCCATCCACTACACCTAAACTCCGACATGAGATCTACACCACCGCCCCACCAGTACCCTCGATCACCACACACTCCAAAGAACTCAAGTGGCATCCCGTGACTTTCACGCATAAAACTTTACACTGCCTCATTCCCCTCTTGCTAAACGTTTGCTTCATCTGAGGGTTTTCCACTAATTACCATTATTATTTATTTTTATACATGTCAGACGCTGGGGATAAGTTTGGCATTCTGTTCCTTATGGGCGAGCATTCTTCCTACGTGCAGCACATCTTCAATTGTCACCCCGTCTGCGTTCATACCCAACCTTTTGTGGAATATATGCTAGGAAAGTCTCATGAGAGTATAAGCAGTGAACTCTTACGTCCTGCTGGTGGTTCTTGTGCAGGATCAGAAATGACTGCTTGCACGAGGTTTAAATTATCAAAATGTTACATACTCCTGCCTCGGCTCAAACCCGTCATTGTTTACAGCAGGTTAGTTCTATAAACAAGTAACCATCTTTGAACAAATGTTGTACAGATTGGCTCTTGTTTCTATTTTGATCACATACTGGCCATCCTAATAATAATATTACGCACATAATAGGATACAATTTTGTACCATTTGCACTCCCTCAAACATATGCCGCAAATCTAATCCTTCATACCCTAACCTGGAACCATTTCAACAACCCTCACAATATTTATCTCTGTCATCCCTACAGCAGTTTAACCCATGAAAACGAGTATGCCTTATGTGGAATGATTGTATGTTCATAACGGTGACAGCAACTATTAATAAGTGAAGTTTTCTTTCTGAAAATTTATAAGATGGTCAAATTGAACAAGAATGAGATAGCGCAACCCCTACGCCAATTCATTGGTAGGGAGATTATGTTACATTTAATATTTATATCAACTTAAAAGAGTCTATTCCACAACACTCGTGAATTCTCTAGATTACAGAAAACGAGGGTACACAGACCATCCAGTATTGAAGGACTACAGGATGAGGTGGTTTGGAACAGTGTCGGGATGCGGTCGCCATGGAAGAGAGTCAGCAATTTTCTGTATGGTTTCTCATGACTCTTTGTTGATGAGGGGAGAATCTTGATGACGAGAGAGAGAGAGAGAGAAAGAGAGGGGTGGGACTTAAAATACACGAAATTTTCAGCAAAAGAATATAAGCACAGAACTTCGTAAAATTTATTGACATTTAGAATTATTAGTCTCGGATAATTTTTAGCTAAGTATAACGAAATTTACGGCATTTCGGTGTTCATGGGTGCATTCACTTTAAATGCAAGAGATATTTACGTTGTACCCTATCATTTCACTAAGAAAGCCCATGGAAGTGGTGTGGATGGAATGAGCAGGTCTAGGGTAGTCTCCATAACGAAGGTACCCTGCCTTGTGAGGGATCCTTACTGAGTATTGACAAAAAAAGACGTTATCTGGGTTTACTCGTATTGCTGAAGCCATGCAACATCAACTAATCGCCCTTGGGATGAGTCGAAAGATCGTTGGCATGAGATATAAGTTTTGTCTAATGCCTGAATATCAACAGCCTCTTGTACTGGTCTTCTTACTGAACCATACGTTCTGATAAAAGAAACTGGACGTAGCCTGTGCTGTACTTATAAACCTGCCATGTGGAGACATTTCTGATGTTTTCATTGTAAAAATAACAGCTTGTAAGGAAGCGAGATATGGAAGTTAACCCTTACACCGCGGGCTTACTTTGCTTTTTCTTGCGGCTCCCGCGGGCATATTCGCGCTTCGATAGACTCTAAAAATATTTGCCAAAAATCAGTTATTAGTCCTAGAATATTAAAATAAAAAATGCTTATGGCACATACCTTCAGCTTTCTCCTGGGGTGTTTGTTGAGCCTTCGTCGAGTACCATAGGACTTCTGGAGACCTTTGAAGTTGGGTAACAAAGTCTCCACTTTACACTTCCCGACAACCCATAATATGATTACCACAGTCTGATATTATCACTAGAAACACTATTCTATGATTCTCAAATAGTCTGGAATCCATACTCCAAAAAAGAACACTGTGTAAGCAATGAAAATTACAAGGGTGTGTGACCTTCCCACTTGTGCTAGTTCGCCGCTGGTGTTCTGTCATTTATTATTCATAAAAACACTCACAGTTTATATTTCTATTACTATATAACACTTATATATATCTACAGTCTTTATCCATATGTTTCCTTCAATAATAGTAGTTTATTTTCACTGTAGGCATTCAATTTCTTTCAGTAAAATACGTAGCATTCACTTTCTCGTCCTGTATACTAGCATTGAGAGTGAATGTCACTTTCACCTTCAGTCTCATAACTCATAGTATTCATACATGCTAGAGTGAAACTTTCACTTTCATTACTCCTAGGGTATATACTCGTATTCTTCTAATACTACTCATTTTGCATTTCTATTTACGTTCTCT
This sequence comes from Coenobita brevimanus, assembly GCF_032717465.1. Lineage (NCBI taxonomy): Eukaryota > Metazoa > Arthropoda > Malacostraca > Decapoda > Coenobitidae > Coenobita > Coenobita brevimanus. The sequence goes on along the minus strand of NC_137008.1, from coordinate 20,824,200 downwards.
ATTTTATTTACGTTATTTGCATTTCTATTTTATTTACACTGTGTTATGCACTGTCACTTGAAGTAACTTATAAAACTATTTTCCACTGTTCACGAATATGTACATTCATTGCTTTCACTTGCTGTTTCCACATTATTTACTCATTATTTACAATTCCACTTGCACTGTTTTACTCAATAGAAAGATTGTAGTCACTCTTTTATCATTTGTCAGCCCTTTACCTCTTTCCACACGAGGTTTAGTAGGGTGTAAAGGTCACAGGGCCCTTTTCATGGGGCTGAAAAATGGCGGTAGTTAGCAGGAGCAAACAGACGTACCTTCACTTTGAAAGACGACAGTGAACTGATAGTGGTGGCCTCCTGCCGCCTGGCTTGGGTGAGTGCAATACTACCAACTTTAACCTTGTGAGACCTGCTAATATGTAGCAATGAAATGATTGGCAGGAAACCAAGACAATACATAATAAATTAGGTAGTTCCAGCTGAATGTAAATATCACTTAGGCTTCTCCCTTGGATAAAATCAGTGGAAAATTCCAGGGAAGACTTACTTAGCGTAGAATACAGTGTGGTGGCCTGCAATAATTAGGTAGTCCCAGGTGAATGTAAATATCACTTAGGCTTCTCCCTTCCTTTCTTATATATATTTTTATTACGAAAATAGATTATACAGCATATTTCAAGGGGAAATAAACAGCGAAAATTAGCGAACGAGTGCACGTGAGGTGTTGTCAGGTGATAATTAGCCAATTCCAGGTGTATGGCACTCTTACTTAGCTTATTTCTTTCTTGTATATATTATTTGGTATAAGAATAGGGCATAGGGCTTATTTCAATGGATGAAATCAGTGAAAAATTCCAGGGAAGATTTACTTAGCATAGCACGGCCGGTTTGGCAAGAGGATAGGATAATGGAGGGGAGGTAGGGAGGGGAGTCAAGAACGGGGAGAAATGGCTAAATTGTCAACAATGGATGGGAGTACAGATGAGATTAGGAGTGCTGACCAGTGTTGGACATAGGCAGTACTGATAGATGATACAAGCCACCACTTGAAAGCCCGGGTGAATTCAAAATAACACAGAATCACAAAAGTGACGCCCCACGGTATGATCTCTTGCTCCCAAGCGTCACGAAAGTGATGCCCCGCAGTTAAGGGGTTAATGAGGCTAAGACCTGACGGATTCGACTTATTTGTCTCTCTGGCAAGTAAACTGAAGTATAGCCATAAAGAAATAAATCTCCCCAGTATAACTTCAGAGGGTTTGGCCAGGATTCCTTTTGGATTGAATGGCGAGTTAAAGAGTGTCTGGACTGTTTCACTGGGCAAAATGTGCTGTACTGCCCCCTTCCTCTTTCCCTCCTTTTTCCTATCATTTGTTTTGGAAAGGAGACGACGACGACGATGATGGTGATGATGATGATGATGAACTGCATACAGTTAATGGAAACATAAACCATGGTGATGTGGTTTACTTATTAGGTGGTAGATCCTGGAAGGAGCAACACACACAGTAGGTTTCCATTAGTGCCTTCATGTACAGTAAAGCTTGCTTCCTGAAGCATTCATATATTTAAAGAAATAAGTTGGAAATAGATCATTATATCGTAATAATCATGAAAGTTAGGTAGCCATCCTTTCCTATCTGCCAACCTGAGGCAGTGCCTAATACACACTGGGGGCATCACCCCTTCTGCATTGATGGAACAGTGTGGAGACCTTCCTGTCATGGCCAATCCCCCTGGTTGGGAGCTCCGTGGTAGAGCAAGGCGTCGTGGATAAGAAGCACACCATATATAAACATTCATTGCGGTAAACAGTAAATCAATAAATTATTTTCTACAAATAATCTTATTGAAAAATAACCTCCTCTTTTCGATTGTCTAACTCAATTTATGATGGTCCCAAATGGTCCAGGGAGAGTCCAGCTGCTGCTCCAGGAATCCAGGGGAGCGTTGTGGGCATCACCAGGCCAGCTGCTCCTCACAAGTCTACACCATTACATTGTTAGTTAACATATATAGATTTTTATTTTTTGTTTTTATCGTTTTTCTTTGAGCCCCCCCTCCGAACCATTACATTTTCTTCCTTTTTTTTTTTATTAGTATTAGTTTTGTAGGCTAAGGATTCTAGTTCATCACCATGTCTTCATTTTCAATAAAAAAGAAATATTTAGTATTTTTTTATTTATATCCTAAATTTGGAAACATATTACGCAGCCCCAGTGGAGACAAACATTATCTAGCCCCAGTGGTCTAGGGTTAATGGAAATATATTTTAATATTACACCAGTTACCAACCAGGCATTGCTACTGTGCCTGAGGTGGAGACTTGAGTTAAATCTTTCAGACCGATGGCGTATGTTAGTATTATATTCTTGCTAATACCAGAGAATTTTTATTTTAAATGAACACCTAATAGTGGAGGAAGTACTTATTTGTACATCTGCCTCCTGGAGTTTGAAATTCTCAAAGGTGATGAGTTAATATTGGGGGTGGGGTTGCGATGGGTAGATCGAGAAAGACGTGGGACGAGATCATTAAGTATGCTCTCAGGGGACTGAGCAGGGAGGCTGCCATAGATCGAGCAGCATGGAGAGCCGGCATTAGGTGACCAAGGCCGACGCATCCAAGCATGTTGGAGCCTACAAAAAACGAAACGAACCAACTGCTTTGCACCTCATTCCTAAAAATGGTAAATCTAATTTAAACAAAGTTATGTGGTACATCATATCTACTTAATGAAAACATTGTCACTGTTTTATGCTTTTAACACCATTTATATGTTTGCACAGTTCAGTAATCCGTCACCATGAGCCCTTTACCTATTCAGTAAGTATTAAATCTGCTGTACAACTCCCCCCCCCCTCCCTCTCTCTGATACTCCCCTCCCGTCTCATGAATCACTACAAATGAGCCAAAGACTGGAGATCCGCAAGCAAGTTGTCCCTCCACAGAAAAATTAAATACAGGATACCCCTAATCATGAACAGTTCATTTGGAAATGTCCGATTTCTTTCTCTTTGATCGACTGGATGTCATAGGCAGACGAAAATACTGCTTAAGAAGATAGTTTCAGTGTTGACAAGTTGCATATGTGAGCAACTGAAAGTTTTTGTTAACTCTACAGTAAAGAATATGACAGAAAATGGTTGAGAATGAATTGCTTGTCGGGTGTTTCGCGCCCATGGTAAACGGTAAGGGGTACAATATAGTGTAGGAGTAGTTACCGGCATCGTGACAGTGGAAGGAAAGAGATGCAACACTGCAGCAAAGAGAGTGGTTGAAAGGAGTCGTCATTGCCAGGGAGGTGGTGAGATGAAATATCTGTACTTTTTCTTGTCGTCTAATCAAACATATTGTCACTACTAAAGTTTACAGGTTGGACAGCATATCTAGGAGCGGGCCTGTCAGTCTGTAAATCGCTGATTATTTTCGGAAACGAAGTGCTCCATTTGAGTCCATTATCAGGGTGTGTTCTATCATATCTGTCTAGAGTACTTTTGTACTTGTTACATCACAGCTTCAGATGAGGTATTTATAATTTCTTTCTTGCTAACTATTACACGCTACAGATGGTGATGATGGTATATGAAGAGGCATATTCTTATATTTTCCCCAAAACTTGGTGTACCAGGCTAAGAGTAAATTGGTGAACATTCAGAGCAATATCATGTTGACAGAGTTTCGGAAGAAAGAAGGAAGGTGGAAAAAAAAAAAAAAACTAAGTAAATACAATTACGGTCTGCGTTACATGGTGGACAGCAGAATATGGCAGAGGAAGGCATAAGGAATTAGGCAGATGAATCACGGCAGAGAATGAAATGCAGGGGGGGGGGGAGGGTAAGGCAATGGAGGAAGGAAAAGAAAACTAGAAAAAGTTACGCAGAAGTAGTATGGCAAGAGAAAGCAGAGGAAAGATAGGGAGTAAGTACAGAAGGCTTGAGTCAAGTTGAGACAGAAAGAGTAGATCAAGGAGATTAAAGCAGATGAAGCGTAGTAGCGGGATGTAGAGGGAGTAAGGCAGGGACAGGAAGAGAATATAAAGTATAGAGTGTTAGACAGAAGGTGTATTGAAGGAGAGGCAAGAGGAGTAAGACAAGGAGCGGCAGAGCTAGTAAAACATAAGTAAGGCCGAAAGAGAAGTAAGACACAGGAAGGAAGTGTTAGGTACGGGAAAGTGGAGGGAGTAAGGCAGAAGGAGCCTGACAGAAAAATGTAAAGCAAAGGAAGGTGGAGTAGGTACGAGTGGGCGAGTAAAAAGGAGGGAGTAAGACAGGGGTAAGAAGAGGTAGTAAAGAATGAGAGAATGATTTAAGATGATCTGATCGGATTTTTTTTTTTTTTCCGGTGGTGGACAGTATGATTATACCATGAAACGTTTTTGTTTGCTACCATTAGACTGACAGTCCTCTCGTAGTAAGCACATGAGAATCATTCTGGAATAGTCTTTGCGGTACGATATATATTTTTGTTTATTGGTACTGTCACCAAGCGATTTTACACCAACACGGAACCCTTCCCTCCCCCTAGCTTACAGAAGTGATAAGTATAATGAATGGCATTGGTAAGCTAGAAAAAAAAAGAAAAGAAAGCTGACTATGTGGTATTTGAAACGTTAAACCCAAAGAACCTACCGGACAACGACTTATCTCTCCATCTGTTAACTGATGCTGCATCTTCTCTCAGCAATGATTTCGCCTTCCACGACACACCACCGTCATTATAATAAAAGCATCACATTATATCTCCACCCAGTAGGAGCAAGGGGTGGTGTTTATGAGAGTCGTGGGAGGAAATGTAGTTGCCGAATAGGACAAACAAAACAACATGAGCAACAAGTATTTGTGGACCTCTGCGACTACAGAAATATGCAGTACCCTTGCCTCCCTCTCTTGTCCTCCCACTGCCGTGCCCCTCTTGCCCTGGCCTACCCTGCCCTGCCGTGGTCATCTCTTTCAGCCCTCATCCACCTGAGACTGACTAGTGCCTCGCGTTTAATCCCAGGCCGGGAATACTTGGTTCAGAACGATGTAAAATTGTGTAATTAAGCGCAACTCGTACTGGCGCTGTTTAAAAGACGACCCCAGCTCAGTGGGATGGCTTGTTTGTCTGATATATCATGCCATTCAGAATAATCTCTCTTGCTTTCCATGACAGTTTTCAAGCAGATTTTTCATAATGTTCTTTCATGTTGAATAAACTGTAGCAGTACCAAGATACAACGTATTTGAAAGTACTTTAGTCGAAACTACTAAAACAACCCAGCACAATAAAAATGCATTAGACTGCTGAAAGAAAAAAGTTATAACACATGGACAAGGATGCAGAATACAGTATATTAGTGTCACATAAATATCTGATTATTCACACAGTACTGTTCTGGAAGGAAACAGGTGTTGCACTTGACACTGAATAACAAGATACTGCAAATTTTTTGTTATTATCAGTATAATATTCTGTAATATACTCTGATAAACTTAACATTGATTATTATCTATCCTGTTCTTGTGACTGTGTAATGACATGACAGGTACTATTGATCAGGTAATTTGCTTCGTGCGGCACCGTATTTCCTAAACAATACCTTCCAATCTCGTTACTGAAATGAACTTATTCTAACTTGAACAAAGGTGTGTAACTTGCCCTTTCAACTCGCTGAAGCATTACTACTGCTCTGTCTCTTTTTTGTGGATTTGCACACTTCATTTATATTAAACACATTTCTCTAGAGAAAATAGCTAAAACTTTCTCCACCCACGTCATTATTTGTCTCTCACATTATCGGTAAGTGTTCGGTCTGCTGCAGAAGCACACTTTATATCCATGGCTTAACAGACATGCCGGTATATTCTTCTCCATTTCTATTAATCGGTCTACCATACGCCTTTCATATAATTTCATGTGATTTATTTCTGGGTAAATAATTTGATCTTGTTTACCTTAACACGAAGACACAATAACAGCCTTCTTAAATCCACTGGTATAATTACACACATCTAAGCTTTATGACATATATTTAACAATGGTTTCAACGCACTCCGGTACATTTCTAAACAGCATCTGTCACTTTTGCCAGTGTCATTGAGATTTATCCTTTAGGACATGTTTTATTCTCTCTCTCTCTCTCTCTCTCTCTCTCTCTCTCTCTCTCTCTCTCACACACACACACATTTACACTGTCTGATGGTCCAATCCCCGGTCACATCTCATTCTACGTTGCCATTCCTCCTGTCATGTTTCTCCACTCCATTAATATTTCCATTCAATCAAGAACTCATACCCTGACACTAAGTACTGTCAGTTCATCCCATCACTACCTCAGTTATCTCAGGTCGTATATTTACTTCCCTGTTATCAACATTTCACCTCTTAACACCTTTAATCAGATAAGATATTCTTTTTTTAATTCTTTCAACCTTCAGACAATCCTGTTAAAGTTAGGAGAAACATTTTTATCTGTGGCGTTAGATAAAGCATTCGTTGACCCTTTCGTTACATCAGTTCTTCCCTGTGAATAATAAAGACTTCTGGGGATAGCAAAAAGAAATCAATAGAATACATCACCTGACTGAAAAGATAAATGAGCTTATGCACTCAGTACCTCGTTCTGGAATTCACACTAGCCCCATTATAGTAAATATATATGCATTTTTTCTCACTCACTTGCCAAATCTTTCATCTCGTATTACATCTAAAGCTACATAGCCAAGAACCCAGCCACCTACCCAATGCTGTGTGTCTCAGCAGCACCATGATGGCTAGTTTCAACAGAAAGACAAACCGACAGTCGGAAAGACAACGCAACTTTAAATATACAGTAATATGAAGAGACTCAGAGAAGTGATTATCCAGAAGCGTTCATGTTTTCTTTGCTCTTGAAGCAAGGTGAAGCTCGTAACAGACTGCACTGATTAGTATGAAAAAAGTACTGTAGGTTCCCGGCGAGCCTGTAAATGTTCGCACATCCGGGTCGCGTCTGGAAAAATCTAAATTCAGTTCTCAGGAAACTCACACTCTCGGACAATTTTTCTTTCCTTTTCTTCCCCTCCTTGCTCTATCAGCAGTAGGCTGCAGCTGCACAGCTTGATGCATTTTTTTCGTTGCGTGTTATATTGCAAGAGAACATTGCAATTTAGTATACGCTGACTCCATGCCCTTTCCCCACTTCAGTCAAGTGTGGCATATATGTTACATTATTTTACCATGAACTTCTTTGATTTGATTCACTTCATTTTCCTTTACAATATGTTTAATGGCACATCTGTTGTATAAGAAAGAGACTTGTACCAATGTGTAAGAATATTTAAAGAAGATTCTGAGCACATTCTAGTCACTGACGCTCTTTAGGACGGAAGTAACAATTTTACTGCTAGGCGAAAATGTCGTTTTAAAAAGTAAGTATTTCTCTGCCTTTTATTTATTTATTTATTTTTTAAGTGAATTACATAATACAAGGCACCACACCGCTGTCAGTAACACTGTAAAATTCAGTAAGCAGTATATAAATTTACACCATTTCATAACAACTGTGTCACATATGCTGCTTTAGGCCATTGTGAGTACCCAACATAACTTCTGTGTATCAAGGACAAACTCGAAGGAATGCGGGTATGGAGATGAGGTTTGGCAAATGCGGCGTTACTCTTCTGAAGAATATCCATTCCAAACCAGAAGATAAGAGACAACTCCCTTGCAACTATTATTTTTGGCAATCTTTTTATTTCTTTTCTTTCTCCTTCTAGATCACCTGAGTGATCAAAACTGTGGTGCTACAGGAACCACAGGAGACAACATGATAAGGAAGTCCCCTGTGAAAAACCACACCAGAGATGAAAAATGAAAGCTGAGGAACAGCAGGTTTCACAGTAAAGAAGGACACTTTCGTTGCTTTATGCCGATGGATGGATATATCATTTATTACAATTGCATGAACTATGTATGCATTCCAGCCACATAGTGAGGTGAAGACATATTCAAAGAAAGGTAAAAACAACACTGGAGTTGACTGGTGACCCATCCACCTGTCCATCCACCCTACCCACCCACCTACCAATCTACCCAGCCCATCCATCACATGCTCACACGGCCAGCAAGTTTTGACCTCCACAAGATGACTTGCAACTTTACACACACACACACACACACACACACACACACACACACACACACACAAGCGAGCGCAGAAAGACGCACAACTGTTTTTATACCATGGGTGTAAAGAGAATGGAGGTGTTGATGGTGGTGAAAATGGTATATGTGAATAATACTGAGGTTGAAAGGAGGCATGATAAAGAAAAAGGTAAAATTATTCTAAGAAAACAGGGTATAAAAACTGATAAAGCCAGAGAACTGACACCCATCGGAATGACTTGGTCAACTGTGTTTAGGGGGACACAGCACGTGCTTCATCACCGTTTTCAGTTTAATATTCATTGAATTGACGCTGTTTTGCAGGTTCCTGTAAGCTGCATTTCTAAAGGAGTTATGTGCCTATGGTTAGGCTATAGCTGGAAGTTGGAGCAAGGAATCGTAGTGATTGAATAATGTGTGAATAAGTGTCTCACCCTCGTTCATGCTTTCTTTTTATTGTTTGAAACCCACCCGCATCCTATCCTGAGATATTAAAAAGGGCCATGGTGGTGATAATGATGATGATGATGATAGCAGTGTTATTATTATTATTATTATTATTATTATTATTATTAATTATTATGAGTGTGAGCTGTGGGAGGATATAAGGATCCAGTCAGTAGAGCCAGAGGCCGAGGCAGGACATGTGGGACACTGAGACCTGTCATAAGCCGCCAGAATGACACATAACTTCTCTCCGCACGAGTTGGTGCCGGCCATTACTCCCAAATTCATGGAGGACTCCACTTACGTGCCCAGGGTTTTCCCTCCATACGTGCCAGTGTTTGCCTGACTTTACTTGCATTAAGTTGCGTTGTCTCGTAGTCTTTTGTTGTTTAATTACGTCTTCCGTAGTCAAATGTATATCTAACTGGGAACGCTGTATACTCATTGATAAAATTTCTGCATTAAGGTACAATCTACAGTCGAGGGTTGTCCAACTGGGAGGGTAGGGGGTATTCACAGCGGGGGGTGCATAAACGCTCCGTAGAGGGCAATAATATTTTGTACATTTCCACCATCCTATCAGTTCTAGTCTGTGTCTAGTTTTATCATATTCTATTTCTGTCACGCCTGAAAAAAGAAACAAAAAGAAGAAAACGAAGTATGCACTACTCTCCTTGATACTGACTTTAGTAAACGAAGAGTTTAATAATTGTCCTTAAATATTATACGACCATGAATTATGGAAGACGAGTACATTGGGAATCAAGGACAGTAAATAATCAGTCAGGCTCATGTTCAATGAAGTCAAACTAAAAATTTGTAAGGCGAGGATGCGTATGTTTAGGTGTGGAAAAAAAAAAAAAAAAAAAAACACCCGGTTCTATTCCGTTTCTCACGAATTCTAGAATCGTGAGGTTGTAAGTAGGTTCTGCAGTTGATAAGGTCACCCAGTGTTGATCCAGTTTATACCAAAGTTGGTAGAAATGATGTGGGTCAGGTAAGTGATTTTTTTTTTTTTTCATGTAAGAACAATCGGTTGAAAGTGGAAGAAGTCAGATTTTCGGCTCTTAGACTTATTGGTGTGCCGTGGCGTTGCTCTTGGACTGATTTTTTTTTTTTTCCATCCCTGATTTTATCTCGTATTTTGTGTCAAGTCTTCCATAATGAGTACACACGATACACACGACTCTTTATATGAAATGGTAGTTGTTTTTAACGAATATTTAATCAGTGTTACATAAAAAACTTACATCGATAATGTATGGAATATTATGAATAAATGAAGGGAATTTGAAGGTTAGGATTCATTTGTTTTGGCTGTGCACATGCTGATAAAACATAGACGAGAGAGAGAGAGAGAGAGAGAGAGAGAGAGAGAGAGAGAGAGAGAGAGAGAGAGAGCAATAATCCACCATATGTATCTGCAATGGGTACCTGTAAATACAGAGTAAGAATGTTTACAGTTTCAAGTACACTCCAGCCGTATCGGTATTTATATTATAGTACACTAGCACAAATCCTGCTACTCACATCACCACCGTCACGATCACCGTTGATGTAATAGCTGGTGCATTTAGCTTTCCTGTGGCCAGTTATCAACACCAACAACTTAACTATCATCAGAAACATCACCATCACTGCATTAACCCTTGTCGGTATTCATATGACTGTTACAAGCATTACTATCATCATTACTTACACCAATATCAGTTACATCATGACGCTACACGCACCAACGCCACCACTGCCATCACTGCAGTTTTTGACCGGGCACTGAGTAGCCTACTAAAAAAAAAAAAAAAAAAAAAAAATGCACGCAACCACAGTAGATACTGACAAACATCAGGAAAGTGCTTATACACTACAGAATGCACAGAATACACAAATCAATCTTTGACCTTCACTTCTGACCTTGACCTCCGATTGGTTGTTCTCAAGATCCAATTGCTTGCCTGAAATTTCCCACCAAGTTTTGGTCTAATCTGGATTTTAAAAAGTAAAACTGTTCAAGTTGTTGGTGTCATATGACCTTGATCTTCAACCAATTATTTTAAAAAAATAGTTTTGGCTGACCCGCAACACTTCCATAATGTTTCATCCAAATCAGATAAGAGATATTTTATTTTGTTCACACACAACCTCTCACGACTCTATTTCCCTGTGACCTTGACCTTTGATTGATTAGTCTCTTAATCCATTTCTTCTTGCCTATCCATGAGCCATTATACAATGGTCCATCTAAATCAGATCAAAACTGTTAATTCACTTTACCTTTCACTTTGATAATTAACCTATTGTTTGTAGAAACAACAATTATTCCCCTGGACTACCTCTCATCCTTTCATCAAGTTCGGTTAAACCAGATTAAAACTGTTTGAAAATACTTGTTCTTAATCCTTTAACCGCGGGTGTCATTCCAGAATGACATTGACAAAACTGGACCAAACCGCGGGTGTCATTCTGGAATGATCGTGAATATTTTGAACACCGCGCATTTTCCTGGCGCGCAAAGTGTCTCACGCAAGAGTAGCTGTCGAGTTCTTTCACGCCAGCCATCCCACACCTCCCTCCTCCAACCCCGAGGGGGCCCCCCCCACCCCTGCCCTGACCTGCATCAGTCAGTATCTGTCCAGCTCTGTGCGTGAGAATGGCACTCCGTCCCGACTCATCGTCGCTCGCTTCCTCCTCTAAAGTGATTAGTGCTAGTGTTCCCTCTACCTCTACACCGGTAAGGGAACTGCCGACGGCGAGGCAGAAGGGGTTGAGCACTCCTGAAATTAGAACTGAGCTGGACAAAACAGTAAGTACTACTCTTGACTGTGGCAGTGAAAGTGACACACTCACAGCAAGCAGTGACGATTTGGCAGTGATTGGTGGTGAACCATTTTCCATTGATAGTGACAGTGATGAAAGTGATCGTGTTGTTTCCCCCCCACCACCCCCAACTTACTCTGGGAAAGGGAAGGCTCCTATGGGCAAATCTGGTATTGCACGTTGGAAGGGAGTGAAGCGCAGGCTCACGTCTCCCACACCAGGCCCTAGTAAGCATTTCCCATCAATTTCCCGTTCCCCTAGCCCTATTGCCCTCACATCATCATCATCATCTGCCATGCCCTCTCCTCAGTCTACATCATCTGAGGAGTACGAATTCCCAGAGCCTGCAAAGCGAGGGAAGGCAGGCCGTGCAGGCCGTGCAGGCAGGGCAGGCAGGCCTAGAACAAAGGGGATGTGTGGCAGTTGGAGGGCAAAGCTGGGCGATAAGCGAGGAGATAAGCGAGGTGATAAGCGGGGTAGAAAGGGTCAAGTTTCACCACGCACCAGGTCAGAAACCCCCCCGACTGCCCCCCGCTCAGCTCCCTCACCCTCGCCACCCCCCCACTCACCGCCCCCGCACTCACCCCCCTCCCCATTGCCTCCTGCCTCACCCCCCTCCCGCTCACCTCCTGCCTCACCTCCTGCCTCACCTATTGCCTCACCCATTGCCTCACCCATTGCCTCCACCTCAGCTCCTTCTCACGGGGAAACGAGTGCAATGCAACCTGCCACTGCCACTGAATCACCCACAGGGAAAGTGGATGCATTTGTTTGGTCTGACGGTGCAGATTTTCAGCCACACAATCCACCGTTTGATATGACAAATGCTGGAATACAGCCTGCCTTCCCATGCAACACAGGAGATGACTTTGTTGACTACTTCCTGGCCTTCATGGATGATGAAATCGTGCAGCATGTCAGCGATGAGACCAATAGGTATGCAGCTCAGTGTGCAGCAGAAGGGCTGGGACCTATTGGCTCACCAAAGCAAGTGTCGTGGTTGCCTGTCGGAATCAGAGAGCTGTATGTTTTTTTTGCCCTAATGTTTCTGATGCCCCATATAAAGAGACATGAGTTGGAGGAGTACTGGCTCATGGATGACATTACTACTATCCCAATATTCGGGAAGTATATGTCACGGGATCGGTTCCGACAGCTGCTTGGATACCTGCACTTCGCTGACAATGCAAACCCGTCTCAAACTGACCCTTTGTGGAAAGTGAGGGATTTTCTCAACAGGATTAGGGATCGATTTATGCGATTTTTCCGGCCTATGCAGAAAGTCGTCATAGACGAACCCCTGGTATTGTTCAGAGGACGTCTCAAATTCATGCAGTACATCCCCAGCAAACGCCACCGCTTTGGGATAAAGTTTTATTTGTGCGTGTGACTGTGAGACGGGGTATATCCTGGATTTTGTCATCTACTCGGCTAGTACAATGGATGTGAACAGGAAAGACCCCCTTGGCTTCTCTGGCTCCGTTGCAAAAGTGCTGATGGAGAGGTATTTTGGTGGTAATCATGTGCTGTACACAGACAATTACTACACAGCACCGAAACTCTCCAAATACCTTGCTGAACACGGCATTGGAACTGTTGGCACTGTACGGAGCTATAGGAAAGAGTGGCCAAGTTTTCCCGAAGCATCATCATCATCTAAGGGAGATGTTCACCTGAAGAAGTCAGACAAGCTTCTTGCGATCAGGTGGCATGACAAGAAGGTTGTGAATATGATCAGCACCATCCACAAGAGGGAATTGCAGAGAACTGGAAGGTCAACTACAGGACGGGATAGCCAATCATGAAGCCTGATGCCGTCAATGATTACAATGTCAATATGAGACTTGTTGATAAGTCTGATATGATGATTGGCGAAATCGACTGTCTCAGGAGAAACACCCGATGGTACAGGAAGGCTTGCCTGCACATGCTCGATATGTGCATGCTCAACGCCTTCATTCTCTACAAGACACAAGTCGGGGGCATAAGGCAACCATCACTGAGACAGTTTTCCAAGACTGTCGTGCAGCAGCTACTTGCACGATTTGGTCAGGTGACGGCATTGATCCCGAGGCGACACTCTGACACACAACCTGACCGTCTTGAGTGCCGCAATTACATGAGCCGGCACCAGCTTGTGAAATTACCTCTTACAGCAGGCGGCAGGTTGTCACAGGGCCGCTGCAGAATATGTTCTAACACCACACGGAGGCCTAGGACGAGAAAAATGAGCACACACCAGTGCCTGGAATGCCAAGTCACTCTATGTGTAACTCCGTGCTTTGCCGAGTACCACTCTCTGAGTAAATACTGAAAGTGGCAGTGATATACAGTGATGCGACAGTGACGTGCTTTGCCAATAAATGTATAATGGATAATGTAGTACGGTAATAAGGGATATTTTGCCTAGAAAAAAATGTAAATATTGGCCAGTATAATAAGTGATATTGTAATAAGAGAATCTGCGGCACTTGTGTAATTCTGCAGCACTTGTGTAATTCTGTGATGCGCCAGTGACGCAATGTAGTAATAAGTGTAGTGTAAATATAATGTATATTGCCCAGATTATATGTAAAATAATATTAGAAGTTAGAAAGAATGAAAAGATCGGATGAAACGTCAGTGAGCGGGTGCCGCCGCAGTGAAGTGAGGCACAGCCGCAGTGAAGAGCGGGCGAAGCCGCAGGGAAGTGCCTTTTACCTACCTCAGTGAACACAGAGTGGGTGTTTATCGTATGTACAGTGTTCATATATGTTTATATTACTATTATGAGAGAGTGGTTGGCATTTGGTACTGGTGTGTGGGGCGTAAAATAGTTATTTCACACCCCTCACTTCTAACGGCTCTCCCCGTCCTGTGAAAGTCAACAAAGTCATGAAACCTACATCAATGGAAAGCTGAAGGTTAGTACTTTCTAATGGTACCTTATTTTTTTCTCTAGCTTTATTCTGTGCAGAGTTATTAAGGTTTAAAGGTTTGTTTACATTTGGCTGAAACCCCCGCTGGAGAGGACAGTCAGACCAAAACAATACCCGCGGTTAAAGGGTTAATAAGTTGGCCCTTCACTTATCGACAATTATGTCACATCATCAGTCAGTCAGTCAGTGGCAGAGTGTGATGTTGGGATGCTTATCACCACCTATAAATCCCACTGTGTGATGTGTTTCTGTCTAGCACCTCTCACAATCAACACATCACGACGATTCATGTCTTTGTTGTTAGCAGCTGTAAAATTTAACTTACATCTTCATTTGGCTAATCAGTTAATCAGAGCAAAGCAAACTCTCCTCGTCTCTGCCCATTACACACAGACCGCCTTGTCTCCTCCTATACAGGAACTCTTTTTTCACCTAAATTTTTGCCACTATTTTTTTTTTTTACAATATTTTGGCACAGATTTTCGTCCTTTTGCATCTCATTTCACGTAGCTCTTTGGATGAAAGAAACGGTGATGAGTCTCTACACCGTTTCCACAGAATCTCTTCATGATTAGCATCATGTACTAATTCTTATCTATTGGCACATCTCAACAGTGAATATCGGGAGATGGCAGTTTTAAGCCAAGTTAGAATAAAAGAAATGTGATAAATTAATATTTTCAGACCTGTAGAACACCGAATAGTAAAGATTTTAATGAAAGCCAGCGCCACCAGTTCAAAAAGTGTTCAGAGCTGGGTAAATCATCAAGTGGAAGAACTAGTACAATCCAAAGTGCTTCCTCCCATTAAAGAGGCTGATAGGACGTTCTGAACCACAGCACATTTGTCTATACAGTCACAAAGAAATTAGTCTTTCTGCTGCAAGTACAGTAAAGGAAGTAACCAGTAGCCTCTCACTGCAGTAGTCATCGTCGGTTATTTTCTTCCAATATGACCAGGAATCTAGAACTAAACGGATATTAATTTGGTTCCCGAATCCTCGATATTCTTCTAAAGGGATCATTAAGTTTCTTCCTTCCTTACAAACAAAAACCTGACTGCCCATGAACTTCCATCGTTCATCTGAGGCAGTTACGAATATGGAATGCTCTGCAACTCGTTTGTGAGGGGGAGGCGGTGGCAGAATCGATAGAGAGGCTGGGGCAGGGAACAGTTTAAGGATTTGAATTTCATAAAAAGTAGACTTTTCTGATCTACCAGATGACCAGCCGACATGTAAAAATGCCCTCGCTAATACCAGTACACCAGTCCTGTATGAGACAGCCCTAGCAAGTATTCAATATGGATGGTAGGTGTTAGCCCCGAAGTGGTGACATGTGGTGATGTAGGAGGACTACTGGGCCCCAAGGAGGACTACATGGGCCCTGAAGCCTTTGCCCAGAGTCGGACAAGTTAAAAAAAAAAAAAAAAACTGCTTGCTGTGAGGTCAAGTGGAGGCAGTTGGAGACACTGGCAGTGCAAATATAACCTAATTTCCCCGTATCCTTCTGGCCTCACCTAACCACAAAGCCTCAACGCGGATATACTTTTTGCAGTAAGGATATCATGCAACGTAAAGTGTTTTGGACACAGGCAAGCAAGATTATGTGTACAATCTTGTTCATGTAGTTTTACAGTAAAGTACAGGCTTAAGCTTTGTATGTATTCTTGTTGATTTTCCTGGCTGGGGTAGCCAATTTTTTAAAAATGCATTCTGTAATCTATATAATGTGGGTTCAATGCATATCTACTGTACATCTGGGCAGATTTACCAAAAGATATAAAAACCGTCATTCGAGATGGATGGATTTATTCTCACGGATTCCTTCTCACACCTACAACTTTATCCTGTAAAGACCAGAATGATTTGGAAAAACTGTGTCGTTAAACTCTAAGTACACGACCGGAAGTTGCAGATATATTTGGAACACATGAGTGTAACTCGACAACATACATTTCCTTCCCAAAGAATCCGCTATTACACTCTTTCCTTCCCTTGCCCCTTATCCCCCACCTTCTGCCAGGGTCCCGCCAAGGGTGGTCGTCGCAGGACGGGTCAGACTGGAATGCAGCAATATGACTTTCCAAAGTTCTCCTCTGTCTGCGTTTCGTCTTCGCCTTAGTTATTCTCTTCCTTTGCCCCATGTCTTTCCATTTTCCTTCCCCTGACATTCTTCTGTTTCATTTTCTGTCCCCAGGTCTCTTGCCTCTTTTCTCCACTGCTATATTTTTCTCTTTTGGAACCAGAATCTTGTGAACACATTGACCAAGATCTCAGGTTCTGCTGCCTCATTGTATTCCATTTCTGTTGCTTTCCTAGTCTTCATATTATGCTTTCTCTCTTTTTCCCTCTATAACAGATATATTACAATTTCTACACAATACTAATGTGCACAATTTTCTACAGTATTTCCAACAATAATTTTCATGCTCCAGATTCGTTAGCACAAGAAAATCATATCAAACTCTTGAACTCTTATGAAACTTGAAATTTGCTGCAACCCCTATATCACATATTTTATGTTTTTGATGCCATGGAAATATGATCTTTATAATAGTGATGCGAATGGGAAGGGGATTGAGAGACGAAAGATTCGAAGCATTTAGCAGAATAACTGATTAGAGGAGAATCAAACGTCCTGGATCTTAACTAGTTCAATCAGATGATGCATTTTATTTTCTACTAGCAGGGGTACCCGGCGTTGCTGGGTTAAAAAGGCGAACACTCTAAACCAACTTGTTCTAGTTCAATCTTTGTTTCTACTCCAGAAGGACCATGTACCTCTTATGCTTTTGAAGAGAGATAATAAGAGGTTCAGGAACTTTCTATTTTTATTTCTATTCCACCTTAGACGATTCCTGTGCTGTTCCTCCATCACTTCCACCCTCTGACTTCATAATGGCTGACAATAAACTTTCTTCAACTAATGTATTTTCTGCCAACACTGGCCTCAGTACTAACAAGGCATATGGGCCTGAAGGGGTCCCTCCTATTTTCCTCAAGAACTGTGCTTCTGTGCTTACATCCTGCCTAGGTAAACTCTTTCGCCTTTGTCTCTCAATTTGTACCTCTCCTTCTTGCTGAGAGTTTGCTCTCATTCAGCCAGTCCCAAAGAAGGGTGACCATTCCCAACCCTCTGACTATCCTCCAATTGCTTTAACATCCTGTGTCTCAGTGTTCGAGTCTATTCTTAACAGAAAAATTTTAAGCATATTTCCTATCACAACCTTCATTCTGATCGTCAGTATGGGTTCCATCAGGGACGCTCCAGTGGCGATCTTCTCACTTCCCTTTCAGACTCCTGGTCATCCTCCTCTCGGGACTTTGGCGACAGCTTTACCATTGCACTTGACATCAAAGGCTTTCGATCGAGTCTGGCATAAATCTTTAATTTCCAAACTGCCCAATTACGGTTTCTATCCTCCTATCTGTGCCTTCATCTACAGCTTTCTTTCTGGTTGTTTTATAGCTGCTATTGTAGACGGCCGTCGTTCTTCTCCTAGATCTATCAATAGTGGCGTTCCTGAGGGCTCTGTCCTATCACAACTCTCTTCCTCTTATTCATCAATGACCTTCTAAGCTGAACATCTAATCCTATCCACTCATACTCTATGATTCCACCCTTCACCTTTCCATTCAGTTCCCGCAACATCCATCTCCGCAGTTACTTCAACAAACAAGGGACGAGACTATGGCACATTTAATATCTGAGTTGGCTCTTGTCTCTGACTGGGGTAAGAGTAATCTTGTTGTTTTTAATGCATCAAAGACTCAGTTCTTACACCTATCAACGTGACAAAATCTTCCACAGGAGTACCCACTAATGTTTAATAGTATCTAGCTCAATCCTGCATCATCCTTAAACATACTTGGGGTTTCATTCTCTCGGGATTTATCTTGGAAAGATCATTTTACATTCTTGTAAAATCAGCTATGCCGATTCAGTACCTTCTTTACCCCTGAACAATTGTTGACTTTATACACGGGTTTTATTCACCTCTTTGTAGAGTATAACTCTCATGTGTGAGGATGTTCCCCACATGCAGCTCTTTTGAATAGAGAGGAGTCAAAGGCTTTTTGTCTCATTAACTCTCCTCCTCTTACTGGCTCCCTTCAACATTTGTCTCTTCACCACACTGTTGCATCGTTATCTCGTTTCTATCACTGCTTCAGTGGTAACTGCTCCTCTGAACTGTCTGCTTGCATCCCTCCACCTATACAACGGGCGCGTAGCACCCGTCTAGCAACAGACTCTCGTCCCTTTTCTGTCCAGTTCTGTAATGCAAGAGTTAACCGTTACTTCCAGTCCTTCATTTATGCAACAGGTCATCTCAGGAGCTGCCTCTCTCTATCTGTATTTCCTACTTTCTATGATCTCCAGTCTTTCAAGTGCAGTGTGTCCAGGCATCTTGAAATGAACGGATCTTGGATTTGGCCGTATGTTTTTTGCTTTTTTTCTTGGAAGGAACAGTTTGCGGGTTCCTGGCCTTTGTTTCCTTCTTCCTTGCATTAAAAAAAAATTGTGTGCACTTGTTTACTATTACCGGTGACCTAAAATGACCTTGAAGGTCGACCTCACATAGCCTATGTCCTAACTGGAGGTCATGTGAGTCTCCACGCCAAAAATGGGCTGCAGGACACCCGACGTTGCCTGGACCAAAAAGGCAAACACTACACCTGTGACCTAAGATTACCCAGATCTGAATTTGGTCCGCCTAAAACCATCCTTGGGTCACCTTAATTTAGAATATATTTGGGTTTGGGGGTCTCTGGCCCTTGGTTTGAGCATGATTGAAGAACAAACAAACAAACAAACCACATGGCCCTTATAATGGTTATTGCTATCGCCAGACCATTTAACCCCTTAACCGTGGGGCATCACTTTCGTGACATTCGGGAGCAAGAGATCATACCGCGGGGCGTCACTTTTGTGATTCTGTGTTATTTTGAATTCGCCCGGGCTTTCAACTGGTGGCTTGTATCATCTATCAGTACTACCAGTGTCCAGCTATACTCAGTTCTGCTAATGTCACCTGTACTCCCATCCACTGTTGATAATTTGGCCATTTTTCTCCTGTCCTTGACTCCCCCCCTCCTTACCTCCCCTCCATTACCTTCTCCTCCCGTCTGACCAGCTGCGATGTGCTACACAAATCCTGGTGGATTTTTCCACTCATTATATCCATTGAAATGTGCCCTTTGCCCTATTCTTAAACAAAATAATATATAAAAGAAAGAGAAAAGATAATTGATACTGCCATACATGTGGAATGAGCTAATTATCACCTGGCAACACCTCACATGCACTCGTTTGCTAAATTTACCTGTTTATTTCCACTTGAAATATGCTGTATGATCTGTTCTTATAATAAAAATATATATAAGAAAGGGAGGGAGAAGCCTAAGTGATATTTACATTCACCTCGGACTACCTAATTTATTATGTATTGTCTAGATTTCCTGCCAATCATTTCATAGTGTATATATTAGCAGCTGTCACCACGCTGTCATTGGCAACCCTTCACTGCCCCTAGGCCTCAGTATTCAGTATATTGTCATCTTTCAAGGTGAAACCACTTCAGATTCGCACCTCTCCAATTCCGCCGCTTTTTAGCCCCATGTAAAGGGCCTTGAGACCTCCACCCCTACTAAACCTCGTGTGTAGGGGTAAAGGGCTAAGTGACTCTGCTGTGGAACGTGAACTGGCTAATGTGTCAATGATAATGATGGACAGTGACTACGATCTTTCTGGTGACTCTAAAACAGTGCAAGTGGAAATGTAAATATTGTGTAAAAAGCAAGTGAAAGCAATGAATGTAAATATAACTGAACAGTGGGAATTAGTTTTATAAGTTACTGCAAGTGACAGTGCATAACATAGTGTAAATAAAATAAAAATGTAAAAATTGTAAATAGAATAGAGAATGTAAATAGAAATGTAAATAAGTAGTAATATAAAAATACGAGTATATGTACTAGGAGGAATGAAAGTGAAAGTGAAAGTTTCGCTCTAGCATGTATGAATACTCGGAGTTTGAAAGTGAAAGTGACAGCTTTGCTCTCTATGCTAGTATGCAGTACGAGAAAGTGAGTGCCTGGAGTGAAAATAAACAACTAGTCTATCTGTCTATCTATCTATATAGGCTGCTTCCCCCAAGGAAAGGGAGGTAGCCAAGACAGGACGACACACTCCCCATTTACTCCTCCATTCAAACACATTCGTTAGCATCTTAGCCCCAAAGGGGTGAAAGGACAGATCCTCACCACACCACACTGCACAAGGGTCAACTGCGCAGGGCAATTAGTGACATCCGCAGCAGGGCCCTACAGCAGAGCTGGTTTACCCCTGCCACATCATAATAGAGCCATCCCATTACCCGCACCTGACCTGACTAGCTGATCAGACCAAATGTGGGAGATTGTCCCCTCAGGGCTGAGTCATCATTTATTCATTCACAATTTCTCTCCATTTATTTCTGTCACACACAGTCACTCTTCCTTGCTCAACAGACATCCTTCTCACATCCAGCACTCTCTTCACACTGTCCATCCATCTTATTGGTGGTCTCCCTCTCAGCCTTACACCTCTCACATGAGATCTAGTTATCTTTTTCACCAATCGCTCATTATCCATTCTCTCCATATGCCCAAACCATCGCAACACCCTCTGCTCAACTCTATCAGCCATCTCCCGAACAACTCCAGTTCTCCTTCGCACTTCATCATTTTGCACTCGATCCATACGCGGCACTCCACACATACACCTCAGACACCTCATCTCCATTACATTCAAACTTTTCCTCTCTGCTACACCCATATTCCATGTTTCAGCCCCATACAACTCAGTCGGTGCCACACACCCTCATACAGCCTTCCCTTTACATCCATTCTAAGTGAACGACATCTAAACACCTTTTTCATTCCTCCCAGCACCTTTCCTACTTCATTCATTCTAAACTTCACTTCTGCATCTATTCTTCCATCCACAGCAACATGTGACCCTAAATATTTAAAACACTCTACCTCCTCAAACAACTCACCATTCAAAACTATATTCATCCCCCTACCATCTACCAACCTCGTACACTTCATCACTTTACTCTTATTCTCATTTACTTTCAATTTCCTCCTTTCACACACCCTTCCAAACTCCTCTACCAACTGTCTCAATCTATCCTCTGAATCAGCCACCAGTGCAGTATCATCTGCAAACAGCAGCTGCTTCAGTTTCCACTCTCCATCATCAACATTCACCAGACTTAGACATTCCCCTAGCACTCTTGCATTCACCTCCCTTACAACACCATCCATATAAATATTAAACAACCAGGGCGACATCACACATCCCTGTCGCAGCCCCACTCTCACAGGAAACCAATCACTCAACATTTCCCACTCTTACGCACGCTCTACTATTTGCATAAAAACTCTTCACCCCTTTTAATAACCTACCATCAAGTCCATACAATCTTTAAACAGTCCACAAAGCCTCCCTGTCAGTTCTATCATACGCTTTCTCTAAATCCATGAATGCCCAAAACACATCTTTGCCTTTCGCTAAATACTTTTCACACACTTGTCTCACAGCAAACACCAGATCCACGCATCTTCTCCCTCTCCTAAAGCCACACTGCTCATCACCAATCACTCCCTCTGTACTCTCTCTAACTCTCATAATTAACACTCTACCATACACCTTACCTAGAACACTCAAGAGACTTATACCCCTATAACTAGTACATCTATACTTATCACCCTTGCCTTTATACAATGGGACCACACAAGCACTTGCCCAGTCAATTGGCACCATACCTTTCACAAAGCACACATTCAACAATCTTACTAACCAGTCTACAATAGTCTCTCTACCACCCTTCAGGCATTCCACAGCACACCCATCCATACCTGCAGCTTTCCCTGTTTTCATCTCCTGTACTGCCTTCTCCACTTCCTCCTTCGTGATCAAAGAATCGTTCAACTCACCCAACACATTTATTCCTTGCACCCTTCCATCCGCCACAATCTCAGCCACACTTTCCTCCTCTACACTTAACAATCTTTCAAAATACTCTGCCCATCTCTTCCTTACTGCATCCATCTCAATTAACATCCTTCCATCCTCTGCTTTTACTCGCTCTTCCTTCCCAGTCTCTCCCTTTTGCACCCTTTTCACCTTCTTCCAGAACATTTTCTTATTCTGTTGAAAATTCTAAGTCAGCCGCCTACCCCATCTCTCATCTGCTGCCACTTTAGCATCACGCACAGCCCTTCTCGCCCTATTCCTCTTTTCCTTATACCTCTCATATGACCCCTCATCCTTCCTCTGCAGCCATGCTTCATATCAAAGTCTCTTCTCAGCCACAGCCATACTTACTTCCTCGCACTACCGTTCACTTCCTTTTCTTACACCACCACCCACACATCTCATACCACGCACCTCTTCTGCATGCCCCACCATAGCACTCTTAAACAACTGCCATTCCTCCCCCACACTGCCATTTTCCTGATCTTTCACTGCATTCCACTCATCTTTCAATTTCCCCTGATACTCTATCATTTTCTCTCTTTTATCCAACTCACTCACTTTCAAAACCTCCCTGCCACACCTAACCCTCCTAGGTCTCACCAATCTCTTACCAACTCTTAACTTTCCCTCCACCAGGTAGTGGTCAGACATACCTTCACCCTCCCCGCCCAGAACTCTCACATCCAACAAAATTCCTATTACATTCCTGGACACAACCACATAGTCCATCAAAGCTCTATCAACAACCCTTCCACCCTCCTGTCTCACCCATGTATACTTATAAATATCTTTCTTCTCAAACAGCGTATTTCCAATCACCGTCTCTCGCTCAACGCACATCCCTATCATTCGTTCCCCATTTTCATTTCTTCCAGGCACACCATGCATACCAATTAAACCTTCAAATGCTTCATTTCCCACTCTAGCATTCAGATCTCCCATTATTACCACATTCACATTCGCTCCAAAACTCTGCAGACACTCATCAACATCATCCCGGAAAGACTCCCTCTCTTCTTCATCCCCTTCACTACCAGGCCAATTTGCACTCGCAAACACCCACAACTCACGTTCAATTTTCGCTTTCACCCACATCAGTCTCGATGACACCTCCTTTCATTCAATCACACACTGCTGTACTTCTGGACTCACTAACAAGGCCACACCTTCTCTTGCCCTTCCTCTATCAACACCTGACAATCTTCCATTCACACTTCCAAACATAGACTCCCCCTTCCCTTTCATCTTCATTTCACTCAAAGCTAACACATCCAACTTCCTTATCACAAACTTTCTCCCAGTCTCCTCCCTTTTAGCCTCAATCGTACTACATCCACGCACATTCATAGACCCAGTCTTCAGGGTATGGGGATAACTCCATCCCCCATCCCTTTCTCTAGCCTGTCTCTTTTTAGGAACTAAAAAACAGAGGAGGGGGTCCCTAGTTCCCTCACCCCGCCCCTTTTAGTTGCCTTTTACGACATGCAGGGAATACGGTGGCAGTATTCTTCCTAACACAACCTGGCCACAGAGTAGTAGTACCACCCCATAGTGTGGCCAGATACCGCCACCGGGGAGGGGGGGGGACAACTAGTACTGAAAGAAGCTCATAGATAAATATTGTATATATAAATAAGTGTAATAAAGTACTAGGAATATAAAGTGTGAGTGTGTTTATAAATAATAAATGACAGCTCCGCCTCAGAATACCATCGGGGAACGAGCACGGGAGGAAAGCTCGTATGCGCTCGTAATTTATATTGCTTTCACAGTGTTATTTTTTTGGAAAATGGATTCCAAACTAATTGAAATTAATAGAATAGTGTTTGTTGTTATAATATCAGGCAGTGGTAACCATATTACGGGGTATTGGGAAGTGTAAAGTGGAGATTTCGTTGCCCAGCTTCAGAAGTCTCCATAAGTCCTACGATTGTCGATGAAGGCTCAACAAACATCCCAGGGGAAAGCTGAAGGTATGTGCCATAGGCATATATAATTTAATATTCTAGGACTAATAACTGATTTTTGGCAAATATTATTAAAAAGTCAGTTGGAGCGCGAATATCCTCGCGGGACGCGCAAGGAATGCAAAAACATCCCCGCCGTGTAGGGCTTAATGACCGAATTTATAACCAACGGCACCAGCACTCTAGTTTCATCACAAATACTTTACTTAAAATTACCCAAGGATACCATCCTTCTGTGGACGACATGGTATCCAGATGCACACTGTGTAAACGCTGCAGTTTAATTTGTATTCCTGGATGCAACTTGACCGAACCTAATAAACCTTCCAAACAAACATCCACATCTACTTTGTTACCTAATTATGGGAAAGAGAAGATCGATTAGGAAGGGCAGGAAACAAGGAAAAATATAATAGGAGGATGTTCTCGAATAAGGAGTTTGAAACTTAAGAGAAAAATTTTGGTAACTCTTGTAACTGACTTCCAAATGCAAAGGAAACCAGGACCTTTATTACTGGGTTTATTTTTTTTCTCGGTACTTTACCCCATCATTCTGTATCCGTTTCTCTAGTCTTAGTTCTGCAGTGGGCTTCTCTGAGGTGAATGAAGTCTTATGGTTCTGGCCCAAATAGATGACAGATATCTCACTTCCAGCTCAATCATTTAAATAAAACAGTTTTTAGTCAGTTGTATTGGTTATTTATTCATTTATTTATTTTACCGATTTAGAGTTTTCCGAGTACGGTGCGATCGTGTGGCTTAAGCAGGAAATAATTTAAAATGAGTAGTTTCCTGTAAGCCAAGAAACCATTTATAACGCTGGGTGGTAACGACATAACCAAACCATACGTGCTCCCTACGTGTCAGCAAGTGGGTTGGTGGAGGGTTAGTGTCTCTCCCCGTAAAACAAATAACTCAAAGTCAAATGGCCACCCCGTACGGCATTATGGCGTCTGGCAATAGACAGGTAGATAGACTTGCAAGGTAGAAACAAACAGTTACGGTGGGCAAGCAGTGCCTAAATGCTGGTGGCATGAGTGTGAGAGAGGTGACCCGCAGCACCTCCGTTTGATGACCCACCACGAAATCCATGACTCATGAATCTCAAGAAACAGAGTGAATTGTCTAAGTCCTAAGTCGCATACATCAATAATTTGAAATATTTGGGTGGGAAGGGAGAGAGATGTATAACAACTGAAACTACCTGGGAGGAGAAACTAAGAAGGGCTCTGAGGGAGGGATGGAACGATTGGGAAGAGGGAAACGAGAGGGAAGAGAGGAAGGAAGAAGAGAGAGGGCATTAGGGAAGCTATTTATAGAGTGGGAGCCAACATAAGAGGATTTGGGAAGGATGGAATTTACTTAGAGGGAGGGAAGTGAGAGAGTTGTAGATACACGAGTGGAATGGAAATTGTTAAAACCGTTTCGGTACACGAGTGGAATGGAAATTGTTAAAACCGTTTCATTATGTTTCATCTTCTTCTGTCTTTTTCCTACTACAGTTTGATGGTAATATTCAGAGCTTAGGAGAGACCCTTTGTTGTGATCTGTTAATAAACAATATATGTTAACGTCCAGCACAACAGGAGGTTTGTCCTAAAGTAAATTAAGTTTTCTGGCAGTAGCAAGAATAAGATAAAGACGCCATGATAGTGATGGAGAGTGAAGCAAGATAAGGGACAGGATGATGAATGCTGGAGTGATAGGACATGGCGTGAAGATTTAGTTATACACTAAGAGAAGTGGTTCGGAAATAGTGCAGAACAGGTGATGCTACATAGCGATGGTGTAGCTACTCTCTCGGCCTAGTTTAACTGGCAATTAAGAAACCCATATGATATTCTAGAACACAACACAGAACCATTGGTTTACACCACCAAAAAGTGACCAGTAAAAATAAAAATGACATGTAGCGTAAACCATAACGTGCTGATAGTTGTTTATATTTATGCATTTCCAAATACACTATACTTCAGCAGGTCAGTGCGTGTAACTGAAGGTGTTCCATTAACCCTTTCAGCATCAATGATTCATGCTGAGAATGATCTCTCTTAATGACAAAGGTCTCCCCTAAAGAAAATAAAAATGTTTGACAGTAACGTGAACAAAATATAAAATATGTCGTGAAGGAGTTAAGATGGTTGCCAGGCAGCTCGTCGGTATTTGTAACCCTATAACGTCCTGTGCAACAGGAAAAATGTCAACGTGTAACGAAATGACTCAAGATTCATTAAGAGATATTGCTATTGTTACTTGTAATTTTGTCATGGGTACCACCCGTGCTTGTGTGAGTTTGGTAAGTTGATAGCTCAGTGTCAGGCTAATGTTAATGCCGTGTTAACAATTGTGTAAGCTACAACACCTTCCTCTTCCCACCGTGCACCATATCCTCGTGGCGACTGCTGAGTCATACAAGTTTTGTAAATTTAGAATAAATAAATAAATAAATAAACATCATACAGTTTTTCTGGCTATGAGGCGCGGACCGCAGATAGTTGTAGAATAGGAGGCACAATGCATTTGGGATATGCCCATACCTGCTATGCAGCCAAAGGAGCTGCAGCCTATAATCTTGATGAATATATGCGCCTTAATGCTGTACTGCACACTAACAGTGTAAAACAGAATATCAATATCATCGTTCACACAATATATATACTGTACCTGTATACCTTAAAGCAAAATAATAGAGAAACTTCACAAAAACATCGGCATGTTAAAAGAACTGATATACCTGACCTCGTAATATGTAGCCACGTTCGAGTCTCGACGACTGTACAACAGATCGTTTGTTTATTGCTTGTCTCAGATTTGCATCCACCTTGTTAAGCTATATGATCTTTTCACCGGGAGATGTGAAGGTGCAAATCCGTCCTTTATCATATAAACGATTAACTTACCCCTTAGCTCGTCGCTTTTCACTACCTATTTACTATCCTCCCTACATTCCTTATTACCTACTCACTTTCCTACCTACCGTATATTGCAGCTACCTACCCACCTACATATTTGCCCACCTATTTACCCACCTTATCTCCAGGTTCCCTGCATACCCACTTCCCTCTCTACCTACTTAGTCCCCGTCTACTTGCCTACGTATCTTCCCGCTTAGCATCCTGCCTGCCTGCCTCGCATCATACCTACCTCCCTTTCTGCCCACTTGCCTATTTCCTACCTACGGTCTTACCTATCTTCCTGTCAGTCTCCCAGTCTTCATAACTACATACCAACTTACTTAGCTGCCAACTTCCTGGATATAATGTAGTGCTAAGTACCCTATTTCCGGCAGTATGCAAGTGTCTCGTGAGTTTCATCAACATTGCGAAGACAACATAAATTAATGAATTTTCTGTGTTCTTTCAAAATATAATATTTTACAACAGTACTCATGTAAATGTTGCTGCATGCTGTGTTGCCTCACTGTGCTCTTGGGACTGACCTGAGCGTCATTACCACCAAAGAGAGAACACACTGTCAGCTTAAGAGGACTGATTTGACACGGCAATTGCAAACTAATAAATAAATAATAATAAAGCATAATTATAACACATATAGCGCGAACGTCAATTGGTTCAGGAGATATCACTCCCAGAAAAGTGTTACTGACACTCGGACCCACATAAACACGCACGCACGCACGGAAAGACCAACCACTTGCTTCCACCTGCATCATAGGTGGGCGGAAACATAATTAGATCGACATCTATAACCGTTTTCGTGAAAGAAACAAACAAACGCACAGACAAACACATACAGAAAATGACTTTAATATCTGTCTATCTATCTATCTATCTATCAATGTGTATATAAGTAAACAAAGACTGAGAATCGGTGCGTGAACATTCTCGGTTATGTTTTTAATCAGAAAGTGGCTGGAGGAAGAAAGTTTTGTGGCATATGTAACAGGATAGTGAGAAGGTGATGTAAAATACTCCAAAAGATAAGGAAAGATTTTAAGATGTCTCATCCATTCTATGCAGGGAAGTAGGGCACAGTGGAATTCTTTCTCTTAACCTTCTTTAATTTATTTTCCTGTATACACTGAGCTGTATAGCCATTGGCACCGGAGACTTCGTTTCACCAATTTCTTTGCGATTAAAGTTGTATATTACCCATCACCGTTCGCTTGTACGAGTAGGAGTATGTCTCTGCGTTATTATATTTTGTATGAGTACCACAAATGACCGTTGTGAAGGTTTGAGATGCAGAGTAAACCGATGACAAAGGGGCATTTTGTCGTCACAAAAGACAAAATTATATATTAATGCCTTAGGGGCAAAGAGTGTAAAATTGAACTATTTGATAGATTTAGAATGAGAACAGTATACAACGCAGTGGCATCACCAATACTTTTCCAGCCAACACACACACACACACACACACACACACACACACACACACAGGCATATATATATATATATATATATATATATATATATATATATATATATATATATATATATATATATATACAGAGAGAGAGAGAGAGAGAGAGAGAGAGAGACAGACAGACAGACAGACAGACAGATATAGATATGGATATAGACATAGATATAAATACATATATAGATAGATATAGATATAGATAGATAGATATAGGTATAGATACAGATATAGATATAAATACATGCATACTGTACATAGAGAGAGAGAGAGAGAGAGAGAGAGAGAGAGAGAGAGAGAGGGGCATAGGAGGAATGATCAAAACGTTCGGCGAATAGTGCTGCTAAAAATCAGTGAGTTGAAGTATGTGAGGGTTGTTGGCGATTGTTATATGGTCCATCTTTCAAGCTGCCACCAGCCAACTGACACCACAACGGCACAGGCCAGTATGCAGCGGCAACACATACAGTGAGGTGATGTCTGTTGCATCTGACGCATTCGGGGAAATGCCACAGTTTGAGCAACTTGCAGTATCCAGTCATTACTGGCTGGGAAAAACATTCTGCTCGTGCCGCATCCACCTTATTCACCCGACTTGGCTCCTTGTGACTTCTGGTTGTTCCCGAAACTGAAGCGCAAGATGAAAAGGAGTAGTTATGAAACGGTTGAAGACATCCAATCCAAGTCGACAAGCCTTCTGAAGGAGATCAGAAAGGAGAACTTCCAACAATGTTTCAGGCAATGACAGGAATGATGGAACAAGTGTGTGTGTGTGTGTGTGTGTGTGTGTGTGTGTACAGAAGGGGAGTACTTTGAAGGGGTGGTCTATATTATGCACCTAATGTTCAATAAAATACGTTATTTTAACATTCACCGAACTTTTTGATTACTCCTCCTACGTACTTTATATATATATATATATATATATATATATATATATATATATATATATATATATATATATATATATATACAGAGAGAGAGAGAGAGAGAGAGAGATTATATATATATATACATATATATATATATATATATATATATATATATATATATATTGTTACATAGCCTATGATTTCATCATCCTTTGTATAATTCTAATGTACAGTATGCTGCATGTTTGATCACGATTCGCCACGTGGCTTCCATAGTGACCAGGCTTGCGTGTTCTACCTCACTCCCCCCTTCTCCCCCTTATAGTAGAGTAAGTCGTTCTTTCTGTTGTTCAGAGCAGGAGTGTCAACTCTTCGTCCTCTATGCCTTCATTTGCACGTCCTTCTTACAAGTTGAATCAAGCTCTGCCGGCCCCCTATATAGAGCTCAGTCTCTGCATTAGTTGCCACTTAGATCTACTCCTCATTCTGTTCACATCTCTGTCCTCCCCTGTACAGTATATTATTATTTTTGTGAGTGCTCAGGAAGTCTCCAACCATCTAGCTGCTGTATAATTTGAGTATAAGTGTTATTACCATTTTTCTTGTACTGTATAGCATAAGGCGTTATTTCGTAAGCCTGGTAATGTTTTTACTGTCAGCCAGTATTAGTAATATTTTGTATCTGTAATAATATTATATCTTGCTTTAACTGAGCATTATCCGGTTTTCTCATTTTATCAGGGCTGATCTAGATAAATTTGCTCTTGCTAAATTCGTGTTAATAGAGGCTATTGCAGTTAACCATATATGTAACCTGTTTTGCCATTACATTATCCTTATGAGTCCTGAATGTTTAGTTGTTAGTTTGAGCATTAAACTTTAACTTGTAATTTTACCTAAGTCTTTTGTTTTGAACCTGGAACTTTGCGGGACAGTAGTGATTTTAGTATTCTCACTTGAAGTGTTCATTATCTCTCTCTCTTCCGTAACATAAATTTGGCGACCTCTTGTCAGGATATTCAGGATATTATCATAAGGATATTGCTTGATATTTTGTGACTGTGATTTATTCATGATGTCTACTATTACTACTCTTGATGAAGCCAAAGATTTTTTGTCAAATGTGCAAACAGTGTGTGATGTAGAAAACAGAACAAAGAATGAACTAATGAACTTAAGCTTGTTGCTCAACAATTGGGAATTGCTGTTTGCTCTCATCATTCTAAAGATCAAATTGTTGGCATGATTAATAAAAGCTTGTTTAATGTAACTCCTCCAGATGAGCAAACGCAGATTGAAATAGCTAAGTTACAGCTAGCCGTGCAGGAGGCTTGTGCTAAGGAGGCTGAGTTTCAGGTTCGTGCTAAGGAGGCTGAGTATCAGGCACGTGCTAAGGGGGCTGAGTCTCAGGCTCGTATTCAGGAGGCACAGGCACAGGCTCAGGCACAAATTGAACTTGCTAGGATTCAGGCAGACCATGAGTATCGCATGAAACAAGGTGGAACTGGATCATCTAGCTCTGATGATTTTGATGTGGCTAAAAACGTTAAACTTGTCCCCCCTTTTAATGAATCTGATTTAACAAAGTATTTTCAGTTGTTTGAGAGGGTAGCTACAGGTTTTAATTGGCCCAAAAAGTATTGGCCAGTACTCCTTCAGAGTGTTCTCACCGGTAAAGCTCAAGTAACTTATGCATCTTTGCCTCAGGATCAATCTGATAATTATGATGTAGTTAAGAGCTTGATTCTTAAGGCCTATGAGCTTGTTCCTGAAGCCTATAGAGTAAAATATAGGACAACTTATAAGCAAGATAGGCAATCCCATGTTGAGTGTGCAAAAATCAAAGAAGATCTGTTGGAGCAGTGGTTAAATTCTAAGAATGTAAATTCTGATTTTGGTAAATTTAAGCGGATGATTTAGCTGGAGGACTTCAAAAGGTGTATTAATAAAGATGTAAGCCTATATCTTGATGAGAAAAGAATAGATAATTTGTCTGAGAGTTCCCAGAATTCTTTAACCGAGTTAACTGAACCTGCTTTGAGGGGTAAATTAAATTCTCATGATGAAGCTCCTCTTTTGAGCAGTAACGTGGGTAACACTCTCAAGAGTTCATGTGCTAATTTCCTGTCTGATGGTTTTGTCAGTCCTCTGGACGGTAATGACAGGAAATCAGTTAAAATATATCGTGATACAGGTGCTTGACAATCCCTTATGCTGACCAGTGTTCTGGGCTCTAATGTTCATTCCTCTAATGAAACTGTAATCTTACAAGGTGTAGGGAATAATTACTTCTCTGTCCCTCTGTGCAGAGTGAATTTAGAGTCTGGTTTTGTTGATGGTTCCGTTATGGTTGGGTTGGTTGAGACACTCTCAATGTCAGGGGTAACTTTCTTACTTGGAAATGATATTGGTGGAAGTCAAGTGTATCCAGCTCCTCAGTTGTCTAGTGAACCAGTGACTGCGACCCAGGATTGTGATATCACTGATATGTTCTCTGCATGTGCTGTCACTACAGTAGGGCTAAGTCTAAAGTTACTAGTGACTTAGAGGATAATGATGATGATGATGATGATGTTATCCTAGCTGACACTTTTCTTGCTAATTTGGACCACTCACCAGATGAGGCAGTACCCCGTAGTGTTGATAATTTGTCTCGTCAAGAGTTGGTTGAATTGCAGGTTGCTGACCCTGAGTTGAAAGGTCTAGCTAACTCTGCTTCCAGTGAGGAAGAGTCAGCTGGTGCTTCTACTTGTTATTATATAAAGTCAGGAGTACTTATGAGAAAGTGGAGACCCCCAACAGCATCAGCCGACTGTGAATGGGAGGTTTTACATGAAGTTGTCATCCCATCCCTCGTGTTTGTAGGCAGGATATCATTAGAGTGGCTCATGATTCCAGTTTGGCAGGACACCTTGGAGTGAGGAAGACTGTGGCACGCATTTTGAAACACTTCTACTGGCCAGGTATCTTCAGAGATGTTTCCTGGTATTGTAAGTCTTGTCACACCTGTTAAGGTGTGGGGAAGTGTAATCAGACCGAAAAGGTTGCACCTCTAGTTCCCATTCCTCCTTTTGAGGCGCCATTGACCCGTGTGTTGGTGGATATTGTGGGCCCTCTTCCTAAGACTTCTTCAGGATTTTTTTATGTGTTGACCGTGATTGATATGGCTACTCGTTATCCTGAAGCCATTCCACTTAGAAATATCTCAGCAAAGAACGTGGTTAAGGAAATGCTAGGGTTCTTCACCAAGTTTGGTCTGCCCAAGGAGGTACAGTCAGACCAGGGAAGTAATTTCATGTCAAATGTTTTCCAGCAGTCTCTGAAAGAGTTGGGCATCACCCAGATCATATATATATATATATATATATATATATATATATATATATATATATATATATATATATATATATATATATATATGTATATATATATATATATATATTTATATATAGATTTATATATATATATATATTTATATATATATATATATATTTATATATATATAATGAAATTTAACTAAATATTAAAAATGTTTCATTACAACATTACATTATTTTATGCTATTTATGGTATGACCGTGTATTCTATAATATGACTACCTGGCAGTTTTACAGGACAGCTAACTGCCCTTCCAACATACTTTCCTGTGTATATCATCGCAAGCAGTGACTGTTACAAACAACCGATTTTGTAAGTATATAGGCTGCTTCTGAGATAAGACAAAATAACAAGAAACACGCTCTTCTTACTGCAAAACAAGACATGGCCACACACACACACTTTGAACACGCACGTCCAACACATCACTACACCACAACGCCCATAAACACGCCCACACATTTCTACTCTCTTACACTCCATACCTGCACCGCCTCTTTGCTACTAGAGTTATTCTCCCACCTTAATGATCCTTTGGTGTTAGGCCTAATGCCCTATTAAGAAAAAAAAATATCGTGGGGTTTCGATAATAAAATATCCTCTGATTTGTTAATAGTTACTATTAAGAAGCAAAGTCTTACAGCTTTTTTTTTTTTTTTTGTGTCCGACTCTGGGCATAGGCTTCACAGCCTGGTATCAAGGCCCAGCAGTCCTCCTACATACCATACACCTCTACATGTCACCATTTCGGCGCTAACACCCACCGTCCATATTGAATACATGCTAGGGCTGTCTCATACAGGACTTGTGTATTGGTATTAGCGGGGGTATTTTTACGACATGTCGGCGGGTCTTCTGGTAGATCAGTAAAGCCTGATTTAATGAAATTCAAATCCTTAAACTGTTCCCTGCCCCAGCCGGGATTCGAACCTGGGTCCGGTGGGACTGCAGGCCACCTCTCTACCGATTGAGCCACCGCTATAAAATCTGGCCTTCTGTCGATGAGCAACTAATCCAGTAGTCCAACCATTATGATATATACAGGCAAGCTAAATGTGTAAATATAGAAAATAGGCTGTAGCTTGACGGTAACAGGGTAACAGTACTCATACTTTGATATTCGACGATTTGAATGAACCACTGTCACCCTTGATAAACTTCTTGTGGCTTAAGCCACACTTTATTAAAATCTGATAAAAACTAACCAATGCATAGGTGTTACTTATGTCTGTTTTATCGCTCTATAGAAACAGTTATGGATGTTCAACCACGACATCGTGTGAGGCCACCACGAACGAGGGCTAACCGTCCAGAGGTTATCTCCCATCGCACCAGGATTGTTGCTTATCACGAGTCAGGGAAGGGGATACGGGAGATAGGTCGCCTCCTCGGTATCTCCAGAGATACTGTTAGGCTTTGGCTGAGACGATATCAAAAGGAGTGTCACGTGCTCACCCGGCCCCGACCAGGTGGACCAAGAGTCACCACACCTGAGGAGTATGAACTGATAAGAAGAGAAGCAGAGAGAGCACCACTATCAAATGCTGTGAGCATAACAAATACAACCGGACTTCACTGTCACCCGATAACCACCAGACGACGCTTACAGGAGAGTGGGCTACGGTGTGTCATACCAGCCCACAAGGAAACCTTAACAGAGGTGCAGAGAGAGGCACGTCAAACGTTTGCCCAGACATATGTGAATGTGGGGGATGACTTTTGGAAATCGATTATTTTCACAGATGAAAAGTGTTTCACGTCTGTCTCGATAGCCACTCGCCAGTGTTGGAGATTGCATAATACGAGGTATGTGCGTAGAAACATTCAGGAGTTATCAAAAAGTGGGCGTGTGACAACCTCCCTCCATGGATGGATGTGGTGGGGAGGTGTAGGTGAACTGTCAGACATTGAGGGGCACATGAATGGAGAACAATATATAACTATATTAGAGACCTCCTTTATCCAATCGGTGCGGGCTTATGCAATTCCTGAACCACAGCCCATACATATGGTGCAAGACCGTAGCCCAATTCATACATGTCGTACGGTCAGGCGTTGGTTCGAGGCTCGCCCAGAAATTATTCTGTTGGATTGGCCTCCTAAAGGAGCAGACTGCAATCCAATAGAGAATCTCTGGGCATTTATGGTTCAGGAATGGGGTGTGGAGGAAAAAACTAGGGAGGCAGTGAGGCGCAAGGCAAGATTGGTATGGGAGGGAATAAGAAACAGGCCGAACATATGTAGCAATTTAGTAGAATCCATGCCTACAAGACTACAGAAAGTCATAGAAGCAAATGGAGGCTGGACAAAATACCAAACTAGGTCCAACAGGTATTTCAGCGATAGAGGCCTTGTAATGTAACTACAGTATATTACACGTGATATATGTTTGATAATGTTATTGTGTTGCAGGCTGGTAGTTGCACACTGCATACTGGTTGTTTCTATTTTATGTCTAAAGTGTTTGGGATACTTGTAATTATTATCTAAAATTTTGGGGATACTTGTAATAATTAGGTCTAAAATTTTTGTGAATTGTATTTAATAAACTTGACAAATATAAATCCGGTGTCATCTCATTATCCAACGCTCGTGTTATACAACACTGTCGATTCTATGTAATGTGAAATAATAATTTATATCTGAAAAGCATCACCATTTTAATGAGATTATCATATACGGCAGAATGACTGTAAGAATGAAGAATGAGTGTGAAGGAAACACTGAGCTTCAGGAGGAATCACGATCATAATGAACTTTCACTAACGTTAAGCTTACCAGATTTTCGTGCTAGATAATTATACACAATAGATACGAGTAATCACATTAAAGAAACAATTACTGAGGAAGAATCTTGATGTTACAGTACACACACACACACACACACACACACACACACACACACACACACTGAATACCTGTGTGTTCACTGGGTGGTATGGAAGTGCTTCGTTTGATTCGTAATTCTTAAAAACTTATGGGTATATTCCTTTGTGTCCCTGTTTAAGGTAAATATTTGAGGAATTAAAATGCAGTAAAGAAATATATTGATATTTTTGCAGCCAAAATATTATTGCATAGTATAACAACAGCAAGAGTTGTACGGTTTACATGACAGACAGTGAGTCAGGACTCTTTTTCTATTTTTCGAAGCTTATGTGTTCGTGTGTGTCTGGTCTTGTGATAGTTTGAGTGGGCTGTCGTCCAGAAAGGATCCGAGCCATATCTCCGGCCCAAACTCAGGTGGGCTAGAGATTGTGGTGCGTGAGTGTACATAAGTAAGTTTGATTTGTTAAAGGGATACTGGCAAGTACCTATGACTGAACGTGCTAGGGAGATCTCATGTTTTGTGACCCTAGGAAAGACTTTTGCATGTTCTGTAATGCCATATGGTATGAAGAATGCACCAGCCACTTTTCAGAAGCTCCTGAATGTTGTAACAGAGGGTTTGGCAGGGTGTGTTGTTTATATTGATGATGTATTAATCTTCAGTGACAGCTGCAAAGATCACCTATTCCATCTCAGTAAATTTCTTGAGCGTTTGGTTCAGGCTAATCTTGTAGCTAATTTATCAAAGTGTGAGGTTGGTCAAGCTAAAGTTCAGTACCTTGGGTACGTAATTGGTGATGGACACGTCGCACCACCAGGAGCTAAGGTTCAGGTTATAAGTGATCTTCCCAGACCTAAAAGTAGGAAAGAGCTACAAAGATTTTTGGGAATGGTAGGTTATTACAGGAGATTTGTTCTTAACTTTTCAATTCTTGTATCACCACTTACAGACCTACTGAAAGAGGGAGTTAAATTTGTCTGGACCGATAACTGTGAATCCTCTTTCAGTAAACTTAAAGCTATCCTATTAAGTCAGCCAGTGCTCGCTACTCCAAATTTTGCTAAGCCTTTTAAGATGGCTGTTGATGCAAGTGGTACAGGAGCTGGGGCTGTTTTGCTGCAAGAGGATGATCAGGGTATTGAACACCCTGTATCTTATTACAGTAAGAAGTTCACTCCACCTCAAAAGAACTACTCAACTATTGAGAAAGAGCTTTTGGCCTTGATTTTGGGTTTACAGCATTTTTCATTTTATTTGTGTTCCGGTTTTGACCCCATAGTCATTTATACCGATCATAACCCACTGAAACTTCTTAGTAAGTTTAAAGATAAAAATCAGAGATTGACAAGATGGAGTCTACTTCTTCAGGAGTATTCATTAGACATACAACATGTCATGGGGAAAGAAAATGTTATTGCAGATTGCTTATCTAGACTTTAGACAGATTGTTTTAGAGTAATAAGAAATTTCCTTTGTAAATTTCTTTTTCTTTGTGGGGAGGTGTTACATAGCCTATGATTTCATCATCCTTTGTATAATTTTAATGTACAGTGTGCTGCATGTTTGATCATGATTCGCCACGTGGCTTCCATAGTGACCAGGCTTGCGTGTTCTACCTCACTCCACCCTTCTCCCCCTTATAGTAGAGTAAGTAGCTCTTTCTGTTGTTCAGAGCAGGAGTGTCAACTCTTCGTCCTCTATGCCTTCATTTGCGCGTCCTTCTTACAAGTTGAATCAAGCTCTGCCAGCCCCCTATATAATGAGCTCAGTCTCTGCATTAGTTGCCACTTAGATCTACTCCTCATTCTGTTCACATCTCTGTCCTCCCCTGTACAGTATATTATTATTTTTGTGAGTGCTCAGGCAGTCTCCGACCATCTAGCTGCTGTATAATTTGAGTATAAGTGTTATTACCATTTTTCTTGTACTGTATGGCATAATGTGTTAATTCGTAAGCCTGGTAACGTTTTTACTGTCAGCCAGTATTAGTAATATTTTGTACCTGTAATAAATTTATATCTTGCTTTAACTGAGCATTATCCGGTTTTCTCATTTTATCAGGGCTGACTTAGATAAATTTGCTCTTGCTAAATTCGTGTTAATAGAGGCTATTGCAGTTAACCATATATGTAACCTGTTTTGCCATTACATTATCCTTATGAGTCTTGAATGTTTAGTTGTTAGTTTGAGCATTAAATCTTAACTTGTAATTTTACCTAAGTCTTTTGTTTTGAACCTGGAACTTTGCGGGACAGTAGTGATTTTAGTATTCTCACTTGAAGTGTTCATTATCTCTCTCTGTTCCGTAACAATATATATATATATATTACATAACTTTTTGATCACTACTCGTACGTGTATATATATATATATATATATATATATATATATATATATATATATATATATATATATTACATAACTTTTTGATCACTACTCGTACGTGTATATATATATATATATATATGTGTGTGTGTGTGTGTCTTTAAATTTGGTTTTGAGGTAGCTTTTACCTTAATCAGTAACATATTTTGGCTGGCAATTAGCTTTCGGCCCCAGAATGCTTTTGTTTCATGGCTCATGGAGAAAATTCCCTAATTAACTAATATTTTCCCATGGACATATATTCTCATAGAACTATTGTCTCCAAGGTCTTATTCTCACCATTGGTATTATATTCTCAAGGACCAATTTCCTTCATTAATTTACAGTCCCTTCATAGGCCAATTTCCCTTCTATGGATGTTTGCCCATTGATTTAATTTCCCCCTGGACCTATTTTCCTCATGGACCTCCTATCACTCATTTACAAATTTTGACCCAACAGAGGAAACATAGCATCTACACATGAACCTATTTCTCCCATGGGTGTATTTCCCCAGTGGATTTTAATTACCCACTCAGCCTAAGTTTAGATGTATTACAAAAGCGTGGATTTAAATCAGGTCCATATCCGAACAGCGCGTGATAACATAATGTATATTCATAAATGCATAAAGGAAGCTCAGTCATTCCATGCTTATTTCAATGAGCAGAGTGTTAAGCAACACAGCCGACTGTATTTGTCTTCATGAAAGTACTTCATAGCATTAGATTACAACCTAGATGGTTAGGATCACATATCAACCAGCAAAATTTGTAAGTTGAAAGAGACTGGAGAAAATGTCATCTCGCAGTGCAGCAGGTACATATTAATGAATCAGTACATGAGACCTTTGGATCTGCGTTTCAAGGCAAGGGTGTATGTATATCTTATGGGTACAAAAGAGCTTTATCCCATGCACACTATTTGATGAGAAAATTTTTTCAGATGCATTCACCAAATGCTGGATATACCATTTACACGAGGCATGGCGAAAAGGTACAAAATATAAAGACAACAGATAAACAAGCCAATGGTTGATTCTTTTGTATGATTTTCATTTCATTTTTTCACTGACCCAGCAGGAGGAAGAGATTGCCTTATTGATGTTTTGGTGAAAGACGCAACACTGGATAATAGATAACTGCATTATGAGGAATGTGTTAACAATTAAGTGTTATCCTTCTAATATCAAAGAGTGGTTGTTTCACCTGTCTCCCCGTCACAAATCGTTAAATCTTGTTGGATTCAAGGACATAGAGGCTTCCCAGGTAATACAAAGTTAGATTTCCTTTCCTAGCCAGCCAATTCCCTTCACCTTTCTTTCTCCAAGTCGATTCCATGCTCGGGTTCCTTCCTTCCTTTGAACTCTTACTATTGCAGGATTGGCAATCTCTCCACTCACACAAAAACACTAACAAACTATATTCTGTAAATCTTTTGCTTTTTCTTGATCCTGCCCTGGACACACACACACACACACACACACACACACACACACACACACACACACACACACACACACAAACGACGCTGGGAATCCGTACTTAGTCATCTTCGAGTACGCCATACTCGACTTACCCACGGTCACTTCATGACTAATGATCAGCCTGGCACTTTTCAGTGTTTCCCACAAACCTCTACACTGTCCCCAACTCGATAACATACGACAACTTCTCATTAATGGCTCGACTTCGTCGGATCCAAACATCAGTGACGTTCTACATAAATCTTGCTCCTTTCCCATGACTGGTATTAAGTCCATTCTCAGTCACAGTAACGTTTTTCCAACTTAAAAATCGTCTTTGCCTGTCTGCCGGATAATGTGTCTCATTTAGTTAACTATAAAAAATCTTTTTCCTCTCTTCCACCACCTTTCTCTACCACAGTGCCTAATGGCCTTTGTCACCTGCCGCAAGAATGCTCGTTCATTCATTATTCAGTCAACCTATCAAGTATTTTCTTAGAAATGAAACCAAATATTCTCCGGCTTTAATATCCTACCTTCACTTCCCAATGGTGATCATGGCGAGAAAAGACATTAACATCTGGCTAATGAAAGAGGCACGCCATAGGTTCAGTGATGACAAAATTAAGCCGCTACGCCGATAAAAAAAAATACAATGTTTCCTTGGATAAAAATGCGCTTATGATATGCAGATATGTACCTTTGTAAAACACTGCTGTGGTCATAATAGTGTTAATTTCCCAAGGGTCATATTTCCCGTAGACATATTTTCTTGCAAGGACCTGTTTTTTCAATGGCTCAGATCCTTATGAACCAAGTTTTCTACTACCAGCCCACCCAGTCGACCGACCTACCCTTCCGCCCACCTACCCCACCACTTTCCACCCAACCTCCAACCTACCTAATTCAGTCACCCACTCACCCATCTATCCACCATCCATCCCTTCACCCCACTCAATCCGAACCCTCCCAGTCGCTCATCCTGCCTTTGCACATATGCACTCGCCCACAGACACACACAATCCATTCACCCCATACTCATCTCACCCACCGCACTCACCCACCCACCCCACACACTCTGCTCAGTTTGTGCACCCCACCCCGCTCATCCAAACCACCTACTCGCTCATGTAGCCCAACACACACTGCTTACTCTGTCCAAACCACCCCGCCCACTGAACCCTGTCACGGGGTTTTTATAAAATATCACTGAGTTTTTAAAATAATTGCAAAATATTATTTAATTGATAATAATATTCAATAATATTGAAGAGCAGGAACAATGATTGTCTTGCTACATCAAGCAACGATTACTTTACGCTGGCTTGCGCACGATTCTCTAAGAACGAGAATTTATAAACTTTCTCAACAGTACACAGCAGAGACTAATTACTCACAAATGCTGAATTACTGTTAGCCTCTGGAGAAAGTTACTTCACCCCTGACAATAAATAACTAATACTAATAATAATATCAGATTCTTGCTGATGCTTAACTCCTAGGTGGCACAACGGATTTTAAGCTTAATACACAAAACTGGCCTAAGTACCAGTTATGAAAGGCAAACGTTTATGCAAGCTAGGAGCTATATGGGAAATAAGCTTAATTATGGAGAAATGAAACAAGAGTTTACATTACATTAAGCTCAAGAAAAAGAACTGTTAAATTTATTGATTACAAAATAAATTTAACGTTACAATTCAAAATCAAATTAATGAGATTGCACTCACTCACTCACGCAAAAGCTAAATACTTACACCTACGAAAAACACCTTAACTAAGCCCTTAAAACTAGGATAATACAAAAAGGAAATACTAGTCAATGAATGCTGCGTATCACCCAAAGCTGAACTAAGGATGGGAGCACTGGAGGACTGTGAAGTGGAGTTTGGGTACTAGCTGACCTCTCACACTGCTGGCACAGGACCTCTCTCCGTCCCAGCAACAACTGGACTGAGTAAGTCGTGGGAAAAAAGGGGAGCAGTAGGCCGCATTTTTTAACGGTCGAGTGAGCGAAACGCGCCCAAAACAAATCGCTCAGCGGAAGCGCTAATGTCTCACGCAAAGACAATAACGTATGACACTGAAAAATTGATTTGACAAAGCTTCCGTCCGAATGAGCGGTTAATTGAACGATAAACAGTGAGTTTTCCACTAATAGTTCGTGGCTTCTCACAAAAAGGAAATGTCACGAATTTGATTCGTGACATTACGCCCCTACAAAATTAAATTTTTTCCTTATGGGAAAAAATTTGTGGATATATATATATATATATATATATATATATATATATATATGTACACATCCTAACTCAGTCACACAAGATTCACACTGTGGTGTGTGTGCTATCCTGCTACAGGAGAAAGTCGCAGTCGCCAGTGAGTTAAAAAACCTCGTATTTACGTTAATAAAAGCAAGCTTGAGGGAAAAACTCCGTGACGACGGTGAAAATCCTGTACTCAGGTCAAACTGAGCGAAAAGTTGCTACATTTACACTGACAACTAATTGTTGTGTAGCGTGGTGTATGTAATACATGGTGTAGGTGTGACAGTTGTAGTGTAACTGTACCTATGTGTAAAATGACACAGTAAATAATAGGGCGACGACGAAGACAAAGGAGAAGAGGCGGCAGCGTGCGGCAGATGATCAGCTGGCCTGCACAGCAAAACTGCTACACCCATTGCTGTACCTGCAAAACCAATTGAGGTGGAGCATCAAAAGTGTCAATGAGACAAAATTTTATTATGTTACAATTACTCTCTCTGCCTAGCAGTCAGTGCTACGACGTACATTCGAGGTCGCCATTAATTATAGCACACGATTATGGTCGGCAAGTTGAGAATCCTTGTGCAAACTCGAGTCTTCCATAGCCTCGAACTGCACACGGGTCCTCAACCTGTGCCTTAACCTACAGCACTTATATTAATATCGGGAAGTTGAGAATCCTTGTGCAAACTCGGGTCTTCCATAGCCTCGAGTCACCTCTGCGGAGTTCTCACTTCCCTCTTAACCTACAGTACTTATATTACTATTGGGGAGCTGAGAATCCTCGTGCAAACTCGGGTCTTCCATAGCCTCGAGTCGCCTCTGCGGAGTTCTGTCTCGAAATTCCCCCTTAACCTACAGTACTTATATTAGTATCGGGGAGCTGAGAATCCTTGTGCAAACTCGGGTCTTCCATAGCCTCGAGTCGCCTCTGCGGAATTCTCTCTCGAACTTTCCCCTTAACTTACAGCACTTATATTAGTATCGGGGAGCTGAGAATCCTTGTGCAAACTCGGGTCTTCCATAACCTCGAGTCGCCTCTGCAGAATTCTCTCTCGAACTTCCCCCTTAACTTAAGGTACATAATATGTATGTACAGGCCCTGGACATAATGTGTCCTGTGGGGCCAACAAGTGAGACGTCAGGTCTACACTCACTTCACCACTATCCTGTCTCTCAACTGACTCAGAGATTACAGGTGTGGTTACGAACGGCACAGGAAGGGCATGTCCCTGATTAGTGGTGTTACTTTGACACACACTGCAGGAACGGACAAAACTATCTATGTCTCGTCCCATCTCTGGCCAGAAAAAGTCAGCTCGGATATGGCCCTGGGTCTTCCTTTTGCCCATGTGACCTCCTGAGGCTGAACAATGACCCCATCGTAACACTGCTAGGCGGTACTTGGCGGGAACAACAAACTGCAGTCGAACCTCACCCTCGGGTGTTCGTGACTCACGGTAGAGCCGTCCTTGTTTACGAAGGAACTTGGCTCGACCTCCCCGTGAATACTTTATCACTCGACCCTTTTCTTTGTTCCACACGGCAGCAAGTGTCGGGTCAGAATATTGTTCTTGTACAACAAGTTGACTACACATCAGATCTTGCGGCGATTCAATGATCACTGGGGTGACACAGTCTGGAGCCTCAGCCATGGCTCGTGTTACCACAGCCGAAGTCTGAGTAGCGTTATCATCGGAGCAACTATCCTTGACACCGGAAATATTGCCGATGATGAGTTCAAATAAGGGTTCTGGCATGACCACAGCAAGTGTCGTACCAGTATAAAATGGAGGTGCCACCTGGATACATGCCTCAGGGAACAATCTCACTGATCCATCAATAAGGTTTGCATGGATCTGTCGACCTGTGTACTGCTCAGGCCGAACTAGCCTCTGCTTGACAGAGCAACCTGAGGAACCATTATCTCTCAGGACCTTCACAGGAATGTCTCCCACAAACCCTTGCTGAACAAGGAAGGTACTGTCACCTGTGGGAGGGCCTGTGGAGGAAGCAGCTAGTCACTCATGAGGCTGCTGAATTGATGCGGCAAACATTGTGCCTTGAGGATTATATTGGGAAGATGGAATATTGGCCATCTGTGGAGGGGGGTTCACTGTCACTGTGGGACTAGCGAACTGTGGGGGAGTACCCATACTGGTAGGGACGTGACCACCGTGCTGCTGCTGAGGAATGAAGGCTGCTTTCGCTTCCTGCCTCTTTTGAGCTTGTGGTGAAAAAGTTTGTCCCGACGGTCGGTTGCGTGGCTGATACTGCTGCTGGTTAGGGTACTTGTTGTACCTCTTCCACTCAGGTTTCTGAGTGTTTTGCCCCTGGTCCTTCCACTGCGGTTTTGAACCTTGGCCATTATTCTGAGAATGGCCTTGGTGCTGGGATTCAGTCTGTGACAGCTTCTCAGACTTGGCAGTATCTTTTCTGCTCCAGGTGTTTTGCTTACGAGTTTGATACCCGTATGCAGTAAAGAATGCGTCAGCCTTTTCTGCCATTTGGCTGGCATCTTTCACCTGGCAGATTTTAAGCTGTGCTATGAGCTCAGCAGGCCACGACCTCTCTAGCTGTGTACGCAGCATAAGATCAATTATCCCCTCATGCGTGGAAGGAGTTTCATCTTTCTCCATCCACTCATTTAAGTAAGCTGTGAGACGATCGAGGAACTGAACAGCTGTCTCCTTGTCTTGGAGACGAGCTTGCACGAACTGAACTTTGGCGTCGTCTACTGTAAGACCATACGCCTGAATGAGTGCAGCTTTCATCATCTCATACATGAGATTGTCTCCACGAATTCTGTGGAGAATATCGAGGGCAGGGCCCTCAAATAAACTAAGAAATTGGATCCGCTTAGCTGCCTCATCCAGTTGATACATGTCTGCCATGTCCTCAAAACGAGCTATGTACGGCTCGAT
This sequence comes from Coenobita brevimanus, assembly GCF_032717465.1. Lineage (NCBI taxonomy): Eukaryota > Metazoa > Arthropoda > Malacostraca > Decapoda > Coenobitidae > Coenobita > Coenobita brevimanus. The sequence continues at coordinate 20,779,415 of NC_137008.1, read as the reverse complement.
TCGCTCGCTTTCCTTGTATGAAGGAAGCTTGATGCGTGGGGTCGCCAGGACATGTGCAGGGGAAACGCTCGTGGAGCTTGGACCAACTGCACCAGACGTGTCTGAAGCCAAGGAATCTCGCTGGAGCTTCAGCACTTCAAGTTCATGTTTTTCTCGTGCCTCACGTTCAGCACGCTCGTATTCGCGTTGAATCTTACGCTCTTCACGGGCATCATTCTCGCGCTGCTGCTCCTGATTATGCCGTGACAGTATATACTCTTTAATTTCGGTTGGGTCCGAAAGACCCATTTCTTTGGCTTCCTGTAAAAATACAGTAGTAGCCATGGCGCTAATTTATTAAGCAAACCGAAACTGAGTACTGATTGCTTCGCAAACGAATGCTAATAACAAACAAAGAATACAGACACAAGCTAGTGGTGACCAGTCTTATCTAGTTAACTGGCAAAGATTAAAGCAAAAATGCAAATAACTGAGAACTCAATAATTAACACAATGGGCACGGTGGCTGCCCAGGAGCGAATAAAATCGTCTGGCGTTACCAAAAATAAAGTACTAAATAGAGTTAAATACTCTATGGATTGATAAAGCAAAAATTCACTTGCTAAATTAACGGTAAACACCAGTAAACTTGTGCCTATAAACTTTAATGATAAATACCTATATATGAACGAGTGAGTACTATCTCGTGAATAGCTTTAGAGCTAGGACTTAATATCCTGGAATGAGGTCGCCAATTGTCATGGGGTTTTTATAAAATATCACTGGGTTTTTAAAATAATTGCTAAATATTATTTAATTGATAATAATATTCAATAATATTGAAGAGCAGGAACAATGATTGTCTTGCTACATCAAGCAACGATTACTTTACGCTGGCTTGCGCACGATTATCTAAGAACGAGAATTTATAAACTTTCTCAACAGTACACCGCAGAGACTAATTACTCACAAATGCTGAATTACTGTTAGCCTCTGGAGAAAGTTACTTCACCCCTGACAATAAATAACTAATACTAATAATAATATCAGGTTCTTGCTGATGCTTAACTCCTAGGTGGCACAACGGATTTTAAGCTTAATACACAAAACTGGCCTAAGTACCAGTTAAGAAAGGCAAACGTTTATGCAAGCTAGGAGCTATATGGGAAATAAGCTTAATTATGGAGAAATGAAACAAGAGTTTACATTACATTAAGCTCAAGAAAAAGAACTATTAAATTTATTGATTACAAAATAAATTTAACGTTACAATTCAAAATCAAATTAATGAGATCGCACTCACTCACTCACGTAAAAGCTAAATACTTACACCTACGAAAAACACCTAAAATAAGCTCTTAAAACTAGGATAATACAAAAAGGAAATACTAGTCAATGAATGCTGCGTATCACCCAAAGCTGAACTAAGGATGGGAGCACTGGAGGACTGTGAAGTGGAGTTTGGGTACTAGCTGACCTCTCACACTGCTGGCACAGGACCTCTCTCCATCACAGCAACAACTGGACTGAGTAAGTCGTGGGAAAAAAGGGGAGCAGTAGGCCGCATTTTTTAACGGTCGAGTGAGCGAAACGCGCCCAAAACAAATCGCTCAGCAGAAGCGCTAACGTCTCACGCAAAGACGATAACGTATGACTCTGAAAAATTGATTTGACAAAGCTTCCGTCCGAATGAGCGGTTAACTGAACAATAAACAGTGAGTTTTCCACTAATAGTTCGTGGCTTCTCACAAAAAGGAAATGTCGCAAATTTGATTCGTGACAAACCCACCCACTGGTCAATGACAGTACGTCTATAAATCTCATTCAACCATCTATCACCTGTTTACCTACACACCTAAACACATTCCCCTCCTCCCTCACCACACCTACCCTTCACTCCCCACCACCACACTCTCCCCCTCCCCTTTCCTAAACCAATCCCACTCCATCCACCTACACATCAGTCCACCCTGTCTTACCAGCCACAGGACATTCACCCTGCCTCCAAACCCACAGACCCCACCCCATTCTCCAAACAACCACCCTACCTACTTTCTTCACCAGTCCCACATACCAACCCATCAAACCATCCCACCTATATCTATATCTATCTATATATCTGTAAACACACACACACACACACACACACACACACACACACACACACACACAGATAGATAGATAGATAAATATAGATATACAGTAGATATATATCCAGGGGCAGGATCCCTCTGCTACCCTGTGCGTCCCTAGGTGGCGGATAGGGGAAGGCCTTGTAGATATTCGAAATACCATTTTAGACGGCACGATCCATGGGACCCCCTATTGATATACAGAGCTCCACCCAATATGATGAATAAGGTGTACAAATATTACATCTCCTCAGAAATTCTGTGGCAGGGAGGTGAGAAATATTTGCCACAATCCCCCCAACCAAACATGAATTCTACTGGTAATGATTTCTCGGGCGTTCCTGTTGGATCATCGTCTGCTAAAGGTCCCACCCCACTGCTTCCTGTGCTTACAGGGGGCGTTCCACCGATAGTGAGTAGGCACTATCTCGGCGAATCAGAGACCGGGACATTAAACAAACATAAATCCATGAAGATCTACACATACAGTGTAATAAGCCTCGCAGAGGATTACAGACTTGCTACCTGAATGACTCTATTAGAAAACATTAGTTGGGATATTGTGGGTCTAGGTGATATCCAGAGAAAAGAAAAATTAATTCACCTCCAAGACAACAACCACCTATTTTACTATGGAGGAGGGCAAAATGAGAGTGAGTGGTGTAGGATTTCTGGTTAACAGAAATCTTGCAAAAAACATTGTTGAATTCAGCAGCGTGTCTGACAGAGCAGCATGGATTGTAATTAGACTGTGCTAAAGATACACCCTGAGAGTGTGACAAGTATATGCACCGACTTCTCAAAGCTCAGATGAAGAAATAGCAACATTCTTTTTTATACCTCCCAGATTATGGAAGAAGAAAAGACCAGATGTGCTGTAATCATTGGAGATTTCAATGCAAAAGATGGTAAATAAGAAAAAATGGAGATGAATTTATGGGAAAATTCAGAGTAGAAGGAAAGAATGATCGAGGTGAAATTGTGTTATATTTTCCTGAAATGTATAACATGAAAACCATTAAAACATTCTTTCACAAAATAACAGGGAGAAAATGGACCTGAAAAAGTCCAGATGGAGAAACAAAGAATGAAATCGAGTACATTAAAACAGATAAGACTGACACGATTATACAGTAAATATCACAGATATCAACAAAGTACATATAGGAAGTGACCATAGAATGTTGGGATGCACAGTCGGATTCAGTTTCAGAAGTGAGAGAAAGAAGCTGATTAAAAATAAAAAGATATGACCAATAAAAGAAAGAGAGAACAAAGCAGCCTTTCAGTTGGAATTAACGAATATATTCAGGCTCTAAGTTACGCTGAGTGTGACACTGATAATTGGAATGACAGGCTAACAAAAGTGCTAAGAGAATCAGTAGAGATGGTAGGGAAAGCTAATACAGCCAAAGCCAACAAATATTCAAAAATGACCCTCGAACTCATGAACGGAGTTGAAAGTTAAAACAAAGAGAGATGATTCAGAAAGAGCGATATTAAATGAGCTTATCAACAAGAGTGAGAGAGATAGAGAAGAATAAAGAAAGAGATACATGAATCCTATCAAAGAAACGATCAGAAAAGGAAAAAGTCTGAAACAGGTCTGAAGTAAAATGACACTGGGAAGACAACAGATTATATCGCTGAAAGACAAAAACGGCGAAGTCACCAGATGCAGAGATAGGATGGTGATGAGAGTTGAAGAATTTCACAAAGAACTGTATGCATCAAAGACAATAGTACCAATAGCTAGCTTTTCAGTTGAAACAAGTGAAATACCTGAGATAACACGAGACGATGTAACATTTCGCTTAAAAGTATGAAAAGAGGGGAGGCCCCAGGAGAAGATGGAATAGTAGCAGATTTACTGTCAGAGGAAGGAGTAGAAGGCGCACAATTGTCTACTCAGTGAATCAAGAAGAAAATTCCCAAAACATGGTGTAATGCAGTACAGTAGTTATTTTTTGCTTTACAAGAAAGGCGACTCAAAAGATCTTAGTAACTATCAGCCCATTGGCTTATTACCAGTTATTTAGAAAGTCTTCACTAAAGTCCTTACTGACAAAATAACAAATCTGGAACAAAACCAACCTCGTAAACAAGCAGGATTCCAAAGCATGTATATGACTATTGATTATTATCAACACACGATGAATCAGCTAATGAAGGAAACTACAGAATATAGTTAACCACTGTGCTTAGGTTTTGTTGATGACGAAATGGCATTCGTCTCAGTAGAACACATAGCAATCAAAAATTCATTGCGTGAACAAGGAGTAAACGAAAACATTGCAAAACTGCTCGAAAACACTATAAAGAGGGAACTGCTAGTTAAATTACGTAATGACTCGAGAAAAAGAAATAAGATTTAGAAGGGCGTGCATCAGGTAGATATAATTTCACCAAAATTATATACAGCCTGCCTAGAAAGTAATTTGAGAATGCCATACAGGGAAAATAAAGGAGAAAACATAGATGGATGAAACATAAACTTTTCATATATGCAGATGACATTGTCCTAATCTCAGAAAGAGCAGAGATAATGCAAGAAATGTTTAGTGACCTAAGTAGGGAAAATATCAAATCAGGGCTAAAAATGAACCACATTAAAACTACTGTTTTACACCAATACACCAAAGAGCGTCACCTGAATAAGGGAAGAAATTATTGAAGAAGTCGAGGAATACAATTACTTTGGGCAAATACTAAAGTTAACGAAACACCATGATACCAAAATGAAAAGACGCATTAAGTTGGATTGAAAGCTTTCGGTAAACATAGGCACATCAAGAAAAGTTGCTTGCCAATGTGTTTGAATCGAAATGTATATAACGAAATATAATTCCAGCTACGACGTTCACTAGTGAGACATGGAAACTGACAAAATCGATGGAATATCAACTAATCAGTTCCCAGATAGCAATGGAAAGGTCAATATAGGGAATATCTTGAAGAGACATGAAGAGATCAATTTCGATGAGAGAGCAGACTAAAGTCAAAGACATTATAACAGTTATAAAAGAACAGAAATGGAGGTGGCCCAGTCATGGAGCTAGGTAATGGGGATAACCGATGGAGCAAGAGGCTGACTGATACGACTCCAAGAGATAGTAAATGTGGCAGATAAAAGCCAGACAGCAGGTGGAGAGATGTGATAGAGAACTTTGCAGGCAAAACATGGCAGAAATTGGCTCAGTCATGGGATTCATGGAAAATGTCTGGGGAGGCCTTTGTTCAGCAGTGGACTTGCAATGACTTATGATTTTATATATATATATATATATATATATATATATATATATATATATATATATATATATATATATATATATATATATCATCAGCCGTTTGAGTATCCACTGCAGGACCGGCCTATCCCGACCGAAGTCGGGAGGATACAGCAAATGTATCTCTACTAAGTGGCTCACAGGCTGTCTGGTAGAGATTGTATGTAGGGTGAGAAGTGCTTGTAAGTGTAATTGTAGTATTGGAGTGGCTTTGGCTGTGTGTGTTGTCTGTGAACCAAGTGTAATCAGCCCGTGCAAGCCGACTGGGCGCAAGCATAGCGACACTGGTTCAATCACAGCACCCCTTGTGTCCGCCAGTGCAGTACATGGCCGAGTGAACACTCCCAGAGTTTATTACCCTGGCGGGGTTCGAACCCTGGTTCACCCGTGTACGAAACGCACACTCTACCACTGTACCACAGAGGCTCTCTCTCTCTCTCTCTCTCTCTCTCTCTCTATATATATATATATATATATATATATATATATATATATATATATATATATATATATATATATATATATAAAATGCAACTCACTCTTAATAGTTCGAATAGTGCTACCCCACAATTTACTCTGTAACTACTTTAACAGGTTAACTACTTACTGTTTTTCATATCTAGCATCGTTTGCCTTTGTACTGATATTCTGATTTTGCAGAACAAGCGTGCTACTTTTAGAGATTACCCCCCCCCTATTTTTTATCTCTTCTCCTTATGCTCCTATTTTTCTTATGTATGCTTAAGTAAGGTATCTTTGAATTTTTTTTTTAATACTTTTCCTGACTTTCATTGTTTTCTTTTAAACATTTAGATCCTCTGATGATGGAGTCTGTGTCTCCTAAACGTAAGGAACAATAAAGATGCTGTTCATCACAACGATGGTACAACTTTTCCTAGCAAGACTATGGTTCCGAAGAGGAAGATTTATTGCGGAGATTTTATACATACATATATACATACATAGATACATATATATACATCATATAAATAAACAGATAAATAAATAAATAAATATAATATAAATATAGATAAATAAATATAGAGATATATAGGGAAAAATAGATAGATGGATAGATGGATATAGATATATCATTTTATTGTTATATTTTTCTAATAAACCCCATTTTTGCTTATTTAAAATTTATTGCATGGTGTGTTGTGTGAGCATTTTATTCGATACACTTCTTCCCAGTAAATATATCAGCATCTTTTAAAAACTATTCTCATATATACGGGCATCTATTTAAAGATGTCATATGGTTTCAAACTTTCTACAGCAAGAGAAGATAAAAGCTGATATATAAATTGCCTCTAATTTTTTATTGCTTTGGATACAGCATCCAGTACCCACCGAAAATAGAAAAACGGATTTCTTAGTAATAGGTTATAAAACGCAGAGTAGTAAATGTGGCGCAGTATGTATTACATTTACCTGGCTTTTATCATCTTACATTTACCTGACTTTTATCATCACATTTTCTGCCGAACTATTCTGTGTGGGTATATATACTTCTTCCTGCTACTGTGTATTATCAGATCTTCAGTTTGTTCACACCTGGTCAAGTACATGCATTTTCTTTCTTCCTGTGCCTGTCCTGCGTCGCAAAACCTGACATATGGCACAGCAAATCCTCTGAACGACTGGGGGGAAACCAATGACTTCCTGGCAGCATCGTGTCACTGAACAATAGTGTGGCTTGCTTGACGAAGGGTAGGCAAGTCGACTGCTGGGTCAATAGAGGAAAGCTGTTGGACTACCTGACAGACCCAACATTATGTACGTACATGGAAGGTAGGTAAGAGAGAGAGAGAGAGAGAGAGAGAGAGAGAGAGAGAGAGAGAGAGAGAGAGAGAGAAGGAGGAAGATGCATAAAAGCTTTAGTCAAATTATACAAGTATAGGGAGCTGCAAAGGAGCCAAGATTCTCTAATTGTCTTAAGATGTTTAACACTCCATATAAAGCAAAGCGGAAAGACAAAGCACGATATGATGAGAAATACTAACACGAAAATCATACCTTTTGATATTACAACCATACTTTGTTTAGCATACCACATATATCTATATATATATATATATATATATATAAATATATATATATATATATATATATATGGCGCCTTTGGGGTACAGTGGTAAGTGTGCGTTTTCGTACATGGGAGAATGAAGGTTCGCGCCCCGCCAGGGTAAAAAAAATAAATAAATAAATAATTGGGAGTGTTCTCCTGGCCACGTACTGCTTTGGCGGACATAAGGGGTACTGTGGTTGAACCAGTGTCGCGTACAATAAAGTATGCTTGCACCCAATCAGCTTGCGCGGGCTGATTACACTTGGTTCACTGACAACACACACATCCAAAGCCACTTCAGCATAACAGTCACACAAGTGCTTCTCACCTTACATACAATCTTTACCAGATAGCCTGAGCGACTTGGTAGAGATACATAGCCTGTATCATCCCCACTTCGGTCGGGATAGGCTGGTCCTGTTGTGGATACTTAAACGGCTGATGATGATGATATATATTTTTTATGCAAGAAAGAAGGAACCAAAGGCCAGGAGCCCACAAACCGTTCCTTCCAAGAAAAAAACAAAAACAATACAAAAGAGAGCCAAATTCAAGATCCATTCATTTTGAGATGCCTGGACACACTGCATTTTAAAGACTGGAAATCATAGGAAGTAGGAGATACAGACAGAGGGAGACAATTCCAAAGTTGACCTGTTGCATAAATGAAGGACTAGGAGTAACGGTTAACTCTTGCATTAGAGAGTTGGACAGAAAAGGGATGAGAGTTCCTAGGTAGACGGATGCTATGTACCCATTGTAGAGGCGGAGGGATGCAAGCAGACAGTTCAGAGGAGCAGTGACCATTAAGGTAGCGTTAGAAAAGAGATAAAGATGCAACAGTGCAGTGAAGAGACAGAGGTTGAAGGAAGTCAGTAAGGGGGAGGAGAGTTAATGAGATGAAAAGCCTTTGACTCAACCCTATTGAGAGGAGCTGTAAGTGGGGAGCCTCCCCACACATGAGAGTTGTACTCTACACAGGGGCGAATAAAACCCGTGTATAAAGTCAACAACTGTGCAGGGGTAAAGAAGTTATGGAGTCAGCTTAGGACACCCAATCTCTTGAAAGCAGATTTTACAAGAGATGCAATATGATCTTTCCAAGATAAGTCCTGAGTGAATGAAACCCCAAGCATGTTGAAGGATGAGGCAGGATTGAGCTGGATATAAATAAACGTTAGAGTGTACTCCTGTGGAAAATTTTGTCAGGTTGATCGATGTAAAAGCTGAGTTTTTCATGCATTAAAAACAACGAGATTATTTTTACCTCAGTCAGAGATACGAACCAAGCCAGACATTAGGTGTGCCATAGCCTCATCCCTTCTTTGTTGAAGTAACTGCTGAGATGGACGTTGCGGGAACCGAATGGAAAGGTAAAGGGTGGAATCATCAGCATACAAGTGGCTAGAGTTAGATATACAGTTTAGGTCATTGATGAATAAAAGGAAGAGAGTTGGTGATAGGACAGAGCCCTGTGGAACGTCACATTGATAGATCCCGGAGACGAGCGATGGCCGACTACAACAGCGGCTATAGAATGACCAGAAATGAAGCTATAGATGAAGGCACAGATAGAAGGATATAAACCGCAAGAGGGCAGTTTGGAAATTAAAGATTTATGCCAAACTCGATCAAAAGCCTTTGAGATGTCACGTGCAATGGTATAGCTTTCACCAAAGTTCCGAAAGGAGGATGACCAGGAGTCTGAAAGATAGGTGAGATGATCACAAGTGGAGCATCCCTGATGGAACCCATACTGATGATTAGAAAGAAGATTTGGATAGGAAAGATGCTTTAAAATTTTTCTGTTAAGCATTGACTCGAAAACTATTGAGACACAGGATGTTAAAGCAATTGGATGATAGTTAGAGGGCTCGGAATGGTCACCCTTCTTTGGGACTGGCTGAATGAGAGCAGACTTCCAGCAACAAGAAAGTAGAGCAAGTTGAAAGACAAAAGCAAAAGAGTTTACCTAGGCAGGGTGTATGCACAGAAGTACAGTTCTTGAGGACAACAGTAGGGACTTCATCAGGCCCATATGCCTTGTTAGTATTAAGGCCAGTGATGGCAGAAAATACATCAGTTGAAGAAATTTTAATATCAGCCATGAGGATGTCAGAGGGGGAGAAGTGATGGAGGAACAGCACCGGAATTGTCAAAGGTTGAATTGGAGGAGAAAGTCTGAGCAAAGAGATCGGCTTTATCAGTAGAAGAAATAGCTACAGAGCCATCAAAGTAGACAAGAGTAGGGAAGGATGATAAGTTAAAGTTGTTAGAAAGGTTTTTGGCAAGGTGCCAGAAGGAGCGGGAAGAAATTGAGTTAGAGAGTTGAGAGCATTTGGTACGGATGAAATTATTTTTAGCAGAGCAAAGAACAGACTTAGCACGATTCCGGGCAGAAACATCAAAATTTGGCTCTGGTACCTTTTAAGAAGTCATTGCATGATGGTATTGTGATCCCTACCCTGACGTATGGAAGCGAGGCGTGGACATTGCAAGAGGGGAACAAGTCAAGAGTGAGAGCGGTGGAAATGAGTTACTTGAGAGGAGCATGTGGAGTGACGTGGAGGGACAGGTTGACGAATGAAGAAGTGAAGGAACGTTGTGGGGTAGATGTGAATGTGGTTGAAAAGATTAGGAGAAATACACTAAGGTGGTTTGGACATATGGAGAGAATGGAGAATGAAAGACTGACTAAGAGGGTGTATGTAGGTGAGGTGGAGGGAGGGAGAGGGAGGGGTAGACCGAGGATGAGGTGGAGGGATGGAGTTGAGAGGTATATGAGGGAGGGGGGGGTGAGTTGGGGGGAGGGGAGTCAAATGGTGGGTGACAGAGTGACTTGGAGGCGTTTTGTCTGCGGCCACCCTTTGCGGGATTAGGGCGTCGGGCTATAGATAGATAGATAGACCTTTTATAGGCCCTTTCCTTGTTGTGGACAGCATTAGAATATGCGTGATTAAACCAAGGCTTTCTTGCATTTGTCAAAGGATATGAGAAGGGATTGTATGCTTCCATGCCGGAGAGAATAACCTCCGTAATGTGCAAAGCAACTTGAGATGACTGCCGGCCATGGAAGCAATAATCATTCCAGGAAAAATCAAAGGAGTACTACCTGAGGGCCTCCCAATCCGCAGCTCCAAAGTGCCACAGTTGACGTTTCTTTGGGGGGTCTACTGGCCGTACTGGAGCAATAGGACAGGTCAAGGTAATAAGGTTGTGAATGTAGGAGCCCAACAGAGAGGAAAGATTAATTGCTTAAGCAGAAGGATTAGTTGTAAGGAAGAGGTCAAGTATGTTGGAGCTCTCTCCAAGGCAGTCAGGAATACTGGTAGGGTGCTGTTCAAGCTGCTCTAGGTCATTAAGGATAGAAAAGATGTAGGCTTATTCACCAGGTGGATCAGTGAAAGGAGAGGAGAGCCAAAGGTGGTGGTGAACATTGAAATCTCATAGAATGGAGATTTTAGAGAAAGGAGAAACGGATAGAATGTATTCCATTGTAGAAGTAAGATAGTTGAAGAATTTTTCATAGTCAGTAGAACTGGGAGATAAGTAAACAGCGCAGATATATATAGTCAGAGAATGACAGGGAAGCCAAAGCCAGAGAGTAGAGAATTCAGAAAAATAAAGGTCAGGAACACGAGAGCAATATAAGACGTTGAATACATATACACAACAGCCACCTTTGGCTTTGAAATGAGTACAAAGGAGTACAAAGGAAAGCAAACAGCAACAGACCTTATGGTCCTTTTGAGGCTGTTTGGTACAGAGTAGACTATGACTACAATATCTAACTCTCCATGCTGAAGGATAAGGATAGTAAAGCAAGAAGGCTCCCACCGCCTCCAAACCCTCCAGCCAAAACTGGCAAGAAAAAGTGAGAAAAACCACATGCAGCATGGAAAAACTGACATGGAAATTTCATAGGAAACTCTGAAAAGAAAAACTACATTCTATAATACATTATCTATAAGCTACCAGTATGAATAACCTGAAAGAGAAAGTAGTAAAGTACAATGAGTAATCGAATAAATAAATAACTAATGCATGTCGCTGTACGGGTACATTGAGTTGACGGGGCGTCTGCAGACACAGCGTGGAAATTGCACAGTGCACAGTGTGGATATTCAGGGGTAGTGTGGCAGCCTTGCCTGGCGCTATTAAGGTAGGCAGCAGTCAATCAGGCCCCAGCTCCATTCATTCCACTAAGACTAGGAACTTTCCCATGCAGGACAAGCAAACAAGTCACCTCCTGAAGCAGTGACCCCTGGTACATTAAAAAAATCCTGATGGTGGCCACATAACTAACAGGGACCCTCAGTGATCCACAGCCCATCACAGGTCGATAATATGAGTAGTGACCGTTAACTCAGGGCTATCTGTGCATATCCTAGTCTGTGCATATACTATATTTGCATTTAATAAATTGATCCAGGCTCTAAAAAACTAAAATAAAAACAAAACAAAATTATACGTACACAAGTGCTTTATTCAGGAGTAAACATATTAAGCTGAGGGTTGGATGCCAAATACTTATCCAGGCGACCTTTAAAGGTTTGTACTGTATTACAATCTATTACGTTGAAGGGCAGTTTATTCCATATATTTACAACTCTATTGAAGAAGAAATGCTTAGCTTCATGCGACTGGAATCGTTTGCCAATTATTTTGTGCCCATTGCCTCTAGTGTAGTTCGAGTGATCAACTGTGAAGTATTTATCGACAGCCATGTTATCATGTCCTTTGAATATCTTGAATACTTGAATTAAATCTCCTCGTATCATCCGTTTTGTTAGGGTAAAGAGATTCAGGGCTTCTAAACGTTCCTCGTACGGTTTATTTCTCAATCTAGATATCATCTTTGTCATCCTTCGCTGCACTCTTCCAAGCTTTTCAATATCCTTTTTATAATACGGTGACCAAAACTGAACGCAATACTCCAAGTGCGGGCGTACTAAGGAATTATACAAAGTGAGGACGATATTATCGGATTTATATTCAAATGCTCTGCCTATGAACCTAATCAATTTGTTGGCTTTTTTCACAGCTTCTGTACATTGTTTGCTTGGTTTAACATCATTTGTTATTATAACTCCTAAGTCTTTTTCATGGTTTACTCTATCAAGCTGGACATTATTCATGCTATAACTTGCTCTTACATTTTTACTGCAGTGTTTAACACTTTGCATTTATTAATATTGAAATCCATTTGCCAGACTTGGGCCCAGATAAACAGTTGATCAAGATCTCTCTGAATTGCCTGTCTTTGCACTGCTGTATCTGCTCTGTTACCTATTTTAGTATCATCAGCAAATTTTGAAATCTTACAACACAATCCTTCGTCAATATCATTCACATATATTAAAAAAAGAATAGGACCTAACACTGAAGCCTGCGGCACTCCACTTGTAACGTTTATCCAGTCTGACTCTTTTCCATTTATTACAACTCTTTGTTTTCGTCTGGTAAGCCAATCTTCTACCCACCCGAGAACACTGCCGCTGAAACAGAAAAGGGTTTGCTGTCAGTTGCCCCAGACAGCTGAGTCTCTGTCAGGAACAGAAGGTGAGGTTTAGGGAAGGAGAGGTGGTGTTCGACAGAGAGAAAGTTAGAGGAAAGGGAGTAAATGTTGAAGAAATGAAGAAGTGAGTCAGACAGTGGTTCCAGGCATCTCGCTGAGTCGACACCAGGAGAGGGGCGGATGGGGGCATTTATGTCCCCCTCCCCTTTGGGAACTCTGAGGCCTGGTTTATCTGTGCTTTTTTTTTTTCTTTTAATTTTGAAAAGGAAGTGTAGTGTGTTGTGCATGTAGATTGGTGTTGACAGTTAGAGAAACTAGTACTGGAGAGCATGCTGCCCTACTCCCTGTGTTATTGAAACACTGAAAAATTCAGCAAAGGAAAATGGTCAGGAACTAGTCCCGAGCACTGATGAAACGGGAGCTCCAGCTCTCCCTGTTAACAGCTTTCCATCCATCTTGGGAGTACTGCCCCGTTCGACTGGTGTTACAGTCTACATAAACACACACACACACACACACACACACACACACACACACACACACACAAAATATATATATATATATATATATATATATATATATATATATATATATATATATATATATATATATATATAAAATGCCACTTAGTATATGTTTTGTGGATTTTGAAAAGGCGTTTGATAGTGTTTCACGTGGAGCTATGTTGAAAATTATGAGATTCTATGGTATACCAGAAAAGTTTGTAAATATTATTAAAAGCTTGCATGAAGGTACTTTTACTAAGGTAATGGTGGGTAGTTCTTTGAGTGATCCATTTCAAGTTAGATCAGGAGTGATTCAAGGAGTTCTTTCGCCATTGTTGTTTGTTTTGGTTATGGATTATGTTATGAAAAAGGTTGTAAGGAGAACAGGTGCAGGAATTAACTGGAAAGAAAATAGGAAGCTGATGGATTTGGACTATGCTGATGATATTGTACTGATTTGTAGAAGTATTTACGAGATGCAGAGGGTGCTTGATTGTCTGGTGGAGGAAGGAGAAAAAGTGGGATTGGTAATAAATTGTGGAAAGACTGAAATTATTAATATGAACGTGGAGAACCAAATCGATTATGTTATTGGGAATAATGTGGTGAAGAATGTAGAAAACTTTAAATATCTGGGAACGATTGTATCATCTAATGGATCATTAAACAATGAAATTGAGGAGAGGATTAGACAGGCTTGGCGAGCTGTTGGAATGTTGAAATCTGTTTGGAATAATAATATGTTTTCGGTACATACTAAAGTGAAAATTTACAAGTCCATGGTTAGACCAATTTTAATTTACGGGCATGAGTCATGGTACAGTACAATTGCAACAGATCAGAAAGTATTAGGATTTGAAAATAAAATACTGAGAAGGATTCTTGGGGTAAAGTGGCAAGACAGAGTTACAAATGCAAGAGTAAGGGATATTACGAGAGTGGAACCAGTTAATGAATATGTGAGACTGTCTCGCTGGAAGTGGTTGGGGCACATATACAGAAAAGAAGGTAGTTTAATACAGGATGTGCCAGAGTGGACTGCTAGAGGAAGAAGAGGTAGAGGTAGGCCGAGGGAAACCTGGCTGAGGACAATGAAAAAGAAGCAGGAGAGGAGTGTTGGTGGGACCTGAAGGAGATGGCAAGAGACAAATATTGGTGGAGAGAGTTCATCGAGGCCCTATGCATCCCGTGGGGTGCCACAGGAAATGATTGATATACATATAGATAGACAGATTATATATATATATATATATATATATATATATATATATATATATATATATAACTCAATTTTTTTTCCAGCAACTGAAGAACACAATGTGTGAGTGCAAAAGGATCAGGAGGAAAGAAGAAAAATTTGCTATTTTTTACATGGTTTTTGAGGGGTGGCGGGCTAATCTTATAATCACATAGTTCTCCATGTACCACAATGCTTCGTCCGTGTTTGATAATGATTAGTGCAGTTGGAGGGCCGATACTTTTTCGGTTGGCTGTATCTGGACTCTGTTTTCGTCTAGACCACTTAGTTTTATCATATGGCGTTATTACCTTAAAGAGAAATGATATCAGCAATGAGACCTGTGTCCCCTTGTGTCAACACCACCTTCTCATATAGGGGGTTTGTTGGCCACTTGTCATTCGCCTCCCCATGGGGGGGTGGAGAGGAAATCTTTCGTTCGTTTCAAGATTCCCTCCACCTATAGTGGAGGCCTGGCCATACATTGGCCTGGTCGGTGGGGGTAAGCGTTTTCATAGTCAGTGGGAAGACAGGGCCTGGGGGGTCCTGAGGGGCCGCCCAGCACACACGCCCTGTCTTCTGCTGTTTGTTTTTGGTGTGCGTGGGGGAGATATGTTGTTGTTTAAAGATTTTCCTCTGCTGTGCAGAGGATCGGGCCTTATATTGGCCCGGTCGGGGGAGATAAGAAGAGACGACTTTTAAATGTCCCTTTCGACTGAATATTTTTATGTAAGAAAATGGCATGTATACTTACATGTCGGATAGAATAACCTCAGAAATGTGCGAGGCACACTCAGATGGCTCTCAGCCATGGAAGCAATAATCATTCCAGGGAAAGTCAAAGAAGGGCTGCCTGAGGTCCTATCGACCAGCAGCTCTAAAGTGCCACAGCCCCCACTTCTTGTGTCGGTCCACAGGCCCTACTGGAACGATAGGAATGGTTAGCGTGATAAGGGTGTGAATGAAGAAGCCCAGCAGAGCTAAAAGAATAGTAGCATAAGGAGAAAGATTAGTTGTAAGGAAAAGGTCATGTATGCTAGAACTCTTGCCAAGGTGGTCAGGGATACGGGTAGGGTGCTGATACATACTGATTGCATGATCAGAGGTCGTTTCCATTAGAAAACAGTATCATAAACGGTTAACGACATGACAACACTCGATTTGTGGATTTTTTTCCTTGTGTGTGTGTGTGTGTGTGTGTGTGTGTGTGTGTGTGTGTGTGTGTGTGTGTGTGTGTGTGTGTGTGTGTGTGTGTGTGTGTGTGTGTGTGTGAGAGAATCAGGAGAGGATTAACGTAAAAGATATCTAAACCGAATAAAGAAAGGCTGAAAAGTAGGCTTGAATATGACACGTTTAACCCATTCTAGAAAAGGAAATGAAGAACTGGAATGTGCTAATATACATATATACATAACACTGGCAGTCTTGGCAGTGCAAGTTCATAAGAACGAAATCAAGCAAAGAACAGTAATTGGCCTGAGGGCCTCTCCTAAGCAATGTGATACCTTGTAGAATATGAATAATTTTCGTCTACTTAATGGAAACTGAAGATTGTATGATAATTAAGTTGTCCCCGTTTAAGAGAATTCATTAGAACACTAAAGTGTTACAAATTACACAGACCTTATATTTGTGAGTGATCAGAGAGAAATGGAGAGACATATCCTGAGCTTTATATGGAAAGACGAGAAGAACCTCAGGCAGTGCAACACCAGCGCCGTACACTCAATCTTAATGTCCAACCACACGATTATTGAGCATCTATGGTTTTGCATTTATGGTAATGAAAAAATGTTCGCTATTAATAAGATAGAAGTGATGAAATGAAGCACAGTCCTGACTTTGTTCTACGGTTAATAATTTCATTCGTCACTATGCTTCGAAACGGATGAACAGTGCGCTCGAACACGATAAATGGCCCCATGATGGTGTGGAAGGGCCTAAACCTAACCACTGAGATGTGTGGAAGGGCCTTAAGACCTAACGTTTGTGCTGCCCTGTACCCTTAACCTTTGAATAATTTATCTCAAAATAATATTACTTCGCCCTTGCCTGACACTCAGCCCATTCACCAAGTGCAGCTGAGATAAAATATTCTCACTTGACCTTGGTCTGCTCTATGACCTTGACCTTCGATCTTTTATTCTTGGCTGGCTATTGCACTAAGTTTCATACAAATCAACTCAGTTCTGCTTGAGCTAAATGACCGAACTTTTGACCTTGCCCTGTGACCTTTACTTTATACCAATTTTTCTCATATTTGAATCCCTTCCTCATTTCTTCTCTTTCAACCCTTCCACTTTTTTTTTTTTTTTAATAAAAATTGGATGAAAGAGGTTTGTGTTGACATTGCCCTTGACCTATGATCTATAATAATTATTTGCTAAAAAATAATTGCTTCTTCCTCTGATGATCCGTAATCATTATGCCAATTTTGATGCAACTTTATCCAATACTGTTTTCGTAATTTTGCTGAAAGACAGACATACATTCAGACACAGAGAGAAACACAAACAAATCACGCCAAACACATAACCCCCTCGCGCGTTCATGTGCTAGTTAATAATTATATGTTGTACTGTACTGTAGTGGACAATAATACCGTTCCAATTTTAGTTAAGCATATATGAAACTCCGACAAAATATTCCTGAATGTTTGCTGGATACCAAAGATCTCATCACTAAAGTCTGAAAGTCATTATTCACTATCTCGTTATTTATCAAAACAGTGTAAGTTGTTTCGGAAACAGACAAATATTTGGTTATGCTAACCCCCGCTGAAGAGTAGGTAATGTCAAGGGAAAGGACGCAGAGGACAAGATGGATAGATGGGATTTGCCGATCTGCTAGAACTGAATGGAACAGTTATACAGACAAATGGCATGAGTGTAAAAAACTGGGAAAGCCCTCCGTCTAGCAGTGGGTTGTCTCAGGCTGTTGTTAATGATGATAATAAAGCCGGTACTTTATGCCCTCGTCCACGTTTTACCACCCATTATTATTCTCTTCTTCTCCTTGCCTTCATTTTCTTCGGGCTCGACCTTGCAATTATGTTGATGGAAAATATTCAGGCCCGGCCAGCGGGGTGAAGGAGGCGGCTAACGTATTATCCCTACCACATTTTTCCCCAACAACTTCTTTTTTCAACGAGTAAAACAGTCAGCACTGAGTCATGGGCGCCATTTGGCCATGAATCCGGGAGGTTTGTTATCTTTATTCTGTTAAGGATTGAAATTTTGTGCTTACTGGCGGCAATGACAGTAATGTATCCTAGTGCCTGATAAATCCAGAATTACAGTGCAAAATCAGCACAACATCCACATCAAATTATTTACTGCACTTATAAGTTTTTATTATTATTATTATTATTTTCATCCTTGCAACCACCTGACTATATTATTCAGCTTAGCAGTGGCTTCTTGTATGGATAGAGGTGTATGAAACTTGTTTTCAGCCCCCTCCCCTCCCAAGTAGAAAGTTTGCTCTTTGCTGAATGACATCGCTTGGGCATACAAAGAAAAATGCAATTGGAGATAAAGTTAGTATTGTGCTGTAAAGTACTGTATTTTATATTAAATTTTACAAATGATTCCAGACTTATAGGGCACTCAACAGTATTCTACATAAAATATAGACCTTCGTTGTTGACATTACGGGAACTACCGGATACCAAATATAAGTGTAAAGTGAAAGTGGCTGCTTGGCATCATTCCATCTCTTTGGAGCGTCTTCTGCATTTTTTTTTTTTTTTACCTTGATCTGGTTACTGCTTCATTTTCTTTGCACTATAATGTTATTTTTAATCGGTATTTATGTAGCAAATTAATACATTCTGACAAATATGTGCTTTGCTTATTGCAATAACATCTGCATATTACATTCACTCTTGAAAGTTCGTCTGCCTTTGTTTATTTTTTACCATTAAGCAGTAATCGATGCAAATACCTTTCGCATATTAGTACCGACTCATATTTTTTCTCTGCTTTATCTCTAATCACACACAACCATATCCAATACCCTCTATTGCACTAATAATCCCTCTTATTCCTGGATACCAAGTAGAATAGTTGAATGGTGCACTCGCTAATCATATAAAAATTCCTCACTCTCCACCTCCACCCCTGGCTGGAAGGAATTCGTAGCCATTGTTTGAAGGCGTTAGATAACCTGTTGTTCAAAGTTAAGGTGGCATTTGAAAGTTTTGCTAATAAAAGCTCCGAACAACCACCAACAGTTCTTCGTTCAGTGTAAAACCGTGGCTACGACTTCTTTCAGCGAGGAGAAGAATTAGTGGGAGAGCGGAAACTATTTCTCGAGAGTGTGCTACCGTTCAGTGCCGAGCCGGAATTGTAATGTGCCTGACAATATTATGATGGCAAATTTGGAGTTCATCAGGCGGTGGGAGGAATGGCAACTCTTGAAAACACTGAAATAATGGTAAACTTTCATTTTGCCAGGGATAAGAATAATGTGAGAGACGACGATAAGTAGTGGAAGATAAAAGGAAGAACTATGAGAGGGAAACAAAGCAAGAAAGAAGCTGTACCAGAAGCACGATGAGAGAAATTACCAGGAATGTGAAATCAGTGAAATGGTGATGGAGAGATTGTGAGACAGATGTGGTGGAGAGAAGTGATAAGAAACAAATGATGTGTATATACTGTATATGGATGCAAAGGGGGCTGAAACGGAGTGTAGGGAGTATTGATGGAAGAAGTAGCTAAAAAAGAAGAAAAAAGTGAGAGAGAGAGAGAGAGAGAGAGAGAGAGAGAGAGAGAGAGAGAGGAGACAGGAAAAATATTACTTGAAAGGAAAGCCGTAAAGAACCAAGAAAAGAAAACGAGATGGGAGTAGAAGAAAAAGGGCCGAAGGGTCGAGGCATGAAGAGGACTGGGAAGGAGGAAAAGAAAGAGAGGAAGTCGTTGCAGAAAAAAGGAAATGGAAGAAGAGAGAGATTGTGATCGGATGCAGTTGGCCAGAGACGTAAGGCCGAGCAAATATACTTAATAAAAATACCCAGAGAACTTTAGCCTTTGAGCCAGAGGACATAAATTTTACGCTGGTCTTCCTATTTCCTGGCGATTTTTATTTATATCATAATAAACTTTCGGAAGTGAATGAAGCATGCACAGCCTTCATTAACCATTTTCCTCTGCTGGCTCTCCTTTGCTGAATAAAATCATCTGGTGCAAAAGTGAAATACATGGATAAATGAATAAATAAACTGTGTGGTCATCTATACATACAAGCACTGCATCCATTTGTCCGAATACACAGCGATGCTCACACGGTTTCACCCGACAATACCTTCAGGAAAATGGACGTATTTTCCATTTTCTTCTTGGTACTGCTTCTCCAGTATGTGAGAGTAACTTTTTTTTTTTTTTTTTTTTTTATGCGAGGAAGAAGGAACCAAAGGCCATGGCCCGCAGTAACAGTTCCCTCCAAGAGAAAAACAAAATACAATAGAGAGCCAAATTCAAGATCCGATCATTTTGAGATGCCTGGACATACTGCGTTTGAAAGACTGGAGATCATAGGCAGCAGGAAATACAGACAGAGGGAGACAGTTCCAGAGCTGACCTGTTGCATAAATGAAAGACTGGGAGTAACGGTTAACTCTTGCATTAGAGAGTTGGACAGAAAAGGGATGAGAGTTTGCTGCCAGACGGGTGCTACGCGCCCGTCGTAGAGGTGGAGGAATGCAAGCAGAGAGTTCAGAGGAGCAGTGACCATTAAAGTAGCGATAGAAAAGAGATAAAGATGCAACAGTGCGGCGAAGAGACAGAGGTTGAAGGGAGTCAGTAAGAGGAGGAGAGTTAATGAGACGAAAAGCCTTTGACTCCAGCCTATTGAGAAGAGCTGTATGTGGGGAGCCTCCCCACACATGAGAGTTGTACTCCACACAGGGGCGGATAAAACCTCTGTATAGAGTCAACAATTGTGCAGGGGTAAAGAAAGAGCGGAGTCGGCATAGCACACCCAATCTCTTGAAAGCAGATTTTACAAGAGATGTAATATGATCTTTCCAAGATAAGTCTTGAGTAAATGAAACCCCAAGCATGTTCAAGGATGATGCAGGATTAAGCTGAATATTATTAAACATTAATGGGTATACCTGTGGAAGATTTTGTCGGGTTGATAGGTGTAAGAACTGAGTCTTAGATGCATTAAAGACAACCATATTATTTTTACCCCAGTCAGCGATACGAGCCAAGTCAGACATTAGGTGTGCCATAGCCTCATCCCTTGTTTCTTGAAGTAACTGTTGAGATGGGCGTTGCGGGAACCGAATGGAAAGGTGAAGGGTGGAGTCATCAGCGTATGAGTGGATAGGGTTAGATGTACAGCTTAGAAGATCATTGATGAATAAAAGGAAGAGAGTTGGTGATAGGACAGAGCCCTGAGGAACACCACTGTTGATAGATCTAGGGGAAGAACGATGGCCGTCTACAACAGCGGCTATAGAACGACCAGAAAGGAAGCTAGCGATGAAGGCACAGATAGAAGGATAGAAACCGTAGGAGGGCAGTTTGGAAATTAAAGATTTATGCCAGACTCGATCGAAAGCCTTTGAGATGTCAAGTGCAATGGCAAAGCTTTCGCCAAAGTCCCGAAAGGAGGATGACCAGGAGTCTGAAAGGTAGGTGAGAAGATCGCCAGTGGAGCGTCCCTGACGGAACCCATACTGACGATCGGAAAGAAGGTTGTGATAGGAAAGATGCCTTAAAATTTTTCTATTAAGAATTGACTCGAAAACTTTTGAAATACAGGACGTTAAAGCAATTGGACGATAGTTGGAGGGTTGGGAGTGGTCACCCTTCTTTGGGACTGGCTGAATGAGAGCAAACTTCCAGCAAGAAGGAAAGGTACAAGTTGACAGACAAAGGCGAAAGAGTTTGCCTAGGCAGGGTGTAAGCACAGAAGCACAGTTCTTGAGAACAACAGGAGGGACCCCATCAGGCCCATATGCCTTGTTAGTACTGAGGCCAGTGATGGCAGAAAATACATCAACTGAAGAAATTTTAATGTCAGCCATGAGGAAGTCAGAGGGGAGAAGTGATGGAGGAACAGCACCGGAATCGTCTAAGGTGGAATTGGAGGAGAAAGTCTGTGCGAAGAGATCTGCTTTATCAGTAGAAGAAATAGCTACAGAACCATCAGAGTAGAAAAGAGGAGGGAAGGATGATGAGGTAAAGTTGTTAGAAAGATTTTTGGCAAGGTGCCAGAAGGAGCGGGAAGAATTCGAGTTGGAGAGTTGAGAGCATTTAGTATGGATGAAATTATTTTTAGTAGAGCGAAGAACAGACTTAGCACGATTCCGGGCAGAAACGTAAAGATGATGTGATTCAGGGGTGGGTTGGCTCCGGTACCTTTTGTAGGCCCTCTCCTTGTTGCGGACAGCATTAGAACAAGCATGATTAAACCAAGGCTTTCTTGCGTTAGTCAAAGGATATGAGAAAGGAATGTATGCTTCCATGCCCGAGAGAATAACCTCCGTAATGCGCGAGGCACACTCAGATGGCTCCCGGCCATGGAAGCAATAATCATTCTAGGGAAAATCAAAGAAGTACTGCCTGAGGGCCTCCCAGTTCGCGGCTCCAAAATGCCACAGACGACGTTTCCCTGGAGGGTCCACAGGCCGTACCGGAGTGATAGGACAGGTTAAGGTAATAAGGTTGTGATCGGAGGAGCCCAACGGAGAGAAAAGATTAACAGAGTAAGCAGAAGGATTAGTTGTGAGGAAGAGGTCAAGTATGTTGGAGCTCTCTCCAAGGCGGTCAGGGATACGGGTAGGGTGCTGTACAAGCTGCTCTAGGTCATTAAGGATAGAAAAGATGTAGGCTTGTTCACCAGGTGGATCCGTGAAAGGAGAGGAGAGCCAAAGGTGGTGGTGAACATTGAAATCTCCAAGAATGGAGATTTCAGAGAAAGGAGAAATGGACAGAATGTGTTCCATCGTAGAAGTAAGATAGTCGAAGAATTTTTGATAGTCAGTAGAATTAGGGGATAAGTAAACAGCACAGATATATTTAGTCAGAGAATGACAGGAAAGCCGAAGCCAGAGTGTGGAGAATTCAGAAGAATCAAGTTCAGGAACACGAGAGCAAGATAAGTCGTTGCGTATGTATACACAACAGCCACCTTTGGCTTTGAAATGAGTATAGAGAAAGTGGGAGGATACAGAAAAGGGTTTGCTGTCGGTTGCCTCAGACAGCTAAGTCTCCGTCAGAAAAAGAAGGTGAGGTTTAGAGGAGGAGAGGTGGTGCTCAACAGAGCGAAAGTTAGATGAAAGGCCGCGAATGTTGCAGAAATGAAGAAGAAGAGAGTCAGACAGTGGTTCCAGGCACCTCGAGTCGTCACCGGGAGAGGGGCAGTTGGCGGGGGCATTTATGGTCCCCCCCCCTGGGGACTGCGAGGCTTGATTAATAGACGCCATTTTTGTTGATTTTTGAAAAGGAAGTGTAGTGTGTACTGTGCATGTAGTTTGGTGAAGATAGTTAGAGAAATTTGTACTGGAGAGCATGCTGGCCTACTCTCTGTGTAACTGAGACACTGAAAAAGTTCAGCAAAGGGGGATGGTCAGGAACTAGTCCTGAGGGCTGATGAAACGGGAGCTCCAGCACTCCCTGTCATCAGCTTTCCATCCACCTCGGGAGTACTGCCCTGCTCGACTGGTGCTACAGTCTACTCCTACCAATGTTGGGTTTAGCTGGAATTTTCCTTTACTTTCCTATTCTCGAGCATTTCTAATCTGAATGAAATAGTGGCAACAGCAAATAAAACGTTAATGATGCCCTCTGGCAGAAGGGATACCGGGTGCAGGCCGACAACATATGTGGGGCATGAGAGGGCAGAGAGTGAGTAAAAATAAAAAAATGACATAGCTCTCAAAACACTCTACAAAGACTTTCTGTAGTTACTGAATCTGAGGTCGGGATGCGAGAGCTGGTGCCGTTCTGAACTGCGCAAGCGCACGTGTGTGTGTGTGTGTGTGTGTGTGTGTGTGTGTGTGTGTGTGTGTGTGTGTGTGTGTGTAAACAAAATCTGGAGATCCGATTTTAACCGAACATGGCGGAGAGAACAATAGGCCAAAGGTCACAGGCCAGGTGAAAAGCTGACCTAACAAAGTCAGTTTTAACATGCTATCCAGTTTAGACCAAACACGAAGGAAGGTTAAAGGGTTAGAGAGGACAGAACTGATTAACTTTTGAGAATAATAATCAGTCAAAGGTTAAGGTCATAAGGTAAGGCCAATTTTCGTCTCGCGTGTGTGTTGTTATTTCAGTAACTCAGTTTTAACTCGATTTTAACCAAACATCATGGAAATGTTGACGAGAGAACCATACGTCAAAGGTCGGGGTTACAGGGCAGTTCAACTTATATACTGTATATATATACTGTATATATATATATATATATATATATATATATATATATACTCTATATATATATATATATATATATATATATATATATATATATATATATATAATGTATATATAGTTTTCGCCGATTTGAACCAAACTATGTGGAAGACTTGAGACTTAAAACAGCAGTTAAAATAAATAAACAAATATAGATAGATAGATAGATACACAGATAGATAAATATCTTTTGAGAAGTCACGAAGGAACAAAGGCCACGGTCAGAGAAAAATTCAGCTCACACCTATTTGATATGATTTGAAGTTAGCATTGGAAGTGTTATGGATCAGGCGAAAACGAAGGGAACCAGTTTTGACGGTAATCAGTCAGACGTCAGAGTTATGGGGAAAGGTCAAACTTCCTCTCTTGTGTCTGTGTATGAAAAAAATTACTGAAATAGTTTTAATCTGATTTGGCTTATACTTGATAGATAAGTTGAGGAGCACCTAAGAGGTTGACCTATTCTTTATTAGAACAGTAAGTCAAAAGTTAAGGTCACATAGGAGGGTCAACATTGACAGTTTTACACCATGTAGACTAAATTTCCTGGTGTGTTCCAGGTTAAAGCAAGGATACAAACATTCGATTCCGTAAACACTGTCAGATGTCTAGGTCACAGGGAAGGGCCAGCGGTTAAGGTCACTGAGAAAAGTCAAGTGAAACAGAACTAATGTGAACCAAAGCTAGTGGAAGGTTAAGAGTTAGGTGGGAAGGAAGTAATTTAATTTGGAGAGTAATCTGTCAAAGCTTCTAGGTCACATGACACAGTCAAATATTCGCCTCTCAGAACAGTTCGTGGCCGACGATGTTGCGCTCTCTGAGTACTGCTGCTTGTTATATTATTTTATCTATTTAGTGGTATCTCCGTTTGTTTTCAGTCAACTTAGGAAAAGCCTCTTTCATTGGAGGGGTTTTTGAAGCCTGTCTGCATCAAAATTTTTCTTCAACGTTAACTAACATTAGCTTGTGGTTGAAAGCGTATAATAAAACAGACGTCATGGTGAAAGAGGTCAACCGAGCGGAGGAGGTGCGAAGATCAGTGTGAGACAGATGTGTATGGAGGGCTAAACAAGTAATGGCGTGAATATGCATGTATTTGGCTAAGTTAAGCAGGACTAGCAAGAATTATTAACCCCTTCAGTCTGATGATCATGTATTATATAAGCTGTTATCCAAACTTTGAAACTGGCTGCCTCTCTCTCTCTCTCTCTCTCTCTCTCTCTCTCTCTCTCTCTCTCTCTCTCTCTCTCTCTCTCTCTCTCTCTCTCTCTCTCGAATATCAGCAACCGAGGATCCAGTAGCTAACCTGATGTATATAAAACTGAAGATCAGGACATGGAGACGATGAACTGGGACCATGTTCGAGATTTAATGAGTTGAGTTGGATTACCTCGAAACATCAAAACTGCATATATATATATATATATATATATATATATATATATATATATATATATATATATATATATATATATATATATATATATATATATATATATATATATATATATATATATATATATATATATATATTACCATGATGGTGGATATTGGTGGAGAGAGGATTGGCGCCTTTCACTGATCATTGCGAGAGGCACCAGGTTATGTGGCGTCACGGGTACCGTCGCATCCCACTGGTTGTGTAGGCCACTGGGTGGGACGTTAGGCAGTGATTTAGTCACCTTCCATTGACAACGAACTTAGTCGAAGGAACCAACACGGGCAGGAGGATGAGTTCCCAGAAGACAAGGCACGTTACCATACACTAAAGTTTGCACTCAAAGCTTATTATATTAAACATGGAGGCTATACCTCTCAAACAACATTACTTCACAAAAAGTTCATATCTTTGAGATTATATTTAGCTGCAAGATAAATCTGGCATAGTTTTGACATAATCCAAACATATCTGGCTGTTTTTTTTTTATGAAGTTGTTAATAAATTTGCGGTTGTTTAAGCTAAAATACAGTTAAAGTATTTTTCATTTCTCCTTTTTATGTGGGTACTAGAGAAGGGATCAAGGATAGTGATACATAAAAGTCTAACGCCTCAGAGAACATAAGGTGCTTCAGCTCCCCTATGAATGACTAGCTATAGGAGTATATGCACTCATTTTGAACTGATGGATGGAACTGTAACAATATGAACTACTTCAGTTGTCCATCAGTGCGTTTAGTTTTTTTTTTTTTCTTTTTATGATATACCGGTAAACATTTGCGCAGTTATCATCATCCTCTCCTTTGGTTTCAGTGTATAAGAATGGAAATCACCCCTCTGCCAATAGGCCACATGCATTGTAGAAGGTGGTTTGGACTTGGGATAATATTCGTTGTTCGTTCTGTCACGGTTTAATTTCCTAATACCTCGTAAAATGAATTTTCTTTGTTAATTTAATTATTCTGCTTCTACCTACACTTCAAATGTTTGGAAAATAAACTAACTTTCCGAAGACGAGTGACAAATATAATGTGTTCCATATGACCTTGTAAACTTTACATACCAGGGGTCGAGGAACAGCGGTTAATTACCTCAAGTGAGGTAAAAATAAAATCGAGGGTAAAGTGTGCGGTATGAGAGGTAATGAATGCGGTATATTACCGATTTTTCACATAAATTATGTAAGTTTAGATGTAAAACCATGTATCATGTACCATGATATTTGTTGTTTAGCAGCCGTACTATTAACAAATGTCTATGCAGACGTGACCTTTTTTATTTTCAGATGGGGGAAATTTCATTTTGCTCAAATTTATTTTCGGGTAATACCCTAAAAAAGTTCCCCGACCCTTGTTGTAAACCAAATAGCGAAGAGTACACTCCTTCAAGTAAATATTCAGCTATAAACAGCAAATAATAATGTAGCACCATTTCATCAAATTTAGTATAATGTTTGCATCAGTTTACTTCATCCTGCACGAGGAACTGGGTCAGCCTGTTCCCAGAGCAGGCTGACGCACCAGGTTGTTGTGAAGGGAATAGCCCTCTAGTGATGGTGTAGGAGAGGCCCATATCCGATGAGGTGTAGTCAGAGACGAGTTAAGGTTATTAGTATCCTTGTTATTTCCATACGATTTTATGCTCTATAATAGTGACCTTATGACCAGATGAAGCTTCATTACTCGTTCTCTTAAAGACGCCTTCCCTGCATTGGACAGAATCTTCTGGAAATTACAACAATCAACCAAAATCAGACATCATCGTGTTCAAGGAGTTAAGCTGACCTTGGGGAAAGATGTTAGAGGTATGTAAACACCTTAGAATAACAAGATATACATTTTTTAAATTGCTCTATTGTTTTTGACACCTTTCAGTATTTGTTCCGTCTCTCTGTTTAAAAACAGATCTACTTTCTTACCTCTAGAAAGTTTGTTTTAATTTAAGAGAGACTTCGCAATCTGAAGAGTTAGATATATCCTTAAAAAGGCCATTCACTATAACGGAAATCTTTTCAGCTTAACACAGTTCTTTAATAGGAGGAAGGGGGCAAAACTATAGTGATCATAAGGAAGGCGTGCCACGGAAGGAAGAAAAAAATGAGTACTTATGAACCTCAGTACCTACTGAAAATGCTGGAAGAGACCAAGGCCCGTATTCTCGTAAGGTAAGGAAACTATCTAGCACCTCCCCCTTAATTATAGATTTCCCAAACTTCCCATTAATACTGGTGTGTGTGTGTGTGTGTGTGTGTGTGTGTGTGTGTGTGTGTGTGTGTGTTCGTTTGTTTACCTTCCACCTGACAAAGTCAAGGAGGATGTTGTTATCACTGAGATAAATAGGTGTCCGTCTGTAGAGTTGGCGGCAGGGTGGAAGGACAGCTGGCTGGGTGTACAGATTTCGTTTCTGGGCCAGAAATCATAAAGTATTTCACAATAGAGTCATGAAATTTCACATAGTCATGTGTCTTATGGCGAACTGGTGTCTTTTGATAGGTGGAATGCTGTGTCTTATGTAGTTTTCTTCAAAAAAAATGAAAAAATATATATATATATATATATATATATATATATATATATATATATATATATTATTTCCAGAGATTTCAATGGGACCTAAGCAAAGAATCTAAAGGGCCCAGGTTACGTGTCCTCAAAGCGTTCTCCTTACGCCCATCTTAAAAAAAAAGATTGGGGGGGAGGGCCGATTTGAGCTTGGTTAGGTGCGCAGGGAGGCGGAGGGGGTATGTGTTTGGTCAGATAGGGGGTTGCAACAGCGTAGCATTGCCTTGCTTTTTCTTTCTTTCTTTTTTTTCTTTTCTTTTTTTCTGCTTCTCATATCTTTATAATGTTGACAAAAATTACATGAAGAATGCATAAGAATGCAGTAATGGAGCAGAAGCGGAAATAAACCGGTAATGAAGAGGTGTTAGTAAGCTTCTTTTAAATGTCAACAAAGATTGCATGCATAATACATAAGAATATAGTAATTGAGCAGAATCGGGACTACATTGGTAAGGAAGAGGTGATAGTAAACTTTTTTTTTTTTTTTGTCAGCAAAGATTCCATGAGTAATGCATAAGAATAATGTAAGGGAGCAGATTCAGAAACAAACCGGTAAGGAAGACATATTAGCAAGGTTCCTAACTACATGAAAATACCACCCCAAGTGATTTGTCTTGCCCCTTCCTGCCTGCCATGTACAGTGCCCTGCCCTGCCCTGTGCTGCTCATCTCTGCCAGCCCTTCCCAGTATGAGAGATGGACTGGTGCTTCTCGCATATTTCCGGGCTCGGAATCCCTCTCATGGAATGGGAAGTACTTTGTGCACTGAAGTGAAATTCATATTAGCGCTGTTTATGAGACAACCCCAAATCAGTAAATGGCATGCTAGTCTGAAATATCATGCACTTTATAATTACTCTCTTTACAAGCCGCGATAGTGAAGTTGGTATTACTTTTAACCCGCCGACTCCTGTTGACGTATATATACGTCCACACATTTTGTCACTGACTCCCATTGACGTATATAAATGCACAGGAATTGCAAAGTCCCTAATTTGCACAATTTTCATATTTTGAGCATGATTTTTGGTACATATACATGGGACACCTTCCTCTACAAGATGCCAGGCAGGGTCAATGCCTTACCCCGCATGTCTCGACAATTCACCTGTTACCAGTGACCTGGCCAGTAAAGACATGTCGTGCCACGGTATGAAATTCAAGGCTAGAGTGATTCCCCAATCGATGACAATGTGGAGGACAAAGTTTACATAGCATTAGAGGAAGAAACATTCAGAAATGATCAGGTAATGTCACCAAAAAAGATCAGGTATGTTGATGTGTTTGGTGAGTGAAACAATGCTTATATTGCCTATATTACTGTGTGAAAACCAATATACTCTCGTACTACATATAAATTCGTACCAAATAAATAAATAAATACCGTTTATGAGTGGTGTGGAATAGTTACCCTCCCATAGAACTTGTTTTCTTTGGAGCCAGCCTGATAGAAAACACAGTAAGGTAAGGGGTACCGCTACCTGTATTCAGTATTTTAAACCTTTGGTGAATTTTCGATGTTTCTCACCAAAAGCGGAGATTCAATCCAAAAAAAAATTTTCTCGGGTTAATGTGTGTGTGTGTGTTAGCATAACTTCGCAACCACTCAAGACATCATCACAAAATTTTCCAGGTGTGTAGTGGGGATGAAAATCTCTTACAAGTATTGTTTTCAGTTTGTATGTGTGTCTGTGTGTCTGTGTGCCTGTTAGCACCATACCTTTGCAACCGCTCAAGATACCATCACAAAATTTTTCAGGTGTGTAGTAGGAATGAAAATCAATGAGTTCGAAATTGGTGAAAGTAGGTCAAATTCTTTGTGTCTGCTGCCGTGATATCTTTGCAACCGCTCAATATATCATCACAAAATTTTACAGATGTGTAGTAGGGATGAAAATCCAAGAGTTGGAAATTGGTGAAAGTAAGTCAAGGTCAAGGTCATATTCCGAGCCATGCTAGATATGTATCTGTTTGTGGCTGGTGTGATTCCTCCCTTGGGGTGGCCTCTAGTGTCTTCATTAATATTCTACTGTATATATAGATTCTTCATGCTAACCTATTATGCCCGAGAAAACTGATGCAGTCTCTAAAATAGCGAACCAATAAATCTGAGGAATCCCTCATAAGGTAGAACTATATGATCTCTACTCAAAAAAACTGAAAATTACATAGACAAATAGTAACCATGCAAGATATGTCATATGGTAATGGCACAGTAACTAAATACTTGATCATCTATACAGCACAGTTACAAGGAGAAATACATTTGTTTCGCTGATCATTATAACAAAACACTGCCACATTTGACTGCTCATTCTTTGCAGGTTGAGTGGGTTTGAGGTCAGATATTCATGTGACTGAGGATTTTACAATGATACCTTCTCCCTCGGTCTTGCAACTGCAAAGTGCACAAGTACAGCCGCGCACACAATATCACAGTACAGTCAGCGTTGCAAATCCTGTGGGTGACCCGGGTTCAGAGTTTCACAGTATCGAACGTGCGGGGGAGGGAGGGAGTAGAGACCTGGCTGGCATGTGAGGCGGGTATAGGCATACTGGGGATAGGGGGAGGGGGGAAGGAGGAGGGGGAAGGGCGGAAAGACAAGAGGGATGAGAGGCGGTTAGTGAGTTCAGTAATACAAGGCAATGTTTTATTATAGTATAAGATATATATATATATATATATATATATATATATATATATATATATATATATATATATATATATATATATACACACACACACACACAGAAAGAGAGAATAAACATATCAGAATATAGAATAATCTCCATAGGATCTATGACAGCACTTTACACTAATATACATAGCTTAGTGTAACAGGTTACCATACTATGAACAATTCGTGTTTTGTAGGGAACTGTCAGAGATCAGGTGATTCCGATGGTGCTGCCCTCGAGGGGGTCTGTTAGTTGCCGAGCGGGCGCGTGTGCCTTGCATGTTTAGGTTCGTGTGTGTGTGTGTGTGTGTGTGTGTGTGTGTGTGTGTGTGTGTGTGTGTAATATAAGAAAAATGTATCATGATCCCGTTTACCGTCTCTAAATGTCCGCTTATGTCACTAGGTTTTGTTTGTCAGATACAGTGATTCATTTGGTAGGTTACTTATTTGGAATATGAAATGCTTGGTGCATTTATATTTATTATTTATATCTGACTTATGACACCGTTCCGTCTACTCATGTTGGAATAGGTGCAGTGCACTGGGAAACAACGGCTAATATATATGAACACATTAGAATCATGATCGAATGCATAATTATAGGACATCATATTTGGGAGAATATGACATGCTTAAATTTCACCTGATAGGTGAAGGAGAATATAACATGCTAATGTGATGTCGACTCACTAGTCCCTCATGACACTATTATTAAATCGTCTCTCCAAATACTCACAATTCTCGAACACCTACTTAGCAACTGTCTCCAATGGTTTCTGTGTCCAACGTGTGCCAATTGTTAATCATTGTCTGTCGGTCGTGTATTGTATTTGAATAAAGTGTAGATGGAAGTAATGTTTGATTATGCGTTAGTTTCGTAGCAGGTTTACTTTTACCCATTCTTTAACGATTGTTTTAGCACTTTAATGAATGAAATGAGACCCACTGTACTGGTTTGTTAACAGCGAGAACAGGAGCGCGTCGGAGGACAAACGCGGAACCGGATGGCATGATTGTGGCAGCAGCTGAAGCAAACCCCTCACACTAACGCCGCGACTATCGCACAGAACCTGCAGTTGCATGTCAGCGCTATGAATGTAAGGTGCAGACTGTACGAGAGGGGTATACAAAACAGAATTCCTGTACAGAACGAGAAACTAACTAATGCTCACAGAGCCGGGAGGCTGGAATTTGCACTACTCCATGTTGAGCGAGACCTTCAGTTCTGGGGACGTGCAGTATTCACAAATGAGAAAGTATTCTCCTCTACTTCTTATGGCCAAGGCCATTGCTGGAGAGTAAATAACACAAGGTATATTCATTAATTGTTAGTTAATAAGCTGCAGCCTAATTGCTTGTGGAGGACTTTGGTGGAGGACTATAAATGTGGCTATACGATACAGGGACAGAGATGTCGTGCAGTCGCAAAACTGAGTGTGAATGGGTCTGGAGACGTTTTACAATGCACCAGGACCTGCAGCCAGGTAATTATGTTGCAGTAAATAATGGAAATGTAAACAGCAGGTTTTTCACAGTTATGTATCAACTGTAACTGGGTAAGTTATTTATGATATTTACTTACCTGAATGTTACGTTAACCTGATTTATGAATAATAAATAGTTACGATGTATTGAAATATTTAAACTTAACCAGTTTGTCCAATTTGCACATGAACATAATCATGTGCATTAATTCCCTTAATGTTCTGTAAATGATTACCACCCTGGAGATTAGGTAATGAAATATGTAATACTTAATACCTAACAGTTCATCACATTAAGATAACAAATCCGTATGCAAAAACAATTACATAAAAAAAAACATACAATTTCAAATACCTCAGTTGAAGAAAAATAGCTCCAGGTATAACAAATCATGTGGCATGCTAAAATCTTAGTTTTCTTTACTGAGGTAACAGATATTCATATGGAATATTCAATTAATATGTCAATATTGACAGTGTTGTTTCAACTGCGGTCTAGCGGTATTAAGTGTTCCATGCCTGGTAATTTGGTCGTGAAGTGTGGACGAGGTGGTAATTATGGATGGCCTGCCGGTTTACGCATGAACATTATATTGCTGCTCTGGCGAAAAGGGATTTGTTTTAATGTATGTTTATGGACTAATACATATATGAATACACAATGTTTATGCACAGTTTTAGGCGTAATATACAGGAAAAATGCACATACGTCAATAATCCACTACCTCGTAAAATGCTTGCTGATACGAGCATCGTAACATCATGGAGGTAGCTCGTTCTGGCAACGTCACCTGCAATGTGTGGGGCTGGATCTCGCTGCATGGTGCAGGTGACGTGTTCCAAATTGAGGGGCGCTTCACAGCAGATAAATACATTGAGATGCTTGAAGAGTCCTTCTTGCCATCCCTTCATGAGAAGGATTTTCCGTTTCCACCTGGGCCCATACTGTTCTTACAAGACAGGTGTCCCGTCCACGGCTCGCACAGTTAGACGCTGGTCTGACGAACAGGACCACTTTCAGATCCTGCAAGTGCCCACCAAAAGAGCTTATATGAATGCAATTGAACACATTTGGGCACAGATGGCAAACACTTGGGATATGGCACAGGAAAGGAACAACCGGGAGGTCATGGCACACGTCTCTGAATCGTGGGAGACCTACAGACGCCGACCAGAGATGGTGCGACGTCTTGTTACGTCAGTGCCAGACAGACTGCGCGAGAGAGATTGCGCGTCGTTATTGAAATGGGTGGGGGTTGGACTGGCTATATAATAAACTCTTGTATTAAGTAGTTTTTGTTTTCCTACGGTTTCCTTACAAAGGTTAATTCTCACGGTTATCAGAAACATTCCATTTACACACTAGTGAATGTTAATCATAAATATTTCAGTGTTGCTGGGTATGTGATAGCAGTCATAAGCACTGTTTGTGTAATAAGGATGAGGCACCATCCTCCCCTCCCCCCCGTTCTTTTTATTTCCTGGAATTTCATTACTAACTAACCAGTGCTATCTTAAATACTTAATAGTTGCAACTGGAGAGGTCAAGGATTCATGGAAATACTGAGCAACAGGTGTTGAAAGTTATCCTCCCAATTACAATATACAGTATCAGGTAAAGTTTTAGCATGTTATATTCTCCTTCACCTATCAGGTGAAATTTAAGCATGTCATATTCTCCCAAATATGATGTCCTATAATTATGCATTCGATCATGATTCTAATGTGTTCATATATATTAGCCGTTGTTTCCCAGTGCACTGCACCTATTCCAACATGAGTAGACGGAACGGTGTCATAAGTCAGATATAAATAATAAATATAAATGCACCAAGCATTTCATATTCCAAATAAGTAACCTACCAAATGAATCGCTGTATCTGACAAACAAAACCTAGTGACATAAGCGGACATTTAGAGACGGTAAACGGGATCATGATACATTTTTCTTATATTACACACACACACACACACACACACACACACACACACACACACACACACACACGAACCTAAACATGCAAGGCACACGCGCCCGCTCGGCAACTAACAGACCCCCTCGAGGGCAGCACCATCGGAATCACCTGATCTCTGACAGTTCCCTACAAAACACGAATTGTTCATAGTATGGTAACGACCTGTTACACTAAGCTATGTATATTAGTGTAAAGTGCTGTCATAGATCCTATGGAGATTATTCTATATACTGATATGTTTATTCTCTCTCTCTCTCTCTCTCTCTCTCTCTCTCTCTATCTATCTCTGTGTGTGTGTATATATATCTATATATATTGTTACATAGCCTATGATTTCATCATCCTTTGTGTAATTTTAACGCACAGTATGCTGCATGTTTGATCACGAGCGTGTTCTGCCTCAGTCCCCCCCTTCTACCGTTATAGTAGAGTAAGTCGTTCTCTCTGTTATTTAGAGCGGGATTGTCAACTCTTTGTCCCCATGGCTTCATTTGTGCGTCCTTCTTACAAGTTGTATCAAGCTCTGCTGGCCCCTATATAATGAGCTCAGTCTCTGCATCATTGCCACTTAGATCTGCTCCTCATTTTGTTCACATCTCTGTCCTCCCCTGTACAGATATTATTATTGTGAGTGCTCAAGAAATCTCCAAACATCTAGCAGCTGTGTGTCATTTGAGTATAACTGTTGTATTTTTTCCTTGTGCTGTGTAGCATAGGGTTAGTTCTTAGGGCCTAGTGAGGTCTTTGTGATTAATGTTGGGTTTTATGTCAGTCATTTTTTATAATAGTTTGTATCTGTAATAATTTATCTTGCATTAACTGAGCATTACCAGGTGTATTTTCATTTTATCAGGGCTGACTTAGATAAATTTACTCTTGCTAATTTTTTGTTAATAGAGGCTATTACAGTTAACCATATATTTAACCTGTTTATTTGCCATTACATTATCCTTATGAGTTCTGAATGTTTTGTTGTTAGTTTGTGCATTAAACTTTAACTTGTAATTTTACCTAACTCTTTTGTTTTGAACCTGGAACTTTACGGGACAGTAGTGATTTTTGGCATTCTCACTTAAAGTGAACATTATCTTTCTCTGTTCCGTAACATAAATTTGGCGACCTCTTATCAGGATATTCAGGATATTATCATAAGGATATTGCTTGATATTTTGTGACTGTTACTTATTAATTATGTCTACTATTACTACACTTGATGAAGCCAAAGATTTTTTGTCAAATGTGCAAACAGTGTGTGATATAGAAAACAGAACAAAGAATGAACTTAAGCTTGTTGCTCAACAATTGGGAATTGCTGTTCGCTCTCATCATTCTAAAGATCAAATTGTTGACATGATTAATGAAAGCTTGTTTAATGTAACTCCTCCAAATGAGCAAACGCAGATTGAATTAGCTAAGTTACAGCTAGCCCTGCAGGAAGCTCAGGCTAAGGAGGCGGAGTCTCGTGCTAAGGAGGCGGAGGCCCGTTCTAAGGAGGCTGAGGCACAATTTGAAATTGCTAGGATTCAGGCAGACCATGAGTATCGCATGAAACAAGGTGGAACTGGATCATCTAGCTCTGATGATTTTGATGTGGCTAAAAATGTTAAACTTGTCCCTCCTTTTAATGAATCTGATTTAACAAAATATTTTCAGTTGTTTGAGAGGGTAGCTACAGGTTTTAATTGGCCTAAGGAGTATTGGCCAGTACTCCTTCAAACTGTTCTCACCGGTAAAGCTCAAGTAACTTATGCATCTTTGCCTCAGGATCAATCTGATAATTATGATGTAGTTAAGAGCTTGATTCTTAAGGCCTATGAGCTTGTTCCTGAAGCCTATAGAGTAAAGTTTAGGACAACTTACAAGCAAGATAAGCAATCCCATGTTGAGTATGCAAAAATCAAAGAAGATTTGTTAGAGCAGTGGTTAAATTCTAAGAATGTGGATTCTGATTTTGGTAAATTTAAGCAGATGATTTTGCTGGAGGATTTCAAAAGGTGTATTAGTAAAGATGTAAGCCTATATCTTGATGAGAGAAGAATAGATAATTTGTCTGATGCTGCAGTTTTAGCTGATGAATATGTTCTCACTCACAAGAGATATTCTAGAGAAAAAAGGAAAGCTGAGAGTCAGTACATTGCCTCTACTCAGAGTACAGGTAACAGGAAAGAGAATAAGGATGATGTTTCTCAGGAAGTAAATACCAGCTTCACCTCTAGATTTCAGAAAAGTAAATGTACTTATTGTAGTAAGCTTGGTCATACTACGGAGAAATGTTTCAGGAGACAGCGTGATGTGAACAAAAAGGAGTCTTTAAATATTCAGTCAATTGGTCTAGTGTCCACTCTTGAGAGTTCCCAGAATTCTTTAACTGAGTTAACTGAACCTGCTTTGAGGGGTAACTTAAATTCTCATGATGGAGCTCCTCTTTTGAGCAGTAACGTGGGTGACACTCTCAAGAGTTCATGTGCTAATTTCCTGTCTGATGGTTTTGTCAGTCCTCTGGACAGTAATGACAGGAAATCAGTTAAAATATATCGTGATACAGGTGCTTGCCAATCCCTTATGCTGACCAGTGTTCTAGGCTCTAATGTTAATTCCTCTGATGAAACTGTAATCTTACAAGGTGTAGGGAATAATTACTTCTCTGTCCCTCTGTGCAGAGTGAATTTAGAGTCTGGTTTTGTTAATGGTTCCGTTATGGTTGGGTTGGTTGAGACACTCCCAATGTCAGGTGTAACTTTCTTACTTGGAAATGATATTGGTGGAAGTCAAGTGTGTCCAGCTCCTCAGTTGTCTAGTGAGCCAGTGGCTGCGGCCCAGGATTGTGATGTCCCTGATGTGTTCCCTGCATGTGCTGTCACTAGGGCTAAGTCTAAAGTTACTCGTGATTTAGAGGATAATGATGATGATGATGTTATCCTAGCTGACACTTTTCTTGCTAATTTGAACCACTCACAAGAAGAGGCAGTACCCCGTAGTGTTGATAATTTGTCTCGTCAAGAGTTGGTTGAGTTGCAGGTTGCTGACCCTGAGTTGAAAGGTCTAGCTAACTCTGCTTACAGTGAAGAAGAGTCAGCCGGTGCTTCTACTTGTTATTATGTAAAGTCAGGAGTACTTATGAGGAAGTGGAGACCCCCAACAGCATCAGCCGACTGTGAATGGGAGGTTGTACATCAAGTTGTCATCCCTCGTGTTTGTAGGCAGGATATCATTAGAGTGGCTCATGATTCCAGTTTGACAGGACACCTTGGAGTGAGGAAGACTGTGGCACGCATTTTGAAACACTTCTACTGGCCAGGTATCTTCAGGGATGTTTCCTGGTATTGTAAGTCTTGTCACACCTGTCAAGTTGTGGGGAAGTGTAATCAGACCGAAAAGGTTGCACCTCTAGTTCCCATTCCTCCTTTTGAGGCGCCTTTCACCCGTGTGTTGGTGGATATTGTGGGCCCTCTTCCTAAGACTTCTTCAGGATTTTCTTATGTGTTGACCATGATTGATATGGCTACTCGTTATCCTGAAGCCATTCCACTTAGAAATATCTCAGCAAAGAACGTGGTTAAGGAAATGCTGGGGTTCTTCACAAAGTTTGGTCTGCCCAAGGAGGTACAGTCAGACCGGGGAAGTAACTTCATGTCAAATGTTTTCAAGCAGTCTCTGAAAGAGTTGGGCATCACCCAGATCACGTCTTCAGCTTACCATCCCCAGACCCAAGGAGTGTTGGAGAGATATCATCAAACACTCAAATCGATGCTCAAGAAATACTGTTTGGAACATCAGAAAGACTGGGATAAAGGTCTTCCATTCGTTGTGTTTGCTGCAAGAGAATCTCCAAATGAATCACTGGGCTTCTCACCTTTTGAACTACTGTTTGGCCATGAAGTAAGAGGACCCCTTAAGTTACTCAAGGAATGCTGGCTGTCGAAAAGATGACGTCAACCTGCTGGAGTATGTGATGAAGTTCAAAGAACGGGTGTCCACTGCTTTACAGCTGGCGAGAGAGAATTTAGGAGCTGCTCAGGAGAAGATGAAGACTTGGTATGATAAGAAGTCCAGGTTACGCCACTTTCAGCCAGGAGATCAGGTTTTGATTCTGCTACCAGTTCATGGGCAACCTCTTCAAGCCAAGTTTAGTGGTCCTTATTTCGTGGAGAAGAAACTCAGTGATGTCAACTATGTCATCGCCACACCAGATCGTAGAAAGAGCAAGCAACTATGTCACATCAACATGCTAAAGTTATATCACAGGCGGGACGAAAATAATCCAGTCTGCACTGTAGCTGTTCCACCCGAGTCTGCAAGTGAAGCTCTCCCATGCAGTATGAGCCTGAGTGATAGTTTGGGGAAGAATCCTGATATCATGAATGATCTCCAGACTAAGCTTTCTCATCTACCTCCCAAGGAAAGGCAGGAGTTTTCGGCATTACTGCAGGAGTACCCGCAAGTGTTTCGTGCCACTCCAGGAAGAACCACTGTGTTGATGCATGATGTCGATGTTGGAGACGCAAAGCCAATTAAATTGCCTCCTTACCGTGTGAACCCAGTGAAAGTTCCTCTCATCCAGAAGGAGCTTGGCTACCTGTTGGACCACAAGATGATTGAGCCCTGTCAGAGCGAGTGGAGTTCTCCTGTCACTCTGGTCCCTAAGCCAGGTGGGTCACAGCGGCTTTGCATTGACTACAGACGTGTTAATCAGATAACTAAAGCAGACACTTACCCTCTCCCTCGTGTGGAAGATTGCATAGACAAGATCGGAAAGGCTAGGTACATAAGTAAGTTTGATTTGTTAAAGGGATACTGGCAAGTACCTATGACTGAACGTGC
The DNA here is from genome assembly GCF_032717465.1 of Coenobita brevimanus. Lineage (NCBI taxonomy): Eukaryota > Metazoa > Arthropoda > Malacostraca > Decapoda > Coenobitidae > Coenobita > Coenobita brevimanus. The sequence goes on along the minus strand of NC_137008.1, from coordinate 20,740,297 downwards.
TAGGGAGATCTCATGTTTTGTAACACTAGGAAAGACTTTTGCATGTTCGGTAATGCCATATGGTATGAAGAATGCACCAGCCACATTTCAGAAGCTCATGAATGTTGTAACAGAGGGTTTGGCAGGGTGTGTTGTTTATATTGATGATGTATTAATCTTCAGTGACAACTGGAAAGATCACCTATGCCATGTCAGTAAATTTCTTGACCGTTTAGTTCAGGCTAATCTTGTAGCTAATTTATCAAAGTGTGAGTTTGGTCAGGCTAAAGTTCAGTACCTTGGGTATGTAATTGGTGATGGACATGTTGCACCACCAGGAGCTAAGGTTCAGGTTATAAGTGATCTTCCCAGACCTAAAAGTAGGAAGGAGCTACAAAGATTTTTGGGAATGGTAGGTTATTACAGGAGATTTGTTCTTAACTTTTCTATTCTTGTATCACCACTTACAGACCTACTGAAAAAGGGAGTTAAATTTGTCTGGACCGATAACTGTGAATCCTCTTTCAACAAACTTAAAGCTATTCTATTAAGTCAGCCAGTGCTCGCTACTCCAAATTTTGCTAAGCCTTTTAAGATGGCTGTTGATGCAAGTGATACAGGAGCTGGGGCTGTTTTGCTGCAGGAGGATGATCAGGGTATTGAACATCCTGTATCTTATTACAGTAAGAAGTTCACTCCACCTCAAAAGAACTACTCCACTATTGAGAAAGAGCTTTTGGCCTTGATTTTGGGTTTACAGCAGTTTTCATTTTATTTGTGTTCTGGTATTGACCCCATAGTCATTTATACCGATCACAACCCACTGAAATTCCTTAGTAAGTTTAAAGATAAAAATCAGAGATTGACAAGATGGAGTCTACTTCTTCAGGAGTATTCATTAGACATACAACATGTCAAGGGGAAAGAAAATGTTATTGCAGATTGCTTATCTAGACTTTAGACAGATTGTTTTAGAGTAATAAGAAATTTCCTTTGTAAATTTCTTTTTTCTTTGTGGGGAGGTGTTACATAGCCTATGATTTCATCATCCTTTGTGTAATTTTAACGCACAGTATGCTGCATGTTTGATCACGAGCGTGTTCTGCCTCAGTCCCCCCCTTCTACCGTTATAGTAGAGTAAGTCGTTCTCTCTGTTATTTAGAGCGGGATTGTCAACTCTTTGTCCCCATGGCTTCATTTGCGCGTCCTTCTTACAAGTTGTATCAAGCTCTGCTGGCCCCTATATAATGAGCTCAGTCTCTGCATCATTGCCACTTAGATCTGCTCCTCATTTTGTTCACATCTCTGTCCTCCCCTGTACAGATATTATTATTGTGAGTGCTCAAGAAATCTCCAAACATCTAGCAGCTGTGTGTAATTTGAGTATAACTGTTGTATTTTTTCCTTGTGCTGTGTAGCATAGGGTTAGTTTTTAGGGCCTAATGAGGTCTTTGTGATTAATGTTGGGTTTTATGTCAGTCATTTTTGATAATAGTTTGTATCTGTAATAATTTATCTTGCATTAACTGAGCATTACCAGGTGTATTTTCATTTTATCAGGGCTGACTTAGGTAAATTTACTCTTGCTAATTTCGTGTTAATAGAGGCTATTGCAGTTAACCATATATTTAACCTGTTTATTTGCCATTACATTATCCTTATGAGTTCTGAATGTTTTGTTGTTAGTTTGTGCATTAAACTTTAACTTGTAATTTTACCTAACTCTTTTGTTTTGAACCTGGAACTTTACGGGACAGTAGTGATTTTTAGCATTCTCACTTAAAGTGTACATTATCTTTCTCTGTTCCGTAACAATATATATATATATATATATATATATATATATATATATATATATATATATATATATATATATATATATATATATATATATATATATATAATAAAACATTGCCTTGTATTACTTAACTTACTAACCGCCTCTCATCCCTCTTGTCTTTCCGCCCTTCCCCTCCTCCGTCCCCCCACCCCCTATCCCCAGTATGCCTATACCCGCCTCACACGCCAGCCAGGTCTCTACTCCCTCCCTCCCCCGCACGTTCGATACTGTGAAACTCTGAACCCGGGTCACCCACAGGATTTGCAACGCTGACTGTACTGTGAAATTGTGTGCGCGGCTGTACCAGTTAAAATGCTTAATATCTTATTTTGACTATTAGTATTATAAGTAACCATGATGCTTAAAGAACGCATGATGAAAAAGAGGACTTATGTATCTAAGAGGAAAATATGGAAGCTGAAAAACCGAGCAGTAAGGGATGCCTTCTATAGTGAGATGAGGAGAGTGGTGGCTGAACAGAGAGCCGTGGACAGAGGCATTAATGAACAGTACAGAGCCCTCAAGAACAACCTCTTGAGAGTTACTGATGCAATATGTGGTTGGACAAGAGGCCCACCAAGACATAAAGTAACCTGGTGGTGGGATAAGGGTGTAGAAGCTGCAGTTAAGGAGAAAAGAAGGCTTTTCTGGGAACGGAAGAAGGGTAGTAACAAGGACGAGTACTTGACTGCCATGTGTTAGAGAGGTATACATGGCGAAGCCTGAGTCACAGAGACTTTTACTAGATAACCTAAATCATGTGGAAAGGAAAAATATGACATTTAAGGTGGTAAATCAGATGAAGTGGGATAACCGGGATATTATAGGTGAGCAGTGTGTGAATAATGATGAAGGAAGGGTAGTGGTGAACAGTGAGGATAATAAAGATGCATGGAGAGAGCATTATAGCTGGTTGTTGAATAGGGAGTTTGACTGGGACAGGGAAGGTTTGGAGCCAGCAGATCCAGTGTTTGGCCCTTGGCCTTTGATTGATGCTACTACTATGAGTGAGGCAATAGGAAGGGTGCAGGTGAGGAAGGCAACAGGTGTGTCTGGGTTGACTGCCTAAATGTTGAAGGCCTCAGGAGATATAGAGGTGAGGTTAGTCACTGACCTGATAACTATAATTATATATGAGTGTGTTGTCCCAGACGATTGACTGAAGAGTGTAATTGTAAAGGTGTGTAAAGGGAAGGGTGATGCCCTGGAAAGAGGAAATTATAGAGGTGTAAAGCTTTTACATCAGTTAATGAAGGTAATGGAGAGAGTTCTAGAAGGTATGATAGAGACAGAGTGAATATTGATGAGATGCAGTTTGGGTTTATGCCAGGCAGGGGGACCACTGATGCCATATTCATTGTTCGACAGTTTCAGGGAAAATATATTGGAAAGAAAAGGGATCTGTATTTTGTTTTTTGTTGATTTGGCAAAGGCCTTTGACAGAGTCCCTAGAGAGGTGGTGAAGTGGGCAATGAGAAAGCTTGGGTAGGAGAAGTGGCTGGTTAGGGTGGTTATGGCCATGTATGAGGGTGCTCGCACCCAGGTAAGAGTGAATGGAGATAATGAGTGATGAGTTTTCCGTGAATGTTGGTGCGCATCAGGGGTCAGTTTTGAGTCCCTTGTTGTTTATGATGGTACTTGAAGCCCTCTCACATGACTTCAGAAATGGACTCCCGTGGGAGATGTTGTATGCTGATGATTTTGTGTTGATTACAGAGAATGAAAGTGAGGCGGAGGAAAGACTTAGGAAGTGGAGAGATGGTATGGGGCTTAAGGGCTTAAGGGTAAATGTAGATATAATAAAAGTGATGATATCTAAGGTTGGTGGTGGTACAGTCAAAGAAGAGGGAGAGTGGCCATGTGCAATTTGCCACAAGGTCGTGGGAAGTAATTCCATCTTGTGCAGTGTTTGTGATAAATGGGTGCACAAGAGATGTAGTGGTATTAGAGGTAGCCTGCGAGAAAATACTGATTTTATGTGTGCAGTTTGTCAGGGAGAGCAGGTGGAGATTGTCAGGCGTGAAAGGACTGAAGTTGCTGGTGATTCTGTCGAGTGTGTGGAAGAGTTTTGTTATTTTGGAGACATGTTATGAGCTGGAGGTGGGGCTGGAGCTACCTCTGTGGCCAAGGTGAGAAGTGGTTGGAAGAAGTTCAGGGAGCTGTTGCCTCTCCTAACACTGAGAGGACTCTCCCTACATGCTAAGGGGTCTTAGTGTGCAGCATATATGGAGTGTTATGCTGTATGGTAGTGAGACCTGGGCAGTAAAAGAAGATGATATTTTGCAGGCTCAAACGTACAGAAATGACAATGATTAGGTGGATGTGCATTGCATCTCTGCGTGCAAGGCCTGGGGGTGCTGGGTTTACTATGGAAAAATTGAGAGGTAGGATGGGACTGGAATGTATTGGTGTTGTGATGAGGAGAGGTAGATTGAGATGGTCTGGGCATGTGGAGAGGATGGGGGATGATAATTGGGTGCAGAAGGAGAGAACTGTTAACTAGGAATTTTTAATATTTCATACTGACTGAGCCAAAGAGACACAGAAAAAGTGCATACATGAATGAACAGTTATGGCACTGAGATTGGAATACATGAAGGTTGGAGCTATAAACTCGAGTTCTGGTGGATGAATTCAAGTTCAGAATAATTTATTTGACCACATAGATTTCAAAAACATATCCCTCACTATTTTTACCTGTGGGAGCTTTGATATGTACACGTTGATATATATAGCGAATCCTCAGACAGCGGAGGAATTGTGGCCATGTGTTTGTGAATGCTGAATACAGACACGACATGTCACAGACAACATAATAAATGTTGGGCAGCCAATGATGTGTCGTGGTGAACCATACACTGTAGCAGGGGGAAGTATTTTGCGTAAAACCACATAAACATACTGTCATGTATAGCAAAGAATACAATGAATCATAAAAGTTCGGGTTTATAACTCCACACACGTTATTCCTATCTCAGTGTTCCAACCACTCATTCATGTACAGTACTCACTCTCCAAGTGCCTCTGCCCCATATATTTAGTATGAAAATTCGTAGTTAATGATCAGTAATTCAGTTTTACCACAGTTACTTAATTTTTTAAATATCCTGTACCTACAAAAAAAAAAAAAAAAAAAAAACAGAGCTAGACAGTTTATCATAAAGACTTTGTGATATAGATTTACCTAGGATTTTCTTTCCTTCAAAGGAGGAGACCAAAACTCTAAAATATTGATCATGTCTCTGCGTAGACCTTTTTAATAACAAACAGTGAAAACGGAGTTCATTTGCTGAATTATAGCTGAAACTGGTTTTGCAAACTTCTGGGAACAGCTACAGCGCCAGAATGCATTTTTTTTTTTTTTTTATGTAAGGCTTTTTTTGACTCGCTCTCAGCTGAGTACAATCGTCTGACGTTTGCTGGAATAAAGGTCAATAGTTATCTAAACAACTGTGGGTCACTCTTGGCAGCATCAACATTTACAGGTTCGTGTGGCTAACTGTCGCTGTGTATGGTTGTCAGACATACCCTAACTTAAGATGGTTATTGGACTATTGTTCGTATCTGCCGGACAGAACATTACATTTCTAGTCCGTCATATTTAGCTAACACAAAGACACTTCCCGTCTCCTCGTTTCCTAAATGTTGCCCCAGGTTCATTCTTGCACAGTACGTCAGCGCTGAAACCATGTATTAGTAGTCTGTGTTTACCTTTGCTTTATTTTCATTGTACGAGTAGTGTATCTGACCACTTAGTTTTATAACATACGACTAAAAGAACTGTTTTTATGTCACATATAGGTTTCTTGTCGTTTCACTGCTTTGTAACCATGATTGCACCTTCCTTTCAGATTTGTCTTTACTTGTGCCAAAGACAGTCTTTTCCCTCTTTGTCTTCTAGCACTTCTTTTCCAACCTTATACCAACATATTCCACATTTTTCCGTCCCTCTCTTTTCTTTTTCCCTGGGGTTGCACATGCACCTTTCTCTTCCGTAAAGATCACCCTTCCTTTCCTCCCTGAAGATCATCACCAGACATTTGTTTTTCTCTGGAGTAAAGACCTGCCACATTAATGCGATTACTTTCCATCGTTTCCCCTCCTATTCATCTCGCTGTCTTCTTTTGCTTTTCCGTCATCCCCCACCATCCCCTTCATCTCTCATCCCTGTTGTTTTGTCCTCCCACGCCTTCGGCTATTACGCTCTCTGTTATGCCTGTATTTACAAGGTTAGGCCTAGCTGCATTTCCTCCCTCCTTTAGGATGAGAGAGAGAGAGAGAGAGAGAGAGAGAGTTTTGCGAGTTGAATGTAAACTGGAGAAGTCAGAACATGGGGAAGAGAACGGGAAAGAATTTTTTTTATGAAAGAGTCATTGTGGCTGATACAGAAACCGAAAGAAAATTCATGTGAAAGGCGATGTAAATATGTGAGTACGAATGTTTTCTTTTTCTTTTTAAGAGAAACGACCAATTAATATTATCTTGACTCCTAATCCTACTGATATTTAGGATGGGAAAGATTATGAAATCGAATTAGGATAGCAAAAGAATAGGGCAATACAGAGTGCCCTATGAAACTGACCACACGTCCAGTGACTCGTCCATCAAATATCAAAATTTTCGGATCCACATGATGGACACAAAACGGTGTTTAATGTTGTCTCTTGGAAAAAGAACATTCCTTCGACTGCCAAGGTATCAAGGGGTGAACTCTAGTCATATGTTTATCCTCACAAAGTGGTCCCTAACATTTCAGTCCATCCTTAATTATTTTGTTTTCTGAAATCCATTGATGGATTACAGCTAAATCACAGTGTTCGAAAAATTTTCTCTCAAAAAAATAATAATAATAATGATAATATTTCGTTGGAGATATTGTGTATGGAAAATACATCCACTGGAACTATATGGTATGTATTGGGTAACATAGTCAAACTTGGCTCAGGCCCTGTGAAACATGGGTGCAATGGAGGAGCTGATCAGGAGTCTTATTTTAAAAGTAGTAGTGTACATTAAACACTGGACAGGATAGACGATATTATAAATACTGTAGAATAATATGTGGGCAAAATTTGAGCAACATAGACACTTCAGGGAGTCTCCATGGAGATATAAGGGTTCAAACGAAACCACCTTGTTTATGAGGGACGACTGGTGTATGTGTATAGATTTTACTTTTACACCGTGTCCCCATATTTCGATAAGGGCTAAGGCATTGCCCCTGGGTAGAGGACTTTGATTTTGGAGTGTGTAGCACTGTATGACCGGATGTCCTTCCTGATGTCTACCAGTGACCCTTGGGTGGACTCGAACCTCCGACCCTCCAATCAGAGCGCTCTAACCCACTGAACCACGGCTGATATATATATATATATATATATATATATATATATATATATATATATATATATATATATATATATATATATATATACACACACACACAGGGTGAGGCAGTCTTCATACAAGCTTTTTATTTACAACTCCAGCTGATTAATTTTATTAACAAAGTGTCGAAATCCACTGTTGAAGTCACTAAATATGTTCGATATGTTTGTCTCCGAGGTCATGGCCAAAAAGACTTAGGTATAAGGCTAATCCTTGGGTAAAAACAACCAATGTTTCTATGGAGACTTTTGCCTCACCCTATATATATATAGATAGATAGATAGATAGATAGATAGACAGATACAATTATTCAAAAGCATAATTAAGTTCGTCTTCACTGAGGCGAAATTCCTAACGGACAAAAATAATGTCAACAGAATTCTTGTTCAAGATACAGACGCTACCTTTCCTTCGCAATACACACACTCTCTCCTCACCTTTTCTGCTTCTTGCATAATTTCTACCTGGCACGAAGATCTCCATCCACACCAACATGCACAAAATCCATCGCTACTTACACGCAGAAGTACAAATAAAAACATACAAGCACAAACACACAAGTACACAAATACAAAAACACAAGCATTAACACTTTTACAAACACAAGGGCACGCATAATCACCCAGGTACACACACACACACACACACACACACACACACACACACACACACACACACACACACACACACACACACACACACACACACACACACACACACACACATGTACAATGACATACACATACATACATACATACTGTACATACATACTGTACATTCATAGAAAATTACAAACACATACGTATGGGCCTGATGGAGTCCCTCCTGTTGTCCTCAAGAACTGTGCTTTTGTGCTTACACCCTGCCTTGGTAAACTCTTTCGCCTTTGTCTTGCAGCTTGTACCTTTCCTTCTTGCTGGAAGTTTGCTCTCATTCAGCCAGTCCCAAAGAAGGGTGACCATTCCCAACCATCTAACTATCGTCCAGTTGCTTTAACAAACTGTGTCTCAAAAGTTTTCAAGTCAATTCTTAACAGAAAAAAATTAAATCATCTTTCCTATCACAAACCTTCTTTCTGATCGTCAGTATGAGTTCCGTTAGGGACGCTCGACTGGCGATCTTTTCCCCTACCTTTCAGACTCCTGGTCATCCTCCTTTCAGGACTTTTGGGAAAGCTTTGCCATTGCACATGACGTCTCAAAGGCTTTCGATCGAGTCTGGCATAAATCTTTAATTTCCAAACTGCCCTCTTACGGTTTCTATCCTTCTATCTGTGCCTTCATCTACAGCTTCCTTTCTGGTCGATCTATAGCTTCTGTTGTAGACGGCCATCGTTCTTCTATATCTATCAACAGTGGTGTTCCTCAGGGCTCTGCCCTATCACCAACTCTCTTCCTTTTATTCATCAATGATATTCTAAGCTGTACATCAAACCCTATCCATTCGTAAGCTGATGATTCCACCCTTCACCTTTTCATTCGGTTCCTGCAACGTCCATCTCAGCAGTTACTTCAACAAACAAGGGATGAGGCTATGGCACACCTAATGTCTGACTTGGCTCGTATCTCTGACTGGGGTAAAAATAATCTTGTTGTTTTTAATGCATCAACGATTCAGTTTTTACACCTATCAACCCATCAAAATCTTTCACATGAGTATCCACTAATGTTTAATAATATCCAGCTCAATCCTGCATCGTCCTTGAACATACCTGGGGTTTCATTCACTCGGGATTTATCATGGAAAGATCATATTACATCTCTTGTAAAATCTGCTTCCAAGAGATTAGGTGTGCTAAGCCGACCCTGTGCCTTCTTTACCCCTGCACAGTTGACTTTATACACATTTTTTTTTTTTTTTTTGCCCCTGTTTGGAGTACAACTCTAATGTGTGGGGAGGCTCCCCACATACAGCATTTCACAATAGGGTGGAGTCAAAGGTTTCTCGTCTCATTAAGTCTCCTCCTTTTACTGTCTCCCTTCAACCATTGTCTCTTCGCCGCACTGTTGCCTCTTTATCTCTTTTCTATCGCTACTTCCATGGTCACTAATCCTCTGAACTGTCTGCTTGCATCCCTGCACCTCTACGACGGGTGCGTAGCACTAGCAGCAAACTCTCATCCCTTTTCTGTCCAACTGTCTAAAGCAAGAGTTAACCGTTACTCCCAGTCCTTCATTTATGCAACAGGTTAGTCCTGGAACTTTCTCCCTCTGTCTGTATTTCCTACTTCCTATGATCTCCAGTCTTTCAAACGCAGTGTGTCCAGGCATCTCGAAATGAAATCTTGAATTTGGCTCTCTTATGTACAGTATTGTTTTTTTTTTCTTTCTTGGAAGGAACTGTTTTGCGGGCTCCTAGCCTTTGGTTCCTTCTTCCTCGTATAAAAAAAGCACAAGCAGATACACTCAGTCATACATACGCTCTCCCTCCCTCCTTCCCTGTGTGTGTGTGTGTGTGTGTGTGTGTGTGTGTGTGTGTGTGTGTGTGTGTGTGTGTGTGCGCTAAGGAGCGATCTCACAGTGCCAAACTTCAATCTGAACTGAATTTTACTGCATTGTTTTAATCAATATGTGAAAGCATGATGTATATGGCAATCATTAATCTGACACTTAGTCCAAATGAAATAAACAACGTGATATAGAACATGATATTATATATGGATTATATGGATTATATAATTTATTCTCCGAATCTAAGTAGTATAAATCTAGTCACTGGAAACTCGAATGGTAGCTGATATAGAGCAATATTATAATAATGTAATGAAACCTCATGGGCAATACTTGTTGATTAATCACTATATCATGCTACATTATTTCATAAAGACGTTTCGTCTGGGCGGCTACTGCCAATTACCATTTCAACGCCTCACATCTGACCTATCGGCATATTGGTGTAGCTGTGATGACGATGATGGTGCTGGTGGTGGTGGCTGTGATGAAGATGGTAGTGGAGGTAGCTGTGCTGGTGGTGGTGGTGGCAGTAGCTGTGGTGGTAGTGGTGGTGGTGGTGGTGGTGGTAACTGTGGTGGTGATGGTGGTTGTAGCTCTTCATAAATGGTTCTCATTTGGGCAAGTGTTTGCTGCCCTATAGGGTAGCATAACACTTGCTCCAAAGGGAATCATGTTCCAGAGACTACTCCAAACTGGACGAGTGGTGAGCGGTTCGACAGTGCCGCAAGGCTCTTCTATTCACTAGAGCAGGAGAACTGAGGTGAAATGATTGATTTAGGCGATACTGCAGTCTTTTACGCATAGGTGAGATAGGCAGCGATGTACTGGAAAATGAAGGCAAAGAAAGTTAAGGCGATGGTGGAAAAGAACATCAAGAGCGCAGTGGAACAAGTTCTCAACGGAAAAGTACGATCCATCTGAAGAGGTGGAAGGGGAATTTATGGAAATTAGATCGAAGGGGAATAAGTACATGGAGAGAGAGAGAGAGAGAGAGAGAGAGAGAGAGAGAGAGATGGGGGGGAACCATTAGCGAGTCACATTCAATGCATGATTATTGAAGATAATACCAGTTAAGTGAATCCACGTTCAATGATGGAATTAGAAAGGAATATAATTATATTGGTCTAATCTCTGATAGCTATTATTTTTAATGAGTACTGTATCTATTCGGTCATTTTAATCAAGCTATTATGAAGCGGTTTTATTGGTCAGATACAATATTTCGACTAATAATTTGATACGCTTACTTTACTGTGTGTGTGTGTGTGTGTGTGTGTGTGTGTGTGTGTGTTTTGTTAACAAGTATTTAAATGTATTTTTCATACATTCTATCAGAACTGAATGTACTCATCGAAATGTATAAAACTAATATTTTCAAAGTGCTTACTAGTTACATGAGATAATTACAAAAGATACGAAAGTTTTTTTTTTTTTTAATGTGAGGAAAAAGGAACCAAAGGCAACAAGCCCGCAAAACTGTTCCTTCTGAGAGACAAACAAAATACAAGAGAAAGCCAAATTCAAGATCCGATCATTTCGAGATGCCTGGAAACACTGCGTTTGAAAGACTGAAGATCATAGGAAGCAGGAAATACATACAGAGGGAGAAAGTTCCAGGACTAACCTGTTGCATAAATGAAGGACTGGGAGTAACGGTTAAGTCTTGCATTAGAGAGTTGGACAGAAAAGGGATGAGAGTTTGCTACTAGATGGGTGCTACACGCCCGTCATATAGGTGGAGGAATGCATGCAGACATGTCAGAGGAGCAGTGACCATTGAAGTAGCGATAGAAAAGAGATAAAGATCCAACAGCGCAGGGAAGAGACAGAGGTTGAAAGGAGGTAGTAAGAGGAGGAAAGTTAATGAGGCGAAAAGCCTTTGACTCCACCCTGTTGAGAAGAGCTGTTGGGGAGCCTCCCCACACATGAGAGTTGTACTCCACGCAGGGGCGGATAAAACTCCTGTATAGAGTCAACAATTGTGCAGGTGTAAAGAAGGAACGGAGTCGGCTTAGCACACCCAATCTCTTGGAAGCAGATTTTACAAGAGATGTAATATGATCTTTCCAAGATAAGTCCCGAGAAAATGAAACCCCAAGCATGTTCAAGGATGATGCAGGATTAAGCTCAATATTATTAAACATTAGTGGGTATACCTGTTGAAGATTTTCTCGGGTTGATTAGTGCAAAAACTGAGTCTTTGATGCCTTAAAAACAACCAGATTATTTTTACCCCAGTCAGAGATACGAGCCAAGCCAGACATTAGGTGTGCCATAGCCTTATCCCTTGTTTGTTGAAGTAACTGCTGAGATGGACGTTGCGAGAATCGAATGGAAAGGTGGAGGGTGGAGTCATCAGCGTATGAGTGAATAGGGTTAGAGGTACAGCTTAGGTCATTGATGAATAAAAGGAAGAGGGTTGGTGATAGGACAGGGCCCTGATGAACACCACTGTTGATAGATCTAGGAGAAGAACGATGGCCATCTACGACAGCGGCTATAGAACGACCAGAAAGGAAGCTACAGATGAAAACACAGATAGAGGGATAGAAACCGTAAGATGGCAATTTGGAAATTAAAGAGTTATGCCAGGCTCGATCGAAAGCCTTTGGGATCTCAAGTGCAATGGCAAAGCTTTCGCCAAAGTCCCGAAAGGTGGATGACCAGTTGTCTGAAAGGCAGGTGAGAAGATCGCCTGTGAAGCATCCCTGACGGAACCCATACTGATGATCAGAAAGAATGTTGTGATAGGAAAGATGCTTTAAAATTTTTCTATTAAGAAGAGACTCGAAAAATTTTGAGATACAGGATGTTAAAGCAATTGGACGATAGTTAGAGGGTTGGGAATGGTCACTCTTCTTTGAGACTGGCTGAATGAGAGCAAACTTCCAGCAAGAAGGAATGGTACAAGTTGACAGACAAAGACGGAAGAGTTTGCCTAGGCAGGGTGTAAGCACAAAAGCACAGTTCTTGAGAACAACAGGAGGGACTCCATCAGGCCCATATGCCTTATTAGTATTGAGGCCTGTGATGGCAGAAAATACATCAGCTGAAGAAATTTTAATGTCAGCATGAGGAAGTCAGAGGGGGGAAGAGATGGAGGAACAGCACCGGAATCATCTAAGGTGGAATTGGAGGAGAAAGTCTGAGCGAAGAGATCTGGTTTATCAGTAGAAGAAATAGCTACAGAGACATCAGAATAGAAAAGAGGAGCGAAGGATGATGAGGTTAATTTGTTAGAAAGATTTTTGGCAAGGTGCCAGAAGGAGTGGGAAGAATTCGAGTTGGAGAGTTGAGAGCATTTAGTACGGATGAAATTATTTTTAGCAGAGCGAAGAACAGACCTAGCACGATTCCGGACAGAAACGTATAAAAGATGTGATTCAGGGGTGGGTTGGCTCCAGTACCTTTTATAGGCCCTCTCCTTGTTGCGGACAGCATTAGAACAAGCGTGATTAAACAAAGGCTTTCGTGCATTAATCAAAGGATATGAGAAAGGAATGTATGCTTCCATGCCCAAGAGAATAACCTCCGTAATGCGCAGGGCACACCCAGATGGCTGCCGGCCATGGAAGCAATAATCATTCCAGGGAAAATCAAAGAAGTACTGCCTGAGGGCCTCCCAATCCGCAGCTCCAAAGTGCCACAGACGACGTTTCTTTGGAGGGTCCGCAGGCCATACTGGAGCGATAGGACAGGTTAAGGTGATAAGGTTGTGATCGGAGGAGCCAGAAATGATAATTGGATTAATGGCAACTCTGCTTTTGGTAAATTTCCCTTGATCTGATAAGAAAATAATTGTGCACATTCAAATTGTTACAGAGCATGAGGGATCGAATGGCCCGCATACCCACAAGTTGCTCGTGCTCACCGTATAATCTTGTGTCATGAACTTATGCAGTAATAGCAGCTACCTAGGATAACAAAAACGATTAATACACAGAGGAAATTATACTTCGCACTTCAGTTGTGCAGTAAGAGATTAAACGACAGAGTTAGGTAAATAACCGAAGAATTAGTTGATGAACAAGAGGGTTTTAGAAACGGGTGAGGCTGCGAAGATCACATAGTAGTTTAGAGATACTTAGTGGAAAAGCATCAGGAAAAGGGAAAGGAACTGTATTCTGCATTCATGGATCTGGAAAAAGCATATGACAGAGCTGGTAGACAGGAAATTTGGGAGGTGCTAAAAATATATAGATTAGATGGGAAGTTAATGAATGTTGTGCAGAGCATGTATGAGGGCCATAGGGATGTAGTGCGTTTGAATGATGGATTTTAGTGAGTTCTTTGATCTCAGTGTTGGACTGAAGCAAGGGTGTTTCTTGTATATATGGAGTTATAAAAGAAAATCTAGGGCAGTGAATGATGGCGTGTCTTTAATGATAGACAATAGGTGAGGAAACTTCCTTTACCGTTGTTGGCTGATGACATTCTAATTTTAAATGAAAGCTGAATTTGGACTACAAGTCTTGATGAATGAGTTTGGGTGTGTAGTTGGAGAGTGTATGTAAGAAACGGATTCTAAAAATTATGGTAGATTAAAGTTATGGTCTTTGACAAATGAAGTCACAGCATGAAGAGGGAGACTGGATGGGGATGAAATGGGGAATGTGAATGCATTCAAGCACTGAGGTAGCGTGACTAATAGGTATCGGAGTTAAGAAGGGGAAGTGGTTGAAAGGGCACAGCTGGGTAGATAGGTTCCTGTTTCACTGAATGCAGTGATAAGAAGTAGGGATGTGTGCATGGAAGGAAAAAAAAAAAGGAAAGTTGCTGCATGCCTGTACTGGGACCACGGCTGTAACATACAGAACTAAACTCTGGACCCTTTTGGAGGGACACAAGTCAAGAGTGAGGGCAGTGAAAGTATAGTATTTGAGAGGAGCATGTGCATTCACATGGAGGGAGAGAAAGATGAATTGAAAATGTGAAGGAGCATTGTGGTGATAATATGAATACAACTGAAAGTGTTAAGAGAGGAAGAGGGAGAGGCCAATGATAAGATGGAGGGATGGAGTGGAGAGATATATGAGGGGGGGGTGTGTGAGATGGACAGAGGGCAGCCAAATGGCAGGAGAGAACAACGTGGAGGCGATTTCTTTGTGTTCACCCCTCACGAGAGTAAGGCACTGTCAATAGATAGATAGATATATAGATAGATTTGACTCATAACTTCCTCTTGCTCTTGTTCATGTTCGTCTTATTATTATTCTTATCCTTATTTTTTCTTCTTTCTTTCATTCTTTCTTGTTATATTGCTTATTATTGTTATTATTATTATTATTATTATTATTATTATTATTATTTCTTCTTTCTTTTTATATTAATTCTTCTTCTTCTTCTTCTTATTCTTCCACTACTACTACTACTACTACTACTACTACTACTACTACTACTACTACTACTACTACTGTCATTGCTGCTGCTGCTGGTATTACATTATTATTACTATTATTATTATTATTATTATTATTATTATTATTATTATTATTATTGCTGCAGTGGTATATTGTTGTTGTTACTCGTGAAATTTTGTATCCAACATAGAAAAATATATTATAAAAAGGCACACTCTGAAAAGCGCGAATAATATATTTTATTGGATTCATTTTCCAGTGCATTTTAGCTTAGTTGTTTCACAGATATTAATACTCCTTTCTTTGTTTTTTTTTTCTTAAACGCTCTCGAACCTCCAGCACAATTAACACTTTCACGACTGCAGGGGTTAATGGGCAGTAAATGCTGGCAAATTTTTCGGTTCTCTTCCAGCCTGGAATTCGAAATAGCCTCGAGCAATTTCCGTCCTTTCTTTTATTTCCTTATTTGCCCCCCGTTTCTCGTGGCCTAGCGAATTTTTTTTTTTTTAATAATTTCCACCATCTATTGCAATTATTTTTTATCCTAGTCGCCCGCTTTAGTGTCTGTTATTGTTTACATTCTCAGTTACTAATTTCTGATCATTTGTTTATTTTGAGTCACATCTTGATTTCCATCTATCAACTTTCTCTTCCTTTTCGTTCCACTCTGTTATCGTTCCTGTATTTCCTTCTTTCTTTCATTTTTCAACTTAGTGCCATTGATCTATTTCTTCACCAATTCGCTTCAGACATGGAACACTTGCTCCTTGGACCAATAACTCCAGACTCTCTTATTTATTATTATTTTTGTTATTTAGGTTAAGAATTTTTGTGCTTCAGAATGGAGAGGATTCATGATACTTCGGTGGTCAAAATTAGCCGTTAACTGTGGCTTCTTCATCCTAAAGGAATATATAAGTGGAAGGAAAATCTCTTCTACGTCAGACCCACCAGGGTTCTCGACTTATCTTTGTGAATTTTACTTAACTACCCACAAAGGGTTTGTAGACATCAGTTACCAGCGAAACCTATTACTTTCACCAAAACTAATTATCTTCTGCCTTTAGCAAGGCGAGACAATATAGTTTTTATCAGTGTGTGTGTGTGTGTGTGTGTGTGTGTGTGTGTGTGTGTGTGTGTGTGTGTGTGTGTGTGTGTGTGTGTGTGTTGCCAAAATGTCTACAAAAAATTGCGGAAATTTTTCCACCAACTCTCCAGGGAAGAGCAATTATGTGAATGCGCAAAAGTATGTTGCTTTTGATGAGGATTTGATAAAAGACAACCAAATGCCAGCAACGATATATACACCAAGAAAGGCGAGACAGTATAGTTTTTGCTGGCATCTGTGTGTGTGTGTGTGTGTGTGTGTGTGTGTGTGTGTGTGTGTGTGTGTGTGTGTGTGTGTGTGTGTGTGTGTGTGTGTGTGTGTGGCGAAAATATCTCTAAAAGTCATGAACGAATATTCACCAATCCTTCAAAAAACAGCAACTGTTTGGATGTGCAGAAGCCTATTATTTTTGCTGAGGATATGGTCAAAGGTGACCGAATGCTTGCCGTCACATAGTTTTTAATATGGACTGCCTCTTCATGAAATGCAGCGATAGAATTCCGTAGAGTTCTGCGAGTTTTCCTCCTATTTGGTTTGTAGGCAGCTTGTACCTTAGCCAACAACAATTTTGGCTGGCAATTAGCATTTGTCCTCCAAATGCTTTTGTTTCATTATTATTATGGATTGGCTCTTTGTGAAATGCGGCTGCTGCATTCCATAGAGTTTAGGTAATTTTCTTCACATTAGGTTTGTAGGTACTTTACACCTTAGCTTAAAACATATTTTTGAAGGTGATTAGCATGAGGCCCCAGAATGCTTATGTTTTATTAAATGAATGATATGCCAGTATGGGCTACTGTGACCCGCTAACAATGGAGGGCACAGGGCACAGCAAGGTTATCACTGACTGCCATTGCCTTATTACATCTGGTTCCTTAACCCTTGTAATCACTCTCTTTGCTACCCACCAGTCCGACTTCATTAGCATTTTAGTAGGCTGGCAGAGGTCAGCGTTTCAGCTTCTTTTTCTTGATTTTTCTTTTGTGTTTTTTTGTATCAAGAATTTTGCCTGTGGGGTCTTGGAATTTATTACGAGGTTTTGAGGAGGACAGGATACTCTTAGTGTAATTCGCAAGAGCACTGTAATATAAAGATGAAGGATATTTCCCCCACCTAATGTGTATTTTTACTGCTATCAAAATTACAGTATTGCAGTTAACTTTCTTGAGCAGTCAGAATTTAATAGAAATATTTGTTTAGAGATACTCCGTGGCCTAAAGATGAAGTAATGGTTTAGAAGTTTATAGAACCAAGGAAGAGGACACCTTAAAAATTCCCCTGCTGTTGAAAATACTGATACACCGATCTCAACTTCAGTTAGCCGATTTCTCCACTGTGACAAAAATACTTTCAACGCCTGTTCCTCTCTGAATAATATATCAACAAAGACTCTTGCATTCAACTTTCAGCTGAATTTTTAAAACTGATTAATTGGAAGTAAGGTATGGAAATAAAGAGCGTTGTCATTGACAAGAGAATTATCAAATAACTACAAGCCTTGACACCGGAAGGGAAAGATCGAAGAGACATTAAAGCAACTGGGTAAAAAATGTGAATTTCAGGGGGATTATGTGTCAGCATTTCACGCATCATGGTGGATGCGAATAAGACCACACACACACACTAGTAGCAGACAAGATAGTCACCCAAATATTCCTATAAAATACGATACGCAACCAGTGATTTACATTTGGGTCCATATTTTCAGGAATATTTATAAAAGCTTGGACCTTGTTGGAGGGACAGACGTGAAGAGTGAGAGCAGTGGAAATGAGTTATTTGAGAGGAGCATGTCGATTCACATGGAGAGACAGACTGACAAATGAGGAAGTGAAGGAGTGTTGTGGTGTGGATGTTGATGAGATAGGAAGCGTTAGGAGAAACACACTGAGGTGGTTTGGCCATGTGGAGAGGATGGAGAGCGAAAGACTGATGAGGAGAGTGTATGTGAGTGAGGTGGAGGGGGGGATAGGGAGGGGGAAGCCAAGGATGAGATGGAGGGATAGAGTGGAGAGGTATATGATAGAGGGAGGTGTGAGCTGAGAGCAGGGCAATGAAATGGCGGGGGACAGGGCGACATGGAGGCGATTTGCTTGTGGCCACCCCTTACGGTATTAAAGCGTCCGGCAATAGATAGATGGGTAGACTTATAGAGAAATAGTGCTGTGAGAATCTTCCCAAATATCTAATGGTTGGACCCGACGATCGAACCCACAAATATAGCGCGAACTACACTTTATTCAAGTGTAAGTCCACTTGGACTGGTAAAACAAGTAAAGCATGAAGGTGCCTTTCAAACTCTCTCTCTCTCTCTCTCTCTTTCTCTCTCTTTTAAATAGACCGCTGGGTGATTTGTGGGTCTTAATCTTCAGCCCTGCTTTTAACAGATTTCTCCTTCAAAAAGTCCTAAGGCCATCACCAATTAATAACTGGAATTGATAATGACTTTACGTGATTCGGGTAAATAACATCTGAACTCCTACAAAATCTTCCTTATTTTTATTTATGTAATTATTATCCTACACAGACAAAATGTTGTGAAGAATTTTACAGTAAAGCAATGGATGGAAGGATAAAGTTTTATAAAGATCACAAGTGATGGTTACATGACAAAGTCAAATTAGCATTGGGGCTATTAACTTTCATAATTAACTAGTTCATTATTATCATCATCATCATCATCATCATCTGGACCTCCTTTTGTCACCCTAGGGCAGGGTGAGGAGTAGCGACGTCCAGACAGCCCAAGTTTGCCCAGTCTAATGGGCTACACTTCCATTCACTCATCATTCAAGCCACCGGAATCCTGGCTCTATCTGATACGCCAAAAACATTCACCACATTCTGTGGCTTTACATAAACGTATCCGATAAAGTCAATCCAGACGCTGTCACGTTAAAATGGGGTGCCAAATCCCTAATCATGCGCTTCTTCTCACAATATTCATCCAGCCAGCTCGATCTCTTGTCAGTTCCCTAGCCTCACCGACTTCCAAACCCTTCTTCCTCACACACTCATCCACCATATCCCTCCACCTTTTCCTTGGCCTACATCGCCTCCTCCCTCCTTCAGATTCGCTCAGATATACTTTTTTCACCAATCTATCATTATCCATTCTCCCCACATGACCATACCATCTTAGTACACTCTCTTCGATTCTGGTGTCCACAGACTTCCTTACTCCACATCTTTGACGAACCACATTATTTCGTATCCTATCCACTCTCTGTACTCCACATACATTCCTCAACAGTCCCATCTCCACTGCCTTCACTCTTGACTTTTCATTTGCATGCCACACCATAGTCTCACATCCATATGTTAAAGCTGGCACTAACACTCCTTCACGTAAGCCTCGTGCAGCTGCAACACTCAAGCCTCTGTTTCTTATCAAGGCTTTCGTACCACCAGCTATTTTCCTTCCTTGTGTCACTCTACTTTCCATTTCTTTTGCACATTTACTTCTCATTTCTATCATTGTTCCAAGGCATTTGAACTCTCACACCAATTCCAATCTCTCTCCATTTACTGTAACATCGCACTGGGAGTCACCTTCTCTCTCAATAACCATCACTTTACTCTTTTCTACATTTACTCTCAAGGCACGATGCTCACAGACATCAGCAAAACTCTGCACTAGTCTACCAAGTTCTCGTCCGGCATTTGCAAGTAGTACTGCATCATCAGCATACAACAAATCTGAGATATTTCATCCATCACCATTCATTACCAAAGCCATCCCCCTCTCCATTACTCGTGTTTTTACTTCTCTCATCATCCCATCCATATATATATATTGAATAACCATGGGGACATCACACAACTTTGTCGCACGCCCACACCAATCGTGAACCATTCACTTAGATGCCCATTAATCCTTACACATGCTTCACTACCATCATAAATACTCTTGACGGCACCTAGCAGCTTACCATCTACACCATACATCCGCAAAACCTTCCACAATCCTTCTCTCTCTACCTTGTCGTATGCTTTTTCCGGATCCAATAATACCATAAACATCTTATAGTCCTTCTCACAAGCCTTCTCCAATATCCGTCTTACTGCAAATATCTGATCCACACAACCTCTGCCACTCTGAAAGCCACTCTGTTCATCACTCATTGGGACTTCTAATATCTCTCTTACTTCCTCTATGATAATACTTCCAGATACCTTCCTTACCACACCCAATAAACTTATGCCACGAAAATTCTGGCACTCACTTCGCTGACCATTTTTGTACAGTGGTACAATCACAGCCTTTTTCCACTCTGCTGGCACAGTTTCACTCATCCATGCCGTCTTAAATATCTCCAGCAAGCACTTCATTCCGCTCTGTCCACTGCATTTAATCACCTCTGCATACATCTCATGAACCCCAGCTGCTTTCCCATTTTTCAGCCGCATCACAGCATTCTTCACCTATGTAAGTGTCACGTTTCCTGGCACTGCATTCCTTCTCTGCACACCTCCAAAACCAATCATGTTTACAGTGGCTCTGCTCTCTCTATTCTCAGTCATCAGACTTTCAAAATATTCTTTCCATATGGTCCTTCCTTCATCCCCATGGAATAATAATCTACCAGATATATCCTTCATACTTTCACATATGTTTTCGCTGTCACTTCTACATTTCCTCACCTCTTTCCAGAATAACTCCTTATTTTAGGAGTAATTTGCATTCATTTTTCTTACTAGATAATCATTTATCTACTTCTTTTTGTTCTTCACTAGTCTCTTTACGTGCTTCTTGCTCTCAGTATATTCAGTTCTTATTTCAATTGAACCCCTGTCCTGTAACCACTCTAGCCACTTCTTCCCCTTCTCCTCCACTGCTTTCTTAACCTCTTCATCCCACCACGTCGTGCCTTCTTCTTTGTTGTTACTCTTGCCACACAACACACCGCTTTAGCATACCTAACTAAGCAATCCCTATATGTATTCCACAAGCTGTGCAGATCCAATGCTTTCCAGTTAAGTTGTACAATCTATACAGGTAAGTTTAGTCAGTCCGTTTGATTAGCATACTAGGTACATTATGAAAGTTAATTTAAGACAATCAGTTCAATTTAGCTGTTTTGTAATTTGTCCTTTAAAATAAAGAAATAATTAGTTCTGTAAAATAAAGAAGTATTCTGTCCTGTAAAATAAAAGTGGAACCAATATACCTGTAGATATGTAATGTATATTCTTACCTGAGTCATAATATTGCAAAGAAATGAGAACATTGCAAACTTGTCTTGCTCTTGTTCCTAGAGAAAACTCTAAGGTAAATCTTCACTCCAACCACATCGTTATCCTTATTGAACCCAATTTTACAGGGTATAATCTGATGGATCCTCTCTGTCTCCACCACATCTCCAGGTCATCCCAACAATTTCTTTGTCTGCCACGCCCAGTTATCCCCCTCCTGCCCCATTGCGGACTCATTAATTCTTGGAGGATATTTTAAAATAAATTTTAACTACACTTAAGCCACTAATCCCACAGCACGAATTTCTGCCGTTTTTTTTTTTTTTTTTTTTTTTCACCATCGCACAAAATTGTCAGACCATCTCACCCATTGCTCTGCCCACCATGCCCATTTTCTTACCTACCCTCCCCCCCTCACCTTTATAGTTTCATAGTGGGATAATACAAACAATGAACGCTTTTGTTGCATATTATGGGTCGCATACGAGTATTGCCAGTCAGTCTATTAAGCTACGTTTTCAATCCGTGTTGAATGCATTTATGGTTCAGTCACGAGGTTATATGATCACAGTAACACATAAAAAGAGTTCACGTGCTGCAGACCAAATGGGCCATGCTAAGCAGCTCATTTAGGAAAGCGACCAAGCTACTTACCGGTAGTGTACTTATTATATCCCTGGTTTCAGTCAGTATTTCAAGAAACCGATACGCAATTAGTCAATTACCGTTGACAGATTTGATTTTAATACAGACATTTTGAGACAACAGGACTGCATAACGATGTGTTGGTGCCTACATTAGTATGGACGTGAGACTTTGGTGTGGCACGAATGTGAAAAGTGTAACTGTATGTAGGTTTCATAGTACTGATAGGAAAGGAAATAGAAATTTGTGGAAAATGTGGTGTAAACAAATATACGAGTATTGACAATAAAACAGAAGAACGTGTGTTTAAATGAAATCGTCATAATGTGAAGAAGTGGTGGTGAAACAGGATCTCTTGGAGCTATAACGCACCTTAACTTCTATCCCACTCCCTTTCTTTTCTTAACTATCTGGTACCCTCCAGGTGTGTATGGAGAGCTGTCTTCTTTACTGTCCTTTCAAATTCTGGTAGTCTAGGTTTCTTCTTGGCAGGGTTGGCAAAAAAAACCACTTTTTTTTTTTTTTTTAAGACCAATCCACCTGGGTTTTTTCATTTTTTTTTTTCACAAAATATCCCCAAAACCTAGGCAATTTTTTTTTTTTTCAAAGTTTACCTTAAATTTAAATAAAATAATGTTTCCGCTATACATAATTATGAATAGCCCAATAAAATCTTATTTTTCACACAGTTATTTGAATGAGGGAAATGAACACAGTCATGTTTTGACCTGTTTGGCTGTTATTCTTGGGCTGCCTGTTACACAGCAAAACATGCTTCAACATGAGAGGCTTGAGAGCACTGCACAACTCATGAGCTGGCAAAGATCAGTGCACACTACACAATAGTAGGAGAAGGAGTCAGTTGCCTTGCTACTCTCCTTTCTTTGGTAATTATATACTTGCATTTCTCAATCTTCTAAATAATTATTATTGAAAATTCTGTTGCATAAGTGATTTCACACATTATCTTAACAGTAATAATAGCTTTTGGTAACCAAATAGCTAAGCCTATAAAATACATCTATTTTAAACAGAAATCAATGTTTATATTTCTATAGTATTATTGATATTTGGTAATGATATGAGACAACATATAGTATAAGTTAACCCCAGTAATGATTAGTTATATAACAAATTTACCCCACTCCTTAATAAAACTAAAAACTATATCTATCAAAAACAATTTTACTCTTAATTTTAAAACTTTCAAAGTTAAAGACAGGTAGTGCTGGCTGTGAAGTTTGTATTCACTAGATAACCAAGGAAATTTACCTTGAATTCAAGCTACATACTATTAGGATTTTTTAACCAAGTCTTAAGCACAGGTGTCATGTTTACACTCATTTTGTAGAAAAGTATGACCAATGTATTAGTAAGAATGAAGAAGTTGAGTGCAAAATTTCTTGTTTTTTTCTGAGATCAGAAATATGCCTCGCACAGCTGGTTATGTTAAAAAAAAACAAAAAAAACAACAACAGTAAAGTGGGTAAAATAGTGGGTTTAACTGGAAAAAACCCGGGTGGGTAAAACCGGGTTATCCACTTTGGTGCCAACCCTGCTTCTTAGACATTAGCTGCTTAATAAATGCAATAGGCCTACAGTAACTATTTTAATTTTTGTATCCTATAGTCTCCTTCCCCATTTTTCCCTATATTTATCGCCTGCCTTTAGCAATACGAAGCGATATAGTTTTGTGTGTGTGTGTGTGTGTGTGTGTGTGTGTGTGTGTGTGTGTGTGTGTGTGTGTGTGTGTTGCCAGAATATCTTGAAAAGTTGTGGACAAATTTTCACCAAACCTTCATAAATAGCAACTATGTGGATGTGCAGATGCGTATTACTTTTGACAGGATTTGATCAAAGGCGACCAATTGCCAGCCACCATATATTTTGATTAATAATGCTTCCACAGCTCAAACCATGAAAAATGCGAAAAAAGTGGGTTTTCGGCCGTTGTTAGGCAACGAATAGTTGCCTAGAAACCAAAAGCCTGCGGACACAACTAGGTTATAGGCTGGTCATTGTGTCCAAGTTTGGTCGGAATCAGTTGATTCTGAAGGGTAGAAGTGCCTGCAACAAGTAAAAAAAGAAAGAATGCAAAAGGGCAGCATGGAGCTGCCCAGTAACTTAACTGCCCCAACCCGTGTCAAGCGTTTAAAAAAAATCTCCTTTCCACCAACCTTGATGAATGATAAAGATACTGATAAAGTGGTTTAATTTCCTAAAAGTAAATGTGATTCGACTCTTGCCAAATATAGTGGAAAGTCTGGGGGCATGAAGAGCATATATTTAATCGATTTTGCGGCCAAAAGAAAAAGTTTTATGGCAAAGTGACAGATTCGGGCCATAAATCATTGGTAGTGCACGGGTGATCCACTGTTTGAGTTTTCCGTCTTGTTTAATTCATTTTTCAAGAAAAACCTGTAATTCAGTCAGCTACCACCCTCACGAGTATTATACACTATCTTACGTACTCATGATTGCTGCCATTAATGTATCTTGCTATTCATTACTGTGATTCAATGACCTTCCACAGTGCATGCCAGGTTACTGTAATGACTTTACATTCATCACTACTAAACACATTCTTCTGCCCCCAATATCTTCAATACTAGATCTCCTTATTTAAAACTATGATTAGTACATCCCCAGAGCTAACTCAGTATTCTAAAGCAGATCCCTCCGCGTGACATGCCAAGGCAGACAAGCAAATACACAAAAAAAGGAAGATATAGAGACAGAAGATACAAAAATAAAAAAAAAACTGCATTAAAAACTACGACGCTGATTGTTGGTTGGAGAAACTCCATGAAAAAGACAGGATGACAAATATTCAGACTTAAACCTTTACTGCAAGTGGAACGTACCTTAGCCTACCTAACACCTCATCTTCATAAAACGCAGAGAGAGAGAGAGAGAGAGAGAGAGAGACCTAAGAAGACTGACAGACAGACTTACAGAGACCTAAGAAGACTGATAGACAGACAGACTGACAGAGATCTAAGAAGTGCCATTTCATGTAAGTGGCTTGACAGTTTTTTAAACTAACTTTCATGTAGAGAAAACTTTAACAATCCTCTAGATTTGGCCACCCAGTCTCATCTATTTTACCTTGGTGGACATCATCGTCACAGCTCTGCATTATGTGCTTAAACACTTCATTCTGATCAAGTAATTATTTAATTTTCGCTGCCACAATACAATTACTTTCAGCTTGGGTGAGATTTCCTGGACGGAAAACTTCGCTAGATATCTGTTTGAATATTAATAATTTCGTCTTATGGGAGCAAGATTTAATAAAGAATGTCTAATCACTTAACTGTGAACGTCTCTCCTCAAAAGAACAAACCCGTCTATGGGTAGGAAACAAAAGATTTTAAAATTATCATCGCAGTATACTCGCCCAAAATAAATTCTGTACTCGGGAAAAACTTCTTGCACCATTTTCTTTCTGCCTTCTATTCTCTGAGGTTCTTCATCTTTTTCCCTCTCCCTTATTTCATCGTTACTTCCCATGCATTGCTCTCTCTTCCCCCGCCTACCTTACTCCCACTGCCTTACTCTCTCCCGCCATATTCCTTCTGACTTAATCCTCCTTCTTACTTCTGCTTCACTCCTTCCGCCTTACCCTCGCTATCTTAATCCCACAGCTTCCCTACTTCCACTGCTTTTCTTTGCTTTACTTGCTCTTCGTTACTCCTTCTACCATACTTTCTCTGTATTACTACTGCTTTCCTCTGATTTACTCCTATTGTCTCCCTTCAAATCCCTTTCGCTGTTTTCTTCTCTTGCCTCATTCCTGCCTCACCCCACTCGTCTACCTATCTGACCCGCCCCTCCTACTTAATGCACCATATCACCCTTTTTTACCTGTCAACTTCAATTTCTTGTCCCCACACCCTACTTGTTCTCCTTTGCCTCTCCACTCGTCTGGTCGTCCCTCTCGCGAGTCCTGCCTCACCCCGCCTATGCTCTAGTCTCATCCTGCCTTATTTTTCTTACCTCCACCCTAGTTCACCCTGTCCTCACCTACACGTTCCTTCAACCTTCCATGTCCTTTGTATCCCCTTCTCTGCGATTCCCTATCTTTTATAAATTCTTTTTTACTCAGCTTATGAGAGCCTCACAATAATAAAACTGGATATAAAAGGTTGCTGCAAATGCACACTAACCCTTCCAGATAGAATAACCTCCCTTGGACCAAATAAATCATCTGGAAGTAGGTAAAGAGTTATGTGGTCGAAGCATTACTGCATAAAGGAGGAATCAAAAGCATAATGACCACCAAAGTGTCTATGAAAATTACAACAACAAATCCCAGATCTAGTTATTTGCTTCGAGATGGCTGAATATCCGCTACATCCTGTTCCTGCGACAGATTAACCCTTGATTATGATGAGATCTGTTTTTCTTGCTACTTCCATACAAAATATATTTAACCGAAAGAAAGCCTTCCTACAGTAAGAGTAACTGAAGGCTTCATCTAACCTCATCTGTTTATAATGTCAGTTCTAATGTTTAATGAATTGGTTATGATAAAGCAGGAATAAAATATATATGACAACAGATGAATGAAGCGGCTGATTATTCTTGTCAGTCAAGCTTAACCTGGACAGTCACATGTTTCAGCGCACTGTTTACTTGTCAAGCCCCCCATATAATTCTATTTCTAAGAGCCCTGTTTACCTTTTCCTTATTGATAACCCTGTAAATCTGGTAATGTCAGTTTTTTTCGCACTACCACCAGGGGATTCTAGGTCCCAAACACGGGATATTTTCCCTGTTTCCTCAATAGATACAATATAAAAAAAAAAAGAAAACGAACATGCTCATCTGTTTAGAGCAACTCTTGCAGAGAATGGATCCATGCCACATGCAGCACATTAACAAATATCAGACAATACCACAGCACTTGGGTACGTGACAGGTGGAAAACATGCACAAACATTTCTCCTGTGACACCAAGGATAATTCCACCCACCCCCTCATACAGTCTCCTGCTCACAGAAGCTTTACCACCACAACTCAGCCCTTGTGTACAAACACTGCACCAGCAACACTGATCCATCCTAGACGCACACCTAGAACACGCAACATTGGGACTACATGCGAATGACCTCCATACCAAAACACCACAGACTGAAGACTCTTCAGGTACACAACATACAGTTGCACTCCTGCAGGCAACATGGTCACACGCATACACAAAACTCCACACATCAGACATTACTCACACTTTCGTACAAACAGAACTGATGACCATAAAGGAAGCCTCATCACCTACATTTACACATCCATTCTCCACAAAGGCACAACATGGACAATACAGTCACTTTTCCAAAATGGCACCAATTTGAAATAGTAAAACCAGTTTCAACGCTGGTTATAAACATGGGGGGAGGCGGTGGCTGAAACGGTAGAGAGGCGGCCTGCAGTCCTGAAGGACCCAGGGTCGAATCCCGGCTGGGGCAGGGAACAGTTTGAGGATTTGAATTTCATAAAAGCAGACTATCCTGATCTACCAGATGACCCGCCGACATGTAAAAGTACCCCCGCTAATACCAATACACCAGTCCTGTGTGAGAGCCCTAGCATGTATTCAATATGGACGGTGGGTGTTAGCGCCGAAGTGGTGACATGTGGAGGTGCAGGAGGACTACTGGGCCTTAGCATAAGCTACTGCCCCCGAGATATAGGCCCTGACGCCTTTGCCCAGGGTCGGACAAAAAAAAAAAAAAATAGCCATGTGTTTAAGCAGTCCAGAGCTTAGTCTGCAGCAGATGTATGATAGACGAAAGTGTAATAGATAACATATATTTGTTTCTAGATTGTGCATTATGATTATGGTGTATTTCACATTTCGGTGGCCATGCCTTCTCCATTTGAATCTGTTACGACCCTCTCAAAAGTACGTTTTTTTCTTTTTTTTTCTGGAGCATAAGGCAATCTTTGTATTTTTTGACGAAATCGTAGGACCATCACATACTTTACTAATTCCATTAGTGACACACAGCTTATCGTCGAATAATATACGACAGTATAACTGAAATACAATATACAACAAGTATGACAGCGTCATCCAGTGCTGTGTACGTGAATTAAGTATGATCAGTTACGTTAATATGATTATCTACTTTAGGTCGAAGCACTCACCAGATTAACCTCTACACTGAGCCGCCGTAGAGAACTCTGATAAATGTCCATTATGCGATTTATGTCTTTATTTCATTTTGAAAATGCCTGTTGTATTTCACCCGTGATCAAGGGCAGTCATCATTTCATATTTGTCTAACCTAAATAATTTACATAAAATCTCTATCCCGGTCATTTCCACATATTAAATTTTTATTCCACAGTATCACGAAATTCTCTCTCCTCATTACCTTCGCATTCCATCCCACTGCGGCGTTAATTGAGTGCCATCTCTCTCTCTCTCTCTCTCTCTCTCTACTTTATATAGGGTTTTTGTGTACTATCATACAATATCGTGTGCGCGTAAGTATGTTATGTGCTGCCTACATATTATATAGTATATGTCTTAATGTGTTTGTGTACAATATTTGTATCGTTATATGAGTCTGTCAGGGTGTGTGACTATGTGTATGTGCGTATATCAGCATGAATGTATTGCTTATATGTGTGTGTGGGTGCATGTGGGTGTGTGTCTGGGAGGCCTGGGGAGGCTAACTGCGCCACGGGGTTAGTTCCTTCTGGGAGAATTATTACTCTGCTTGTGAGGAGAGTTTTGGCCATGAGAATAGTTCCGACCGTGAAATTAGATCCAGCCGTAAGAATAGTTATCTCCCGTCAACGGAATTCGAGGTAATTATGTATTCCTCCCTGTCTGTCAGTTTGTTTTTTGTTTGTACCCATGGTATCTCAAAAAGTTATTCGTGAATTTCAGTTAAATTTTGTGGATAGGTGGGATAGGATCCAAGGAAGAGTTGATTAAATTTTGGTGGTGATATGAGTTGTCCGGTATTGGCGTTGGCGGAGGTATGGGCTCTCTGAGTGTTGTGAGAATAGTTCCGTCTATGAGAATAATTCCAACCGCAAGATTAGTTCTGGCTATGAGGTTAGTTCCGGCCATGATATTAGTTCCGACTGTGAAATTAATTCCGACCTTGAAATTGATTCTGGCAGCAAAATTAGTTCCAGCCATGAAATTAGTTCCCGGCAGTGAGATTTGTTCCGGCCTTGAGATTGGTTCAGACTCTGAGATTAGTTTCAGCTCCAGCCGTGAGATTAGTTCCGACACTAAGATTAGTTCCGATCCTGAGATAAGATCTGACAAGGAGATTAATTTCAACCAAGGCCTTGATTAGCCCCTGTCACACATACACGACTCAAGGCCCAACTGCGGCGCAACTGAAGGTCGCAACGGCTTTTATCATCGGTTGTCCCTTGATTCTCCGACAAAGCCAGGACTCTGGAGGGCGGTCGTGAGCCGCTGGGACGACTCCTCGAGCCTCACGAATTTTTAACGCGTGCATTAAAAAATTGTGGCCGCCTCAAGACTTGCCAAAAGCCTGGTCACAGTTGCATCGTAGTTGGGAGTGTCCAAGGTCAGTCCTGAAGCAGTCTTAGCTCAACTGGATGCGTCGTGATGTGTTCGTTGCCTGTCAGCATGCAGTCGCCGACAAAAAAAACGTTACAACTGCGTCACGAGTCGCCGACCACGACCAGACCATGATGAGACAGCAACCAGACCCCAAGCCGACCATGCAATGCATTTTGATAGTCCAGTCGGCGATTCGGAATCATGGCTCAAGAACATGTGACAACTGCAAGCAGACCACAAGCAGACCACACGACGACTGGGCTATGACCGATCCCAGACCGTGCAAAGAGTGTGCCAAGAGTCTTGGTGGAAAAGCAGGCATGGTCGGCGATCTGGAAACACCGGTCACACATGGCAACTGTGTGCCGGCGAGCGAGCGGCATATAAAACGTGAGAGGCCCGCACTTGCCATCGTGGGGGGGTCGGCGGGGGGTCGGGGGAGGCTTGGGGGGGGTCGTCGTGCATTCTCTGAATGCCTCTTGGGTGGTTGCATTCTTGGGTGGTTGTGCCTGACAAAAATCCGTTAATATTTCAAACTTGAAGACTCATTGCTCCATTGCCCCATGGTTGCCTTGCGGTCGCCTCGCGGTCAACTTGTGATCAGGTCGTGTTCTTGAGGACATCACGACCAGTCGTGAGGCAGTCATGAGGAGATTAGATTCGGGGCCAGTCGGGAGGCGTGGGAGCCAACTAGGACATGACCTTGATAAAACCCACGCTATCTTCAGCTCATCTTGTCATTATCAGGATAGAAATACACTCAAATCCAGAATCATCACACATCACTTACAAGAGAGCAGACTGGAAAACAATTACCAAGGAAACAACAACATCTCAGCACACCAAACAAGAAATCCATGAAAGACACTGGCTGGCACATTACAAAATTAAACATCATGCAGACAAACCCCACATTTCACTAGGCAAGAAAAGATACTGCAATCCACTGAAAGTCATAACGACCCAGACACAACTCTTCACCCCCCCCCACACACACAGCACCATCAAAAGGGTCTTATAATTAATATACAGAATTGACAATAAAATTAGAACAAAGAACGTTGAAAATTTGAAAGCTTTTAGAGCAACACTTAGCCACTCACTGATCCATCACGGCTTTACAAAAGACCTTGGAGTATTACTAAATCAAAAATATGCACCTCCAAGACCACGCTACCACCACCAACACACACCACATCCCGTCGTACAAGGAACAAGCAGATATACTCGTGGACCACTCTGCAAATATTAAGTAAAATTACAACACGCACCGAGTTTGAAAAACAAGCTTTTCTGCATATACAATTCTTTCCAAGTGACCACAGCTTGACCATCGTCACGCCAAAAAGACAGATATCATTTACTGAAAAAAAAAAAAAAAATCTACAGACACAGGTCCAGGTGGCATCAGCAGCCTAAGCAGAAATATGTGCTGTACAACCACAAAGCCTCCAGGCTGTCACACTCATCAGCAGTTACTCATAGGCTCATTGTAACATCCTCATCATTTGGAAACATGGAACAGTTATCACTATTCTTAAACGAAAAATAAACCAAGCACACCCGTCTTTGGACACATCCATAACAATACTTATCACATCATCTAAGATAAATGAACGCCTAATTGTAACAAAGTCACACCTCATGTCCTTTTTGTTCCCTCACAACACATCTTGGGGGCACAGTACTCCACAAGCACCTTACTACCCGCCCTTAAACGGAATGACGGAAGCAACTCCATTAGATCCGCAGAACGTACACATCTAGCAACATTAAACATTAGTAAAGCCATAATGTTATACTACGACGCAAATTAGTCACTAAAGTCTAAACACACACACATGGTGAATAACACTAGTTGCTGCATTGCATATTACACTTCAGGGCAAGTCATCACGAAAATGACATTTCCCTAACAGAGTTCCCCAGGACTCGGTCCTTTCATCCAGACTTTTAAACCTTTTTATGCATAATATTATCACACCACATCTGGCCATAAACATTCCTTATATGCAGATGACATTATCGTAAAACTTCACACTACATCGTAGACACAGTTTGTACACTGCAACAAGACTACCTCAACACGCTTCAGACATGGATCGATAAGAAAAGGCTGACGATCGTTTCAGCCAAATCCATCACCATACTCATGACCTGCAGCAACCACGAACACTATTACATTCTTAAAGGCACATATAACAACGTACCTGTGGCACACACATATTCCGCTGATATCTTTTGAGTCAAACACGAGTAGTCGTATGACTTTGATCTTCCATGCCATCGAGAGGCAGTGCACCCCCAGACTCAACGCAGTGAGGACATTTACAGGAACAGACACTGGGGAACAAAACCGAACACTCTTCCTGCTTTGCTAACGATATATTAGATCTGTGATGCACTGTGCTTCCCAAGCATGGGCCCTCATCCTATCTAAACACACCTCAACACCTTCCTGACAATACAGAACAATGTTCCATGCATCATCACTGGCCGCACCAATAGCATTCCCATAGCTCACTTACACTTTGAAATTAATGCCCTCCTTTTTAGGATAATATCTTGGCATTAGAGATACACTTCAACATGACAGCCTGGCCTAACGCACAACGCACTGTCATTACATGACAGAGCTATACAACACAAGGAGCAAAAATCAATCACCACACAAACATTACCACACCCTACACAAAAGCATCCCATCTCCAAACACTCTGGTGAAGAAAATTTACGTGCAGTCCTATACAATGCCTCAAACAGAGAACTAGACTACATGTCCCACCCACCGATATCCATCCTTCAGAGGTATTCTATTAGAGCGGATCAAGTTCACCTAACAAGGCATAGATCAGGAAATAACCCAACTCACCTTTGTAATCAGCTTATATCTGAGTTGGGTGGAATCACAGATGATACTACCATGCTTGTAAAATAGGCACATACAGTATAACCCACATACTGGAGCACTGCACAACACGTGCCACAGTAAGACGGAAACACCAACAATTAATGGAAGCTACTGTATGAGGCGACCTCGTAGTGGCAGTTGTTTACCTGTGGTCGATGGATCTACTGAGCCAGGCAGTCCGCGGTTGAACAACAGCACCAACAACAGCAACAGCCAAGCATAAAATTTTACATAAATTTGGGGAAAATTTTCGAAGGAGAGATTTTTACTTTTCTATAACCCGCTTAGTGGGAAAGACCAATTTACTCCCAGTAAATCGTTTCTAGGTCACAAGAAAAAAAATATTAAAGGAAATAAGGTAGATAATATTCCTTTTGTGCGTGCATTTCTTAAACAAACTCATTCCTCACTCCTTCATGCCTGAACTGTCTTCGTGCCTGCCACTGGTAGCCCAATCTGCCAGAGTATGTAATGTTTCTTTTCTTCTTGATGCCGGCAGATTATACATTTGCTCGATCTAGCGAAACTAGCGACAACACTGTTACTTACTTCGTAATTAGTACGGTTATGGACGCCTATATTCCATACAGTAGCAAAACTGTTATTTGGAAACTGTTGAAACAACAGTGGATCTCAGCACATAACTGAAAGATTCTAAAGAAATAATCGGTATTACTGCCGTGACTTTTCTCAAAATTCGCAACCACATTGCTGATGAATGCCAAAAAGCTATATGGTATCTTAGAATCTGTTGAAGTTATAGGAGACACGCCCACACTGCTGACAAGCATATAGAAAGCAAAGGTGTTACTGAAGCTTTATTTTATTTATTCCCCATCAAATTGCTTAAAATAAGAGTCAACCAGCGCCAAAATGAGCAGTCTGTCTCTCCAATTAACTCCACATGCGCCTCTCAGATAACTCATTTCCACTGCTCTCACTCTTGACTTGTGCCTTTCCAACAAGGTCCACTCTTCACTTCCATACATTAGAGTTGGTATCACAACACTGTCATGCAGCAACTTTTTTACTTCCATGATCACTTCCCTGTTCCTTAACACTGCTTTCAGAGAACCAGCAACATTTCTTCCCTGTTGTACCCTTTCAATCACTTCACCGCTTAAACTTCCATCCTTACTCATCACACTACCCAAGTACTTAAATGCACTCACATTTTCCATTTCCTCCTCATACATCCTCACTGTACGTTCAGTGGCTTCATTTTTCTCGTCCCTGCATTGACCTTTATATTCCGTTTCTCACACACACACTCCCAGACTCATTCACCAAGCCTTGCAGCTCCCCTTCGTCATCACTTAACAATACAGTATCATCTGCAAACTACAGTAAAGGGAGTTTCCAAACATTGCCCTCCCTCATTAGGGCCGCTCCAACATCCACTGCCCTACCTTGTACCTTATTTATAACCCCATCAATATCCAGACTGAACAGCCATGGGAACATGACACGTCCCTGCCAACATTCAAACTGAAAAATTCACTCTGTTCGCTGTCCACACACAATGCAACAATGCAGTCTTAGCCCCTTCATACATTCTCTTCACGGCATTCAACAACTTCCCATTTACTTCATAATTTCTTAATACTTTACACATTCCCTGTCATATGCCTTCTCCAAATCCATGAAGGCCGCATACAACTTCTTTCCCTTTCCTTTATTCTTTTCCACTAAAGACCTAAGAATGAATATCTGATCTACACAACCTTTTCCCTTCTTAAAACCTCCCTGTTCTTCTCCGACTAACTTCTTTGTTATTTCCCTAACTCTGTCAGTAAGTATCCAACCACAATTATAATTTTCCTATTACACTAAGAAGACAAATGCCCCTATGATTATCACACCCTTCTTTTTCCTCTTTTCCTTTGTACGGGAGAATAATATACCCGTCTTCCAATCCTCTGGGACACTACCTTCCTCCCAAGCCATTCTGCACATCATCCATATCCATTTCATTACTATCTCTCAGCATTTCAACACACACTCGATGAATTCCTGGGACTTTCCCCATTTTGATTTTCGTCATTACTTCCACCACCTCCATCCTACTGATTTCTTCCTCTCTTCTCACCTCTCTCCTTTTCCCAGCCATTCCCCAGCCACTTATACACGCATTACTTTCATTCTCTATGTTCAACAGTTCTTTTAAGTGTTCTCTCCATCTGCTCACTTTTTCCCCTCTTTTCCACCAACAATTTACCATTTTTATCTTTCACTCCCCGACTTTACTGCTGGAAGAAAATAAAAAATAAATTAAATAATGAATGATTAATAAAAATAAAAAGTCATAGAATGAACACAAAAATGGGCTATCTCAGACGTTGTGAAAGCTACAGTTAAGCTATGGACATCGTAGAGAAGTTAGCTGAACATTAGTATAAATTAATGGAGTGAATTTTCTCAAAATCTTCAAATATATAGCTGGAAAAAGCCAAAAATATGCCAAATTAAGCACCAAATCTGCGTGATCTTGGAAAGTACTAAAGATTCAGCGGACCGATGCATATTGCACATCCTTGGAAAGCTAATGGCAACAGCTTGAGGTGCAGTTAATAAAGGAAAAGTAAACGGAGGCTGCATGTGACATGTTCGTTTCGACAAGTCTCTCTATAGAAGGCAATATTTGAATACTCGATGCGTCCTCGGGTTGAAGTGAACGTCAGCTGATGGTATGGGCATCTGTCGTCAGCGTACTGAGTTCTGTGCCAAGACGTGGCAGCATAACTGATTTAAATGAGTATGTGGTTAGGATGAATAGTATATATAGAGGCGGTGGTCGCGTGGTTAAAGAAACCCTCTACTGTCTGAAAAGTCCCAAGTTCGTTCCCAGGCTAAGGGAGATGGCACTCTGATGATTTCATTTTCGATCGAATAGAGGTTACTGATGCTGCCAACACACACACACACACACACACACACACACACACACACACACACACACACACACACACACACAGTGGCAAGTACCATCACGCAGTTACGGAATGAGACAGTTTTATCACGTATGAAATATCGAGGGTGGATACCAGTGCTGAAATGGTGACAAGTTAAGATACGCGGCACATAGCATTGTACTGCCTTAGTGAACGAACGGTCATGTTTATACCCTGAGCCGTCTTTTGTACTTTATTCCTGCATCTGCTAAGCAATTTATTTCAGTGCCAGAGAACCACTGTGAAAACAGAGTAAATAAAAGTATATAAAAGAATTCCTAATAAAAAAAATCTACCCTAAATTTAAGTAATCAATAGATATTAACAAACTTATAATACTGTATATACTACGTCCTCTGGCTAAAAGTGTTTGTAAACTTAACGTCTTGCCTCTTCCCCTCTATGCATCAAACATCCAATCTTAGTTTCTCTCTTCTTCCATCTCCTTCTTTCTGCAACGGTTTCCCTGCTTTCTTCTCCCATTTTATAGTCCTATGGCGTCCCCCTGTTTCCATTCGTCACTCTCCCCCACCATCGTATCAACTTCCCTTTCATGGTTCTTTACGGGCTTTGAGCACTTTTGCCAACTGGAAACTTTGTGTGACATATTTTCCACTGTATCCTTTCATCTCCAGTCCACTCTCTCTCTCTCTCTCTCTCTCTCTCTCTCTCTCTCTCTCTCCCTACCTACCTACCTACCTATACTTTTACAGCAACTTCTTTCTTATCTTCCAAGTCGTATGATGGTGTTGATGGTTTAATCATACGAATAGCCTAATCAATAGGTAAGGAATAATATGGATCAGAAAATTCACTCGAGTGTTTGGAGCGACAGTGTATGACAAAGAACTGTTAACAATCTATTACCATCTGACTGTTAGATTTTCTACCTTTACTAATCGTCTGGTTTTAGCCTGAATGAAACGTCTTAAGCTTGTAAATTTAAGCAAAAAGCGACATCGAGACAGGTTTTAATCAATTGACTGCTAAAATTTCTTTCATTTAATCAAAAACGCCTGTAGTTGGTCTTCTTAAATCACCTGAGCATGTCCTTATCCATGAAATTATTAGCTAAACAGCCAACAACTAACGGAAGGCTGGCCAAACGATTCAGAGAAGGTGGAGATATGGTAATAGGTGTAAGTCTAATGTAACTTTCAGAATGGTATGCTCATCCCATTAGATATTTTACTCCTTGAAGAAGGTGACGTATTGCATCGGTTTACTCCTGTTACCTCATGAAGTTTTTTTTTTCCCTCTGACTAGAGGCACTGTAATGAAGGAGTCATTGAATGCTATACCTAACCCTCTACAATAACGTCTCTCCCAAGCCCAATAATATGATCTCAAAGTAACATAAATTATATAAAGAATACCACAGTTGATTGAAAAGGTTAAACTCGATGAACATATAAGTTGCAGTGTGTCAGTTAGTGCGGGGATGATAAGGCAACGTGTACGAGTATATTCAGTTTATAAAATTAAGTTGTAATGGAGGAAGTTCAAGATAGATGTGGATGCACAAAGTATTAACATGCAGCTTAGCCAAAGCCTACTGGAGTGGAGTTTTCGTTTCCAAGAATGCTTTGTGAGTGACTGACGGACAGTCCCACTGCCACAGATGCTCGTGCATCTAAGAAATCATAAACATATCATGACCAGATACAAGACGGGGATGAATGAAAACTTTCTCGTCTAATCAACCCCCTCGTCTCACTAACTCCCAATACACTGTCTTTTCTCTCTCCGGTGCAGTGTTTATCCTTTCTCTCCTTAATCGCTGTTTCGAGTATTATTGCTCTTGTGAACTACCTCTTGTATCCCTCACCGATTACAGCGGGACACCCGACAAACACCGCATTATCACCCAATTTTTTTTTGTTCTTTAATGCAAAGGTTTACGATATTTTTAGTTTTTCATATATGTAACTGATCAGCTTGAGACTATTTTCCTAGTCTCTGTTTTCGTTTAAGTATAACATCGGAACGTTTAAAGACAATTTATTCAGGCATCTCCAAATGAACTATTCTTGATTTCTGGTTATATTTTACTAAGCTTTTCCCTTGGAACACCAACTTTCTTGCAGGATTCCAGCCTTTTTTTTTTTCTGTTTTGTATTAAGATGTGAGAGAGAGAGAGAGAGAGAGAGAGAGAGAGGGCGTTCATAGGAGAAGACTTAATGCTTGTTGATAAGGAAAGGGGAACTTGATGAAAAATTAACTTGCATCTACTATCACTGGAAATTGGATGAGATTTAACTGATGTGTGTAGAAGCATATAAATGGGAAGAACTGTGCTGCAAAATTTTGTTTGTGTTAGATGTTTTGATAGTTCTAGTTATTTGACCTTAAACCATTAAGGATGCAGATTAAAAATGACTGAGGAATCTTTCCAGCAAGTTATACCTTACTGCAAAATTATGTTAACATTTCGATGTTGTCCATTTTAGTATAAGAAGCCGTATACACTCAGTTATCAACTATTTAACCAAATGAATGCACATACAAGCAAATTATATACGGTAGTTAATTAGCAGTCACATACCTGAAAAACCCTAGCATACCAAGTTGTTGTGGAAAAAGAAATACTTTTTCGTGACATCCTTCCTGTTCAAAAGTAAGTCTCGTTTGAGTGACGAACAGTAGACATCCATGGTTGTGGTGTTCTAGTGGCCACATACCTCTCCTATAATGCCCAGAAAATTATTTAAATGAGAGTGCAGGAAATGTAATTTGAGACTCGTGTTGCAAAGTGGTTTGTGACGTTCTCAAACAGTGACTCAGCAGTCTCAACGCAGTTTGAATGTCTGTATTTTCATAGAAAAATTTTTAAATGAAACTTAATGAAGTCCAGGTGTCATGTTCACAGAATACCTCAATATTTTCAAACTTTTGAGCAAATATCAGCTTCATTTTCAGGGGCACAGCGAATACTCCTTTGGCGCTTTCATAGCTAAG
The DNA here is from genome assembly GCF_032717465.1 of Coenobita brevimanus. NCBI lineage: Eukaryota > Metazoa > Arthropoda > Malacostraca > Decapoda > Coenobitidae > Coenobita > Coenobita brevimanus. The sequence goes on along the minus strand of NC_137008.1, from coordinate 20,701,950 downwards.
GGCAGGACACGTTTACAGAATGTATTCGAAACAGACACTGTCCTTGTCTAGTGCCTTGATGTAATTTCGTGGGGTAATCAGGAATCTGGAAATATTATTCATGGCTTTCGGCACGGGAGATGTTCAGGTCGACCATTCTCTTTTCATCCAGTGTTCTGATTTGACCCAGCTGCCCCATTCAGTCCTGTAACAGAGCATTTTGGTGTACCCACACTGCAAACCTAGAAGCATACACATCAGCCATGTCCGTGATTCAGTGGCTCACGTCACAGCATTGGAATGAAAAAAGAGTTGGCTTTTTTATTTTCTATGCTCTCTAGTCTAAGCAGTTCAACACACTATCTGCAGACTTTATGTAGAATCCGTGACTTATCTTGATTTCCGAGTTTGATGCCAAATTAAGCATGATGCGCCTGTAGTATAATCAACACATAAAAAACAAATATATCTGGATTGTTTCTGCGTCTTTTGATTGCCACCATACCTAATATGAAAGAAAAACCCAGCATTAGTGTTCCATCGTCATCACTTAAGCTAGTTTAATGGTACAGGCATGTAATGCATATCACAGACGAGTATGTGAAATACGTAAAATACACGTAAATGGGAAAATGAGTCTCACGTATTGGGGAAATACGTACTTCATGAAAAATGGGCAACATTTTAAAAATTCAGTGCATCATTACACACACACACACACACACACACACACACTCACACACACACACATAAACACACACACACACACACACACACACACACACACACACACACACACACACACACACACACGCACAAAGAGGCAAACAACCAATGTTGCATTGTGATATGGAATTTGGTGGTTGTTATTTCATTCAGAGTATAGAGGATAAATAACATGACTTCTTTCATATTAGAAATATAATTTGAGAAAAGAAATGCAGAGCAACAGGTTACGAAACACAATCGTTATTGAAATTAGTTGCCAGAGATTTTATTTGGTGCTAGTTCAATACAGAGTTGGAAGAGCACGTGGGAAATTATATCACGCCACTATAAATTCCAAAGCCACAAGTACCTTGAACAGAGCAGAACACAAAAGTAGCGAGCCGGAAAAAGTGAAAGTATGTTGCCTTAATGACAGTAAGCGAAACGATTTTTAAACGTAATCGCAATGCAGGAATAATTTGATACGTGCTGTTCTACTGAAATAGTATAATTCGCAGGCAGTGTCATATATCATTTGGCACGTCTTCCTTGGTTAGTGCTATTTTATATTTTCCTGCATTTTTATCATGATTAGATTTCATAGTAGTGCCATGATATGACGAAGTGATGATTTCTCAGATTATCATATTTGTGTTTATTGTGACTTCTGCATTTTATTATATATGAACTGGTAGCATGAAGAATCTGCATTTATAAGTTACTGAAAGCAAGGGAATAATTTTAAGGTGCATGATATTTCAGACACGAAATCCCACAGAGCTGGGGTCGTCTCATAAACAACGCCAAGATGTCTATCTATTCTATTTATTGCCAGACGCCTCAATCCCGTTTGGGGTGGCCACAAACAAATCGCCTCCACGTCGCCCTGTCCCCCGCCATTTCACTGCCCTGCTCCCAACTCACACACCCCTCTCTCATATACCTCTCCACCCCATCCCTCCATCTCATCCTCGGCCTACCCCTCCCTCTTCCCCCCTCCACCTCATTCACATACACTCTCTTCGTCAGTCTTTCACCCTCCATCCTCTCCACATGGCCAAACCACCTCAGTGTGTTCCTCATAACGCTTCCTATCACATCCACATCAACACCACAACGCTCCTTTATATCCTCATTCGTCAGCCTGTCTCTCCATGTGACTCCACAGGCTCCTCTTAAATAACTCATTTCCACTGCTCTCACTCTTGACTTGCGTCCTTCCAACAATGTCCAAGCTTCACTTCCGTACGTTAGAGTTGGTATCACAATACCGTCATGTAGTAACTTTTTCACTTCCATGCTCACTTCCCTTTTTCTTATCACTGCTTTCAAAGAACCAGCAACCTTTCTTCCCTGCTGTACCCTTTCAAGCACTTCACCCTCCAAACCTCCATCCTTACTCATCACACTACCCAAGTACTTAAATGTACTCACATTTTCCAATTCCTCACCATCCAACCTCGCTGTACATTCACTAACTTCACCTCTCTCAAAGACCATCACTTTACTCTGCGCCTAAATGCACAAATTTGTTCCCGTGTCATGAACTGGATTCCGAGGCCGGTATTAAGCGACAGGTACCCATCTAATATACCGTATGTGTGTGTGTGTGTGTGTGTGTGTGTGTGTGTGTGTGTGTGTGTGTGTGTGTGTGTGTGTGTGTGTGTGTGTGTGTGTGTGTGTGTGTGTGTGTGTGTGTGTGTGTGTGTGTGTGTGTGTGTGTGTGTTACAGCTAAAGGATTTTGATGAACCTTGGCAAGCATGGTTGGAACTGGTCCCCAGATGCGTGAGCTTCAATTTAATGTCAATTGATTTTCTCTGAAGGGGAGTTTTAACCTCTAATAATTGCCCCCATTGGTGTTACAATACATGCACATGGCAGAGGTGGCGGGTCATTTCCACAGAGTTTCATTCACCTTTGAGGAGAAAGAGAGAGAGAGAGAGAGAGAGAGAGAGAGGTGATTGTACATCTACACTCCTATGTCTGTTACTTTACTGATGCCACAAAGAAACGATTTTCTTTAGCAGAATATTGTGGTGGTGGTAGCCACCATATGTATCATTTTCCTCAAGCTGTCTGGTTACTTCCTTTCAATATGGCCACTCGTCTCACGACACCTTCCCCCCCCTTTTTTTTTCTTTATAAATGCTAGCGTCTTAGCCCTACCTGCTACCAGACGATTAGCTTTATCTTATGAAAGCTTCTAGAAGTGAAGAGGTTACTGGAGGTTATATCTGCCCCTTCCAATTAAAACAGTTTCTCGGAGCTTGAAATGAACTCTCTGATGGCAAGAGAGGGCACATAAACAAATACGTCATCGAGTCAAAGGGATCAGAAAGAATTAACCAATTATTGCCGAAACGCTTTAGAAAAGATCATGACAAACACAACAAAACTAAACAGTTTCAAAACCTACATCTGATAACTTCCACCTTCCCGGAATACCCGTCATATCTTGCTCTCAGTTAACGATTTACAGTGTGTTGTAGTTATCTTCAGACGATTTTATTTAACACGTGTAAGGTTTCTACTACTGAATGGGATAATGAACCCTGTATTTAGCTTCATCTTGTCGAAAAGGTCAGTCATGAAGTTTATTATAACGTTTTGAGATAACAAGAATATTAGCGACAAATATCCGTCCCTGGTTACAGTGTAGGATCCCCACCCGCTCTGCAGGAGAGCCTGATATGTTACATCACCCCTACAGTGTCATCTCGACTTGAAAAACTCCTCATCTTACAGGGCCAGACCTCCATGGTATGAATTGATAAATTAGCATTGATGACTCACGTGAAGTTTGTAAGCTGGTTAACCTTTTGGTCTGGGCCCACGCACCCACCCAGAAAGTCTCCTCCCACTACGCTCTTTGCTAATTTGAGTCACTGAAATACCTCCCCTAAGTTCCACCCAGTTGCCTACACAACTAGTGCACTGTGCCAGCAACCATGAAGCCACATACGCTTGAGCCTCCCATTGTATGATCACTCAGTTGGAGGCACCCTATTACTTCCCTGAGAGAGAGAGAGAGAGAGAGAGAGAGAGAGGCAGCCTTGTGTCTACTAAGGATATGTTGCCCACAAGAGAATGAGTAAAAAATTGCTTGGTCAAACACACGCTTGCTCAGCTGATCGGAGACGAACCAAAATATTAAAAATGTTAGAGGCAGTGCTCTTTTTTTTATGCTAGGAAGAAGGAGCCAAAGGCCACGAGCCCGCAATAATCGTTCCCTCCAAGAGAAAAACAAAATACGAGAGGAAGCTAAAGTCAAGATCCGATCATTTCGAGATGCCTGGACACACTGTGTTTGAATGACTGGAGATCATAGGAAGCAGGAAATACAGACAGAGGAAGACAGTCCCAGAGTTGAACTGTTGCATAAATGAAGGACTGGGATTAATGGTTAACTCTTGCATTAGAGAGTTCGACAGAAAAGGGATGAGTTTGCTGCTAGACGGGTGCTACGTGCCCGTCGTAGAGGTGGAGGAATGCAAGCAGACAGTTCAGAGGAGCAGTGACCATTGGAGTAGCGATAGAAAAGAGATTAAGATGCAACAGAGCAGCGAAGAGACAGAGGTTGAAGGGAGGCAGTAAGAGGAGGAGAGTTAATGAGACGAAAAGCCTTTGACTCCACCCTATTGAGAGGAGCTGTATGTGGGGAGCCTCCCCACACATGAGAGTTGTACTCCACACAGGGGCAGATAAAACCCGTGTATAGAGTCAACAATTGTGCAAGGGCAAAGAAGGAATGGAGACGACTTGGCACACCTAATCTCTTAGAAGCAGATTTTACAAGAGATATAATATGATCTTTCCAAGATAAGTCCCAAGTGAATGAAACCCCAAACATATTCATGGATGATGCAGGATTAAGCTGATTGTTATTAAACATTAGTGGGTACACCTGTGGAAGATTTTGTCGGGTTGATAGTTGTAAAAACTGAGTCTTTGATGCATTGAAAAAGCAAGATTATTTTTACCCCTGTCAGAGATACAAGCCAAGTCAGACATTAGGTGTGCTATAGCCTCATCCCATGTTTGTTGAAGTAACTGCTGAGACGGACGTTGCGGTAACCGAATGGAAATGTGAAGGGTGGAGTCATCAGCGTACGAGTGGATAGGGTTAGATGTACAGCTTAGAAGGTCATTGATGAATAAAAGTAAGAGAGTGGGTGATAGGACAGGGCCCTGAGGAACACCACTGTTGATAGATCTAGGAGAAGAACAATGGCTGTCTACAACAGCAGCTATATAACGACCAGAAAGGAAGCTATAGATGAAGGCAAAGATAGAAGGATAGAAACCATAAGAGGGCATTTTGGAAATTAAAGACTTATGCCAGAATCGATCGAAAGCCTTTGAGATGTCAATTTGCAATGGCAAAGCTTTCGCTGAAGTCCCGAAAGGAGGATGACCAGGAGTCTGAAAGGTAGGTGAGAAGATCGTCAGTGGAGCGTCCCTGACGGAACCCATACTGATGATCAGAAAGAAGGTTGTGATAGGAATGATGCTTTAAAATTTTTCTATTAAGAATAGACTCGAAAACTTTTGAGATACAGGATGTTAAAGCAATTGGACGATAGTTAGAGGGTTGAAAATGGTCACAAATCTTTGGGACTGGCTGAATGAGAGCAAACTTCCAGCAAAAAGTAAAGGTACAAGTTGACAGACAAAGGTAAAAGAGTTTACCTAGGCAAGGTGTAGGCACAGAAGCACAGTTCTTGAGGACAACAGGAGGGACTCCATCAGGCCCTTATGCCTTGTTACTACTGAGGCCTTTGATGGCAGAATATACATCAGCTGAAGAAATTTCAGTGTCAGCCATGAGGAAGTCAGAGAGGGGAAGAGATGGAGGAACAGCACCGGAATCGTCTAAGGTGGAATTGGAGGAGAAAGTGTGAGTGAAGAGATCTGCTTTATCAGTAGAAGAAATAGCTACAGAACCATCAGAGCAGAAAAGAGGAGGGAAGGATGATGAGGTAAAGTTGTTAGAAAGGTTTTTGGCAAGGTGGCAGAAGGAGTGGGAAGAAGTCGAATTGGAGAGTTGAGAGCATTTAGTACGGATGAAATTATTTTTAGCAGAGCGAAGAACAGACTTAGCACGACTCCAGGCAGAAACATAAAAAAGATGTGATTCAGGGGTGGGTTGGTTCCGGTACCTTTTATAGGCCCTCTCCTTGTTGCGGACAGCATTAGAACAAGCTTGATTAAACCAAAGCTTTCTCGCATTAGTCAAAGGATATGAGAAAGGAATGTATGCTTCCATGCCCGAGAGAATAACCTCCGTAATGCGCAAAGCACGCCTATATGGCTCCCGGCCATGGAAGCAATAATCATTCCAGGGAAAATCAAAGAAGTACTGCCTGAGGGCCTCCCAATATGCAGCTCCAAAGTGTCACAGACGACGTTTCTTCGGAGGGTCCACCGGCCTTAACAGAGCGATAGGACAGGTTAAGGTAATAAGGTTATGGTTGGAGGAGCCCAACGAAGAGAAAAGATTAACAGTGTAAGCAGAAGGATTAGATGTAAGGAAGAGGTCAAGTATGTTGGAGCTCTCTCCAAGGCGGTCAGGGATACGTGTGCTGGATATGCACTGACTGAGGAAATAATCGGCGATCCATTATTAGATGTCATGGGTGCTTTTGCAGACATAAATGCAGTGTTAGAGAGAGAAGTGGGACGACTACCGTCATAATGAAAAATTTCTGACTCTGGTCAAAATCTGACCAGGGTCGAATATTACGTGAATGCGACATCCCATCGCGTAGAGACTCTGAATATATACATCACATTGTTAATGTATTCTGTTGTGGTTAATTACTTACCACAGTGACTTGGTGCAGTTTTGTGTCCACATAGGTGAGAAGCCCCAACGCTGGCATCCACAAGTACATGGTTGAAGTGGATGCCATTTTCTTTGCTTACAAGCACAGGAATGCTGCTTATGATCCATCTATAGCTTTTGCTCTCTTAGCTCAGCAAGCGGAAACCGTAGCTCGCACTGCAGTCCTCTCTACCGGCAGAGCACTCGGTGACGTTTGGTGGCGCCCAGGCAAGCGGACGAAAAGCAGATTTTAAAATGTAGATAATTTATTGTACATTATCTAAATGAAGTGGATAATCATTCTGGCCAATCATCCTTAGACTAGACAGTCCCATGTTTCAACACACCATCACCTGTTCAACCGTTCACTCACATCTTTGTAACACAGGCCTCGTCTTTGCTTCCTCGCGATTTACCTCTGAAATCAGTGTCGTATTTTTAAATGCATTATATCTAATACAAAGTTACTTTGCTTTGGAGACAAATTTCGGTGCCGACATGCTAAATATAACCTTCAATAACCTCTTTAGTTAGAGTGGCATTCCTTAAGTTGAATAAAAGCCTCTGGGTGTAACAACAAATATATATAAATATAGGAAAATCTACGTCTTTGTGGTGAGAGAGCTCAGATAAATGTGCCACTTTTGTGTGCTCCTTTTAACTGACGTTGATTTCTCGCTCCCTCATGGTCCGTCTTTCTTGTCTGACTTTAATTCTTAACCGCTCCTGCCACAGCGCGTCACCTGCTTTCATTTTTGCTGCCACATTTGTTTTATTTAATTTAAGTAATTCCACCAAAAGCGAAGTAAGAGAGGCTACATTTAAGCCTGTTATTTCGGAAAAGTCTCTCCTAAGATAAATCATCTGGAGCTACAGTGTCAAGAAGAAACTATAAAGTAATGTTGTCCGTCTGCCAAGTATTAACCTATGTGTTGTGTAGAAATGGATAGCTTTATTGTGTCAGTTGTCAACTGGTTGCCCTAGGTATGTGTATATGAGACAACAAAGCATATTCTTTTGCACTACCAGACGAAATTACCGGCATTCGAGAACCCCTATTAGGAAAGGATTACATGCAAAAGTCTATCCTAAAGTGAATGAAATCGGTAGGAGAAAGCTGGAACAGAAAAAAAAAAAAAAAAACATTCTGGCTTAAGAGTCAAAGTTCCCAGGGGACCTCTATAACTGTGCTCTCGCCCTCGTCGCCCACCATCTACATTTGATGACAGTATGTCTTTTTCATTTCATTTCTCCTGTGACGACTTTCTCTCTTCTCAGTCTCTCCAGTCCTCTTCACGTTTCAGTCCTTCGGTCCATCTTCTTCCCCCTCCATGTACTTATCTTTTCCCCCGTCCTTTATGGGTTGTCGAAGCTTTTGCCTTCTGAACTTTCTGGTGTGATACAGAGCCACCCACTATCTAACTTTCCCCTTTCTTGTCCAGCTAGTTCTTCCTTCAGTGTCCTTTCTATCCACATAGAGCCATCACAGGTCTCTTAACTCTTGTCTCTACATTTCTCTCATAATTATGTTCTCTATCATGATCTCACGAGTTTCATTTTCCTGGTAGCATGTTTCTTTGCATCTCTTGTTTTGCTTCTTTCTTCTCATGTCACCATTATATATTTCCTTCACCTTTTATCTCTCACCATTTCTCGTTGCCTCTCATATTTTTCTTCTGTCTGACAAAATGGAAGGAAATAATCATCGTACGTGTTTTCATGAATTGCTATTCCTCGCACAGGTTGATAAGCACAAATTTGCCGTGACTGTCGTGTCAGGTACATAAGAATTCTGCTTAGGTGCGCAATGTTGTTACACTAATGAGGTTTCCGCTCACTCTCTAATTTTACCCTCTAGCTGAAGCTAAGTTGTAGTCAAGGTATCACACTGGGAGATGAACTGTTGCTGGCGGTTCAGAGGTCGAGCACCTAGCAAGACTTCCCACAACCACCTTAGCGCATACAACAGATCCTCGCCCTGCTTGACACCCGGACAAAGACTTCCCTATAGCCACGGGGAGGACAGGAGGGGAAGCAAACATTATGACTCACAACTGTACGTGTATCCGGGTATTAAATAGATTATATGTAAAAGAGAAAGTAATAGCTATGGTTGTGTATGATTAGAGATAAATTAAACTAAGCAAGAGGCAGTATTAATAAGAGAAAGGTAGTTGCACTGAATACTTTTTAACTGCAAGAAGGACAGCAATGCATATAAACGCTAAAAAGTGAGTGCAATACTGTAGGCTTTACTGACATTGGTAGAACATAACTTTACTGGAGTGGAATAAAATTATATGTACACCTCAGTACAAGTTGCACCGTTAAAATGTAAAGATGTTGCAGCAAAAAACTGAACCAAAATAAAAGGGAGGTGCATGGAAAACGCTAGAAATTTGGAGGGTGACGTTAGCTAGAGGTACACTCGCTTTACTCTTTTGGATAACTTGCTTTTCAAGTAATATCAACGAAGAAGGTGCATATAAAGTTTAATGAAGGATATTTAAGTATTACCATTCTAAAGAGTAGTTCGTTATTCCGAAATCATATGTGAAATTTACAAATAAATATTAATAACATCCCAAATATTATTAACCTAAGCATTATTTGCATTTAGGCGGTAGGTGGTGGTGACCGTCTTCCACTTTTTCTGTCAACCCTCCGCTCTTCTTATATCTCTCATCTTACCTGTCAATTCTTGTCATTTTCTTTCCTTTTCAGACGGCTTGTCATTGAGTGACATGTCAAATGGTTCCCTGTAACTCAGGATGGGTGGTAGTCAAACAAACAGTTCAAAAGTGTTCCCAACGTGTCAACAGGTAGGTTGGCGGAGGGTTAATGCCTCTCCCCGTAAAACAACTAATTCAAAGACAATCGGCCATCCCTTACGGAAATTTGGCGCCTGACTATAGACAGATAGATAAATTATGTGTATTTCATTTTTTGTCATTTCTGCCAGTGTGGGAAACTCTGTGAATACTTTCTCACTACCAAAGTGTAATTCATGCGTTAATAAATTATTCAGCCACAGCAATATCAAAGGAAAAAAAAAAATAATAAGAGGAAGAAGAAGGAAGTCAAAGTAATGGTGATTCAGATGTAAAAGACGTATTAGTGTAGTATTTACCTTGGTGTTAAACATAAATTTTACAATTTTTGCCTTTAGTTAAACACTTGGACACTCTCACATTCTAGAAAGCAATAGTTGTTTTAAACTATTAACCACTTTGAAACTTTATTTTTGTTATTCTTACAAGAGCCTGTACGTACTAAATAGCAACTCATGATAAAATACAGTTCATAAACCCTGCTTGATGGCCACAGGACGCATTGAACTCAGAGTTAACTTTTTACATGCCACCCAAATTGTACAGGACAAGTGAGGGAGGAGTAGTCTGCTAGTCACCTTGCCCTTCCCCTTGACCGAATCAGTGCTTTCTCTGACCAGAATTAAGGTGTAGAGGATGAAAGGGAAGACGAGGAAAGAAAAAAAAATGATAATGGGTGGTAAAACGTAGACGAGGGCTTGAAGTACCGTCATCATTATCACCACCAGTAATAGCCTACCACAGTCCCCTGCACGATAATGGCCTCTTTCTTTCCTTTTTTTCTCACTGGTACTCATATCTGTTAACAATGTCCCATTCAGCCCTAACAAATCTGCAATTTTCTTCTCACTATCTTGCTCTCTCTCTCTCTCTCTCTCTCTCTCTCTCTCTCTCTCTCTCTCTCTCTCTCTCTCTCTCTCTCTCTCTCTCTCTCTCTCTCTCTCTCTCTCTCTCTCTCTCTCTCTCTCTCTCTCTTAACCTGTTTGTTGATCATTTCTGTGACCTAGAAAAGAAGTTTCTTGGCATTGCAAATTTTTCTTTTCTACGGCGATGATCACATCCACATTTTCGTCTTTTCCTGTATCCATGTAGCTTTGTTCCTCCATGTGATGCCCAGAAATATTCATTCCATTACTCCCTGAGCAATTGATATATTACGTTCTAGGGATTTTGTTACACTCCAGTGTTCCAATGCATAAGGTTAAGCTGAAAAGATATAATTATTATATAATTCCTATTTCTCTTGTTTTGAGGAAAATTCTAATACGCCAAGAAGTGACATTGCCTCCTAAAGGTCCTCACTTCCATTCCCGTTCTGAGGTTGATTTCACTTATATGAAGTGATACTACCTACGCTGCCTATGCCGAATGAGCTATAATCCAGGATCTGACTATGGTTCTGTAGGAAAGTTTGAGTAGTGAGAATTTTTGTTCATAAATGTTTAGTATGTGTCTTAGTAAGGATTTGTGACTTGGGTGGACATCCGTCATCAAGTAGGTTTACCGGCCATGACGTCATCAATAATGGCGGCTGCTCGATCACGAAACCTGTCTTATCTCTGTTAATATCTTTACTATTTGCTTGGAAATTGGGTCAGTGTGTTATTATTAGTATGTAGAAGGTAAATAAGAATGCATTTATAGCTCTTTCTGTCTTGAACATTTTTTCTTACTTTTATATATATGTAATGCATCAGTTCTTCTCAATATTGTACATAAAGTGATATCATATGATTACAAAAAAATAATATATGCAATTAGCGATTGTTTTACAGACATGTGCGTATATGTTATCAAAAAGGGTTTTCCAAGTTGTATCAGACCTCTTTTTAATTATACAAAAAATAATATTACAAATAGTGATTGTTTTACAGACATGTATATATGTTATCAAAAAAGGTTTTTGCAAGTGGTCTCAGACCCTTTTACAATTATACAAAAAATGATATTTACAAAATAGTGATTGTTTTACAGACATGTGCATATGCTATCAAAAAGGGTTTTTGCAAGTTGTATCAGACCCTTTTACACTCCTACACTTGCAAAAGGAGCAACAGGTAACTTCATTTTCCCTGCAAATACATGAGCATTTGGCACATTTACACATGCCCCAATAAAGTCACTGGGATATTTCTGTAAATTGGTTTGTGGTACCAAGCCATTTTCTTCTACTTCAAAACCGAATTCACAAGGATCTAAGTGAGTAAACATGTTTCCAATGGAGTGATGTTGAAGATATGTATAAAAGTATGACCTCAACAAGTGTCCCTTAGCACTTCTGCTTGTGGGTTGCAAGTCTTCAATGCCTGTGTCTTTTTCATGATGGTACAGCCACAAACTGAGTTCATCTAAAGATTTGCAAGGTGATCCTTTTCGTAATAACTGTACTAAGTATTCTTCTGCAGACTGGAGGCTTTTGGCTACATCTTCTGGATCATGAGACACTCCAAAATTTTCCAAATATGTTCTTGTTGCAATATTAAGAGCTGCTTTCTTGGTCCCAACCTTACTTGTGTAATCTGATCCAGATAATGCATGGATGGCGGGAAGTAGAGAGCATAAGTCTCGACCCATGTTTTTATGAATAACATGAACAGGCAAAAGCCTTGTGGAATCGCCAATTCCAGTACGCACCCACATTTCTCGTACACCAAGTTGATGAAGAGAAGGCCAGTGAAACAAAGCTAATACCATTACATCAGTATCAGCACTAACAAGAACAGTTTTTGTAAAGCCATGTTGGGATGCATATTTTACATGAATCATCATTCTAAAGTCAACTTCCTCAACTGACAAACAGTTTATCTCTGGATGCTTTACTTGCCTACCATTTTGCACTGATATACAGTTAAATGTTATTTCCTCTTCTTCATTATTGGCAAAAGCACTAAATGTGTGGTTAGTAGCACATGGTGTCTGAGTCAAAGAAGATATTAGTGTATTGGCAGTGAACTCTTGTAGCATCAGCTTGTTTCTCGATGATCCCCCAAAACTGTTAAGTTGGATAGGCAATGGCACCTCTTCAGAAATGTGACTGATATCAATAACAATTCCTGTACTCTGCCTTTGTACTCTCTCAGGTTGTTTTGGTGACAGCTTGTGATAACTGTCAAAAACATAATCGACTCTGCCACAGTCCTTTGTGATGCCTTGAACATATGAAGAGAAAGCAGAAGCTGCTCCACCAAAGGTTTGCTTTTCACTTGTCATAACTTTTCGTAAGGAATTCATGACATCCACAACGTAGCAAGTCTCCTCATCAGACTGGAACAATTGATCACTGTTGGTGCTGCAAGAAGAGGTTTCTAGCTCTTTTAACAATGCACTTTTTTGTGTTTTTTTTAGTAGCCCTTGTTCATCAAATACTGAGCAGCTATCAGATAGATCAAATCGGAACAGCTCCTGCATGTCATATCCACGAGCTTGAGCTATTTGTATCATACAGTGAGCTGAAGTTGTTGACTTCTTTTTCACAGATGTCTGTTTGAGACCTGTACTTCGTGTTTTGTTGCTATCAAATGCTGGTAGCATGACTTTGTGGATTGTACTTGAGATCCTTGTTGTTTTATCTTCATACCTTGCTTTGCGCTGTGTAGAATACAAATCACCTCCAGTGTGAAAAGCATTCAAAATCTGTTTCTTAGTCTCTTGTGAAACCAGTTCTTTTGTGATAAGATTGTGCAATGGATTAGGAATCATATCAAATGGGTTACCTTTTTGCAAGACATATCTGAACATTGTGTTGATTTTCGTCTCTACACTCTAATATGAAAATATTAGAATTAATACGCTTAAATAAATTTATTTAAGATGTATTTGTAAAGATCATCACTTATACATCTCCTTTTAACTTCCCAATGGTTAACTTTTTGGAAAAAAAAAAAAAAAAAAAAAAATTGAATCAAATAGTAAAGATATTAACAGAGATAAGACAGGTTTCGTGATCGAGCAGCCGCCATTATTGATGACGTCATAGCCGGTAAACCTACTTGATGACGGATGTCCACCCAAGTCACAAATCCTTACTAAGACACATACTAAACATTTATGAACAAAAATTCTCACTACTCAAACTTTCCTACAGAACCATAGTCAGATACAGGACTACTATGTGCATACCAACATTTTTAAGGCATTCATTTTCTTTTTTTTTTTTTTTGCATCAATGAGATTAATCATCACACCTGGCAAATCGATTCGATGAAAAGAACACCAGAGACAACAAATGGAATGTCGTGTAATTGCTCAATGTTTATCTTATTGCTTTTTGCTTTACCAGTCTAGATATTTGGCAATGTCCCTTAGACATGCTGTGAATGACGTAAGTGAAATTGTCTCATTAATTGGTCATTTCTGGCGCTTTTGGACACTAGTGATAACTACGTAAACATTTGCTAATATTATTTCATAGTATTATTTAATCCATTGTCTTACTTTCATCTATATCACTCACAGTTTTTAGGTCTTCACATTACAGTGTGGAGACCAACTGGCTTTGCTGTTTCTTTTCTTCTCTTTTTCTTACTCTCAAATATTTTTCCCCCTGGCACCATTCCTTTGTTTCTTAGGGTCGTACTACACAAACCATGAGTTCAGGCGGTGAAACGGCGACGTTCAGTCGTCAGACGTTCCTGAGCGTCAGTCATCTTCACTATAAGAAATCTTGACCTTCAGTTTTGGCGAAACTTAGTTCAGGTATTTGAATTCCGCGACAAACGCTAGATTGGACGAGAATACACCACATGAGCGCTAGCAGTGCGAGGATTTTGAATGTTTCTTCTATAAAATAACCCAGTCACATCACTTACCCATTCTAAGCTGTTATTTATACAATGACAATATGTATATATGCACTGGCATTGTAAAACTGACGGTAGAATGCATAAAGAGGACACATATACTAGCAAGATACAGTATACTGTATAGGTTAAGCATGGATTATGATTTAGCATCTGTGCCATTATTTAGATTAAATAACTGCGGAAAATATCGAGATTCCAATTCATACAAAGATATTTAATGTATAATTGCATACTTCATAGACTTCCAAAGTATACTTCATAGACTTCCAAAGTATATTTCGTGCTAGCTCACCAATCAGGAACTACAAAGCAATACATCAAGATTATGTGCATCTCCTTAGCAGTACCTATGCACCGAAATTTATATTGCAAGATGTAAATACATAGTTATAACAATTATTTTTAATATAGAGATTATTTTGCTTCTTTACAAAGTTGGCTGAGTGATGACTTTCAATGCAGCACCAACACAAGAGGGGTGCAGTAACACTCCTTCATTTTTTTTTTCAGCAATTTCTTTCCACATGACCAGCAGACCACGTTGGAAAATACAGGTTAACAGATGAGTGTACTGTCACCAGTTGTTCATTCATTTCCTATAGCTTTCATTCCCTATACTAATGCCACCTTCTCTGTTTCAGTTATTACTAGTAAATTTCCAGTTTAACTTAGTAATTATATTCTGGTATTCGCTTTCTTGAGTATTGCCTTTCCTTTCAGGCAATATGCATTAATTTCTTAAGTTACTTGGCTCAGTATTTCTTTTCTATACCAGTGTGCTAGATGTCTTACAACTTTACCCAGAAATTATTTCCCTTCAAGCAGTATGCACTGATTTGTTATGTTACTTGGTACAGTAATTCTTTTCTGTCCCAGTGTGCAAGATGTCTTACAACTTTTCCCAGAAATTATTTACATTCTACAGTACTTTCATCCAATTTTGTTACATACATTTTCAGACTACATACTCTTCTATTTTCCTGGCTTTCTCATAAATTTTTCATGTGCTTGATGCTGGCCTCCACCTGATATTTCTCTCATTATTTCCTACTTGACACAGTCACTGCTTAACTGCTTTTCTCATGCTTTTGTATAACCCTTCCCCCCAAACCAGTATTCCCTGCCTTTCCTACACATATCTACTTCATTACTGTAACTGTCATTTCCATCTTTTTTTTTTTCTTTTTATTAGGTATGTGAATGGTACATGTCATTTTCTCAAAGCTGCAGCTATTTGCTGGTAACAAATGTTCTTGGGATAGAAAGATGCCTCTGAATGTTTTTTTTTTTCTTTTTTCTGACTCTCCTGAATAAAACCCCATTGTTTTACTAACAAATTCTGTATTAGAGCATTAAAGTCAACACACTCACGCTCTAATCCGAGTGCTTGACTGAAATAGGTAAATATTTTAGCCGCCATCTCAACCTGCCAATTCGCTCTTTACCTATGGCAACTTTACCTAACTTCATCTTACTCTATCTATCTATTGCCAGACGCCTCAAGCACGTTCGGGGTGGCCACAAACAAATCGCCTCCACGTCGCCCTGTCCCCCTGCCATTTCACCGCCCTGCTCCAAACTCACACCCCCCTCTCTCATATACCTCTCCACCCCATCCCTCCATCTCATCCTCGGCCTCCCCTTCCCTCTCCCCCCCTCCACCTCACTCACATACACTCTCTTCGTCAGTCTTTCACCCTCCATCCTCTCCACATGGCCAAACCACCTCAGTGTATTCCTCCTAACGCTTCCTATCACATCCACATCCACACCACAACGCTCCTCTATATCCTCATTTGTCAGCCTGTCTCTCCATGTAACTCCACAGGCTCCTTTTAAATTACTCATTTCTACTGCTCTCACTCTTGACTTGTGCCCTTCCAACAACGTCCAGGCTTCACTTCCATACGTTAGAGTTGATATCACAATACTGTCAATACTGTCATGTAGTAACGTTTTCACTTCCATGCTCACTTCCTTGTTTCTTATCACTGCTTTCAAGGAACCAGCAACCTTTCTTCCCTGCTGTACCCTTTCAAGCACTTCACCCTCCAAACCTCCAATCTTACTCATCACACTACCCAAGTACTTAAACGTACTCACATTTTCCAATTCCTCATCATCCAACCTCTCTGTACATTCACTGACTTCACCTCTCTCAAAGACCATCACTTTACTCTTCCCTACATTCACCTTTAGATTCCGTTTCTTACACACTCTCCCAAACTCATCCACCAAGCCTTGCAGCTCCCCTTCGTCTTCACTCAACAACACAGAGTCATCTGCAAACAACAGTACAGAGAGTTTCCAAACACTACCCTCTCTCATCAGGGCCACTCCAACATCCACTACCCTACCTTGTACCTCTTTTATTACCCCATACATGTACAGATTGAACAACAATGGAGACATAACACATCCCTGTCTCAACCCAACATTCAAAGAGAAAAATTCACTCAGTTCACCATCCACACGCACTGCAGCCTTAGCACCATCATACATACTCTTCACAGCATTCAACAACTTCCCATCTACTCCATATATTCTTAATACTTTCCACAATCCTTGTCTATCCACCCTGTCATATGCTTTCTTCAAATCCATGAAAGCCGCATACAACTTCTTTTCCTTCTCTAGAAACTTTTCCACTAAAGATCTAAGAATGAATATCTGATCAACACAACCTCTTCCCTTCCTAAAGCCTCCCTGTTCTTCTCCAACTAATTCCTCTGTTATTTCCCTAACTCTGTCAATAAGTATCCTACCATACACTTTTCCTACTATACTAAGAAGACAAATGCCCCTAAGATTACCACACACTTCTTTTTCCCCGTTTCCTTTGTACAAGGGAATAATTATACCTGACTTCCAATCCTTAGGGACTCTACCTTCCTCCCAGGCCAATCTGCACATCTTCCACATCCATTCTACTAATATCTCTCCCCCATGCTTCAGCATTTCACCACACACTCCATCAATTCCTGGGGCTTTCCCCAATTTAATTTTCTTCATTGTTTCCACAACTTCTATCCTACTGATTTCTTCCTGTCTTCTCACCTCCCTCCTCCTCCCAGCCATTCCCCAGCCACTTATACTCGCATTACTTCCATCCTCTGTGTTCCGCAATTCCTTAAAGTGTTCTCTCCATCTGCTCATTTTTTCTCCCTTCTCCACTAGTAATCTACCATTTTTATCTTTCACTCCCCTGCTAACTTCACTTCCGCCCTGTCTTACTCTCTTCATCTCTTCCCAGAACATTTTTTTACAGTCCCTCCACTTTACACTCAAATTCCTTCCAAATTCCTCATCCACTCTCTTCTTACTCTCTCTTACTGATCTTTTTACCTCTCTCTTTCTTTCTACATATAACTCTCTCTTCCGCCTCTCAACTTCTTCCACGCCTCTATTTCTCATCCATTCATTTAATGCTTTCTTCTTTTGTGCCACAGCCTGCCTCACCTCTTCATTCCACCATGCTGTTCCTTTCACCCCCCTCCGTCTTCTCTTCATCCCACACACCACATCACATGCTGCAAATATTTCTTCTGTGAATATCCTGCACACACCTTCCACGTCTCCCATCTGCTCCAGTTCATATTTGCCCAATCGTTCCTACACTTCTTTCTTATATTCTGCTTTTTTGTCATCCTCTTGTAACCTTTCCACTCTCCTTGCAACTACTCCTTCTTCCCGTCCTTTCCTTCTTCTATTACTCCATCCTATTTGAGTCTTGATTCTGGCCACCACCAAGTAGTGGTAAGAAAGTCCACTCCCCCAACCTCTATAGGCTCTTGCATCCATTACACATCTTCGCATCCTTTCATCCACACACACATAATCAATCATTGCCTTCCTTTCATTCAGTTCACCACCCACGCTTCTCATCACTCGCCATGTATACCTGTGGATCATTCTATGCCTGAAGAGGGTATTGGTTATCACCAACCCCCTCCCAGCACAAATGTCCACTAACGCACTACCATTCTCATCTATCTCAGCAGGCACATCCCACTCACCAACTATTTCATCCACCTTCACATTCCCTACTTTACCATTCATATCACCGATCAAAAACACCGTCTCATTCCTTCCAAACTTTTCCATGCACACTTCCACATTTGTCCAAAACTCTTCTCTCACTCTGCTTGCACGATCTTGCGTTGGCGCATACACGCACAGAATCGCCCACATTTGTATTCCAACTTTCAATCTTACCCACACAATCCTTGACCCAACTTATCCATACTCTCTTATGTTCTTCTTCCATCTTTTACTCACAACAATACACATTCCTTCTTTTGCCCTCTCATTCTCACCGACTCCTGCACATATACCCCAGCCATACTCCCATTCTCTCACACTCTCACCTCATCATTTAGTTTCAGTTACTCCACATACATCAACTTTCGCACCCTCAAGCACCTGGACAATTTCTCTCTCTTTCACCTCATCATTCGCACCTCTTACATTCCATGTTCCGATTACTATGTCATTTGTCCGTCCTTGGTCGTCATCTTTTGGTCAGTCCTTGTCAGAGGCTTCTTGTTTGTTTTTTTAGTTAGTTGTTTTCCGGGGAGAAGCACTAACCCTCCGCCAACCCTTTCAGTCGCCTTGTATGACAAGCAGGGATACTGGGGGAGTATTCTTGAAAACCCTCCTACCTCCAGGGGTAGTACTAATTATACTGATGGAAAAATGAACTACATATCTTATTTCAATAGGCAACTTGAATAATTACATTTATCTGTAGCATTGATGAAAAATGTATATACTATATTTCTACCCATTACCATAACTTACAGTATATAAGAACACTGAAGCTGGTGAAAGATGCTAACCTAACTAACCACTTACCAACAGTGACCTAACTCCAGTATATGTAATTCCTGCTTTGTAATAAATTATATAGATACTCTTCTTTTATGTTATATACTTATTTTGCCTCAGATAGTGGGGAAAGTAGTAATGTACCCAGCAAAGTACCGTGAAATTCACTGCAGCTGCTGCATGAATCAACTTTATACTTAAACTTCAAATTATATACTTCAAGAAGAGGTCCGTTAACAAAAAATAGTCAAATTTAATTCAGGAGTTTTCAATGCCAAGACCGCTGGAGTAGATGCACAAACTTACTGTCTTGCTCTAAAATGTAATAACTACAGCACTGAGGTGGCTAATCCAGACTTCTAAAACTGCTACCGTTCCAGAATTTTATTGAGATATTACACAGGTAGCCTGAAATTAACTTGACAGCACAATTTATTATCTTGACCCCAAACAATATGTGCCATGTCGCCACCTCACCACCAGGGAAGCTTTGCCTACTCACATTCGTTTACATCAGTGGTTATTTACCTGCGGATATGTATCCCCAAAGGGATAATTTTGCCCTTTCAAGGGGGTAGAATCGGTAAAACATTCCTATTCTATTTTTTCTTTCTCTTTTTGTATAAGACACTAAAAAAAATATCATCAGCAGGATCATGCCACTCTCTGGATAAAGTTTGGTAAAGCATTCACCATTCCATATTTAGTGAGTGCACAAGATGCGTTTTGCAACTGTATACCGCTGGAGTGGGCCTTTACGCTACTCTGAAAAAAGTAAGAAAATAGGATGCCTATTGACTAACGTGTGATGCGAAATTCCTCTGAACCATGCATAGAAAAACTGTTTAAAGAAAAACTTTCACCCATCACATCAGTAGTCTAAGTAAGTGTATGTTCTACACTTATTTTAATGCGACTGAAAACCATATACTAACCTCTTTCTGTAGCTTGCATAATCGCGTGGAAAATACATTAAAAATTCCAACAAGTTTTTCTACTCTTTCTCGTTTTAAGAAAGATGGGGTAGTAACGGCCTATCTTGGTGTGCCAAGGGGAAACAGTGGCAAAAAGATTAAGAACCACTGGTTTACAGAAACATTTAGTCTTGTTAGATTTTTTGAACAGCACTGTCAAGGAAACTTTTACTTCTGAATTATTCAGGGTTTATAAATGATAACAAAATAGCTATCGTATTTATGAATATTTTGTTATGTGAAAGGAGGGTCTTTGGTGGCGTTTACACTCCTGTCACACTCCAGTATTATTTTACGCCATAACCAGGTGACCAACGCTGACGCGAACAGAAAATTTATTTATGGTACGTAAAATAGGAAGGTCAAGACACTCCCGTTCGTCACTACTGGCGTTTAGTTTTATAGTATAGCATTTAATCGCTTCAGACTTGAGACAATTGTTGCTTGGGCAAATACCCCAGACAACTTTTTCTGTTGTTTTTGTTCAGACTTTTTAAAAAGGATTAACAGGTTCACAGGACAATTAAAACACACACACACACACACACACACACACACACACACACACACACACACACACACACACATTTTTTTTTTTTTTTGGTTCCAGTGTTTGTTTATTTCCGTAAATCACCATGAAATTTTATACAGAATTATGTCAGTGCACTGATGCTGTGTGCAGGTCATCTTGCATTCCCATAGAATTTTTTTTTTTTTTTTTTTTAAGTACATGACATTTTTCTCTAAGAAAGATATTATCGTCAATGAGCTGTCTTCATTTTTATGTCTTCTCGGTTTTCTGATTTATGCCATTTGTTACTGAGTAACCAGTAAAAAAGCAGCCCCCACTTTTTACATCGTTTTCTTCTCTATGAATCATCTGGCCTGTTATTTTCCTTTTAGTTTTATGCGACAGGGAGATGCCTTATCGGACAACAGTACTTTAATGTCATTAACATTGTCTATCTGTGCGCAGCAAACGCATTTTCATAAATGTGGGTTCTAGTTGAACTGAATTCATAGTATTCAGAAACCGTTTCCTATTTTTTTTTTAACAAACTCACGGGCAACATGCAACCGTATACTCCGGTGACATGCCTTTTTGTAATAATTTTGTTATACAAGACGATTTTATTCAATTTTGCATAAACCGTCAGTAGTGAGTGGGATAATACTGGTAATACATAACCACTACGGTTAGAAAAGCGTCTCTGATCCTGCATAGAATCGTCTGGTAGAAACAAGAGTGTAAAATACGTTATCGGAGTGAAGTGACAGATAAGAGTGATACTAAGACCACCTACATTATCCCCTCTATTGCTGTAAGTTCCAAAGATCACTACCCTGACATAATTTTGCGATCATGATGTTAGTACTTAACAGTTTACCAGAAAATTCCATACATCTTCTGGTTACATAGTATATGCTGGTTGTTTCTGCTGTGACAGTCTCTCTTGGTGCTACAGATTAGGAGCATCTCAACCCGTACACGGTTCCCTTGGACAGCTTTATGCTTCCAGGTCCGAGAGCAACAAGTCCCTGGGAAACTATGTTCCACTTTGTTACAACCCCCAAACCTATCTGTTAAAGGAGATATAAAGGATTTAAAGTTTCAAAAATAGAAAACTGGTTATGCGTCGGCCATTTTGGATTTTTTCAAAATTTCGAATAGATGGGCATCAACCTCCTACATGGCACTGCAATCATACAAAATATGAGAATATTCCAACAAATGGCTTCTGAGATACTACGTGGAACGGACGAACGGACACACAGACTAACGGACGTACAGATGGGCGGACGTGACCTAACCTTAGATTCTACTTCGTGAGAAACGAAGTGGAATAATCACATGTGCGAAATGTACTCTGCAGGGTTATCCTTTAGATGGCAACATGGACACATTTTTCTTACCCTCTGACTAACAATAAAATATCTTGGGCTAATAACATTTCATTTCATTCTGTCCGTTACAAAGATGTGGATTTTAAAAGAATATACCATCGCAATGTCCATCCAACCCAGACAATTTCTTTATGTTGCATGCATAAATCTGTACGTGGCAGCAGAAAAAACTGCAGCTTTGCCATTAAAATGAGAATTATACAAGGAAATATTTTTCTCAGAGACTAAATATCACTTACATAGCAGCCTGTGATACCAAATGATATGTATCATCCAGTCTTACTAATCTTACTTACTGGAAGCTCATGATTCCAGCCTTGCCAACATTCACCGTTTTTCGAGATCTAGAAAATGCATTTTCTTACATCAGGATCATTTCTTTTCTTTTTTTTTTTCTTTTTTATTTCAATACATTTTCTGTTGGGAGAAGTTCATTATTTTGATTATAAATTTATCAAATCTGTGCGAAAATCAAATCCACGTAAATATATATTTTCCCAAAAGTAAATAGCTTACCGCGAGAAAGAGGAACTTAAAATGACATACATTATCAATCTTTTCAGTTAGTGGTGTTATATTTAATGCGTTCAGTTTGTATGTACGAGTAATAAGTGAAACTGCATATTTGATGAACTTTCGTACAGACTTTGGAATTGGAGCTAGAAGATATAATAACTAATAATTCCATCGCTATTGAAGAAGCGGGAGAAGTACGGTTTCGTTCACTGGTACTGATACTGCTGTGCAGTCCTTTACCCAGTTATGCAAAAGTCCTTCAGATTCTTCCCTATCCCTTGAATGCGGGGTGGGGAGCTGCCTGGGAAAGTGTAACTTTTGTCTGCAGTCCATCAAATAAACTTTTCAGACGAACTTGAGATATATATATATATATATATATATATATATATATATATATATATATATATATATATATATATATATATATATATATATATATCATTAAATCTACACTGAAGGAGATACGAGAGTAAAATTTTTAAAATATTTTTCTGTTGTAAACTATCGCCACTGAAATATGTTGGTTACTCACCTCCATGCAAAACTGAAGTTTTGGAAAGGATATCCATCACACTTGCTACAACTGTAAAGTGGAATACTATTTCAAATAACACCAATTCAAAAGACATAACTGTAGATGTTTCAGTATGTTACAACAAACATGGTCTCGAGCTTTTTCTTATCATAGATTTCGCTTAACTATTTGGAGCTGACAGCTGAATGCTGTTTTAGCTCGTTGTTAATTTCATGAAATTCATATTTTGATTCTCTCTACTACGTAAATATTTATGAACATTTTAAAAACGATTTATGCAGAATTACTAACATTTTACAAAAACTAGTATAATTTTGCAGCTTTCATGAAATGAGCAGTTACTTATATATCACTTATTCCTGGGGAATAATATATCTCACTAAACGGCAGAATTGGTCGATACATAAACTATGACATGTGCCTTGTTTCAGTTATCAACATTATAGCTTCCTTTTCCCTGTCGAAAATGAATCAAGGACTGTTAAAATATAAATCTCGAAGTTCTGGTTACAGATAATATTATAATTATTACTACTGCTACTGCTACTATTACTACTACTACTACTACTACTATTATTATTATTATTGCGGTACCGGTACTTGTTGTTCATGTAATTTTTGAAGCTGTTGATGTTGCTATAAGTTTCCAATATAAGAATACAAATGTAATGAAAAAGAAAATGAACACTGAATAGCGCTGAAGGGCCTCTCTAACTTTCATTTTTAATTACTCCGACCGTGTTTTAATTTAGGAGTATCACACTTACTGTAAATATTCCTTTTTTATATTTTGTGTTTTAATGCTTCCGAACCTGCAGCACAGCAACACTTTCACGACTGTCTGGGTTAATGGACAGAAAATCGTGGATTTTTCTTCCATTTTACTCCCTCCTGGACTTCAAAATATCCTCCAGCATTTTCTGTCCCGGCTTTTTCATTTTTTATCTACCTTCCGTCTCTCATAACGCGCCAGTTCGTCCGTCTGCTGTTTCCATCGTCCATCACTGATCTGACTTCGTTATCATGGATATCCGGTTTAGTCTCTTGTTATTACTGTTCTCTAATTACTGTTTTCTTTCTCGGTTTTCTGCCGATTTTTTTTTTTATTTTGCTTTACATTATTGATTTATCTTCTGTCTACTTTTCAAATTCCTTCATATTTCTTTCCTTGTGTTGTTAACACTGGTTATGTCTTTTTCAACATACATCTTCACTGACTGCATGTCCATACAACATATAATACTGTGTCTGAGGGTATGACATAGTCTAGCCTGTCCTGTCACAGACAAACAGGCACACAACAAATAATAAAGTTGTATATTGACGGTCAGGAAGACTTCCATCCCCGCCACAGGGGCGTCTTCCAGTGGTTGTTTTCAAGAAAATCCCCTTGGCCGCTACATTAGCCACCAATCCTAGAAATTTCTCCGTGATAGCAAGCTGTCGTTTGGTTCACTTTTGGAGCGTTTTGGTGCTCAAAACAGAGGCTTGTTGTAGTAAGCTGATCTGATTATTTGTAATGCATTATGAAGTAATATGTTGTTGGCATGCACTGCATTGGTGCTCAGAACATACACACACATAGACAGCTGTATTGGCTCAGTTACGAATGGTGGCTAATGTGGCCACAGGCCACTCAAAATCCAAACGCATGCACGAATATCAAACAACAATAACACACACTTTATGTGCGTCATTGTCATAGCCATCTTCAGAAATTCTGTGTATCACAACTCAAAATCAAAACATGGAAAGACAGACTGACAAATGAGGAAGTGAAGGAGTGTTGTGGCGTGGATGTGGATGTGATAGAAAGCGTTAGGACAGGGGTGGGGAATGTCTGGCCTGCGGCCCGTATAAGGCCTGCAAGACCATTTGACGAGGCACACAAGGCAATTCATAAATGCAATTTCAGAAACTCATGAACGAATATATATATATATATATATATATATATATATATGGTTTTACGCGAGGTATCCCCGAAAGGCTAAGGTGTTATCCCTAAGTAGAGGACTTTTAGACTGGAGCGCGTAGCATTTTGCGACCGGATGCCCTTCCTGATGTCTGCCAATGACCCTTGGGTGGATTTCATCCTCCGGCCCTTCGTTCAGCAGAGCGCTATAATATATATATATATATATATATATATATATATATATATATATATATATATATATATATATATATATATATATATATATATATATATATATATTAGGCTACAACTGATTTTAAGTTGATAATTTAGTATGGCACGCGAATGATGTTAAAAATATCATAATGGCCCTTAATAGGAGAATGGTTGCCCACCACTGCGTTAGGAGAACTACAATGAGGTGGTTTGACCATGTGGAGAGAATGGAGAGCGACAGACTAACGAGGAGTGTATGTGACTGAGCTGGAGAGGGGGGGGGAGAGGGAGGGAGAGGCCAAGAATGAGATGGAGGGATGGAGTGGAGAGGTATATAAGGGATAGGGGTGTGAGCTAGAAGCAGGGCAGAGAAATGGCGGGAAACAGGGTGACATGAAGGCAATTTGTTTGTGGCCACCACTTACAGGATTAAAGTGTCTGGCAACAGATACACAGAAAATCAAAACGGATGCATGAATATTGAACAGAAAAATGGTTAATGAAGGCAGTCACTGTATTTTTGTTCTTCAAGCTAAGCGCCTATTCGGCACACGCGTTCACCACTTCACGATATACACGTTCACTATAGTCGGTGGCTTATCTGTGAGGATCTTCAAATTATCTAATTTTTGCATGGGACTTTTTTTTTAGCGCATCCAGAGGCGTGTGCAAAATTTCAAGGAAAACGATTGCGTGGGAGTGGTTTGAGGCTCCCTTCCCCCACCCGCCTCTCTCTTTCTCTCTCTCTCTCTTTCTCTCTCTCGAGCGCCCCCGCACTCTGTTGTAAGGACAATTTTCGAAACACCTAATGCATTTCCTCCATGTGTCTTTAGAATTTTGGTCATTGTGCTCACCACTGGTTTTTCATACACTTCATTATGTTCGCATATATTTTTGAAACAGTTACCTATTGCATTTACTTTATACTGAAAAAGTCAGGTTTCCATCGCTTCAACCTTTAGTCGATGCAATAAGTAAGTTGTCATAAATTGTAAAAAAGAAAAAAACAAATCGCTAAATTGAAATAGCTTTGAAACTCGGAACTTGGACGTGCTGAGCCGGCGGCGAGTCAGTAGCTTATGGAATATCAACCTTAGCGGCGCGACCGTCGACCGCCGTGGTGACGTCACGCATGTCAACGCTGGGCGGCGGACGTGTGTGGAAGAAGGGGTGAAAAACTTTAATACTAAAAAAAAAATAAAAAAAAAAAAATCTAAGTGAATAATGTTTAACGAATTTTTCCATGAGACGATTTTTGGCCCATCTGGAGGCTTGTGAAAAATTTTGGTGGAAAACGACTGTATGGATGCGGCTGAAGGCTCCCCCCCTTCTCTCTCTCTCTCTCTCTCTCTCTCTCTCTCTCTCTCTCTCTGTCTCTGATGCCACGAGAATAATATGCTGTATATTTTTTCAGTCTTAATTTATGAGTCCTTATGTAGCATAACAGTAATAGTTATCTCATCACATACATTTACGGGCAGTTTTACAATGTTCTCGTTTACTCCTTGCTCGGCAATGATTTTATAATTGCCATATTCTCCACTGTCAAAAACCTTTTGTAAACGACAAAACCTGAGCACAGTGGTTTATTATTTCACAATTGGCTGATGCATTGTGTGTAGATGATTAGTTGTTGAACACCTGCTTTTGAATCCTCCATGCCTAGGAGACTGTTTTTCTTACAAATTTATTGTTATTCTGATTGCAAGCTCTCAATTAACCGGTGCCAAGCTCAATTTTTGTAAGATAGTTTATCTCGCCCGAGTATTGTTTTACAACCTGTGTAAATTTTTCCTCATATGAGGCTTGCATTGTGGCCCATGCAGACTTTCATTGTGCTTAATACGAGATCTGCAGCGCTGCAGGGGTTAATAGACCAATAGTTACTAAGGTCTTTTAAGTCTCGATTCTTGTAAAGCAACAAAAAAAAAAAAATGCATTACAATATTTTTTGGTAATTTTCTCCTTCATACACATTGTAAATAAGTAGGCAAGTCGGTTTTGAATTTCTTCTGCATCCGACAGTAAATCTGTCATTATTTCATCTTTTCCTGGGGCCTTACCTTTTTTCATACATTAAAGAAAAATGCTTACATCATCTGGTGCCAACTGAAACGTCAGTTGTGTGCATTATTGTCTTTGATACATACCGTTCTTTGTAAAATTCTTCATCTCTTATCACCATCTTCTCTCGGCACATGATGACTTCACCATTTTTGTTTATCAGTGATTTTTATTTTAGCTGATGTCCTATTGCCATTTTGTTTCAGATCAGTTTCAAAGGTTTTCCTGTAAGATGGTTTCTCTTATCTGATTCTTGTTTCTCGTTCGCTTTTCTTTTTGTGTGTGATTGGTGAGTTTATTTAATTTTGATTTTTCTGTGTTATCTTTCTCTCTTATTATTATTATCTCCTTATTTTCATAAGCTCGAGGGTCGTATTATAATTACTTTTGGCATTGGCAGTATTAGCTTTCATTACTACCTCTGCTGATTCGCTAAACGGTTTTTTGAGTCTACCATTCAATTCCTCAGTGTCCCATTCGGTATATATTTGAGGCTGAAATCTGATTTTTATTTCTAAGTAAAAGGCAGACACATCTTTGCTTACTTACATTTTCCTCTCTCTCTCTCTCTCTCTCTCTCTCAGTTAAGAAACTCTGATATGTGAGAGGCCTGATAGCGGCAACGACCTGGAAGGAGAGGACTGTTGTTAATTTGCTAGCTACCTGTAAAATGACGTAACAAGGAAAATTCCAATCACATTGTCCAGGAACCCTTTAAGTCACTGTGACCTTAGTGTTGATCTAACGTGTCGACCACTAAGAAAATTGTACACCGTCAACTGGAGAAAATTATTCTGACACCTCATTGGTCAAAAATGGTAGATAGTGTGGACTCTACAACACGAAAGAACACACGGACAGGCGGAAAACTGTTTCTGGGTGAGCTGCACCAAGGTTCTCGACATAATCTTTGGGAATTTAACTTAACAACCCACAATGGTTGGTATACATCAGCTACCACCAACACCTATTACTTTAGCCATATTAAATTAAGTGAATGGAAGGACAATGAGACCCGTTAGCCATGGAGGTCATAGGACACAGGAGGACCATCATCAATTGCCTAATCCCCATTACAGCTGGTAATCTCAACCTGATCCCCACCCACTTTCCTTCTCATCACTCAGACTTCATTAGCATTTTTAGCAAGGTGGTGGTGTTCATCCTCTCAGCCTTTTTTTTTTTTTTTTTTTTTTTTTAAACTTCAATAATTCAGTCTGCTAAGCTCTGGCATATATAAAGAGGTCGTGAGTAGGATAGGATTTTCTTAATATTATTCCCATGGGCCCTGAACCATGAAGTACCAACCTAATGCCCTCCACTTTATGTGTAATGATACTAATATCAAGATCGAAGTACGCATTTGGCTTCTGTAAGAAATTATAATTTAACGTTTTAGAAACGCCTTGTGGTTAAGTGATGGCGAAATGGTTCAACACTTTGAAGAACCAAGTGGATAAAACATACTATGCACCTGGTATGCGCTGCTCCGAATCTCCAAGAGAATGACTCAAGGCAGAAAGGTCTCAAGGCATCCTAAAGATTCCTCAACAGTTGGAAATACTGCATCACTGATTACCTCAAATTCATTTCATCAATTCCTCCAAAGTAACAAAAACACTTTCAATGCCTGTTACTCTCTGAATGATTTTGTCAACTAAGACACAACTCCTGCACCCCTGTGATTACCTTTTAGCTGTCATAACTATACTCTGATTTATGAAAGGCATGTGTGCTCTCAGCTCAAATATTGCTCACTTTCGTGGAGTGGATATGGAGAGACTACACTGAATTAACTAGTTACATTCAGACAAAGCTATATTGATGATTAATGAATTACCTCCCCTACAAGTAAGACGGAATGTTGCCTCCCTTACATTATTTTACAGATACTTTTATTGAAATTCTCAGACGAAGTTGTATCCATTGTGTAACCTCTCCACCTCTTCCCTCGTGCTTCTCGGGCATCTGGTAGTACTCATGACCGGACTGTCACACTGTCAAACTTGTTTCGGCTGTATGGATTCCTCAACTAGTCACTAATATATCAGCTTGGAACGCCACAGCTGATCACCAATTTATATATATCAGCTGAGTCGTGACCTCACAGTTCCAAGCAAGGTTAACGTTGCTCCTGGTCGAAGTCACTTCCGGCTAACACACTCCACCAAAACGTCTTCTCACACACTGGAGATGGTGGGAATCGGTATCGGATCCTGTTGGAGGAATTTAGAAGGTAGCGTGTGCAGGTGAACTGAAACTGAGCAGATTAAATCTCTGTTTATTGGCCACAGAAAGATACAACTGCGACACAGAGAGCTCAGAGTTATACGTCCCTCTCTTTCTAATGATATGTGCATTCTGCTGTTGGATGGCCGGCGTCCCCTCTGGGTGTGGCGCCGAGTCAGCTAAATCAGAGGTGCTAAACCTCCACAGACAACTGGGATTTATACATGAATAGAAGTATAATAACTATACCATGTACATTATACACCTCAATAAAATACTATTGATTACATTAAAGTATACCAACAAGGTAAATATTTCCCCCAGGACTTAAACATATATACAATTCATATTTCTCCATCGCCTTCCCTTTACCCTAGGTTTTGATTAAAAGATGTCTGTGCATCCTATCCCAAGACACTTTACAGTGAAATGGCATTTGTTTGTTTATCATTCATACTACGTTGCACATTGTTAATTATGAATAAACAACTTTATATGTAATATGTAACAATAGTGTGAAATTACAACTCGTCATGGGAAAATGATGTTGGCACCAAAACGTTGCTCGGCCACACCCTTCGACGTCCCCGTCGACATTGTTGTCCTAACTATTGTGTAGCCTAACCAATGTGTAGGGTAGCTAACTATTCAGCCTTGTCCACTTGCAATCCGCGAGTACGGATCCGTGGTTTAGTGGGTTTCTCATTCGGCCTCGTAGGTAGTAGCCCCAAACGCAAACACAGGACAAGACCACAACAAGTAGAAGACCAATGCCAGGACCAAAATAGGAAGGAGAAAGGTATGAAGGGAGATAGAACAGTACATATGGTTCTAAATCAGTCTTGTTCAGGTGGGTGAGGAACTGTATCTCCTTGAGCACATGAGACAGCCTGTTCACATTCAAGGTAGAAACATTGAATGAAGGTAAAAGAGGATCGTAACTGGGACGAGAAGTTCACCGACAAGGCTAGATGGTGCTTGTTAGGTAGAACTGCTATCTCTTTACTGTGTAACGCAAAATAATTGGGTGCAACATAGTACCGCTTTACTGTAAGGAACTTGTTTTTGTTAGGCACATGTGAGTGTTACGTCCTCTGTCTCAGGAAAGAAGAAGTGTTGTTTCACATGTACATAAGCATGGAAAACTGACTTCAATTGAATGGGTTGGAAAGTGCAATGTTGCAGTGCAGAGGAAATGTTTGTGTCCAACAAGGTCATCTTACATTTCTCTACCCCTGACGGAATGAAGACAAATACCCTTTGCCATCCGACATAAGTAGCACCTCTGGTCCCTCATTCAGCATAACAAGTGTATTGTTAGTAGTAGCAAAAGGGAAAGGAATGAACCGCCATGCATGGTATTTTACAGCATTCCTCATAGGTAGCAATATCAGGATGCCATCATGGGTCAACTGGGCCTCTAACAATGGGTAATAATATTCCAGTTGACTCATACCAAAAAGTGGCATCAATCCATGCTTCACCATAGCTACGTCAAGAGCATTGATCAAAATGTGAGTAGGAAGTAATAAAGCATTAACCCTATTCAAACTTGCATCGATTAAGCTGTCCACCACATTGGCTGCATGCGACTCCATAGCAGTGGTTGACTCGTCGAGAACATGAAAGTGCTCGGTGATTAACACTAAGTTAGCCAGGGTTGGCAAGTTGGTTTGGATGTTGTTCACAACTCCTACGAGATGGTTGGTAGTCTTAATTATCTTGTTAGCTTTCTTAGTGAACTCACCTAACTATTCATACATGTGTACAATTAGCCTGTTATTTGCCTTTGCCACCGATGTCAAATCATGCATCTGCCTACTCAATTGCACTACGTCCTTGTCTAGCACTGTACCACGAGGCTTTTGAGACAGGATACCTAGGAGATCCACAAGTCCTCTCTTAGTACATGCATGTACATGCTTGGAAAGATCAGAATCTGCATTAGGTAAAGCGACATGCAATTTAGTGAGCCTGTCTGTGAGCCTAACTATATGTCCAGTGTGAAGCTCGGTTATACCATGCAAGGTTTGTACCAAAGCTTCATTGTCTGAGGTCGTCAGCTGCAGGTTCCGGTTGAATAACTTGCCGACTTTCGACAGTTGCTGTCTGAGGTGAAACAATCCCTTAGAGACCTCTTTAACAGTATCTGGAGCTTGGAGATATCTCTCCAAGTGGGCTTTTCAGTGCTCCTGGCATCAATGCAGTCATGTCCGTGTCTGACGTTGTTCCATAGGTCCACTCCAAGAAACATCAGATGAATACAAGTCACATGGTTGTAAAAAGAGATACTCCCTTAATCGCTCTTACTGTGGGATCGTAGCTTGCTGCGATACTCTTGGTTAGAGACAGGTACGGACGATGACATAGACTGCGATGAAGACAGAGGAGACAACACATCAGATGATTGGTTAGTTAGGCTTAGCTCTTGACTTACTGGTTTGATCCTGTCAGCATGTACTGCGTCCTGAGTTCCATTAGCATCATTCCGTATTCGATAAGTATGTCCACGCACGTGTTCCACAATGGTATATGGTCCGCAGACCTTAGGTTAGAGCTTGGAAGTTCTCTCAGGGTTGTTGATCATAACCTTCTGGCCTATCTCCAACGTCTTTTCTTGACTACCTTTGTGTTGTTTCACCATCATCTCCGCTCTTGAGGCTTTTAATCTTTTTCGTACTTCACTATGTATGCGTTAAAACTTTGCAAGCTCTACTTTGGCATAATTCTCTTGATTATACACTGGGGTAGGAAGTCCAGCTAGCAAATCGTAGGGTAACACCTTCTCCTCTCCATAAAGGATATAATGAGGAGATTTCCCCATTGATGAAATTTCTGAGGAGTTGATGGCCGCCGCTACATGTGGCAGCCAGTCTTGCCAGTCTTGTTGTACCGAAATTGCTGGTCTCAAGACTTCCAGTATCTTCCTGTTTGTCCCCTCCACCAGGCCATTGCTCTTGGGACTGTAAGGCGTAATAAAGACTTGCCTTACCCCATACGTACGACAGATTTCCTCTAACTCTTGGTTATGAAATTCACAGCCATTATCGCTGCGCAATACCTTAGGTGTTAAGTATGATCAAATCACTGAGGTTACAAAACCATGCGCCACCTCCTCTGCAGTTTTCGTCTGTAAAGGTGCTAAAACAGTGAGTCGCAAATAATGGTCCACTGCCACCAATACATAGCTTGAGCCTTGATGATTCCTCGGCAACGCTGAGATCAATGGAGACTGTATCCCACGGTTTTTCCGGTAGGGGATATTCCAAAATGGGAGTCGGAGGTCCCACTGTTCCTCGCATTTCCTCGCACTTGACACATTGACTTATGTGGGCTTCTATGTCCTTCCTCATGGTCGGCCAATAGTATTTCTTTCTTGCCTCACGTATGCATTTGTCGCGTCCAGGATGACCCACTTGAGGTACATCATGAACCAACTGTACCACGGCTTGCTGCAGTGTAGTAGGAACAACCACCTGATACACAGTATCCTTCCCAGGAGGCTGTATATATAAAAGGCCCTGTTGAAGATGGAAGTGAGGCATCAGTACCGGAAGTTCAGGTAGACATGACTCATCGCCAGACTCCAAGGTATAGATGACTCGAGACCACATCATATCCTTACGTTGTTCCGCCTTTAACGTGTCTGGGGAATATCCAGAAAGAGGGATATCCTCAGAATGGCAACAACAATATTTCTACTCAGCACGTCGGCAATGACATTTTGTCGGGCTGGTAAATATCTGACCTCTGGATCAAACTCCATTACCTTGCTGAACCAACGCACAACCTTACCGTGCAAGTTCTTTCCCTTAACCAAGTCGTGTATGGGTGCATGATCCTTTAAAACAATTATTTGGTACACGAAAATGATATCCCGGAAATGTCCTAATGCCCACATGACTGCTAATGTCTCCATATGCATTACCGCATAATGCTTATCTGGGGGTCTTAGTGCCCTACTGGCATACGCAGTGGTGTGCGTTTTGCCTTCCTCATCCTTTTGCTGTAACACTGCTCCCACTCCCAAACCTGAGGCGTCCGTAAATAGGTAAAAAAGTTGAGTATAATTAGGAAACACTAACAGGGGAATCTCTGTCATGACTTTCTAGAGGTTGTTGAAGCTTTTCGCTTCCGATGTCCCCATTGCCATGCAGCCTCCTTCCTAAGTAGCGTCGTCAATGGTGATGTGATAGCAACATAATTGTGGACAAAGCTTCTGTAAAAACCAGTGAGCCCTAGGAATGAGCGAACATCGTCCTTAGACTTGGGTGTAGGGAAATTTACCATGGCCGTAACCTTATCCGGCAGTCTTGATGCCATTGCCATCAACTAAGTGCCCTAGAAAAATAACACTTGCTTTAAGAAAATCGCACTTCGATAGCTTGATTTTCAGACCCGCGGATCTTAAGTTTCCATCACTCGTTTTAACTTACTAAAATGAGTGTGGGTATCCTTGCTTACAATTATCAAGTCATCTAGATACACTAGTACATCCTGCCCAATCATGTCACCAAACAACTGATTTATCATCCTCTGAAATGTCAAATGAGCATTACTCAGTCCAAGAGGCATCCGGAGAACAAAGTGCCCACGGTGAGTGCTAAAAGCAGTGATGGGACGCGACTCTTCGGTCAGCTCCACCTGCCAATACTCTGACGCTAGATCCAGGCATGTGAACACGGTATTCCTTACCCAAGGACTGTAGTAAGTCTCTGAGATGCGAAATCGGGTAACGATCCTGATGGTTACCTTGTTCACTTGCCGAAAATCTACAACAGGTCTCACACCACCATCCTTTTTAGGCACTAGAAAGAGTGGTGCATTCCAAGGTGAGGAAGAAGGCTGAATGACTTCATCATAAAGCATCTTTTCAACTTCCTCTTCCACTGCTTTCCTTTGGCTGTGTGGTTGGCGGTATGCAAGCACATATATTGGATTTGTACCAGGGCACAACCCAGTATGATGCTTCACCATCTCCATCCTACCCAGCGGTTCTCCTGGCAGTGCCACTACACCGGAGAATTCTTTAAGAAATGCTAGTAACCGCATTTTATGGGCAATGTTATCTGTTACCTTCATGTATTGTTCTAGCAGCTTTTCTCTCCCAAGACGTGTAGGTTCCGACTGAGTCGTTGTTTGTGATGTGACTACAGGAGAGATCACTGGTATGTCGTTGACTTCCTTTACAGGGGCACCATAGGACATCAAATCGCCTATATAACATCCATCTCTGAGCTTAACTTCGCCACCACTCATATTTGCGATGAAGAGGGGCGTCTTCTGATCTGGTCCGACACTACTCAGGGTGGACTCCAGCGACAATGCCTTATGTTTAACATGCCACATCAGTTCAGTCTGACACATCAGGTACTCAGACAGGAATTTTGCAGACAGTTCGACTGGGTAAGTGGTGATTCCCATTCACTATAGCCCCGACCTGCTTCCAATCCATACAACGCTTCACTTGTCGGGGTCACAACTGGTTGAAAGGCTCCTGATTGGATGCTAGTTCCAGCTTGTGTTGCTGAGGGATTAAGGCCTACAAACTCCTTTCCATTAAAGGAAATAGAATGACTCTGGCGGTGTATAATCACGTTATAATCCTCCATGGATTCAAAGCCCAATTACCCATCAGCTGGCAGAGGGAAATCCTCAACCACATAAAATGTAGCACGTAACACAGGAGATAGTTTACCTGCCCTCAGTGTCAACAGTATCTGGCTTACAATCTTCATTTTACTCCCTGTCACACCTGTCTCACGTCAGGTGCTGGCAACAACCAATTAGCTCCAGGCATTTCACACTTCAGCCTCTCTAGCACTTTACTAGAAATAATATTTGCAAATGCTCCACTCTCCACTATCAAAGACACCTGGCCTTTCCCTATGATCCAAGGTATCGAGAGTAAATCGACCTTTATAATAGCTGCCACACACGCATCAGTGGACAGTACTACTGTACTTTATTTACTTCTGCGTGTGGTCCTGAACTTCTCGCGAACTAACCTGGTTGCCCAGTTTTTCCGATCTGCAAGAACAATTGAGGAATAGTCCATAGAATAAGGACACCGCCCATGGATGACACACCATCTTTGCACTTTTGGCTTTACAGCCTTGGACTTTTTCTGTGGAGAACTAGTAGCTGTATCTCCCCAGCCCGAAATTTGCAAGGCTTTGCTAGCCTCTGCATAGCATATGCCTGCCTTCGCCAAAGCCTGACTTTCAGTACAGTGAGGGTGCTGTTGTGCTCTATCTATGAACCTAAACATCCAAGCATCCAACATGTAGCAGCTGCTTGCAAAAGTGTTAAAGTTTCCTTAAACTTTTCATATTCATGAGCAGTAGATCCGGTTTGGAAGTTGTAGTCATCTTCCCCAGTAAACTGTAAACTCGGTTGGCACCTTTATACAAGCTGGGTTCGAAGGTGCCTGAACAAACTTTCCTTGGGACTGTCTAACCGGCGCTATGGGAGGTAAAGTTGAAGGAATGCTAGCAGTAGGTGTATGGTATGTAGGAGGACTACTGGGCCTTGATAGCAGGCTGTGAAGCCTATGCCCAGAGTCGGACACATTAAAAAAAAAAAAAAAAAAAGTAGCCAGATTAGTAGTCGGCATGTTAGGTTCATCCCATACAAAAGGAATATTCACCTGAGTTTGCATACTAGTATTCATGCCTCATGGATTAGCACAAGGATCCTGGCTTTGCACGCCAGTACTGTTAGTATTCATGCCCCATGTATTAGCAGAAAGATCCTGGGTTTGCACGCCAGTACTGTTAGTATTCATGCCCCATGTATTAGCAGAAAGATCCTGGGTTTGCACGCCAGTCCTGTTAGTATTCATGCCTCATGTATTAGCAGAAAGATCCTGGGTTTGCACGCCAGTACTGTTAGTATTCATGCCCCATGTATTAGCAGAAAGATCCTGGGTTTGCACACCAGTACTGTTAGTATTCATGCCCCATGCATTAGCAGAAAGATCCTGGGTTTGCACGCCAGTCCTGTTAGCATTCATGTCCCATGTATTAACAGAAAGATCCTGGGTTTCATGCCAATACTGTTGGTATTCATGCCCCATGGATTAGGAACATTAGCAATTAAATGGTCTTGTCCTTGCTGTCCAAGGGTTAATGGTGAACTGAACATGCCTGAGGTGTAAGTGGGTATGTGAGTGGTTGCATTAAACACTTTACATTTGCGTTCTGGTCGTTCTTATTCAACAGTTCAGTTAGGTCCAAAATGGCCAGAAGTCTTGCTAATAAGGGTGCTCCTAGCGAAGAGACTGTGGACGTTGAACAGGCTACAACAGCACCCTTGGCCTCTCAACCAGATACTCAAGGTCCAATAATCTCTGATATTAAGTCCCCACTATCCAGTTCTTCAGAAGTGTCCTGACTATCTCCAGCCCTAAGATGTCCTTCACTGTAGTCTGAATACTCGTAACCCAAGTCTCAGTCCAAGTCTCAATCTACTCACAAAATTCTGAGACTAATTCACTAAACTCTTCTTCTGTCGTGGTTGATTTGTCTGAATATCCCCTTAATTCGTCCCCACTTCTTCACTGTATCCATCTAACCTTGTCAGAATTTATTCCCTCCCCAGTACAAGAAAAATTAAACTGACACAAATAGATTACTTATGGCTTTAAGCAATAGAGAATGGGACACAGACAAGACGTACAGAAAATGTATGTATTGAGGGGAAACTGAGAAACCTTAATTTTTTTACACACATTATCTCACTAACATGTGCTGCTTAAAAAGTGTGTCTGAGGGTTCACTGTGCATCTACACTACCTAGGTGTCATATGATGCTGAAGTTCCCGGTAGATTCGTACTGCAAGTCCACAAGCTCTGCAAGATTTCTCCTCCAACCACACGGTGAGTATATCCCCCACGGTTTTCCTTGGGTAACTGTAAGGGTAGAGCAGCGGGACACCGCACCATGCCACACAGCTCCACCACACCACACCGCACGCTTACCCTGCCGAGTTGCTAGATGTGTCTAGAAGACCCAACCCTTCACCGCACTGGCCTCGGTACGAGAGCGAGATAATTGCCAGTTCGCGCTTGAAGGTAGAAATATCTCACCAGGCAGACATGGAGAGAGAACGAGATTATTCTGATATCTGCTCTACTTACTCACTCCACAATTAGTCCCTTTGCACAGGGGAGTAAGAGTTTTCTGTTCACCTGCAGGATCACACAGTCCCTTAGCACCTTGTCGTATCCCAGCACGGAACACCAAATGTCAAGTGTGTCGTCGCATCACTGGCACCAAATATGTAACAACAGGCAGGAATGCCACCGCTGCTGCCAAATATGTTTTGGCTGTATGAATTCCTCAACTAGTCACTAATATATCAGCTTGGAACCTCA
Organism: Coenobita brevimanus; assembly: GCF_032717465.1. Classification (NCBI taxonomy): domain Eukaryota; kingdom Metazoa; phylum Arthropoda; class Malacostraca; order Decapoda; family Coenobitidae; genus Coenobita; species Coenobita brevimanus. The sequence continues at coordinate 20,664,240 of NC_137008.1, read as the reverse complement.
CAGCTGATCACCAATTTATATATATCAGCTGAGTTGTGACCTCACAGTTCCAAGCAAGGTTAACGTTGCTCCTGATTGAAGTCACTTCTGGCTAGCACACTCCACTAAAACGTCTTCTCACACACTGGAGATGGTGGGAATTGGTGTAGGATCCTGTTGGAGGAATTTAGAAGGCAGCGTGTGCAGGTGAACTGAAACTGAGCAGATTAAATCTCTGTTTATTGGCCACAGAAAGATACTACTGCGACACAGAGAGCTCAGAGTTATACGTCCCTCTCGTTCTAATGATACGTGCATTCTGCTGTTGGCTGGCCGGCGTGCCCTCTGGGTGTGGCGCTGAGTCAGCTAAATCAGAGGTGCTAAACCTCCACAGACGAAGATAAGCCGCAACGGAGAGGGTAGACTTTCTATCCAGCGTCACTTCATCTCGATTTTCAATCCAGCAGCTGAAGATCCACCATGGCAGCCAAGGTTGTGGGGCACGTGAAATGGTACAACGTTCGGAAGGGCTACGGCTTCCTGATTTGCCGTGATTCAGGGGGGGAAGTGTTCCTCCACCGCTCCTCCATCGTGGCCCCCAACCCTGCTCATCCTGTGCCTTCGGTTGCTGCTGGCGAGGTGGTGGAGTTTGTGGTGGAAGAGGATGCTAAGGGCCCTGCAGCTGCTTTCGTCACCGGCCCTGCAGGCCAGGCAGTGCGGGGCTCTCTTCACGCCCTCCCCCATCATAGATGTTGTTGTCAGCTTCCACCTGCTGCTCCTGCCTCCTTCCCTACCTCCTCTGCCTCTACCATCATAGCCATGTGTGTGGAGGTTGCCAAGGCTTTCTCAGGGGGAGATCTGGCAGCTTTTGCCCAGCGCCTGCCCTTCATCTTCCAGGCCAACGGGCTCCCTGCCATCTCTATCCCCGAGTCTTTTTCCTTCCCACCCGTGGTGCAGAGGAGGCCTGGGAGGAGGGCTGCTCGACGTCATCCTGGGCCAACTGCGACCCCCACCTCCTTGGTCCCGAAGGTGCTGCAGCTGCAGCCCTCTACTCCACCGACGAGGATACAGCTGTCGGGCCGTGCAGTCTCCCGCCGGTCTGCTTCTCAGCCTCTCTCAGAAGTGCCCATGGAAGTGGGGGATGTCACACATTCTTCGCCATCTGAAGTTGCAGCTCCTGTTTCTTATGCACCTCCACCACCTCCACCACCAGAGGACCAGACACCATCGAGCCTCAAGCCTCCACCACCACCACCACCAGAGGACCAGGAACCAGCGAGCCCCAAGCCTTCCCATTCGTCACGGCACATCTCTTGGGACGACTTTGCCTCCCTTCCACAGCTGGGCCTCGAGATCTTCGAGGACCAGCTGATCCATTACAAGGACCTGGCACTGGAGGAGCCTGACGAACGGGAATTTACTAAGGGGGACTTCCGGCGAGCTTTGCTCTCCTTCAACGAGCTGCGCCGGGGGTCCCTCCAGGCTGTTACTGACCCCGAGGAGTGTCTTATCATCTCCTACACCCTCGGGGTTGTGAAGTCTCACCTTTCCGCTGGTCCTGACTAGGGTTGTAAAATTCCCGGGAATTTTGAACTCGGAAACTTTCCAGGGGAGTTTTGGGAATTTATTGGAAATGTTGGGAATATTCTGGAATTTTCGGGAACTTTCAGAAGGTTTTGAACGTCTTAAAAATTATAAAAGAAAAGAGGTGGCCCCTTTTTACTGAGGAGAATTAAAAGTCATGTGTAAAGAACAATGTTTATTTCAATCCAAATTTAACTTCCTAAGCTTTAGATAACCTTATCTCAAAATGTGTGGCGTTATTCAGTATGTAATCTGAAAACCTTGTTTGTAAACTAAAATTTTACTCAAAACTGGTACCTTACAGTAATATGTAAGCAGAATAAAAAAGCAAAACTTATCATTAATTATCACTGGCTATGCCATGCAAGTTAAAACAATAGAGCGGATTGTCTCAATTTTTCACTACATTTATTTCTCACTTTGTTGTTCGGTAACTTCGGTTTCCTCTGAATCAGATGACACTGAATCTTCCATCACTTCACTGTCTGAATCCATTTCACTGGTGCAGATGGTTAATTTTTTCACGTCCATGTTATCTTCAAACAGTTTGAGATTAGCACGACTGTCCACCAACTTTTCCACTCGATCATTGGTAAGTCTGTTTCGCAGTTTGGTGTGTGTATTTCCATACATAGACCAGTTTCTCTCTGACAGTTATGCAATAATTCAACTTACATTAATGATATGCAGACAGTGAGAAGGATGAAGAGGTGAGCAGGGACGGGGAGTGACCACCGTGACCTCCTCTCTGTATGTTGTTTCTGGCTGAAGTGGGTAGTGTAGTGAGAGGCACAGTGACTGAGTAGGACGCGTTCAGTCCCGTTCAATACATGTCCATGTATACTACTAACTGGAGTTGAAGACTGTATCTAATTAATATATACATTACCCTAAATTGCTTTACTTATTAATACACATAAAATTTTTTGAAAAATGTGAATATTCCTGAAAATTCCCAAAATTCCCGGGCCCTGAAAATTCCCGGAAAGATTCCCTGGAAAGTTTCCATTTTCTCGGAAACTTTCTCACCCTTTGCAACCCTAGTCCTGACTCTGACTCTGACTCTGGATCCCGTTCCTCGACGGTGTAGTACCCAGTCTTTCTGCTACTGCCTCTTTTGTCACTGCCTCCATACAGCCTCAGCCATCTAGTTCCTGCAACAGTCTGCCTGCCCTGCTTCTGCTTCTTGTACCTATTGTGGACTGTGGGTGCATCTGTATGTGTATATATATGTGTATGTATATTCAGTGTGTGTATACTGTAACTGTTTGGCTTAATGGCCACATTAAGGCCGATAGCCAAAAAAAAAAAAAAAAAAAAATCCACACACAACTGAGATTTATACAAGAATAGAAGCATCATATTTATACCATGTACATTATACACCTCAATAAAATAGTATTGATTACATTAAAGTATACCAACAAGGTAAATATTTCCCCCAAGACTTAAACATGTATACAATTCATATTTCCCTATCGCCTTCCCTTTACCCTAGGTTTTGATTAAAAGAAGATGTATGATAGCGCATCCTATCCCAAGCCACACTTTACAGTGAAATGGCGTTTGTTTGTTTATCATTCATACAACGTTGCACATTGTTCATTAGGAATTAACAACTTTATATGTAATATGTAACAATAGTGTGAAATTACAACTCGTCCTGGGAAAATGATGTTGGCACCAGAACAAACTGCAGACCTTCTGCTTATCAGAATTCATTTATTTTCCGAAATATATCTCTTTGGAACTCGCTTCCCTAGATTAGTCGCACCCCCTCCACCCCCCTTCCCCATACTTCAATCTGTAACAGTTTAAGTGTAGCTTACAGATGTGTTATGAATGGAGGACACTTCTAATCAGGTGTATGGAATTATCCTTTTATTCAATTTGGATTTCCTTCCTCTGCTTACCTTCTATGAAAAAAATATGTAGTTGAATACTAATAGTTTCATTTAACTGTAAGGAAGATTTGAAAATATAAAGCTGTGTAACCATCAAGTTACTTCAAACTTTGCCACCAGAATGGAGGGCAGGAGACAATAAAGCCATGATGTGAGAAAAGTGCATTTTAAATGAAACCGGTATCAGCACATAACCCATAATGCGGGATAGGGATAAGCCCAAACACGCACATGGATAACTAACAAAATGATCACTCTGGCTTTCCTGAAAAAAAAAAAAAAAAAAAAAAAAAAAAGAGGCAAGGGAATCAGGTCTGTGAAAATCCGCTCAACACATCTCATGGTCGGGCCTGCAAGTGGATCCAAGAATTATAGAACTCATCATATTTTAGTCAATGGTTCGTTTTACTGTACAAGTAGAACACGTAGGTATTATCTGCAACGCTTCTGGGCTTACATAAACTGCTGGGTTGATTCATGAATTTCAACTTCCAATCCTACTTGTAAAACATTTTTTCAGTTTTTCTTCAAGCAACCAACAATGCATGGAATAACTATATTTTGTCGTGATATTCAGATATTCTATATTCAAAACCACCTTAGTTCCTAAAAGTTCTTTCTCATTTTCAATTACACTGCAATAATCCTACTTTCACTCATTTTTGTGGGAGGTTTCAGGGTATAACAGTAATGAAGCAATGCGAACTTGAGATAACGCAGTCAAAGGTCAAGGTCACTGGACAAACCGTGTTGCGCAGGAAGTTTAGATTCGAGATGGATCGAGCATGCTGCAGTGACTGAGATTCAGCCATGAATGAAATGAATGAATTTTCTCCAACAATTTTGATCTGTCTGGGACTAAACATAATGAAATGGTTGAATGCAAGACAGAAAGAAAGTAAACAGGTTTTAAAATCCAACAATAAAAGCTTTAGGTCTCAGAACAAAGTCAAACAATCGGCCCATAGGCAGTTTTGTAGTGTGCGGAGCCTGCTTTCTCTGAATGCACCATTAATGCAAATCATTACTAAAGAATAACCTCTAATTCAACCAGCAACTACCTTCAATTTTTTTTTTCTTTTTTTACTCTCTCTTTCTTAGTTCCCACGATGACTCACACTAATACATACCTTGCGGTTTACTACTGCTATCCTATACCTTTTCACAGTGAATGTTGTTGACTTTACTAATTTTTTAGATTTAGCGATGGTACAGTTTTATGCTTCCATTAATTTCTGTACCAAAATATCTCCGATTAAAACAAGGATTACCTTAGCACTTATTCTCCCCCGACCTAAATCAGCATTCTAAAGTAGATCTTTCAGTGAGACAGGCTGAGGCACTGAAGTAAACAGAAAAGTTTGAAAGAAATATTAAGAGACGACGACAACACAGCATTAAGAGAGAGTCTGAAAATAGAACGACGCAGACAGTAACGCAAAAAGTCCCCGAAAACGAAAAGTTATTATTATTCAGACCTCAAATTATACAGCGAATGGGACATTACTGAACGTATCTGACAATGCATCTTCATAAAATTTAGAGAGAGAGAGAGAGAGAGAGAGAGAGAGAGAGGAGTCTCACACATTGCCGATTTGCGCCATTTACTTATAAATCACACCAATTTATGCAATCCCCTTCAATCGCTTCTTCACACTATTTCCATTTCCTATACCGTAATAATTCAGCTTTAAACACACACACACACACACACACACACACACACACACACACACACACACAAACACACACACACACACACACACACACATCCAAACCCACACCCACACGCACTCGCGCTGCCAACATTCTCATCTTGACAAATCTTATTGATCATTCTTACCATCGTGTAGTCTTCACTGACATCAGAGAGAGAGAGAGAGAGAGAGAGAGAGAGAGAGAGAGAGAGAGAAATCCTGTAACTGAAAGTGCTATACTATAATCCGTGTGTAATCCTCATGCAGGGAAAACAACCATCCTAGATTCTTGGCCATCCAGTCTCTTTCCACTTTATCGTATCACACATTATCACCATTTTTCTGTATTCTCTGATCATTCACCCTACTCTGATGATATGTCTCTTCAATTATTCCTACCACCAGACGATTACTTTCAGCTTGCGTAAAAATTTTCGGAGGGAAGAGGTCAAATATAGCTTTCATTATTATTTCCTACCGCTTGGAGACTGTCCAGAAAGGATATAGTTTCGCCTGATGGAAGTAGGAATTGTTCCGGACTGTTTCTTTTTACTTTACAATGTGGTACCTCTCAGATGCTGAACAGAGCCGTCTATCGGTACCAGACAACTTTTAAAAGACATAATCGTGATGAACTCTTCCTATAATAATTTCTTTTCTTATGTAATTTTTCCCAAACCATTTTCTTGCCTTACTCCCTCGATGTCTTACTTCATCTGCCTTACTCACCCTGCCTTACACCCTCTACCATACACCCTCTGCCTTACTCCATCGGCCTTACACCCACCGCCTTACTCCCTCTCCTTCACTTCTGTTTTAATCCCTCTACCTTACACCCTTTGCCTTACTGCCTCTGCCTTACACCCTTTTCTTTACTTCGTCTGCATAATACCTTCCTGCCATACATCCTTTGTCTTACTCCCTCTGCTTTACACCTTTTCCCTTACTCCCTTTGGCCTGATCCTTATTCCTCCCCTTGCTTTACTCCCTCTGGCTCTTTCCATCTTATTCCGTCCGCCTTACTACCTCTTCCTTATTACCCCTATCTTCCATCCTCTATCTTGCTCCCTGTGCCATACTCCCTCTACCTCCGTCGGCCTTATACACTTGCCTCCCTCTGTCTTCATCCGATTTACTTTAAGTCTCTTTCACTCTGACTCTCGGTGCCTTACTTTGTTTTCTCCTCCCTACCGCCCCCCACATCCTGCGTGTCTACTTGCCTCACGCTACCTTCCCATTAACTTGACTGCGTCTACCCTTCTCTCGTGTCAGATTCACCCACTTGTCTCAGTTTTTCTTCGCAAGTCATTTTCTCCCTATTTTCTGCATTTGTCTAGCCTTCTCTGCCTCGACTCATTGCCTAGTTCTGCCTCATTTTCCCTGCTTCCAACCCTCCCTCATCCTAGTCTTGTCTACATTCCATAACATTTCCGTATGTTTTTTATCCTCCTCAATACGACACTGTATTTTTATTTCATTTTTACAGCTACCAGATGATTTTATTCAGCGTGGGAGAACCTTATAGCAGTGAAGGGGATACAAAAGGTTTTTGTATAGCTACAGAGCTTTTAGTTCAAATAGCCTAGTCTCTCCTGAACTGAATAAACCTGTCTGGAATATATTTTATATTAAAGTCATCGAATTGACGGTGTTAATGGCAGACAGAATCAAATGCCGAAAAGCCTCTTAAGTTGGCCGTGGCAAAGAAAATGGAACAAAATACTACTGTATAGTCTGATCGACCTGTGCAGCTGAGATGTATGAGGCAAGAAGGGGGTTTTTGATTTGCGGCTGCTGATTGGTCGCCGATGATGTCACCGAGATAAATGCAGGCATGGACTGCGGTGCAACATAAGGACGTAGGTGTACACCGTGGGTGGATATTATAGTGCAACATGCGGACGTAGGTGTACACCGTGTGTGGATGCAGTACAACATGCGGACGTAGGTGTACACCGTGTGTGGATGCAGTACAACATGCGGACGTAGGTGTCCACCGTGGGTGGATAATTAACTTCAAACGTCACTCATCGTTTTATAAAATTTATAATAAACATCAATTTTCTTTGATTATAGAAAACTTTCTCAGCAAATTTTGATCTTTTTAACTTCGGAAATTATTCCATATTTAAACTGGCTGCTTATATTGCAGGCAATTTAGAAATATAAACATATTTGTGTCAAAATAAGAAAAGCTGTGAATTTAAATCAGCAGCCGCGAAACAAACGCACTCTACTCGCCCTACACATCGCAGCTGCACAGGTCAGTCAAACATGGTATAGTATATCTAAAATCTACATCCATTTACATCGAGGCGTCTAGAATATTTGACACATCTCGCCCCCATGTCATCTTAGCCTCATGAATACTTTTTTTTTTTTTTTAACATCTTTGAACGAACTTATAAAACACAGGGAGTGCCTTCCTACTGATGAGGTTACTGAAAGCTGTATCGAAATAAACATGTTTGGGAAGCCAGTCGTTAAGTATAAGGAAGGCGTCTGAAAGCACAAGGAATATTAATTTCAAATAAAGAAAAAGGTATGCACAGTGCTCATTAACCTGGCAATTACATTCTTCAGAACACTGGCTACCTGTGTAAATGTGCGACTGGCATACGCAATCCTCCTCACTTTTTTTTGCTTGGTCAACCCTTTATATCAGGTGAGGTCTGTTTTAATGCATTCTTTACATCAACAGGGAATTACGTATTTCTTCCATCTGTCTATTTTCAGTCGCCTTAATTCCTTAAAGGATGGCCACAAACAAATCGACTCCATGTCGCCCTGTCCAATGCCACTTCACTGCCTTCCTCCCAGCTCACACGCCGCTCTTGGAGAGACGTTTTGAAACAGACAAGTTAGACATAGTCTTCAATAACCTGTTGAATGAGAGAGGCTGTTCCTAAGCTTAATAAATAATCTGGTGACAAAATAATTAAAAAGTACATCACTGGGTGGAAGGAGCTTAGACAGATATTCTGGCTGTGCCTGTCTTTTCCTCGACGTCCAGCTGCTTCAGGCTCCACTTTTCACGCCTGCCTGTTACAGTTAACTCCTTCAGATAGACTATAACCTATTCGATCTCATGGGAGAAGAGTCGAGCCTTGAGTTTTCGAAAGGTGGCAGCTGATTTGTTGTCCGAGTGCATTCATCATGAACGGCGCATATTAACTTATTTTTATTTTAAGGATTACAATAACCGTTTGACGATAAGATTGCCCAAATAAATTATTATATGCAGTTATCTGCACAAATTGATTTGATGAACATGGCCTTAAAGAATTGGCCACATGGCCTAGATACTTGTGAGATGTTTAATTCTCGGGACAAATCAAAACATGTCCAGGTTAAGTTTCACCATTACCTTCATTTCCCCCCCCCCACCCCATTTTCAGGCAAATTAGGGTAAAATATGGCATTACTGCGATATTATGTATAAGCTAGACTTGTAAAAATTGGCATTCCAATGAGAAATGACTGGTACACAGGAGTGAAGACTCATTATGTCACCGTCACTTTTAAATATCCCGCAGTCCATACCTTGTCACAACTCTGTTATAAGTTGTAACTAGTTATTCAAAACTAAAAAGATAGAAAACTTACTGATGATGTGAAAGCATAAAGCGTAAAGTATACTATCACTACAGTTAAACGCTCCCAAATAAATATGAAAGTTTGTTTGCTTAATCAAGTGGAACATCCTATGAGCGGCCAACCCCCTCTACCCCGACTCCGTGTCGACCACATTCATCAAAATTCAGGTAATATGTCATATTTCATTGGAATTCCGATTATACGCTATGTTAGATTTTACATAATGTCCCAGTAATTACATTTACTCTAATATGCCCGAACATAACAAGAAAAAAAGTTCAAGGTGCTCGTAAAACTTTAAATGGACGTGCTTTGATTTGTTCTGAGAATTCAAAATTTCACGCGTATCTAGGCCATATGATAAACTTTGTAAGGCCTTGTTTGTAAATAAATATACTGCATATAAATAACTGCATATAATATTTTATCTGGGCAATCTTATCGTTAAACGGTTATTGTAACCAAGATAATAAAAGAGCTGATAATGAGTCGTCACTAAAGAATGCACTCGGAAAACCAAGCAGCTGCCACCTCTACAAAGCCTGAGGCTCGGCTTATCTCGGATAAGATCATGTAAGTGATAGGTTATCTAATTATGTTTTTGCTAGTGTCATCGTTTTATTCAGTTAATGAAAACCAGCTAAATTGTTAACGAAGTATATGAATGCTTCATCCAAATCTGTCATTTCTAAAAATATGAGTAGGATAAAATTTCCAGTGGAAAAAGAATTAAGGGAAATACGTTGAAAAGTATGTCCTCTGCCCCCAGGGTTTGAGAGCTATGTGAAGACGTGTCAACATAATTGTGTGAACTGGTAAATGATTACGGTGAATGTGTACATACGCGACCTGAAACATTTGTTCTGTTGCACTGCCAGACCATTTTTGTTCGCCATGGAAAACTCTTGACGATAAAAAGGTTAATGAACGCCCCATCTAAGCCATCCATTTCGAAAACTGCTAAAGGTAGCACAGAGCAAAAATAGAATACATACTGCGCCCTCTGACTCAAAGGTTGCTGCTCACAGCAACTATATACCCTCAGCTATATACCCTCAGCCCTTCATCTCTTTCATCTACATCCGATCACAATATCTCTTCTCCTCCATTTCCTTCCTCCTGCAAAGAATTTCCCTCTTTCTTCCCTTACTTTCTAGACGTCTTGACGCGTCTCGCCTTCGGTCATTTTTCCTCGATCCCCATCACGTTCTTCTATTCTCCGTCTTTTACGAGTTCCGACAAAGGGCTTTCGTCCTCCGAATACTTCTCTCTCTCTCTCTCTCTCTCTCTCTCTCTCTCTCTCTCTCTCTCTCCATTTAGTTTTTCAGTCAGTTCTTCACTCGGATTTTCTCAGGGTACATCTCGGCCTCCTTAACATCTACACATTACAGTCATCTGTCACTTGCCACTTCCCTTGGTGACATCTCTCACTCACTCTCTTTATATTACCTTCTCACTCTTCACTCTATTTTCATTTTCCTTTCAGCCTTTCCCGTCGCAACCCCAATACAACTTCTTTCTCATCATGTCTCCCTCTCATATCTCGTTTAACTTTCATCTCTCACTATCCCTAGCTGCCATCATGTTATTTTTTACGTCTGGCAAAATTAAATGTATTAGTTATATCCGTACTTTAATAAGCCGATGTTCCTGTACTGGCTGGTGACTGCTAACTTTGCCTTTGTTGTGGTGGTAGGCTCTTTACAAGTTCATTTTCGCTCACCCGCTCATCCTACATCTCGCTGAAAGAAATCGTAGCCAAAGTTCCAAATTGAACTGAGAAATGCTGGTAGTTCGGAGCTCGTATTGTTTGGCAAACTTCCTTCTATCAAGTTAACACCACACAGGGCTTCGTTCAGCTTCATATTCTGACTACGATTTCACGCCTGCCTGAGATAATTGGCGTGTGAGCAAAACGCATATGGCTCACGAGTGGTCACTCATAAAAGAAACGACCCCCCCGGCCAAGACACCTTTCAACCAATATGATATCGGTCCTGGTAACACTGTAAATGACGTCAGGTGTGGGGGTGTGAAGCTGCGTTTGGAGGAAGTTCATTCAAAGTTCATTCTAAGTGTGTCGAGCCCATTCATTTAATCCTTGAGGCCGGGGGTTTCATTTGCATCATGTGCGGCATTAATGCATAAATGTTCGGGTATGGGATTGTGTTATCACCTGAAAGTTCTTTGTTCTTGTAGCGTAAAGTTAATTTTGTGAGAAGGACAACATAACAATTCAGATATAAAGTATGTTTTTACTCGAAATGTGGATTGAAGCAGTGTTTCGTGCAGATTAACTCCGCCCCTCCTCTCAAACACCCCTCCTCATCCCCCCATATGGCTGACGTCAAATACACTGTTACCAACACTGAATACCCCGAGTTATATTGCCTCTAAGGCAGGGGGGGTCTTTTCTTTTATGAGTGACTGTACGTCCTGCTGCTTTACTTGCCATCGTGGTATTAAAATGATCACACTGGAAGACAGAATATTGGTAATGGCCACGCATAGTTAGAGATAAGGCAATCATGAAACAGTATTCCTATTGAAATGTGAGTTGCATTGTGTACTGTATATTGGCAAGGTTACAAAAGTACATGGGAGTGGAAAAGATATTGCAGGCTTTACCATAATCATTAGACTATACTTTTGCCAGCATGGAATTAGGGTTAACAGTTGACCTATTTGAAATAGTTCCTGCTTCCGATTTCAAATATTGATGTCCCGTACATTAAACCCCGTTCATCGTCTGACAGTCACCAGCTGATGAGTGCAAATGTGCAATATAGAAAGGTTTTGGGCATTTTCAGTCGATGGTGGTCTGTTGGGCGAGGTACTTCACATATTGTACATATTATGTAAATACTTTATACCATCGTGTTTAAGTTGTCCTCATTACGGCCGACAGCTGACGTAAATGGAAATGTTCCTGACTCGTCTGGTTCTCTTTCATAATTGTCCCCTATATCAGTTTGTGCCTCGACTGACAGTCAGCAGGTGATAAGTGCAAGTGTGTAATGTACAAAGGCATTACATATCTGTAGTCGCTGGTGTTCTCTTGATTGGGGTATTTTCACAGTGTAGGTTTAGCTATTTGTATCTTTAGGCTTTATTATAGGTTTGCCATTTGTCTGTTAGGGTATTAGTTTTGGGGTTTCTATATTATTTTTTTTTCTAATACATAACTTCATTCAAAAGATTAAAAAAAATACATAAAAATTAAAATAGAGATAAAATATATATATATATATATATATATATATATATATATATATATATATATATATATATATATATGTTTATGAATGTGTATAACGGTCTGTGTGTATACAGTATATATATGCTTGTGTGTGTTTGTGTGTGTGTGTGTTGGTAGGCTCTCTCTCTCTCTCTCTCTCTCTCTCTCTCTCTCTCTCTCTCTCTCTCTCTCTCTCTCTCTCTCTCTCTCTCTCTCTATATATATATATTGTTACATAGCCTATGATTTCATCATCCTTTGAGTAATTCTAACGTACAGTGTGCTGCCTGTTTGATCACGAGCGTGTTCTGCCTCAGTCCCCCCCTTCTACCGTTATAGTAGAGTAAGTCGTTCTTTCTGTTGTTCTGAGCGGGATTGTCAACTCTTTGTCCCTATGGCTTCATTTGCTCGTCCTTCTTACAAGTTGTATCAAGCTCTGCTGGCCCCTATATAATGAGCTCAGTCTCTGCATTATTGCCACTTAGATCTACTCCTCATTTTGTTCACATCTCTGTCCTCCCCTGTACCGTTATTATTATTATTGTGAGTGCTCCGGAAGTCTCCAACCATCTAGCAGCTGTGTAGTTTGAGTATAACTGTTATTGCATTTTTTTTCCTTGTACTGTATAGCATAAGGTGTTGATTTGTAGGCCTAGTGAGGTTTTTTGTAATTTATGTAGGATTCATTTTGTCAGCCAGTTTTAATATTATTTTGTATCTGTAATAATTTATCTTGCATTAAGTGAGCATTACCCAGTGTATTTTCATTTTATCAGGGCTGACTTAGGTATATTTACTCTTGCTAATTTCATGTTAATAGAGGCTATTGCAGTTAACCATATATTTAACCTGTTTTTTGCCATTACATTATCCTTATGAGTCCTGAATATTTTGTTGTTAGTTTGAGCATTAAACTTTAACTTGTAATTTTACCTCTTTTGTTTTGAACCTGGAACTTTACGGGACAGTAGTGACCCTTAGTATTCTCACTTAAAGTGTACATTATCTTTCTCTGTTCCGTAACATAAATTTGGCGACCTCATATCAGGATATTCAGGATATTATCATAAGGATATTGCTTGATATTTTGTGACTGTTACTTATTCATGATGTCTACTATTACTACGCTTGATGAAGCCAAAGATTTTTTGTAAAATGTGCAAACAGTGTGTGATGTAGAAAACAGAACAAAGAATGAACTTAAGCTTGTTGCTCAACAATTGGGAATTGCTGTTCGCTCTCATCATTCTAAAGATCAAATTGTTGACATGATTAATGAAAGCTTGTTTAATGTAACTCCTCCAAATGAGCAAACCCAGATTGAATTAGCAAAGTTACAGCTAGCCCTGCAGGAGTCTCGTGCTAAGGAGGCGGAGGCTCGTATTCAGGAGGCACAGATACACGCACAAGTTGAACTTGCCAGGATTCAGGCAGACCATGAGTATCGCATGAAACAAGGTGGAACTGGATCATCTAGCTCTGATGATTTTGATGTGGCTAAAAATGTTAAACTTGTCCCTCCTTTTAATGAATCTGCTTTAACCAAGTATTTTCAGTTGTTTGAGAGGGTAGCTACAGGTTTTTATTGGCCCAAAAAGTATTGGCCAGTACTCCTTCAAACTGTTCTCACCGGTAAAGCTCAAGTAACTTATGCATCTTTGCCTCAGGATCAATCTGATAATTATGATGTTGTTAAGAGCTTGATTCTTAAGGCCTATGAACTTGTTCCTGAAGCCTATAGAGTAAAATTTAGAACAACTTACAAGCAAGATAAGCAATCCCATGTTGAGTATGCAAAAATCAAAGATCTGTTAGAACAGTGGTTAAATTCTAAGAATGTGGATTCTGATTTTGGTAAATTTAAGCAGATGATTTTGCTGGAGGACTTCAAAAGGTGTATTAGTAAAGATGTAAGCCTATATCTTGATGAGAGAAGAGTAGATAATTTGTCTGATGCTGCAGTTTTAGCTGATGAATATGTTCTCACTCACAAGAGATATTCTAGAGAAAAAAGAAAAGCTGAGAGTAAGTACGTTGCCTCTACTCAGAGTACAGGTAACAGGAAAGAGAATAAAGGTGATGTTTCTCAGGAAGTAAATACCAGCTTCACCTCTAGATTTCAGAAAAGTAAATGTACTTATTGTAGTAAGCTTGGTCATACTACAGAGAAACGTTTCAGGAGACAGCGTGATGTGAACAAAAAGGAGTCTTTAAATATTCAGTCAATTGGTCTAGTGTCCACTCTTGAGAGTTCCCAGAATTCTTTAACTGAGTTAACTGAACCTGCTTTGAGGGGTAACTTAAATTTTCATGTTGGAGCTCCTCTTTTGAGCAGTAACGTGGGTGACACTCTCAAGAGTTCATGTGCTAATTTCCTGTCTGATGGTTTTGTCAGTCCTCTGGACAGTAATGATAGGAAATCAGTTAAAATATATCGTGACACAGGTGCCTGCCAATCCCTTATGCTGACCAGTGTTCTAGGCTCTAATGTTAATTCCTCTGATGAAACTGTAATCTTACAAGGTGTAGGGAATAATTACTTCTCTGTCCCTCTGTGCAGAGTGAATTTAGAGTCTAGTTTTGTTAATGGTTCCGTTATGGTTGGGTTGGTTGAGACACTCCCAATGTCAGGTGTAACTTTCTTACTTGGAAATGATATTGGTGGAAGTCAAATGTGTCCAGCTCCTCAGTTGTCTAGTGAGCCAGTGGCTGCGTCCCGGGATTGTGATGTCCCTGATGTGTTCCCTGCATGTGCTGTCACTAGGGCTAAGTCTAAAGTTACTAGTGATTTAGAGGATAATGATGATGATGATGTTATCCTAGCTAACACTTTTCTTGCTAATTTGGACCACCCACCAGATGAGGCAGTACCGCGTAGTGTTGATAATTTGTCTCGTCAAGAGTTGGTTGAGTTGCAGGTTGCTGACCCTGAGTTGAAAGGTCTAGCTAACTCTGCTTGCAGTGAGGAAGAGTCAGCCGGTGCTTCTACTTGTTATTATATAAAGTCAGGAGTGCTTATGAGGAAGTGGAGACCCCCAACAGCATCAGCCGACTGTGAATGGGAGGTTGTACATCAAGTTGTCATCCCTCGTGTTTGTAGGCAGGATATCATTATAGTGGCTCATGATTCCAGTTTGGCAGGACACCTTGGAGTGAGGAAGACTGTGGCACCCATTTTGAAATACTTCTACTGGCCAGGTATCTTCAGGGATGTTTCCTGGTATTGTAAGTCTTGTCACACCTGTCAAGTTGTGGGGAAGTGTAATCAGACCGAAAAGGTTGCACCTCTAGTTCCCATTCCTCCTTTTGAGGCGCCTTTCACCCGTGTGTTGGTGGATATTGTGGGCCCTCTTCCTAAGACTTCTTCAGGATTTTCTTATGTGTTGACCCTGATTGATATGGCTACTCGTTATCCTGAAGCCATTCCACTTAGAAATATCTCAGCAAAGAACGTGTATAGGACTACATAATAGATAGATAGATAAATAGACAGATAGAGAGACAGATAGAAGCAGGAAGTCAAATGATGAGAAGGTGTTGTGTCTGCGAGAATCTAGCAGCGCTAAACATGCTTACACGGAGGAAAGCTGACGACAGCGGCCAGTAAGGAGATGATGCAGTTAGCTGTCAGCAGTCCTCTCGTGAGAAAGATCTGGTTGCCATGAGGAACATACGTGACACACCCCTACTACACCAGATTTTAGGAAAGAGAGTTTAGAAGGAGACAAGCGACCCTAGAGAGAGGTCGAGAGGGAGATTAGCCTTAGAACAGAAAGAGAGAGAGATAGCGAGACAGGGAGGTAGCTACCCGGGACTTATACTCTTATACCTGTTTAATATTTCCAAGACAAATAAAAATAGTCCCATACTATTCTTTACCTCTCCCGTCACTACATGACATCTGGTGGGGAAACTACTACAAGATATAAAAGCCGCTCGACCACAAGTCTAAAATATACTTCTCTACAAGTAACTACAAAGTCTTTATGACATTTGGTGGCAGCGGTGGGATACGAACATCGTCTACGAATCAACATTAAATTCCTACAAAATATCAAGATTGAAAACAACCAACAATATCAGCTCCTGACAGTATTCTCTCCGTCCTGCCCCCTCCGTCTCCCAGATCATTACGCTGATGCAGAGGTCAAGAGATCACTCGACGCCTTGCACGTAGCTTAACGACAAACCAGCAAATCTGCGGACATCGTCTCCGAATTAAAAGCAAATTTCTACAAAAGCAACCGAGACTACAAGATTAGCTTCAGTTCTACATTGATTCCTACAAAATACAGTCTACAGTGCAAATAGTCTACAAAGTCTACAGCCATCTACAATCAACTACAGCCATCTACAATCAACTACAATTAACAACTCTACGTCGTCTGTATAATCTTCTACACGCACCTACAAGTAGCGGCAGTCTTCATCCCTCAACGAGTAAATCACTAGAGAAAAGGACCGAAAAACCTTCCACATAGAATAAAGGGAACAAACAAACGAAGAGTGAGACACGACTCACAACTCATCTTACTCACTCGTCTTCACTCAAGTTACTCATCGCTACTCATTCACTCACCACAGCTACCAGTGTGGGAAGCCGACGTCACCATGTGCTGAGATGACATCACAACGCGAGTCTGCCATGCCAAGCAACGTGTGACTGACACCAGGCACTTCTCACCCACTACTCATTACTCATTATTCACATAGCTCCTACTCATATTCACTTATTTTCACAGTTAAGTTGGAAATTCGACGTTCTATGCTGAGGTTTGCCTGGGACAGCCGTTAACCACTACAAATACCAGGCCATGGAGTTTCCTGAGTAATATCGTCCATCAACACACCACTAGAATTATCAAGAGATCTTCAATCAAACCTGTATTTTCTTCCGAGATAGACTTTTGTATCGACACACCTCTACGATCTGTATCAAGTGGGTAACATTATACTTACTCATTTCTTCTCAGTGCTAAAATTAGCTATATTCAACTTATTTACTCATCTAGTTTCCTAGGACATAAATAAACAAGAGGCGTATTTCATAATATGTAAACAATACAACATTAAAAAGGTTAACGTTTTGGCCTATCACCCAGCATCGAATGGGTTGGTAGAGAGACAAAATAAAAAGGTATTAGATGTGCTACGACACATTCTCAGTGAAAATTATGCAAGCTGAGATGATTGGATTCCCAGAGTAGAGGCCTCCATTAATGGGTCTATAAATAAATCCATTGGTGACACACCACATTTCATTATATATGGCACAGATAAAAAATTACCATATGAGCTTCTAGAAGGTGACAGCATGCCTATATACAATTACGATGATTACTCTAAACTCCGTTTACGTGAATTCCAGGACATTCACAAAAGAGTGAAAAAACAATTAACGATGTCCAAGGAAGAAATGACGGAGGCATTTAACAGGAAGGCAAAAGATTCACCTATCAGCTTAGGAGACATTGTTTACGGAGTCATTCATACGAGAGACAATAAATTATCCCCTAAGTTTGAGGGCCCATACAGAGTAATTAACATAAAAGCAAACAAAGTTTTAATTAGGTCACTTTCAAGTGGCGAGGAAAAACAAGTTCATATTGACCATTTAAAACGAGTTTCAAGGGAATTATCACATAATTATTCAGCCTCGGATACAACCGAACAGGTGAACGTACCTCAAGGAACCAAGCAAGAACACAACAATGATTACAAAAAGAAATTAAGGTCATATACCAAACAATCGAACATAGGTGCAACTATTCCAATGAAATCTACAGTACATCATTTACGAGAATTAAATATCGATTTAAACTCCTTCTATAAATGAAATAACAGCCAACCGTAACGCACATCATCACTATCATCAACCACAGCTTTATAGGAAATTAATAGATTTTTTTTTTTTTCGGTAGGTTACGATGAAGGGACTTATGCTATGGATTCTCCTATACATAGTAAGAGTATATGCGCACCTAGACCCCAAGCATATAGTACGACAAGGATGCCTCATAGCTCCAACGGCCACGACTACAATCGTCAAGGACGTCATGAGTACTGAAATAAGTCTAGATTACTTGTATGACTTACCTACTTATGTAGAAAGACTTGCGACGCCGATGCGAACTCTGGACTTCAAGATAGGGAATTATGTTTCACAATCACATATCACCAAGGAAGTGGATGAAATGGTGAAGTTAGCGAAATGGAAACTAGAACAGGCGAAGTCAACTATGCTCGTCATGATCCAAGATCTCCCATCTTATGGAACGGAGGTGCTGAGCGACAGGAACAACATCACACGTACTCGCCAAAAGCGCGGTTTGTTCGATCTGGGCGGCGCAATTCATGGGAACATCTTTGGATTGGCTACAGAGGATGACCTTAAAGAAATAAACAACAAATTTAATAAGATAGCTCAGGTACTAACATACCAGGATAAATTCATCACAGGACAGAACTCGGCAATGAAGACAATTGTGAAAAATCTGAAACAAGCAGAAAACGTAGCTCTCGAGAGTATAGATAAAATAAATGACTTAGAGAGCAATGTTACTCTTTTCCAGCACTTCTCCATCATCACAGAACATATTGACACGATTCTACTACAACTAGAGAACACTAGAGATCATTTCAGGGCACTTATGCAAGGAATTTCGAATGCTGGTGATGGCAAGATCACAAATGACTTGCTCCCAGTTCATGAGCTACGTCAGATAGTTAGTCAAGGCATAAATAAACATAAATTGAAGCCATTGTTCCGCAGTAGGGAATTTATGCAATATTACCCATACTTAGAAGCAACACTAACACCAACATCAGTGATAGTTCATGTACCATTCATCACGGAAGACCTGTTCACAGTATACCAAATACACCCCTTCCCCTATAGAAACAACAACACTTTAGTCATCATCAACATCAACACAGACACCGAACTCATCATGGTCTCCAAGAGACGAGACACTGTCACTTTCGCAAGTGAGTCAAGCGATTGAGCGAAAGTGCCGCACATCCTTACATGCTGTTCATCTTTGTCCTGCGTACATTTTCACGTTTCAGCCTACTGATACGGTCCCTTGTGAAATGGCTATCATCAGCAATAACAATATTCATCATCATTGCAACTTCACTTTTGCTCCAGATAAACTTGTACACCATCAACGCATTGGACACTCGCAGTTTTTTTATTTCCCTCATAACACATCAGTTTACATAGTCTGTCCAGATATACCACCATCTCATACATCAGCCTCAGGATTATACATAGCACCAGACTACTGTGCGGTATTTACACCATCCATGTCTACTTTTTCCACCATCAATCACTACGCCATTATCAACCATACACATAAACATTTCCACCCACTGCCTGATATGAACTTAAACATGAGCACAAGTATTAAGCTGACTTCACCTAAGTTTGAAACTATGCAGCTGATCAATGAAACAATGAAGCCCTGGGAAGATTTGAGTTTGAGTATGTTCAACCCATATTATGTGTATAGCCAAGCACCTTCTGTCTTTATAATCATCTGCATTGTAGTTGCAGTATTGCTGTTGGCCATGCACAGAATGCATGCAAGAATTGCTAATTTGGAGTCATTGTTTAGTGGGGGGAGAGTTAACATCACAGTTAACCACCCTGAATGAAGTGTATATATTTTGTATATAGTATTAATTATATATAAAAAATAATAATAATAATAATAATAATAATAACACAAAGAAGAATGACCCATATATGACAGACCAGTACCATTATCTTTAAATGAAATATTAATAACTCTTACAATCATCTTAATTTTAAACTATTTTTATTCTTGCATGTATGCATTTCACTATAATATCCCAAGTACATACTGTATTACAGTTAAATAATTTACTTTAATGCATTTATTCCAATATGTATTCAACTTATTTAAAATGTAATATTACTGAATAATCACTATTTACTATGAATAATATATGTATACAATATTCATACAATTATGTTACTTTACAATATTATGTATTTCACTTAATTAGCTTATAAGTTCATTATAATGTATATGTAGTATGTATTAATATATTATAACTATTAAATGTCGATGGTACGCCATTTTCGCGCGGCCGAGCAAATATAGGACTACATAATAGATAGATAGATAAATAGATAGATAGAGAGACAGATAGAAGCAGGAAGTCAAATGATGAGAAGGTGTTGTGTCTGCGAGAATCTAGCAGCGCTAAACATGCTTACACGGAGGAAAGCTGACGACAGCGGCCAGTAAGGAGATGATGCAGTTAGCTGTCAGCAGTCCTCTCGTGAGAAAGATCTGGTTGCCATGAGGAACATACGTGACACACCCCTACTACACCAGATTTTAGGAAAGAGAGTTTAGAAGGAGACAAGCGACCCTAGAGAGAGGTCGAGAGGGAGATTAGCCTTAGAACAGAAAGAGAGAGAGATAGCGAGACAGGGAGGTAGCTACCCGGGACTTATACTCTTATACCTGTTTAATATTTCCAAGACAAATAAAAATAGTCCCATACTATTCTTTACCTCTCCCGTCACTACATGACATCTGGTGGGGAAACTACTACAAGATATAAAAGCCGCTCGACCTCAAGTCTAAAATATACTTCTCTACAAGTAACTACAAAGTCTTTATGACACGTGGTTAAGGAAATGCTAGGGTTCTTCACAAAGTTTGGGCTGCCCAAGGAGGTACAGTCAGACCGGGGAAGTAATTTCATATCAAACGCTTTCAAGCAGTCTCTGAAAGAGTTGGGCATCACCCAGATCACGTCTTCAGCTTACCATCCCCAGACCCAAGGAGCGTTGGAGAGATATCATCAAACACTCAAATCGATGCTCAAGAAATACTGTTTGGAACATCAGAAAGACTGGGATAAAGGTCTTCCATTCGTTGTGTTTGCTGCATTGATAGCTCAAGAAGAAGAACAGTGGTCGTCTCCAACAGCAGCTATAGAATGACCAGAAAGGATGCTAGAGATAAAGGCACAGATAAAAGTATAGAAATATTAAGAGGGCAGTTTGGTAATTAAAGATTTATGTCAGGCTCGACAGTAAGCCTTTGAGACGTCAAGTGCAATAGCAAAGCTTTCGCCAAAGTCCCGAAAGGAGGATGAAAAGGAGTCTGAAAGGTAGATGAGAAAATCGCCAGTGGAGCGTCCCTGTTGGAACCCATCCTGACGATCAGAAAGAAGGCTGTGATAGGAAAGATGCATTAAAAATATTTTGTTCAGAATAGACTCGAAAACTTTGAAACACGGGATACTAAAGAAATTGGGCAATAGTCAGAGGGATGGGAATGGTCACCCTTCTTTGGGACAGGCCGCATGAGAGCAAGCTTCCAGCAAAAAGAAAAGGTACAAGTTGTTAGACAAAGGCAAAAGAGTTTACCTAGGCAGGGTGTTAGGACAGAAGCACAATTCTTGAGGACAACAAGAGGGACCCCCTCAGGTCCATATGCCCTGTTAATATTGAGGCCAATGATGACAGAAAATACATCAGTTGAGAAACTCTTAATGTCAGCCATGAGGAAGTCAGAGTGAGGTAAGTGATGGAGAAGAAAGTCTGGAAGAAGAGTTCGGCTTTGTCAGCAGAAGAAAAAGCTACACAGCCATCAGAATGGAAAAGAGGAGGGAAGGATGATGAGGTAAAGTTGGTAGGTTTTTGGCAAGGTTCCGGATGGAAAAGAACGAATTTGATTTGGAGGGTACAGAGAATTTAGTACGAATACAACTATTTTTAGCAGAGTGAAGAACAGACAGCACGATTCTGGGCAGGAAAACAAAGATGAGATTCAGGGGTGGTTGGCTCTGGTAGCTTTTGCAGGCCTTCTTGTTGTGGACAGTGTTTGAACAAGCATGATTAAACCTTTTTTTTTGTTTTTTTTTTTGCATTAGTCACGGGATATGAATATAGAATGTATGCTTTCATGCACGACAGAATAACCTCCATAATATACAAGGCACACCTAGATGGCTGTCGGCCATGGAAGCAATAATGATTCGACGAAAAATCAAAGAAGCACTGCCTGAGGGCCTCCAAGTCGAGCAGCTCCAAAGTGACACAGCCATTGCTTCTTGGAAGGGTCCACAGGCTGAACTAGCGCAATAGGATTGGTTAAGGTCATAAGGTTGTGATCGAAGGAGCCCAACTGAGAGAAATAGAGGGATTAATTGTAAGGAAGATGTCAAGTATGTTGGAACTCTCCCCAAGATGGTCAAGGATACATGTAGGGTGCTGTACAAGCTGCTCTAGGTCATTAAAAATATAAAAGGTGTAGGCTTTCACCACGTGGATCAGTTAATGGAGAGAGGAGCTAAAGGTGGTGGTGAGCATTGAAATCTCCTGGAATAAAGATTTCAGAGAAAGGAGATTGATAGGATGTATTCCATCTAAAGTAAGACAGAGGATTTTTTAGTCTGCAGAATTATGGCCAGTAAACAGCACACATATATTTAGTCAGAGAATGACAGGAAAGCAGAAGCCAGAGAGTAGAAAATTCAGAAGATTCAAGTTCAGGAACACGAGAACAAGATATGTTGTTGTGTAAATATATGCAACAGCCACCTCTGGCTTTGAAATGAGTGTAGAGAAAGTAAGAGGATTCAGAGAAGAGTTTGCTACCAGCCACCTCAGACAGCTGAGTCTCAGTGAGGAAGAGAAGGTGCAGTTTAGTGAAGGGGAAGTGGTGTTCAACAAAAAGTTAGAGGAAGGGCTGTAATTGTTGTAGAAATAATGAAGTGAGTCAGACAGTGGTTCCAGGCATCTCACTTGGTCGTTCACGGGAAAGGGGTGGATGGTGGGGCATTTGATGATCACCCCCCCTCCCCCCCAGACTCCGAGGCTTGGTACTGAGAGGCCATTTTATTATTATTATTATTATTATTATTTTTCTTTTTGAATAGGAAGTGAAATGTGTAATTTTCTTATAGTTTGGCGTTAATAGTTAGAGGAACTTGAGACGGAGAGCATGTTGGCCTACTCTCTGTGTTACTTAAACACTGAAAAAGTTCAGCAACGGCGTATGGTCAGAAGGTAGTCATGAGGGCTGATGAAACGGGAGCTCCATCATTGTGAAGCACAGGGTGGGTTTAGGAAGCTAAAAATTGGATTGCCATGTGTGCCAAACGTTTCTCTTCAATTTGGTAAAAAAAAAAAAAAAAAAAGAAGAAAAAAAAAACGATTTTCGAAATCTGAAAAAACTGTGCCTGGGTCCCGACGATATCTGGACCCACGGCCATTGAGTGGTTTCAACCAATCACTCAGCCCAATACCTATGACCAATTTTGATGAAAAACAGTAGGCTTCTATGGTTTATGGATTTCTACCTTCTTATATTATTTTTTTCAGAACGACTGGCGCAAAATTGTGATCTATAGAGTCCAGAGAAACAATCAGACAAAGATATGAAACTGACCAGCATGCTTGCCGAATATTTTTATTCCAGCAAGCAACAAATAAACACACATACAAATGGGGTTGAATACATAACCTCTTCCAACGTCGCTGGCTAAAGGACTCAAAGGAGGCTTATAAATTGCATGTGAGAAAATGCTCCTTCTCCATAACCCATTAACTGCGACATGCAGCCACAGCCATTCAGAGGTGCACTGTGGCATGCAGCTCCAGTTGCATTTTTGCCCAAGCCCAATCTTCAAAATAAAAAAAATATCCAAGCTCTTCATGTCCAAACACTTGTAGATGATGACCTGAAAATTTACACACATGCAGCAACGTAGTTTGTCCATTATTATACCAATAAAACAGGTCTTTGGAAAAAAAAAATGCTTTATATACTGCTCCAAAATTAACGACTTCCAAAACAATATGGCATATACCAGTTTGAAAATTTAGTTTCATAAACTTCATCACATCCTTTATCATTCAGAAAGAGAAGAAATCAAATTTAAGAAACTTCCTTTTTTGTGTGTGTTTCTGTGCACGGTTTGCACTTCGGATTCCCAGTCTACCATAGTTTATGGGCTAAACATCATATATCTATACTATGCTTAAATCTGCAGTTGCAGGAACAGATTTACAGAAAAATGACTTCCAAACTAGCATCTGTTACTGATAAAGTGACGGGCTACAAACAGATACATATAGTATTTTATACTATAAAAGCAGCTATGCCTCTCTTTGCACGTGTGCATATGCATGTGTGGTGGTAGTGGCGAGAACTGCAAACAGTGGTGGTTGGTTGCCAGGTGGATAGTTTAGTGGGCATATGGGTGTAGTTGGCAGGGAAATGAGGTGGATAGGGTGGGAGAATTGGGTTGGCTAGGCAAGGTGAGTGGTGTGGGTGAAATAGATGGGTGGGTATCTGCTATGGGTATGATAAGCACGTTAGTTGAGTATTTGGGGTTGGTGGTGGACAGGGTGGCGTGGAAGGATGGGTGGGTATAAGCAATGGGTATGGTAATCATGGTAGGTGAGTGAGTGGGGTTGGCGTGGAAGGATGGGTAGGTATATGTTATAGGTATGGTAAGCATGGTAGGTGAGTGAGTGGGGTTGGTGGTAGATAGGGTGGCGTTGGTGGATGTGTGAGCAGGATGGGGTTGGCAAGGATACTGGGTAAGGTGAGGTGGATGAGTGAAAGTTGACAGAGTGGGTGAGTAGGATGAGTTAGGTGGGTGGGTGGATGGGTAGGTGAGTGGTGGACGGGGGGGGGGGTTGGTGGTTGGGCTGATAGGCACATTTGGTGGGTGGGTATGTGGCTGGCTGGTGGGTGGGGTGTGGTGGCGAGGGTTGGTGGTTGGGCTGATTGGCACATTTGATGGGTGGGTAGGTGGATAGGGGGAGTGAGTCGGTGTATATAGGGAAAATACGTTAATGGGGTGAACTTGTCAGTGATAGGTATTGATCCATGTGAAATCTATACCTGGGTAAATAGGCCCAAGTAGAAACAAACAGTAGGTCCAATGGATAAAAGCAAGTTCAGGGAAGAAAGATGTCCTTAGGCAAAGATAGGTCGATGTCCAGCCTTTGTTTTCTCATGGGGAGAAAGTAAGTCCATGAGTAAAACAGGTTCATGGGCAAAATGATACAAGGTGGAAAATACAGTAGATCCAAAAGGGGAAACTTGGCCCATGGAAAGATAGCAGGTTGATGGGTCCATGTGGGAAAACAAGTCCATCAGATAACAGGTCCATGAGAAAAACAGATTAACTGGAAGAATACACACATGATTTAAACTGGTGCCATATGAAAAACACCTCCATAAGTGGATGTGGGAAAATTACATCCATGGCGTAAAACAGATCTAAATTGGAAAGTACTTGGCAATTTAATCAGGCCCCTGGGGGAAAATAGGAAGGTGTGGAGTTCAAAACTAAAAATGTGTGCCCAGAGACAGGTTCATAAGTTACTTACTTCTTTAAGACAAGTTAGAAGCAATATCAGGCTTGAAGTCTGGAAGCTTCTTCACTTCAGGGAATATCAGGCTGGAAGTCTGGAAGCTTCTTCACTTCAAGGAATATCAGGCTGGAAGTCTGGAAGCTTCTTCACTTCAAGGAATATTAGGATGGAAGTCTGGAAGCTTCTTCACTTCAAGGAATATCAGGCTGGAAGTCTGGAGGCTTCTTCATTTCAAGGAATATCAGGCTGGAAGCCTGGAAGCTTCTTCACTTCAAGGAATATCAGGCTGGAAGTCTGGAAGCTTCTTCCTTTCAAAGAATATCAAGCTGGAAGTCTGGAGGCTTCTTCATTTCAAGGAATATCAGACTGGAAGTCTGGAAGCTTCTTCACTTCAAGGCAAAAAAAAAAAAATAAAAGGAAACGAAAGAGAGCCAAAGTCATGATCCGTTCATATCAAAATGACTGGATACATTACGTTCAAAAGGCTAGAGGTCACGGACAGAAGGAAATACAGACAGTGAACATGAGTTCTAGAACCGACCTGTTGCATACATGAATTACTGGAAGAAATGCTTTCCTATTGATTTAGGAATATTCACAGAAAATGGGTGGGAGTTTGTTGCCAGATGTGTGCTACGCGCTCTCTGTAATGGAGTTGGA
This sequence comes from Coenobita brevimanus, assembly GCF_032717465.1. NCBI lineage: Eukaryota > Metazoa > Arthropoda > Malacostraca > Decapoda > Coenobitidae > Coenobita > Coenobita brevimanus. The sequence continues at coordinate 20,638,200 of NC_137008.1, read as the reverse complement.
ATGCAAGCACAGATCGGAGGAGCAGGTACCATTGATGTAGTGATAGAAAGATGATAAACAGGAAATAGTGCAGCGAAATGACAAGTTGAGGGGAGTCAGTAAGAGGAGGAGAGCTGATGAGACGAAAGTCCTTGACTCGGCCATGTTAAAAAAGAGAATTATGTCGACGCCCCCCCCCCCACACACACACATACATGAGGTTAGTACTCTACACAGGAGCGAAAAAAAAATCCTGTATAAAGTCCAGTGATCTGAAGGAATGAGGAATGAATAGTGCCGGCTAAGTACATCTAGTCTCATAGAATTATATTTTGTAAGAGAAATACTATGATCTTCCCACTATAAATCCCGAGGTAATGAAACCCAAAGTATATTCAGAAAAGATGCATGATTGAGCTGAATATTGTTAAATATCAATAGATAGTTTTGTGGAAAAATTTGGCAGCTAAATATGCAGAAACTGAGTTTTGCGTGCATCAAATACAACAAGCTTACTTTACCCGATCAGAGATGCTAGCTAGGTCAGAAATTAGGTGTGTCTTAGACTCATTCCGTGTTTTTTTTTTTTTTTTCATGCAAGGAAGAAGGAAATAAAGGCCAGAAGCCAGGAAATCGTTCCTGCCAAGAAAAAAAAAAATACAAGCGAGAGCCAAATTCAGATCCGTTCATTTCGAGATGCCTCGACAAACTGTGTTTGAATGACTGGTGATCATAGGATGTAGGAAATACAGACAGAGGGAGACAGTTCAAGAGGTGGCCTGTTCCATAAACTGAAGGACTAGGAGTAATGGTTAACTCTTGCATTAGAGAGTTGGACAGAAAAGGGATGACAGTTTGTTGCTAGACGAGTGCTACGTTCCTGTCGTACAGGTGAAGAGATGCAAGCATACAGTTCAGAGGAGCAGTGACCATTGAAATAGCGATAGAAAAGAGATAAAGAGGCAACAGTGCGGCGAATAGACAGAGGTTGAAGGAAGCCAGTAAGAGGACGAGAGGTAATGAAACGAAAAGCCTTTGACTCCACCCTGTTGAGAAGAGCTGTATGTGGGGATCCTCCCCACACGTGAGAGTTGTACTCTACACAGGGGCGAATAAAACCCGTGTATAGAGTCAACAACTGTGGAGAGGCAGAGAACGCACGGAGTCAGCTTAACACACCAAATCTCTTGGAAGCAGATTTTACAAGAAATGTATTATGATCTTTCCAAGATAAATCCCGAGAGAATGAAACCCCAATTATGTTTAAGGATGATGCAGAATTGAGCTGAATATTATAAAACATTAGTGGGTACCCCTGTGGAAGAGTTTGTCGGGTTGATAGGTGTACGAACTGAGTCTTTGATTCATTTAAAACAACAAGATTACTTTTATTCCAGTCAGAGACACGAGCCATGTCAAACATTAGGTGTGTCATAGCCTCATCCTTTGTTGAAGTGACTGCTGAGATGGATGTTGCAGGAACTGAATGGAAAGCTAAACGATGGAATCATCAGTGTATGAGTGGATAAGGTTAGATGTACAGCTTAGAGGGTTATTGTTGAATAAAATGGAGCTGGTGATAGGACAGTGCCCTGAGCAACACTACTGTTGATTGATCTAGGACAACGGTGGCCGTCTACAACAGCAGCTACAGAACGACCAGAAAGGAAGCTACAGATGAAGGCACAGACAGAAGTTTAGAAACTGTAAGAGGGCAGTTTGGAAATTAAAGATTTATGTCAGACTCGATCGTAAGCCTTTGAGAGGTCAAGTGCAATGGCAAAGCTTTTGTCAAAGTCCCGAAAGGAGGATGACCAGGAGTCTGAAAGGCTGGTGAGATGATCGCCAGTGGAGCGTCCCTGACGGAACCTATTCTGACGATCAGAAAGAAGGTTGTGATACAAGTGATGCTTTAAAATTTTTCTGTTAAGAATAGACTTTTGAGAAAACTTTTGAGAAATAGGATGTTAAGGCAATTGAGTATATAGTAATAGTGTTGGGAATGGTCACTCTTCTTTGGAACAGGCTGAATGAGAGCAAACTTCTATCAAGAAGGAAATGTAAAAGTTGACAGACAAAGGTGAACGAGTTTACCTAAGCAAGGTGTAAGCACAGAAACACAATTCTTGAGGATAACAAGAGGGACCACATCAGGCCCATATGCCTTGTTAATACTGAGGCCAGTGATGGCAGCAAATGCATCAGTTGACGAAATTTTAATGTCAGCCATGAGGAAGTGAGAGGGATGATGTGACGGAGGAACAGCACTGGAATTGTCTAAAGTGGTACTGGAGGAGAAAATCTGAGTGAAAAGATCTGCTATATCAGTAGAAGAAATAGCTACAGAGCCATCAGAGTAGAAAAGAGGAGGGAAGGATGATGAGTTAAGTTGTTAGAAAGGTTTTTAGCAAGGTGCCACAAGGAGCGGGAAGAAGTCGAGTTCGAGTGTTGAGAGCATTTAGTATGGATGAAATTATTTTTAGCAGCGCGAATAACAGACTTAGCACAATTCCGGACAGAAACATAAAAATGATGTGATTCAGGGGAGGGTTGGCTCCAGTACATTTTGTAGGCCCTATCCTTGTTGTGGACAGCATTAGAAAAAGCGTGATTACACTAAGGCGTTCTTGCATTAATCAAAGGATATGAGAGAGGAATGTATGCTTCCATGCCCAAGAGAAGAACCTCTGTAATGCGCAAGGCACATTTAGATGGCTCCCGGCTATGGCAGCAATAATCATTCCAGGGAAAATCAAAGAGGTGCTGCCTGGGGACCTTCCAATCAGTAGCTCCAAAGTGCCACAGTCGACGGTTCTTTGGAGGGTCCACTGGCTGTACTGGAGCAATAGGACAGGTTAAGGTAATAAGGTTGCGATCAGGGGAGCCCAATGGAGAGGAAAGATTAACAGTGTAAGGAGATGGATTAGTTGTGTGGAAGATGTCAAGTACGTTGGAACTCTCTCCAGGGTGGTCAGGGATATAGATAGGGTGCTGTACAAGCTGCACCAGGTCATTAAGGACAGAAAAGATGTAGGCTTGTTCACCAGGTGGATCATTGAAAGAGGGGAGCCAAAGGTGGTGGTGAACGTTGAAATCTACTAGAATGGAGATTACAGAGAAAGAAGAATTGGGTAGGATGTGTTCCATCATACAAGTAAGATGGTCGAAGAAATTTTCATTGTCAGTAGAGTTAGGTGATAAGTAAACAGCACAGATATATTTAGACAGAGAATGACAGGAAAGCAGAAGCCAGAGAGAAGAGAATTCATTAGAATGAAGTCCAGGAAGAAGCGAGCAAGATTAGCTGTTGCGTACTTATACACAACAGCTACTTTGGCTTTGAAACGAGTAGAGAGAAAGTAGGAGAATACAGAGAAGGGTTTGGTATCAGTTGCTTCAGACAGCTGAGTCTCAGTTAAAAATGGAAGGTGAGGATTAGAGGAGGAGAGGTGATGCTCATTAGACAGAAAGTCAGATGAAACGCCACGAATGTTGCAGAATGAAGAAATGAGTTAGACAGTGTTCCAGTCAACTCGTTGAATCGTCACCGGGAGAGGGGAGGATAGTGGGGGCATTTATGGGTCCCCCCCCCCCCCGGGGACTCCGAGGCTTTGTTATTAGACGCCATTTTGGTTTAAATTTGAATATGAAGTGTAGTGTGTAATATGCATGTAGTTTGGTGTTGACAGAGAAACTTGTACTGGAGGGCATGCTGGCCTACTCTCTGTGTTACTGAAACACTGAAAAAGTACAGGAAAGGGGGATGGTCAGGATCTAGTCGCAAGGGCTGATGAAACGGGAGCTCCAGCTCTCCCTGTCATCAGCTTTCCATCCACCTTGGGAGTACTGCCCTGCTGGACTGGTACTACTGTCTATTCCCTTAGAAGTAAAAGAAAAATAAAAGAAAAGTAAAAAAAAAGAGAAGTCTGTTGAAGTAAATGCTGTGATGGATAAAATGACAAGTGGATGGGAGGGCGAAGGGTGGAGCCATCGAGGTAGGAGTGGACAGGGTTAGATGAATAAAAGAAAGAGAGTTGATGACAGGACAGAACCATGAGGAACACCACTACTGATAGCTCTAAAGGAAGACTGGGGGACGTCTGCAGCAGCAGCTACAGAAAGACCAGAAATGACACTAGAGGTGATGGCAGATACTTAGAAGGATGAATAAGACAAGAGGGCAGTTTGAAAATTAACAATTTGTGGTAGTCTCGATCAAAAGCCTTTGAGATGTCTAGTACAGTGGCAGACTTTTCGCTGAAGACCCAAAGGAAGGATAACCGTGAGTCAGAAAAGAGGGTGATAAGATCGGCAGTGGAGCGTCCCTTATATAACCCACACTGGCAAAGAGAGAGAAGGTTATTATAGGAAAGGTGTTTTAACCTTTTATTACGAATAGATTTATAAATTCTCATAAACATGATGTTTTGGACCGTAGTTAGAGGGCGGGAAACCGTCATTCTTCTCCAGGAGGGGCTGAATTAGAGCAAACTTCCAGGAATAAGGAAAGGTATAACTTGACAAAGACGAAAAGGTTTTCCTAGGCAGGGTGTAAGCACAGAAGTACAGTTCTTGAGAACAACAGGAGGGACTTCATCAGGCCCATCTGCCTGATTAACTCCGAAGCCAGTGAGGGGAGGAACTACATCAAGTGAATTTTTTTTTTTTTTTGAGAGTTACAAGGAAGGCAGAAGTTAGAAGAGATGGACAAGGAAAAGATGGAGCTACTTACGAGATGCAAATTTGAATGCGTGGGCAATGTAAAAATTTAACGGACTGTTTGACCACCAAATATTTCGTCTGTTGCTTATATTGTGCAGCTTATAGTGAAACTGTTATTGCCATGTCCATTTCAGGTAAATTTTCCAATATTTAAAAGTTAGACCTCCATTTCCAAAAACAGTAAATGACACCTTAATGTTCGGTTTTGCAAATAAATACATAAATAAATAAATAAATAAAGAGTAACGAAAGTGACCGAGTAAAATGTGCGTAAATTTTACATTTTCAGAAGAACTTACCCTACATAATACTGTGCGTACTAACAGTCGTCCGAGAGCTGAAGCATTAAATGGAAGAAACGTATTAAGATCGACATGTATACAACACACATGGTAAACATAGGTATTACTATATTTGATATTAAGACTATAATGCTACTGTAGTAAGTTGCGGGATTGTCTTGCACGACAAAGGAACATTAAAATGAACGGATAATAAGTAAATCAGTTCTTATTCCCAGAGTGATGTTTAAGGGGTTGCCTTCACGTTCTGGCATCAATTCAACCAGGCGGCTCTACTGTCCGGTTATATAAACATCCCCGAACTCCCTCCATATTGCCCAAAAGGAAGATGCTCCACTGCAGGAGGAGGAGGACAGCTTTCTAATGCAATCCACTCACTTCACGTTATTACGAGCTTGGGACAGCAACAACGACAACAGCCAAAATCCAGTAATTGATCATAATCACAATCTTCTATTAAGCCTTACCTGTGAGAAAGTATCCTATACTCGTATTCTCTCCACATACAAATTTGGGGAGTATAAAAGTAACTTTTGAACTGGAAGAAGTAGATTTTTCATCTCTGAACCACTTCACTGCACGATTTTCTCTTATCACGATCTCTGTAGTACGTACACTAGGGTCTTTAACCGAGAATCACCATAAAAAATAATGTTAAACCGAGAGAAATAACTGTAGATAAGCCTCAAAAAGTATCCCAGATACTTTTCCCTCTCCTATACTGGTGACCTCGGTTACTATGTAGAGACTGACTACAAACGATTTCCTCATCCTGGCAACCACGGGTTAATTTGTACTGAACTGCTTATTCGGCAGCCAACTTAAAAAAAAAAAAGTGGTGCCAGGCACAACAAACCTCGCCCAACTTCAGTTGTTTTATTGCTGCTGAATACTGAATCGATACTGCCATTTAATGTCAGTACGGTACACAAAGTCTAAGGTAATTGCGCAAATGTTTTCAAGTTACGCCCTCTGAAAATTCGTGATCTTGCTTTCGACCTTTCAAGGTCATTTAAGGTCAAAGGCCATGGTGCCAAATAAAAGTCCATATTAGACTTCCTATATCTTCAACGAGTTTCGAGTTGAAGCCCCTTGAATATCCGTGACCTTGAGTTTGACCTTTCAAGATCACTTACTGTATGGTCAAAGGTCATGGTACCAATTGAAAACCTTTATGGGACTTCCTATATGGTGATAATAGTAAATATCTCTTATCTTCAACCAGTTTCTGGTTATAGCCCCCTAATAATTCATGACCTTGAGTTTGACCTTTCAAGGTCACTCAAGGTCAAAGGTCTTGATGCCAAATGAAAGCCCATATTACGGGTTCCTTTATGTTCCTAATAGAAAAAATCTCTATCTTCATCAGGTTTCAAGTTATAGCCCTCTGAAAATTCGTGACCTTGATTTTGACCTTTCAGGGTCACTCGATTACCTACAAAATTTAATCACTTTCTTTTGGGAGCAGTGCCCACATGTCCTGAAAGTTTCATGTAATTTCATTCAGACGTTTTTCCGTAATGTTGCTAACAAGCAGAGAAATAAACGAACAAACAAACAAAGCAACTCGACCAAAAACAATACCTCGCAGGACTCCGACCGAGCGAGGTAAAAGACTTCTTCATGCTGAACAAGTTGAAGATCATCAAGCTCCGGGCAAAAATGATTTATACTATACTTCCTTGGTGGTGTATACTGTACAAAACCTTGAATACAAGGTATGGTGCCGGGTGTTGTGTGAGGACAGTTGCTACGATGATATGTGGTACCAGATGCAAGGATGATTTTTTTTTTTATGTGTCCGACTCTGGGCATAGGCTTCACAGCCTGCTCCCAAGGCCCAGTAGTCCTCGTACATGCAATACACCTCTACATGTCACCACTTCTGCGCTAACACCCACAGCCCGCATTGAATATATGCTGGGGCTGTCTCATAGAGGACTGGTGTATTGGTATTAGTGGGGGTATTATTACAACATGTAGGCGAGTCGTCTGGTAGATCACTGAAGTCTGATTTTATGAAATTCAAATCCTTAAACTGTTCCCCGCCCCAGCGGGGATTTGAGCCTGGGTCCGGTAGGACTGCAGGCCACCTCTCTTTCGATTGAGCCACCGCCTCCTCCTTAAAGGCAGGTGTGAAGGCAGGTGCTGGGGTGAGTTATGAAGGCAGATGCCGTGGTGGGGTGTGAGGTCAGATGCTGGGGTGCGTTGTGAGGGCAGGTGCTGGGGTGGGTGATGAAGGCAGGTGCCGAGGTGCGGTATGAGGGCAGGTACTGGGATGGGTTGTGAGGGCAGGTGCTGGGGGGGATGTGAGGGCAGGTGCTGGGGTGGGTTGTGAGGGCAGGTGCTGCGATGGGGTGTGAGGGCAGGTGCTGGGGTGGGGTGTAAGGGTAGGTGCTGGGGTAGGTTGTGAGGGCAGGTGCTGGGATGAGGTGTGAGGGAAAATTGTCGGGGTGGAATAAAAGGCAAGGTAGTCTGCCCTGGCTGGTATTCTCGTGGAACTCATCTGGTTCATTCACATTTTCAGGTTAAGGCAGATTTAACCTTATCCCTCCATTGACAACAATTTGGAAACAGAGGCTCGGCTTTCAAAGTTGGCAGGGGATCCAGATAATTTCTTATTGTTAAAGTACATTAAGGAAATTATATTTTTAAACAGTTTTGACTGTTTGTTTGTTAAGTATATTATGAAAAACACAGGAGGCAAGTGCACCAGCGTTGAACACGATGGCATTCGGTGTGGTAATGGACGTGTGATTACATATTTACACCCAGGCAATATTCGAGGATGCATGTGAGACGGGCATGATGACATTAGGTATTTATGACTCTATAATAAGCATACAAGAGAATGAACAAGCAGATAGAATTTCCTTATATATGTTTTGAAATGATAACTGATGATAGGCATTAAAAGCAGTTACGATGATGTGCAAGACTGTAGCACCAGGTAGACAGTTCATTCAATCCCATTTACTTCAGTGAAGCAATAATTTCTATAATCCACAACACCTTCAGTTAAAGCTTCACAACTGAAGGGATAACATGTATATAACACTCACTAATCCCCTGAAAATGAGAGACCTACCTCAAGTTGAATAAAAGCGTTTGGAGGTAGCAAAAATAAACAACAAAAATGCATCATCAGAATGAAGGGTTTAATAAGACTGGATTCGGGAATGTTGATGGCCGAGAAAGTTGGAATTAATATTTCACAAGTGTTCAGCATTCAGTCCCTAGCTGCCAGTTTTCGTCGATTGCATTCGATGTTTTCGTATCATGGAATGCATGTTCATTTCCCTGTAAAGACCCTGAAAAGAAATGAAATGGGACCTGTCAGTTGATTTTTTAAATTATACCCAAAGACATTGTGGTATATGACAGATTTTTTTCGGTTCACCCATGTGATTGTCCTATAGTCATATATTTTATCGACTGAACACTTTTTTTTTTTTTTTTTTTTTTGGAAATGCTTCCATATGATGTATGAATTATTAACATTCAAAATCAAATTTCACACTAGAGAGTACTCAGGAGCGCATACCGCCGCCATCGCCAGTATAAATTATGATTTTCTGCTGCTGTTACTTTTACTCATCAGACCAGTAAATTTACGGACTCACATAGTTCATTCTACAATAGATGTCTGCCTTGTTACACAGTATCAAAGAGCGCATACCACTGCCATCGCCGAAAAAAATAAGATTTAATGCTTCATACAGATCCCGATCGACACCAAATTCTAATGAACTCTTCCTTGACCCGCCGCCCATATATCCACAAGCTTTCACTGAAATCCTAAAACTTCTTGAGATATCACGAACGAAAAAGAGACAAGGGTGAATACATAATCCTTGTCCAGCTGCGATGGCGGAGGTAATAAATAAGTGCAAAGAATAATTGCATTATTGTAAATGTGACAACTATCCTGACTTAAAATAACAAAAGATAGATCAGCTTAACTATGGGATGATTCTGTTTTGTCTGCTATTAAAGTAAACGAGGATGTTGTTATTATTTAAGTTACATTCCCACCAGAAAATGTAGATTAAAATTGGAAGTAGAAACGTGATGATGATTTAGAATATTGTAAGTATTCATAATCCCATTAAGAAGAAGGAGGACCAGCATACTGGCGCTACAGACAGTCTTATCTTCGAAGCTTTAACCCTGCCATGTAGCATTGACACTGGACCACTGTATTCAAAACCTAATAACTTCCACCTTGGCCGACCTTAAGTCTTTACACCCTGTATTGTCCATATCGAATAAAAACTCTTTGAGATAAAGTACTGAACATTTGACCTTACCCTGCGCCGCTTACCTTTGACATTATTCACAAAACTGAATCACTGCATCCTTTTCGGTCCTTCAATGTTCCACTCTGATAGTTCTGTTAGTCTAATTCGGATAAAAACTGAGTTACCATTGCCCTTGACCAATGATCTATGGTATATTTCGAGACTTTCAGTCATATTATTAACAGACAGACACAGAGGACAGACAGACAAGCCAACCATATTAAACCAATTTTTCCCTGGCGTTACGGGTGGTGGTGAAGCAATGGTATTCACCTGTAGCAGACGATTATGGTCAATTAAGAAACTCCCGTAGTTAAGGTTTAACAGTTCAGAGCGAAAGAGAGAGAGAGAGAGAGAGAGAGAGAGAGAGAGAGAACGTGGCATATATATATATATATATATATATATATATATATATATATATATATATATATATATATATATATATATATATATTGTTACGGAACAGAGAAAGATAATGTACACTTTAAGTGAGAATACTAAAAATCACTACTGTCCCGTAAAGTTCCAGGTTCAAAACAAAAGAGTTAGGTAAAATTACAAGTTAAAGTTTAATGCTCAAACTAACAACAAAACATTCAGGACTCATAAGGATAATGTAATGGCAAAAAACAGGTTAAATATATGGTTAACTGCAATAGCCTCTATTAACACGAAATTAGCAAGAGTAAATTTATCTAAGTCAGCCCTGATTAATGAAAATACACCGGGTAATGCTCAGTTAATGCAAGATAAATTATTACAGATACAAACTATTATCAAAAATGACTGACACAAAACCCAACATTAATCGAAAACCTCGCTAGGCCTAAGAATTAACCTTATACTACACAGTACAAGAAAAAATGCAACAACACTTATACTCAAATCACACAGCTGCTAGATGGTTGGAGACTTCCTGAGAAATTCACAATAATAATAACTGTACAGGGGAGGACAGAGATGTGAACAAAATGAGGAGCAGATCTAAGTGGCAATGATGCAGAGACTGAGCTCATTATATAGGGGCCAGGAGAGCTTGATACAACTTGTAAGAAGGACGCACAAATGAAGCCATGGCGACAAAGAGCTGAAAATCCCGCACTGAACAACAGAGAGAACGACTTACTCTACTATAACGGTAGAAGGGGGGGACTGAGGCAGAACACGCTCGTGATCAAACATGCAGCATACTGTGCGTTAAAATTACAGAAAGGATGATGAAATCATAGGCTATGTAACACCTCCCCACAAAGAAAAAGAAATTTACAAAGGAAATTTCTTATTACTCTAAAACAATCTGTCTAAAGTCTAGATAAGCAATCTGCAATAACATATTCTTTCCCCTTGACATGTTGTATGTCTAATGAATACTCCTGAAGAAGTAGACTCCATCTTGTCAATCTCTGATTTTTATATTTAAATTTACTAAGGAATTTCAGTGGGTTATGATCGGTATAAATGACTATGGGGTAAAACCAGAACACAAATAAAATGAAAAATGCTGTAAACCCAAAATCAAGGCCAAAAGCTCTTTCTCAATAGTGGAGTAGTTCTTTTGAGGTGGAGTGAACTTCTTACTGTAATAAGATACAGGGTGTTCAATACCCTGATCATCCTCTTGCAGCAAAACAGCCCCAGCTCCTGTATCACTTGCATCAACAGCCATCTTAAAAGGCTTAGCAAAATTTGGAGTAGCGAGCACTGGCTGACTTAATAGAATAGCTTTAAGTTTGTTCAAAAAGGATTCACAGTTATCGGTCCAGACAAATTTAACTCCCTTTTTCAGTAGGTCTGTAAGTGGTGATACAAGAATAGAAAAGTTAAGAACAAATCTCCTGTAATAACCTACCATTCCCAAAAATCTTTGTAGCTCTTTCCTACTTTTAGGTCTGGGAAGATCACTTATAACCTGAACCTTAGCTCCTGGTGGTGCAACATGTCCATCACCAATTACATACCCAAGGTACTGAACTTTAGCTTGACCAAACTCACACTTTGATAAATTAGCTACAAGATTAGCATGAACTAAACGGTCAAGAAATTTACTGACATGGCATAGGTGATCTTTCCAGTTGTCACTGAAGATTAATACATCATCAATATAAACAACACACCCTGCCAAACCCTCTGTTACAACATTCATGAGCTTCTGAAATGTGGCTGGTGCATTCTTCATACCATACGGCATTACAGAATATGCAAAAGCCTTTCCTAGTGTTACAAAACATGAGATCTCCCTAGCACGTTCAGTCATAGGTACTTGCCAGTATCCTTTTAACAAATCAAACTTACTTATGTACCTAGCCTTTCTGATCTTGTCTATGCAATCTTCCACGCGAGGGAGAGGGTAAGTGTCTGTTTTGGTTATCTGATTAACACGTCTGTAGTCAATGCAAAGCCTCTGTGACCCACCTGGCTTAGGGACTAAAGTGACAGGAGAACTCCACTCACTCTGACAGGGCTCAATCATCTTGTGGTCCAACAGGTAGCCAAGCTCCTTCTGGATGAGAGGAACTTTCACTGGGTTCACACGGTAAGGAGGCAATTTAATTGGCTTTGCATCTCCAACATCGACATCATGCATCAACACAGTGGTTCTTCCTGGAGTAGCACGGAACACTTGCGGGTACTCCTGCAGTAATGCCGAAAACTCCTGCCTTTCCTTGGGAGGTAGATGAGAAAGCTTAGTCTGGAGATCATTCATGATATCAGGATTTTTCCCCAAACTATCACTCAGGCTCATACTGCATGGGAGAGCTTCACTTGCAGACTCGGGTGGAACAGCTACAGTGCAGACTGGATTATTTTCGTCCCGCCTGTGATATAACTTTAGCATGTTGATGTGACATAGTTGCTTGCTCTTTCTACGATCTGGTGTGGCGATGACATAGTTGACATCACTGAGTTTCTTCTCCACGAAATAAGGACCACTAAACTTGGCTTGAAGAGGTTGCCCATGAACTGGTAGCAGAATCAAAACCTGATCTCCTGGCTGAAAGTGGCGTAACCTGGACTTCTTATCATACCAAGTCTTCATCTTCTCCTGAGCAGCTCCTAAATTCTCTCTCGCCAGCTGTAAAGCAGTGGACAGCCGTTCTTTGAACTTCATCACATACTCCAGCAGGTTGACGTCATCTTCCTCCGACAGCCAGCATTCCTTGAGTAACTTAAGGGGTCCTCTTACTTCATGGCCAAACAGTAGTTCAACAGGTGAGAAGCCCAGTGATTCATTTGGAGATTCTCTTGCAGCAAACACAACGAATGGAAGACCTTTATCCCAGTCTTTCTGATTTTCCAAACAGTATTTCTTGAGCATCGATTTGAGTGTTTGATGATATCTCTCCAACGCTCCTTGGGTCTGGGGATGGTAAGCTGAAGACGTGATCTGGGTGATGCCCAACTCTTTCAGAGACTGCTTGAAAACGTTTGACATGAAATTACTTCCCCGGTCTGACTGTACCTCCTTGGGCAGACCAAACTTTGTGAAGAACCCTAGCATTTCCTTAACCACGTTCTTTGCTGAGATAATTCTAAGTGGAATGGCTTCAGGATAACAAGTAGCCATATCAATCAGGGTCAACACATAAGAAAATCCTGAAGAAGTCTTAGGAAGAGGGCCCACAATATCCACCAACACACGGGTGAAAGGCGCCTCAAAAGGAGGAATGGGAACTAGAGGTGCAACCTTTTCGGTCTGATTACACTTCCCCACAACTTGACAGGTGTGACAAGACTTACAATACCAGGAAACATCCCTGAAGATACCTGGCCAGTAGAAGTGTTTCAAAATGCGTGCCACAGTCTTCCTCACTCCAAGGTGTCCTGCCAAACTGGAATCATGAGCCACTCTAATGATATCCTGCGTACAAACACGAGGGATGACAACTTGATGTACAACCTCCCATTCACAGTCGGCTGATGCTGTTGGGGGTCTCCACTTCCTCATAAGTACTCCTGACTTTACATAATAACAAGTAGAAGCACCGGCTGACTCTTCTTCACTGTAAGCAGAGTTAGCTAGACCTTTCAACTCAGGGTCAGCAACCTGCAACTCAACCAACTCTTGACGAGACAAATTATCAACACTACGGGGTACTGCCTCATCTGGTGAGTGGTCCAAATTAGCAAGAAAAGTGTCAGCTAGGATAACATCATCATCATCATTATCCTCTAAATCACCAGTAACTTTAGACTTAGCCCTAGTGACAGCACATGCAGGGAACACATCAGGGACATCACAATCCTGGGCCGCAGCCACTGGCTCACTAGACAACTGAGGAGCTGGACACACTTGACTTCCACCAATATCATTTCCAAGTAAGAAAGTTACACCTGACATTGGGAGTGTCTCAACCAACCCAACCATAACGGAACCATTAGCAAAACCAGACTCTAAATTCACTCTGCACAGAGGGACAGAGAAGTAATTATTCCCTACTCAACATTAGAGCCTAATTAACATTAGAGCCTAGAACACTGGTCAGCATAAGGGATTGGCAAGGACCTGTATCACGATATATTTGAACTGATTTCCTGTCATTACTGTCCAGAGGACTGACAAAACCATCAGACAGGAAATTAGCACATGAACTCTTGAGAGTGTCACCCACGTTACTGCTCAAAAGAGGAGCTCCATCATGAGAATTTAAGTTACCCCTCAAAGCAGGTTCAGTTAACTCAGTTAAAGAATTCTGGGAACTCTCAAGGGTGGACACTAGACCAATTGACTGAATATTTAAAGACTCCTTTTTGTTCACATCACGCTGTCTCCTGAAACATTTCTCCGTAGTATGACCAAGCTTACTACAATAAGTACATTTACTTTTCTGAAATCTAGAGGTGAAGCTGGTATTTACTTCCTGAGAAACATCATCTTTATTCTCTTTCCTGTTACCTGTACTCTGAGTAGAGGCAACGTACTTACACTCAGCTTTCCATTTTTCTCTAGAATATCTCTTGTGAGTGAGAACATATTCATCAGCTAAAACTGCAGCATCAGACAAATCATCTATTCTTTTCTCATCAAGATAGAGGCTTACATCTTTATAAATACACCTTTTGAAATCCTCCAGCAAACTGATCTGCTTAAATTTACCAAAATCAGAATCCACATTCTTAGAATTTAACCACTGCTCTAACAGATCTTCTTTGATTTTTGCATACTCAACATGGGATTGCTTATCTTGCTTGTAAGTTGTCCTAAATTTTACTCTATAGGCTTCAGGAACAAGCTCATAGGCCTTAAGAATCAAGCTCTTAACTACATCATAATTATCAGATTGATCCTGAGGCAAAGATGCATAAGTTACTTGAGCTTTACCGGTGAGAACAGTTTGAAGGAGTACTGGCCAATACTCCTTGGGCCAACTAAAACCTGTAGCTACCCTCTCAAACAACTGAAAATACTTTGTTAAATCAGATTCATTAAAAGGAGGGACAAGTTTAACATTTTTAGCCACATCAAAATCATCAGAGCTAGATGATCCAGTTCCACCTTGTTTCATGCGATACTCATGGTCTGCCTGAATCCTGGCAAGTTCAATTTGTGCCTGAGCCTGTACCTGTGCCTCTTGAATACGAGCATTTGCCTCATTAACACGAGCCTCCGCCTCCTTAGCCTTAGCCTCCTGCAGGGCTAGCTGTAACTTAGCTAATTCAATCTGCGTTTGCTCATTTGGAGGAGTTACAGTAAACAAGCTTTCATTAATCATGTCAACAATTTGATCTTTAGAATGATGAGAGCGAACAGCAATTCCCAATTGTTGAGCAACAAGCTTAAGTTCATTCTTTGTTCTGTTTTCTACATCACACACTGTTTGCACATTTGACAAAAAATCTTTGGCTTCATCAAGTGTAGTAATAGTAGACATAATTAATAAGTAACAGTCACAAAATATCAAGTAATATCCTTATGATAATATCCTGAATATCCTGATAAGAGGTCGCCAAATTTATGTTACAGAACAGAGAAAGATAATGTACACTTTAAGTGAGAATACTAAAAATCACTACTGTCCCGTAAAGTTCCAGGTTCAAAACAAAAGAGTTAGGTAAAATTACAAGTTAAAGTTTAATGCTCAAACTAACAACAAAACATTCAGGACTCATAAGGATAATGTAATGGCAAAAAACAGGTTAAATATATGATTAACTGCAATAGCCTCTATTAACACGAAATTAGCAAGAGTAAATTTATCTAAGTCAGCCCTGATAAATGAAAATACACCGGGTAATGCTCAGTTAATGCAAGATAAATTATTACAGATACAAACAATTATCAAAAATGACTGACATAAAACCCAACATTAATCGAAAACCTCGCTAGGCCTAAGAATTAACCTTATGCTACACAGTACAAAAAAAAATGCAACAACACTTATACTCAAATCACACAGCTGCTAGATGGTTGGAGACTTCCTGAGAAATTCACAATAATAATAACTGTACAGGGGAGGACAGAGATGTGAACAAAATGAGGAGCAGATCTAAGTGGCAATGATGCAGAGACTGAGCTCATTATATAGGGGCCAGGAGAGCTTGATACAACTTGTAAGAAGGACGCGCAAATGAAGCCATGGGGACAAAGAGCTGAAAATCCCGCACTGAACAACAGAGAGAACGACTTACTCTACTATAACGGTAGAAGGGGGGGACTGAGGCAGAACACGCTCGTGATCAAACATGCAGCATACTGTGCGTTAAAATTACACAAAGGATGATGAAATCATAGGCTATGTAACAATATATATATATATATATATCTATATATATATATATATATATATATATATATATATATATATATAATGTTGTAGGTTAGGTATGAAGCGGAGAGACGTAGGATTAATATTTGTTTAACATAACAGAAGACAGAATTTGTGTGTGTGTGGGGGGGGGGGGAGAGACAAGGGATATGTGAGGCGATAATTTATGTGTACCAAAGACAAGAACAGTTTAAATCTCTCTCTCTCTCTCTCTCTCTCTCTCTCTCTCCCATTTCTTGGTAGCGTATACGTGTTTTAATATAATATATTATGCATCACCTTGATACACACACACACACACACACACACACACACACACAAACTACCTTTCATTTATCACTTTCTACTCTCTCTTTTCAACCCTTGCATTATACCTCTAACGCCTTTTGCTTTTCGTGTTTCTTCTACATTTATGCAAGAGTATATTATTTTTCCCCACAAAATTACTTTTCCACTGTGTCTCGTAACTCCCTCGTCTCTCACTGCGTCTCATTTCCACCGTTTTCACGTTTTACAGAGTACATTTCTTCCTTATACATTCGTCCCTTCATTTCCTGTCATCTCTCCTCTCCTCCCATCCCCTCTCCTGTACCCGCTTCCTCTTCCTGCCTGCCATCACTCATCCCTTCCATTTCCCTTCGTCACACCTCCGTCCCTTTTCCTCTCGCCACTTCCACTCCCTTCTCAATTTCGCCTGCCCTCTGCCTCTCCCGTTACGCTTCTCTTCTTTCATAAAATTTCTTCTTCCTCTCAAAACCCCATTATTATCCCAATGTCACTTTGCTTACTGCTAGTCTTTTTACTGCGTGTGTGTGTGTGTGTGTGTGTGTGTGTGTGTGTGTGTGTGTGTGTGTGTGTGGCATGTAAATATCAACTTTTAAGATTTGTTCAAATTTTCACAATACTTATTCACTCGGTATATAATCAAATACATTTAGCTCTTAGCGTTACTCAGTGGTTTATTATTTTTCCCTCGAGATGATTTTATTTGTTCAAGTTAATTGTTACACTAAAAGAATTTATTGCACCTTGATGGACCATTCAACTTCAGTGGTATTGTCCTATGATATATATTTTAAGTACCATAAATGAATGAACGTTTCTCTCTCTCTCTCTCTCTCTCTCTTTCTCTGTAAACTGTTCACATCCTTCCAATCTCATGCCACACATTTCGCTCCTTTATTATTTTCATTACTATGACGTCATCTTATGTATAATCTGCAGTCTCTTGATTATTTTTTTCTTCAAGGGATTTTTCCAACAACGCGATGACCCATCAAATTGCAGCCTCATCACTTAACTTTAATTATCTTTCCAGTAAAGCGGGGGTCGGCAATTACGGGTAAATTACCTCGCCGGGGGTAATTTCAAGTTTTCTGGGGGTAAAGACCAATCCGGATCATAGTAATTAGCATGAAAGCAACTTATATCTGGAAAATTAGAGCAGATAATTTTGGCAAGTTGATGAGATGCCCCTCGCCCGCTCCCTTCCAGACAAATAAATGCTAACTTTTTGAATTACGTATCAAACAACAAAATTATTGTATTT
The DNA here is from genome assembly GCF_032717465.1 of Coenobita brevimanus. Taxonomy (NCBI): domain Eukaryota; kingdom Metazoa; phylum Arthropoda; class Malacostraca; order Decapoda; family Coenobitidae; genus Coenobita; species Coenobita brevimanus. Next base: position 20,620,580 of record NC_137008.1, on the reverse strand, counting down.
TCTTCATAACAATCGTTTACCCTAAAAGTAAAAGCAGAATTTTGTCACTCAACGGAACTCCTGGTAATGCAGGCCTACTCTAGACCTAGCACACTCAGAATCTGAATTGAAGATTAATTAAATCCTCCAGAAGAAGCTGTCCCAGACGAAATGTTAGCCACGCAACCATGATACCAGTTTCACGAGTCGCGGCCGCAAAAGTATTTAATCTTTCTCTTCCCCCCCATCTCTTTCTCTCTCTCTCTCTCTCTCTGAGAAGGAGAGTATGTTTTCACCCCTGTTTGTTTGTTAGTTTGTTTGCCTGTTGGCAGGATTACTTAAAAACTAAAAGAGCGATTTAGGCCAAATTTAGCGAGTAGATAGCCCAAGTCCAAGGAAACTATCGATTAACTTTTGGGACCGATCTGGATCATATTACAGATTCTGGATCCAGAAAACGCATTTTGCGAAACCCTATTGAATACTGAGAAAACATTACCCATTGTGAAGAGTGGTTTGGTAATTACGTTGCCCCTGTCTGAGAGGTGCGCTCCACTTAATGACCATCTAGTTCTCCTTGTTTTTAAATGGAAAACATCTTGGTTTTTCATGTTTTATCAATATAACCATATAACGTGAAGTTCTTGTATGCCAAGGTAACGGCGATGCTCCGGGCTCTTTACATGAGGTATTAGTCAAATGTAATTGCCGGCCACTGCAGCAAGGTCTAAGAAACTTCCCTATCGTTCCTGTAAGTTTTGTGGACCCTTTCCAAGTAGAGTGTTTATGACACTTTGGCGTTTCAGACTGGGAGTCCCTCATGCAGTACTTCTTTGACTTCCCATGGAATGATTAGGCTACTACTTCTATGGCCGGGAACCATAATAGTATACATTCCTTTCTGTTATCATTCATGTAAAGCAAAAAAGGTTTGGTTTAAGTCACGCCTGTTTTGATGCTGTTCACAACAAGGAGGATGCCTACAACAGGTACCGGTGCCAGCTCACCGCTGAATCTTGTCTGTTCTATCATTCTTGCCGGAACAATACTAAGCCTCTTCCTCTACGTTCAAAACATAGTTTTTTTTTTTCCTACTTAATAATCTCAACACAGAACTCTTCGCCCAGAATTTTGCTAGAATTCCACTCTGGACGATTTCTGTGCTTTTTTTGAATTCCTCATGCCAGACATTAATATTTCTTTTGCAGGTGTACTTTCTCCCCTCACTACTTTAAATAATAATATGGAGTCTGGACCTGATGGGATCCCTCGTTTTGTTCTCGAGAACAGTGCTTCTGTGCTGACACCCTGCACAGGTAAAATCTTTTGCCTTTGCCTGTCAACTCGTAGCTTTCCTTGCTGATTTTTTTTTTTTTTTCATTCCGCCTGTCTTCAACAACGGTGGTTGTTCCCAGCCCACTACCTATCGCCCAATTGGTTTAATATCTAGATCCAAAGATTTCGTTTTTTAAAACAGAAATATTTGCAGCACCTTTCCTATCAGAACCTTCTTTCTGATCGTTGTTATAGGTTACTCTGCACTGACGATAATCTCACCTTCCATTCGGGACTTTGGCAAAAGCTTTGCGATTGCATTTGACAAAGGTTTTCGACTGAGACTCTCTTTAAGGTCTATATTCTTCTGTCTGTGATTTCTTCTCTAGCTTCCTGTATGACTGCTCTATAGTTCACGTTATAGATGGCCACTGTTCCACTCGAGTTCTAGTTAGTGGTATTCTTCAGGGTTGTGTCCTGTCACCATCTCTTCTTTTTATCACTTGTCCTATGGCACATCTAATCTCCACTCGTATGATGATGGTTCCACCCTTCACAACTCCAACCGCATTTCACATCGTCCATCACAGAAGTTTTAACAGTAATCACAGGCTGAGGCTATGGCATACATAGTTTCTGACCTGACTCATGTCTGTAATCAAGGTAAATGAAACTTCGTTATTTTTTTATTGCATTAAAAACTCAGTTCGTACATATTTCGACCCGCCAAAATCATTCGTAGGAGTATAATTTAATATTCACCAATACACAGTTGTCCTTTATATTTTCTCAGTATCTCTGGGGTTTAATTCTCGGTACTTATCGTGGAAAGATAACATTACTTCCCTTGCTAGATCTGCTTTCAACAAACTGGGTTTTCTGAACCATCTTTCTGCCTTCTTGACTCCCTCACATTGGTTTTCTTTGTACAGGGATCTTAGTCGCCTCTGGATGGAGTACAGTCCTCTTGTGTGGGGGTAAGCCGAACACACCTCTTCTAAACAGAGCCGAGTGAAAGGTTTCTAATCTCATCATCTCCTACTCGCTCCCTTCAACCTCTCCTTGCCATGCTGTTGCATCATTATTATCACATTTCAATGATCACTGATATTGTGTGCTGGCTTTTTACATGCCTCTTTCATTACACTGGATTTCGAGCATCAGTCAGGCAGCACACTCTCACCCCTTTCCTGTCCAGCTCTCAAATGCAAGAGTAGACCGAAAGTCTCGAGTCATTCATGCATCCGGCATGTCAACTCTGGAGATGGTTTCCTCAGTTTGCATTGTCTTCTGCATATGGCTTTCATTCTTTTAAACGCAATGTAGCCAGCCAGACTTAAATATAATAGATTTTGAACTTGGCTCTTTTTCGTTTTCCATTTTCTTGGAAAGAGTGGCTGTACAGGATTGTAGCCTTCAATATTGAATGAGCTTCGGCTGCCTCGAGAGACAAGCCACATAAATCCAGACCTCATCTGAATGATGCAGTTGCTGTCAACTATTTCCTCCTTTTCGTATATTTTGTTTTCATTAAAAAAAAAAAAAAAAAAAAAAAAAATCCGCTCTGGTGGTAACTTCCAAGGCAGATAATTCAGTTGTGCTCGTCGTGACACACACACACATATATATATATATATATATATATATATATATATATATATATATATATATATATATATATATATATATATATATGCACACACACACACACACACAAAATCGTTATTCTTCCCGCAATGAGTAAACATTTTCCGGTTCAGGGTAGGTTCTGTATCTTTGGATTTAGTACAAAATAATGACCAAATCTTGGACGGTTGTCAGTGGGTTGGAAAAGGTTAACGTTTTTGAGTACAGGATTGAGACAGCTGAGTGCTTGATTTTTTTTTTACCCCTATTTTTATTATTACGTACATATGCTCACTTTGAAGCACATCACTCAAGGTTTTGTACGTATATAATATGTTGGGTATTTATAAATTCCACTTGGTCACCGGGGTGGACCCCAGTCCCCCAGGGGGGCCCCGGGCAACTTGGTGCGTTAGGAACACGGTAATGGTATAACTGTATTCCATGATTTTTTTCTTAGAAATGAAAACAAAAAATTAAAAACATATCTGATATTCTCCATATCTTTAATTAAACAATCTACGAGTTAATGCTAGGTAGAGCTGGAAGATAAAGTCGAAATGGTTTGACAAATAAAGATATCAACACAGAACCTATGCGTTTAGAGGGAAAATAAATATCAGAAAGAGCGACAGCATCGCAGACGTCCAATGCGGAAACCAAGGCAGTAGTTCGAATAAAGAATATATCATTCAAAAAAGCACTGACAACTACAGAGACATCTTTGTGAAAACGAGGAGGAAATTGGAAGAAATAAATTTACTGTTTTTTTTTTTTTTTATGTATCTGCTACTTGTGAAATTTTTAAATATCACTACATTTTAGATGGATTTTGTTATTTTTAATTGGCTAATGATTAGAATTATCATGTACTTCTGAGGTAGGGCTAACTTTTGAATCTCTCCTTCTAGTGGACAGCAGTATAGCAATTGTCGTTAAATTGTTTTATTGCCATTAACTTAAAAAAAAATCTTCACGTGCAGGAAGAAATATTCCGCAATGCAAACTCGCTTTCCATTGGCATGTGGCCATGAAAGCGATGTGCATTCCATTGACAGTCAAAAAAATACCTATGGGAACCCAACCCACAGCGTCGTAATGCCACAGAAACTACTTTCTGGTGGAATGTAGAGGCTTGGCTGAAGTAAGAGATAAAGTAAGTGTGGGGATATTTTAGTCTGTAAAGCCCTGGATAATGAGAGATGCTAGAAGGGCAGGAAGATGAGGAAACATAGAAGAAAATGGTGTTATAAATAGCGTTATAGGAGACGTGCTGGAAGGGAAGAAAGAGGGCAGCAGAAAATTATTGTGGAAAAATACATTCTGATGGGTCCATTTTTTTTTTTATTGAGGCGAAGATGCACTTGACAGGTTGATGATGACTGGCTCTATGCAGCATGTTCAAAAAATATTTACTAGCCCTAATTTCCCCCTCAGATATTTGTTGTCAGTTAACAATGCTAGATTATGAAGTAATGTTGCATTCAGCCAATAATCACCAATCTCTCAATGTCATCTTCGCCTCGATTAAAAAAACGGAGTATAGTGTGTGTGTGTGTGTGTGTGTGTGTGTGTGTGTGTGTGTGTGTGTGTGTGTGTGTGTGTGTGTGTCTTTGTGTGTGTGTGTGTGTGTGTGTAGGTGTGTGTGTTTAGCTCTGATTTCGTCCAATGAAATAAATTTGCTAAGGTCGTGAGAGAGAAAGAGAAAAAAAGAGAGAGTTGGGGTTTGGCAAAATGACCTTAATATTGTTGGAGATAGTGGTTAAATAACCATCTCACATTAAATCGTCTCTCATCCAGACACCACATTCCATCCCTTCTCCTCTTCCGTTTGCTACCCTCCATCTCGGCCTCCACCTCCCCTTCATATCTCCTTTCCGCCCTCCAATTTCAACCTCTCCTCTCGCTTCATGTCTCTCCATCTCACCCTTTTAAGTAGGATCTTACCACCTCTAAATTTTCCTTTCCCCGACTTCCTCCAGCCACTTGCCCTGGCCCTTCTGCTTGATTTGCCTCATTCTCTCATTCCCTCTCCTTCTGACTCTGCCTTCTCCCGCTATAAGTATTTTGTTGCATAGTGAGCCTTTATTTCCCCAGAGTAATTTAATAACACATATGTTGTCATATTTCTCAGCGGTGTAGGAGGGCCGGAGGTACTGCTAATGAAACTGCGTCTTTTATTTAGTTACAATAATTCAAGGACTATTGAGAGAGAGAGAGAGAGAGAGAACATACTATATAGTAAACATTCTGCTTTAAGTTACAACGGGTAATATATATATATATATATATATATATATATATATATATATATATATATATATATATATATATATATATATATATATATATATATATATATATGAAAGTATAATTACTACCGTACTTTCTTGTGCATAGTCTTTTTTTTTCTTTCTTTTTTTTTTAGTAAGTCTCTTGTTCAGGGTACATTGAAATCAAATGGCTTTGTTGGCTGTTAGTTTTACTTAATCTATTTCTTTTTGCATTAAGAAGGAAATATGAATAGTTACTGCAATCCAAAGTTCATCTGATCGGTCACTGTAAACAGGATGTTATATGAATCCTATATTGTTTTTTCTACCGAAGATGAAACTTCCCGAGGTACCAACCATTCCACACACTGCTGGCCAGCTTCTGAGCTCTAAAGTTACATCACCCTCAACCTCCCAGTGTTCCCTTATCTCTCTCACCTCCATCAAGTTATTTTAGTATCTGATCGTTCGCTAACGAATGATGCTGTATATTTGCCACATCGGTTTTCAATATGATTGTGAGATTTTTTGGGGAAAATATGTTACATTATCTGTCCAGGAAAATTTAGTGGCATTTGCTTAGTTGTGGGAGAAAATGGAGTGGTAGAGGAGAAAATGAGTAGGAATGAGAATAATAACCTTTTCCAACGTCATTGCCCGAAAGGTTGACGTGAAACCTGACCAGACAAACTCTGTTGCCCCACGATGGTAATCGGACCGGCTTCGTCACAATGACTTTTTTGTTAGCATGATAAATGCTGTTATGGTCGCGGCAAACGAGTCTTAAGGTGTCATTACAGTACCTGGGCGACCTAGCGGTTAACAGTGCGTCCGATTTCGTGTCATATTATACACAAATCATATTATTATACATGAAGATTATTATACACGAACATATTATACACGAATCACACAAGTATCATATTATACACGAAACTGGACGCGCTATTTAGGTTGCCAGGAGACAATAATAACACCTTCAGACTCATGCGCGGCGACTAGTTCATTGTATTTTTCATCTCTTATACTGTGCTGTGGGGGACTATTTTCTTCTTGTACCGGCAACTTGGTCGGTGGGCTTTGATTGTTTGTGCTTTTTTTTTTCCTTTGTTATGCATGGAAGAGGAAACCAAAGGCCAGGAGACCACATATTGTTCCCGTCAAGGAAAAAAACAAAAACAATACAAAAGAGCGCCAAATTCAAGACCAATTTTTTTCGTGATGCCTGGACACACTGCGTTTGAAAGACTGGAGATTATAGGCACTAGGAAATACAGACAAAGGGCAACAGTTCCAGAGTTGACCTGTTGGATATATGAAAGACTCGGATAACGGTTCACTCTTCCATTAGAGATCTGGGAAGAAAAAGGATGAAAGTTTGTTGTCAGACGGGAGTTACATGCCCTCCGTAGTGGTGAAGGGATGCAAACAGAGAGTTCAGAGGAGCAGTGACCATTGAAGTAGCGATGGAAAAGAGATAAAGATCCTACAGTGCGACAAAGAGACAGCAACTGAAGAAAGCCAGTGAGAGAAGGAGAGTTAATGAGATGAGAAGCCTTTGACTCCACCCTATTGAGAAGAGCTGTATGTGGGGAACCTCCCCACACGTGAGAGTTGTACTCCAAACAGAGGCGAATAAAACCCGTGTATAAAGTCAACAATTGTGCAGAGGTAAAGAAGGCACGAAGTCGACTTAGCACACCTAATCTCTTGGCAGCAGGTTTTACAAGAGAGGTAATATGTTCTTTCCAAGATAAATCCCGAGAGAATAAAACCCCAAATATGTTTTAAGATGATGCAGGATTGAGCTAAATATTGTTAAAACTTAAACCGTATTCCTGTGGAAGATTTTGTCGAGTTGACAGATGTAAGAACTGAGTTTTTGGTGCATTAAAAAAAAAAAGTTTACTTTTACCCAAATTAGAGATATGAGCCAAGTCAGACATTAGGTGTGCCAAAGCCTCATCCCCTGTTTGTTGAAGAAACTGTTGAGATGGACGCTGCAGGAAACGAATGGAAAGGTGGAGGGTGGAGTCATCGATGTATGAGTGAACAGGGTTGGATGTATAGCTTAGAAAGTCAATGATGAATAAAAGGAAGAGAGTTGGTGAAAGGACAGAGCGCTGAGAAACACCACTATTGATAGCTCTAGGAGAAGAACAGAGGCCGTCTAAAACAACAGTTACTGAAGGACCAGAAAGAATGCTAGAGATGAAGGCACAGACAGAAGGATAGAAACGGTAAGAGGGCAGTTTGGAAATTTAAGATTTATGCCAGACCCGATAGAAAGCCTTTGAGATATCAAGTGCAATGGCAAAGCTTTCGCCAAAGTCCGGAAAGGAGGATGACCAGGAATCTGAAAGGTAGATGAGAAGATCGCCAGTGGAGCGTCCTTGAGGGAACCCATACAGACGATCAGAAAGAAGTTTGTTATAGGAAAGATGCTTTAAAATTATTCTGTTAAAAGCAGACTCAAAAACTTTTGAGACACAGAATGTTAAAGAAACTGGGCGATAGTTAGAGGGTTAGGAATGGTCACCCTTCTTTGTGACCGGCTGAATGAGAGTACACTTCCAGCAAGAGGGAAAGGTACAAGTTGACAGACAGTGGCAAAAAAGCTTTCCTGGATAGGGTGAGCACAGTCCTTGAGGACAACAGGAGGGACCCTATTAGACTCATATGCCTTGTCAGTGCAGAAGCCAGTGATGGCAGATAATACATCAATTGAAGAAATTTTTATGTCAGCCATGAGAAAATCAGAGGTTCGAGATGATGCAATAACAGCACCGGAATCGACTAAGGTGAAACTGGAGGAGAAAGTCTGAGCGAAGAGAACTGCTTTCTTAGTTGAAGGCATAGCTACAGAGCCAACAGAGTGGGAAAGAGGAGGAAAGGATGGTGAGGTAAAGTTGTTAAAAAGGTTTTGGGCAAGATGCCAGAAGGAGCAGGAAGAAGTGGAGTTGGAGAGCTCAGAGCTTTTAGTTAGAATGATTTATTTATTTATTAATTTATGTTTTACAGAGCGAAGAACAGATTTATCATAGTTCCGGGCAGAAACATAAAAGAGATGAAATTCAATGGTAAGTTGGCTCTGGTACCTTTTGTAGGCCTTCTCCTTGTTGTGGACAGCATTAGAACAAAGTGCAATCAAACATTTTTTTTTTTTCACTAGCCATAGGATATGAGAAATAAATGCATGCTTCCATGCTCGAGAGAATAACCTCCGTAATGTGCAAGGCACACTCAGGTGGCTTTCGGTCATGGATGCAATAATCAATCCCGGGAAAATCAAAGAAATACTACATGAGGGCCTTCCAATCAGCAGCTCCTAATTACCACAACTGACGCTTCTTGATAGGGTCCACAGGCCTTACTGGAGTGATAGGACAGGTTCAAATGATAAATCTGGAATCAGTGGAGCCCAATGGAGAGGAAAGACTAACAGAGTAAGCAGAAGGATTAGTTGTAAGGAAGAGGTCAAGTATTTTGGGGCTCTCTCCAAGGCAGTCAGGGATATAGGTAGGGTGCAGTTCAAGCTGCTCCAGGTCATTAAGGATAGAAAAGACGTAGGCTTGTTCACCAGGAGGATCAGTGCAAGGAGAGGAGAGCCAAAGGTGGTGGAGGACATTCAAATATCCTATAATGGAGATTTCAGAGAAAGGAGAAATTGACAAGATGTGTTCCATCTTAGAAGTAAGATAGTCGAAGAATTTTTCATGATCAGAAGAGTTAGGGGATAAGTAAACAGCACAGAAACATTTAGTCAGAGAATGAGAGGAAGGCTAAATCCTGAGAGCAGAGAATTCAGAAGATTCAAGTTCAGAACACGAGAGTAAGAGATGTTGTTGCATACATATTCACAACAGCTACCTTTGGCATTGAAATGAGTGTAGAGAAAGTAGGAGGATACAGAGAAGGATTTTGCTATCAGTCGTCTCAGACACCAGAGTCTTAGTCAAGAAGAGAAAGTAAGGTTTAGAAAAAGGGAGGTGGTGCTCAACTGAAAGTTAGAGGAAGAGCTGCGAATGTTGCAGAAATGAAGAAGAAATGAGTCAGACAGTGGTTCCAGACAACTCGCTTGGTCGTCACAGGGAGAGGAGCGGATGTTGAGGCACTGATGCCCCCATCCCCCGGGGACTCCGAGGCTTGGTTATGAGACACCACTTTTTTTATATTTTGAACAGGAAGTACAGTGTGAAATGTGCATGTAGTTTGGTGTTGACAGTTAGAGGAACTTATAATGGAGAGCATACTTGCCTACCTTCTGTGATAGTGAAACACTTAAAATGTTCAGGAAAGGGGGATGGTCAGGATCTAGTTCCGAGGGCTGATAAAATGGGAACTCCAGTTCTCCCTATCATCTTTGCATCCATCTTGAGCGTATCACCTTGCTTGACTGGTGCTAGTCTACTCTCCTATAAAATATTAGCTTTGATTACTCCACACTGGACTGGTGAAGCTTCCATAGGTTGTCTTTGGGTTACTATAACCAAGGGACGTAAATACCTAGATTCCAGTCATTGTGACAGCCTTTTCTTATTCTTCCCTCACTCTTGGCTCCCATTCCTCATTGCGGGTTGTTCAGGACTAGCTCCGCAATGGTACTACATGGCTCTCCTCTCCATCCACCCCTCTGGTTAAACGGAAGAGGGGAAGGGAAGGCAGCCCACATAGCTCCCTCTGTTTCTTGTTCTCCTCAATACTTCCTCTCCTGTATTTAGGTCTGCATGATTCACTGATATAAAGTTACTGTCCATGCAGGGGGTGATGCACTTCAGTCAAGTGGTGGGGTCTAAATAGTGGACCACATTATTTGCATTGCACCCTTACCTAGTACATCGTCGAGTCCTGGCATATTCCAGACCCCTTTTCCTTCTTCAATCTCCCATTCCTTCCTGACAACTTGTCCACAGTTTTTGCACTGCTTCCATTGGAGCTTGAATAAGTACACATGAGTGTTGGGGCAACCAGGTGTGAGTGGTGGTAGTCATCTTATGGACATGATGGGAGGGGGGGGGGGAGGTTACTGGAAACATGACTAAGTTCCCCCTTCACAATCCTATACACTGCCTGGTCTCACATTATTGTCCCTTGTATTCAAGTAACCACACTAAGAGATGCTCTGTTCTTGTCACTGGACTTCAGCTGAAGGACCTTCATCTGCACAGATTACTGACTAGATGAGTCTTAGCAACTATGCATTCACAATCATGATCATTCTTCACAACTGCTGGTGACTCAGTGTCACTCAGTCCGGCAGCATTTTGACAGATGAGTGGTTAAATTTGTTCAGTCCTTGGGCCTTGTAGCTCTGCTTCTCTCTCTCCTCTCCCTGCCTCAGCTCTCAGTTGACTGTGATATTCGATTCCCCTTCCTGTCTTCCATAGAGATCCTGCCATATTCATTATCACAAATTTTGTTAAGAAGATTGAGAAGACAGTCAAACTTAAGCATAGGTGATTTTTTTTCTGATAACAATAACCAATGAATCTTCCAGAACAAAGTATATAGTGTTATGAGGGTGTATATTATGGTACACGCTTAGCCCTTAATTAATCACCAAAAGAGATAAGAGCAAACTTTCAAGAAAACTAACTTAACTTTACTGTACACTATAAAATACACAACCAAAGAAGAAATCAAGCTTCGTTTTACAAAAGGAGGATTCATATAGGCCTCAGAACACAAATATAAAACATGTTATTTCTTACCTAACCAGAATACACTCAGTGGAGGCTAAGTACTCACAAAGCTCGAGGAAACGTGGAGACTTCGAAGGTTAAATCCAGATATAATTCACACACTAGTGTAAATGGAGGAGTGAACCAAAACTGGGAATGGTACACAAACAGTGTGTTTTGTAATCAAAGTCACGTATTGAGTAGTGTGGGGGAAAAAGTGCAACACAGCGTGACAAAAGTGTAATGTGACAGTAAATGAGACAAAGATGTGTACAAAACTGTGTACAGGGATGTGTGTACAAAATGAGACAAAATGTGTGTACAGGGATGTGTTTACAATGTGAGACAAAATGTGTCTCTTCACAGTTTCCTCGACCTTATAAAGCAGACTTACTCCGCCTTTCTCAGCTAATTAACCACTAGGCTGTCTTAATAATAATCTCCATCCATACAGAAACAACAGAGGCACCTGCTACCAATGAGGGCCTCCTACACTCCACGTAGAACCAATTCCGTGCCATCAAGAATGTGACGAAAGCGCCATTTAGGCTTCTAATTGGCAAACATCCCTACTTTGCTCCTCCTAAATTATGTCACACCCAGTATTTCAAGGACAAAAGGGATTTTCTGCGTAATTTGTGAGAAAAACTTCTGGTGTGTTATCAGTCCAGAAGGCAAAGTTGACTGCTGGGTAAATACACGTGGGGACTACGGTTACCCCTGACAGCCCGCAAAACTGATAAGAGAAAAGATTTAATATCATTAACGGCTTGCTTCTCTATCTGTTCAATATCATCTTATCTTCTATTTCACCCATTCACTACTACGGTAACTACACCAGTGACAATAGATCTTGAGGAATGTCATCAACGCAGGCTAATGCACCATCTAATCACTGGTCACAGACTTTGGCACTTATTGCCCGTGTTCATGCTAGTCACTTGTTTCACCCAATGCAGTATCAGTAATTTCCCTCCATATCTGTTTTGGTAATGTGGTACCATATTATAATGAACTACAGTGGGTCACCTTCCCAAGGTGATGTTGATGTTCTCAGATAAGGAATCTCCCCAGATGGAAAATATCCTACCTGAATGGACGAACTAAATGGAGGATCACATAACCTCAACTATTTCCACTCTGCAAGAGGAGGATGGTGTGCTGCAGTGTCATAAAAGAGCGTCTCTCTCAGAGACACTTTTTTTTTTTTCAAAGAAGGCCTAGAACTACTCCAGTTACACTGAATTGATCTTAATCCATACAAATAAACACACCCCACATATAACACAACATGACACATCAGCACTTTTCAGTTATGTGCAACTGCTGTAACAAGTGGTTGTATTTTGTCTATACAGATCTGCCAGCATACAGAAATCATACTTTGCAATGTACGTGATGTAGCATCGCGCATAGCAAAAGACTACACCTACACATGTAATTAGAGAGAGACAGACAGACAGACAGATAGATAGATGGATGCAGAGAGAGAAATTACAGTATGTACTGAATAGGGCTTTGGTGAACACCAAGATTTCTCATTCTTTACTGGAGAAGTTTATAGGCTTTTAACAAAACAGCAACTGACCGTGCATTCACTATACAGATACAGACTTAGATATGGCTATATACAGACAGGCTTATATGGGCAGAGAATGAACGTAGCTCCTTTCTGGAGAATGTATATTACACGCACATCAATAGAAAGCAATGCATGCATATACAAACCACTCATATGTTAATATCGGAGCACACAAAAAGCAGCCACTCACACACATGGCACCCTCCCTCCATTTTTATTACATTCACTTTCCATATTCTTCTCTCATTCTGTACTTGTCTGCTTCCACTACATATTGCTATTTCCCCTGTATAACGTGTGATCTTATATTTCTCAAACCGTCTCTCCAGTTTCCCCTCCCAATTTATCTCCCTAGTCTCTAAATGCCTTTCCCCCCTTTCTTCACGCCTCTTGAAATGTAATCCCTTTTGTCCTTCACTTTACAATCCTTTCATTCACCCAGTGCAGTATCTCTCTCTCTCTCTCTCTCTCTCTCTCTCTCTCTCTCTTCTGTTGCCGGCCAGACTAATATTGTCAGGACCTTTTTCTCTCTCTCATTCTAGTTCATTTTCCCTTATCTTTCACTGCGACATATTTGGTATACATAGCATGTATATTTGTATTTTCCTCTATTCACGTTGTGCCAAAAAAGAATGTTTTAATAACTGGGATGGGGTCTATGCATAGGATGGAGACTGTTCCAGGATCGAGTCACCTAAGGATGTTTGAACCAGAGGGGCTGTGATAGGCCAAGTTATATCACAGCCATGAAGGTGGGACTTTGGAACCTTCCAGCACTTCCAGTGTCAGAAGTTGTCCTGGAACCTTCCAGCACTTCCACTTATTGAGTAAACCTTGGACACAGAGGTTCACCCAGGAATATGTTTTCAGGCCTCGAGTCACAGATACACAAGTCTTATTCCAACACTTACAGTTATATCCCGTCACCAAGTCAATATATACAAGACATTTGCACATATCTCCAGACATTATGCTTGGTTCCCATATTGCACAGTTACCGTAATCTTGGACATTCACTAGCACAGTGAGCACAGTTTTAGGTTAATGATAAAGAGTCTACTCGTCTGCCCCGGTGTCCTGACTCTAACTATCCACACCCACACCCTTCTCCACTTCGAAACAGTTTGAACCAGATCCCGACAATGCAGACAGTGTGACCTTTAACCCCTTAACCGCGGGGCGTCACTTTCGTGACGCTTGGGAGCAAGGGATCATACCGCGGGGCATCGCTTTTGTGATTCTGTGTTATTTTGAATTCACCCGGGCTTCCAAGTGGGGGCTTGTATCATCTATCAGTACTGCCGATGTCCAACACTAGTCAGCACTCCTAATCTCATCTGTACTCCCATCCATTGTTGACAATTTAGCCATTTCTCCCCGTTCTTGACTCCCCTCCCTACCCCCCCTCCATTACCCTATCCTCTCTCCTGCCCGGCCATGCTACGCTAAGTAAATCTTCCCTGGAATTTTTCACTGATTTCATCCATTGAAATACGCCCTATGTCGTATTCTTATACCAAATAATATATACAAGAAAGAAATAAGGTAAGTGAGAGTGCCATACACCTGGAATTGGCTAATTATCACCTGACAACACCTCATGTGCACTCGTTCGCTAATTTTCGCTGTTTTTTTCCCCTTGAAATATGCCGTATAATCTATTTTCGTAATAAATATACATGTAAGTAGGGAAGGGAGAAGCCTAAGTGATATTTACATTCACCTGGAACTACCTAATTTATAATGTATGGTCTAGATTTCCTGCCAATCATATCAGTGCTACACAAAGCTGTTTCAAGATTTAACATTGGTAGCTCTGATTATATATCTCCTAAGTAGGCCTCTAATCTATTTTCGTAATAAATATACATGTAAGGAGGGAAGGGAGAAGCCTGAGTGATATTTACATTCACCTGCAACTACCAAATTTATAATGTATTGTCTAGATTTCCTGCCAATCATATCAGTGCTAAACTTAGCTGTTTCAAGAGCTATGTTGGTAGTGCTGAATAACCCTCAAGTAGGCCTCAACCCCTGCTGGCCCTCCTAGCAGTTCTCTCTCAGATTCCGAAGAGGAGGTACGGCTCATCCTCTTGCTGACTTCAGGGCCTTTTTTTCACCCCTATGCAAGGGCCCTGTGACCTTTACCCCCTACTAAACCACGTGTGGAAAGAGGTAAAGGGCTGACAATTGATAAAAGAGTGACTACGATCTTTCTATTGAGTAAAACAGTGCAAGTGGAATTGTAAATAATGTGTAAACAGCAAGTGAAAGTAATGAATGTAAATATACGTGAACAATGGAAAATAGTTTTATAAGTTACTTCAAGTGACAGTGCATAACACAGTGTAAATAAAATAGAAATGTAAATAACGTAAATAAAATAGAGAACGTAAATAGAAATGTAAATGAGTAGTATTATAAGAATACGAGTATATACCCTAGGAGTAATGAAAGTGAAAGTTTCACTATAGCATGTCTGAATACTATGAGTTATGAGAGTGAAGATGAAAGTGACATTCACTCTCAATGCCAGTATACAGGACGAGAAAGTGAATGCTATGTATTTTACTGAAAGAAATTGAATCCCTACAGTGGCAATAAACTAATACTACTGACGGAAACTTATGGATAAAGACTGTAGATATATATAAGTGTTATGTAGTTATAGAAATATAAAGTGTGAGGGGTTTTATGAATAATAAATGACAGAGTACCAAGAGCGAACTAGCGGAAGTGCGGCGGTCAGACGCGCTCATAATTTTCATTGCTTTCACAGTGGGTTTTTTTTTGGAGTATGGATCCCAAACTACTTGAAAATCATAGAGTAGTATTTATAGTGTTTATATCTGGCTGTGGTAATCATATTACGGGTTGTCGGGAACTGTAAAGTGGAGACTTCGTTACCCAACTTCAGAGGTCTCCACAAGTCCTACGGTAACTGACGAAGGCTCAACAAACATTCCAGGAGAAAGCTGAAGGTATGTGCCATAAGCATATTTAATTTTAATATTCTAGGACTAATAACTGATTTTTGGCAAATATTTTTTGAGAGTCTGTCGGAGCCCGAATAACCCCGCGGCACACGCAAAACATCGGTAAACATGCCCGCGGTGTAGGGGTTAAGAAAACAGGTCAGCAATAGTCGTAACAATAATCAGAATAATAACTTTGATAAACGGTCACGTGAATAAAGGAGATTATCCTACTTTTTTCAAGTAACATTATCCCATCCATAAGATAGTGATATGGGGTATGGCTAATGAGTATAAAAGTTACAACTTACAACTAATGAGTACAGTAGTCCACTTCTGCAGAACTGCTAAGCGTGGATACGTTTTTGCCCTTGATGCTAGGTAGTGGTGCCGTGGAAATGAGCGATTTCAGCGGACGAGGCTTAACGATACATGCTGATGTGTGAAGCAAATTATCACGTGTTGCTGAAAAGCATTAAACTGGTAACTTACGCCATAGTGAAACAATTTCCTAACAGTATGACAATTACATTTACATGGACTTTGAAATCAACTATTTAATATACTAAACAAAAGTCCTTTTTAGAATACTGTATATACAAGAATACTTCTATACAACAAAACATTATCCCATGCATCATAGTATACAAGATGGAACAAAAGCTCCTTGTGCATAGTTTCAACATATGAATCAAATGTCACAGCCATTATATACAGAACATTCTAAAAGACTCTTCCGATCCAGCATGGAAGTTACATGATGATAGCTCACTGTAGCTCGAGTGCTTGTGCCCTATGGTGTGTGATCACCGACTGTCGTCACTGCCATCTCCGTCTGGTGCCTGGTAATCCCATCATCTGCTTGAGAGGTCCCATGTAGCCCACGGGTGTCAGTGAGGTTGGTCTTGCCAGACACCAGCCAACATAGCAGGTCAGCGCCAATTTTTATCTCACCCGTAATGTATTTTATATGCCCCGCCATGTATATGGCCGGGACATATAGTGTTGGTCATGTCCATCCATCCGTTCGTCCGTTTTGCGTTTAGCTCATTTCCAAATAAACTGTTAAAGATCTATCTATCTATCTACAGTATATACTTAGGCTGCTTCCCCCAAGGAAAGGGAGGTAGCCGAGACAAGACGACACACTCCCCATTTACTCATCCACTCAAACACATTCATTCTCATCTTAGCCTCAAAGGGGAGAATGGACAGATCCTCACCGCACCACACCGCACAAGGGTCAACCGCGCAATGCAATCAGTGATACCTTCATTAAACTTCATACACGGATACATATTGGTGAGAGCATATCAACTATGCCAAACTTTGATGATCTTAACCTTTCGTATGACTGTGATCTCACATATCTTGATTTTACATTTAGCACATTTTCTTGATAACCCATGGCAGGGCATTCATGTCCTATGGACTTATTTCTAGTTATCGAATTCAAACTGCTAGAGGTATAAGGCCCATCGCGTGAATCGACTGTTGGCAGACTTTGTGAATTTGATGTGACAAGGGCATGAGCTGTCTCGAGGTAAATTATTCCTCCCACACAAATAGTAATAAATTTGTGGACTCCTTCCACAATGGCTAATAGTTCACGTTCTACCGTCGAATAGTTGCACTCAGTTTGCTTGGCCATCTGCTGTGATATGCTACAGGACATAACACTCCACTGAACTCCTGAAAATGGATGGCTTCCACTGCCTCAACCGATGCATCGGTCCTTAGAGTGAAGACCTTATTCTTGTCTGGTAACCGTAGTAATGATTGAGAACAAAGAGCATCTTTAACCCCTACACCGGGGCTTGTTTACCAATGACTTGCGTGTCCCGCGGGGTTATTCGGGCTGCGACAGACTCTCAAAAAATATTTGCCAAAAATCAGTTATTAGTCCTAGAATATTAAAATTACATATGCCTATGGCACATACCTTCAGCTTTCTCCTGGAATGATTGTTGAGCCTTCGTTGGTTACCGTAGGACTTGTGGAGACCTCTGAAGTAGGGTAACGAAGTCTCCACTTTACACTTCCCGCCAACCCGTAATATGATTACCACAGCCAGATACAAACACTATAAACACAATTCTACAATTTTCAAGTAGTTTGGGATCCATACTCCAAAAAAAAAACACTGTGAAAGCAATGGAAATTAGGAGCGCGTCTGATCGTCGCACTTGCGCTAGTTCGCTCTAGGCACTCTGTCATTTATTATTCATAAAACCCCTCACACTTTATATTTCTATTACTATATCACACTTATATATATCTGGAGCCTTTCTCCATAAGTTTCCTTCAGTCGTATTAGTTTATTGTCACTGAAGTCATTCAATTTTTCATTCAGTAAAATACGTACAGAGCCACGGATTCACTTTCACTGTTATAACATACATTATTTGTACTCATATTCTTATATTACTAATTATTTACATTACTATTTACATTTTCTATTCTATTTTCAATATTTACCCTGCTATTTTACTTACACTATGTTATTCACTGCCACTTTCAGTAAGATAAAACTATAATACACTGTTCAAACATATGAACTGAACATCCATTGCTTTCACCTGCTATTTACACATTATTTACACATTATTTCCAAATCATTCTGCTTCCACACTTGCACTGTTAGAACTGCTTCTGGCTGTGGTAATCGAAGAAGCAGGTAACACAGAGGGGAACCTGGCACTCAGCGCACTGCCAAGAGGTGCGTTTATGCTCAGGTGTGCGGCGGGTGGTATGCGCACATACCTGACACCTGCGAATCGCAGCCTTCCTTTTCCCTGTGGCAGGCATAAGCTCAAGTCTGTGCCGATCCATATACGCCCTCTGCTCAAGTCGGTCGGGAAGTGTTACTGGATGGCGCCTTGGAGTTACTGCTGTCACCCTACAATATCTTTCCAGCAGCTGCTGGACACAAGTCCTGGCGAAGAACCTCAGGGAGAAGGACTTGGGTGGCTTGACCTTCATCTTGTACAGGATGAAGGCGTTCAGCATCGTTATATCTATGAGATGCAGAAAAACTTTCTTGTACCACCTAGTATTCTTCCTGAGGCAGTCGATCTCACCAATCATCATGTCGGACTTGTCCACCAGCTGCATGTTGATATTATAGTCCAACACAGCATCAGGTTTCATCACAGGTTCGCCTGTCCTACGGTCATCTCCCCCTTATGTACGGTGGTGAGCATGTGCACGACCCTCTTGTCATGCCACCGTATTGCCAGCATCTTCGCAGACTTGCGTAGGTGCACGTCTCCTCGCTGCGAGGTTCCCGCCTCTGGGATTTTGGGGAAGTGGGCACGATTACTTTTCACAGTGCCACAGGAGCCAATGCCGTGCTCAGAAAGGTATTTGGCAAGTTTCGGTGCTGTATAGTAGTTGTCTGTATACAGCACATGATTCCCACCAAAATACTTTTCTAGGAGCACTTTCACTACACAGCCTGAGAAGCCAAGGGGGTGTGTTTTATCCAGATCGACAGTGCTAGCTGAATATATGACAAAGTCAAGGATGTACCCCGTCTTACAGTCACACAGTACAAAGAACTTAATTCCAAAGTGATGGCATTTGCTTGGAATGTACTGAACAAACCGAAGACGTCCTCTGAACAAAACCAAGGATTCATCAATGACAACCTTCTGAAAGGGGTGGAAGAATGACATAAACTTATCCTTCATTCTGCTCAGAATCTCCCGGATCTTCCAGAGTGGGTCGGTTTGGAAGGTACATCGTTGTCGGCAAAGTGCAGGTTTCCCATTATGTTCCGGAAGCGATCTCTGGCCATGTACTTATTGAAGGTGGGTGAGGGTAGTAAGGGGTCCATGGACCAGTATTCCTCCAACTCATGCTTCTTGGAGTGTGGCATGAGAAGCATGAGGGCAAAGAACACATACAGCTCCTGCACTCCCAGCATGGACTACTGCTGCATCTTGGCTGCACCTGTACCACTTGCAGCACGTTGTGATTCATACCTGTTGGTTTCATCACATATGTGCTGCATGACTTCGTCATCTAGGAAGGCCAAAAGGTAGTCCACACACTCAGCATTTTCGTCCATATTGAAGGCAGGCTGAACTCCTGAGGAGCTCTCATCAAAAACTAGATTTTCGGGCACAAAATCTGACCCTTCCGTCCACGCGAAGGCGTCCAGGATTCCCTGTCGTGGCGGTGTAGGGCGGGTGGTGGTGGTGGTGGTGGAGGTTGGCTGTGAGGGAGGTTTATCTCGGTCAAGGTTACTCGCACTGACCCTAGTTGCCATACAGCACTAGCAGCCCTTTCCCTACTAGCTACACTACTTTTCACTTTCCTTGATTTACCTCTACCACTACGGCCTGCCTTCACTGTTGATGCTTGTGGTGACTCCGACGACGAAGACTCCGGAGATAACTCAGCCGACGATGATGAAGAAATGAGTGAAGTGTGGCTTGGGAAACGGGGAGGTGAATGCACTCATGACTCATGGCGGGCTGGGTCATGTGGGGGCATTGTTCTGGGGCTAACACGCCGCCTTTTCACTCCCTTCCCAAATTCCTGTCCTTGCTGCACTAAAGGCTCCTTTCCCTTGGAGCTAGACACTGATTCACTTACTGTAGCACTCGTTGTTGCTGTTTCTGGCACCATAACCTCACCCGGCTCATCACACGATTCACCCGAATCATCAAAATCACTGTCCATCATCACCATGGACAATTCTGCCAGTTCACGTGCCACTGCAGAGTCACTAAGGCCTTTCCTGCTTGCCTCACTACTTTTCTTAGGAGTAGAGGTCACGGGGGCCTTTGCAATGGGCGCAGAAGCGGCAGGAATGGCGGGGCGTGAGTGCGACATGGTTTCTCTACAGCCGAGGACAAGGAACTAAATGCCGCGGCTTATCTGAGAAGGGAAGGGTTGACAATGACACTTAGGCTGACTGCTGCTAACTTACAGGCTAATTTTTTATAGGTAGAAAATCTCGGCAATACATAAAGAAATAGGTAGTTCCAGGTGAATGTAAATGTCAGTTAGGATTCTCCCTTCCTTTCTGATATATATTTTTATTACAGACATCGATTACAAGGCATAAATCAAAGGGGAAATTACCGTGGTAATGTAGCGAATGAATGCACGTGAGGTTTTGTCAGGTGATAATTAGCCAATTTCTGGTGTATAACGCTATCACTTACCTGTTTTTTTTTTTTTTTTTTGGTATAAATTATTTTGTATAAGTATAGGGCATAGGGTTTATTTCAATGGATGAAATCTGTGGAAAAATCTGGGGGAAATTTGCGTAGCGCAGCGCGGCGTGGGAGGTGAGAGGACAGGGTAATGGAGGGCAGGTAGGGAGGGGAGTCACGAAGGGGGTAAAATCGCTAAATTGTCAACAATGGATGGGAGTACAGATGATATTTGGAGTGCTGACTAGTGTTGGACATTAGCAGTACTGATAGATGATACAAGTCACCACTTGAGAGCCCGGGATAATTCAAAATAACACAGAATCACAAAAGTGATGCCCCGCGGTATGATCCATTGTGGCTGAGCGTCACGAAAGTGACGCCCCGTGGTTAAGGGGTTAAGCACTAAGCAAGCATCTTTTTGCTTGGCTTCCCATGTAACTTTGTTTCCGTGTCCCTTTTTAAGGAGACTGTGTGGGGATTTTACTAGAGTGGTCTAATCCTTGACAAAACTTCTGTATTATCCAGGGCAGGATTTACCTACTTGTGGGCCCCAGGCCAAACTCATCAATGGGCCTCCAAATTTTTAGAAATGTTTGCATGTTTCAATTAGCAATATATATATATATATATATATATATATATATATATATATATATATTACTGTAATTATTTTGCAATAGCCAAATGTCATCAAATATTACATATATATGATAATATTATAATGTAAGGAAAAAAATGTCAACACACTGTAACACATCATTACTTTTAACCAAAATAGTTCTGTATTATGTACATCTTATATATGGGAATAATGAAAAAATACAGTTAACCTGAAGCATAATCAGTTTTGCAAGCATATGAAGTACAACAAACTGTGTGAATTTCAAAATAACTTACGCCTATTTCCATCCATCCATGGATGGAAATAGGCGTAAGTTATTTTGAAATTCACACAGTTTGTTGTACTTCATATGCTTGCAAAACTGATTATTTACTTCATACAAAATTTGTCAGTGATACTGTTTGTGTCAAGCCAAACATCATCAAATATTACATAATAAAATAATATTATAATATAAAAAATACAAATTTCAACACAATGTAACACATCATTACTGTGTGTGTATATATATATATATATATATATATATATATATATATATATATATATATATGTATATATATATATATATATATATATATATATATATATATATATTTACCGTATATATATATATATATATATATTTGTTATCTTAGTTTATCTTATTTATTTCATTTTACTCTTGGGCCTAGTCCATAGCCCACCAGTTGAAGACCACTTTGGGCCTCTACTTATTGTACAGGGGCCCCATACTTCGGGCCCTATACTTATTGTGCAAGGGCCCTTATGGTTGTGAATATATTATATAATGAAATACTCGGTGTACACTTCAAACAAGGTTATATACTGGCACACTGTGCGACAAATTGCTTTCAGTGGGTTCCCAGATACTGGTGGGCCCTAGGCCAATGGTCTACTTGGCCTATTGGTAAATCCGGCCCTGGTAATATCCACAAAATCCATGAAACGATCGTACCTGCTTCTGAGTGGTGGGACGTGGAGCTTGCTGAATCTTTTCCACCCTTTTTTTTTTTTTTTTTTCCCCTGATGCTCACATTTTCCATCAACCACTATAAGACCCTGATATTCCACCTTAGTGACTCCCACCTCACATTTGCTAGGTCTGAGAGTCCTATTGTGTGATTGCAAGCGCGAAAACACCTTAACAAGAAGATCCATATGCGCCTTAAAGGTTGCAGTGTGAATGAGCACTTCGTCCACAAACATTTCCATCCTAGGTAAGCCACCTAGAACTTTCTTCATGTACCAGCTGAACACAGCAGGCATATTGGTAAGGCCAAAAGGGAGCACTGTGTACTGGTAAAGCAGGGTGTCTTGAATGCAGTGATATGATGGCTTTCTGGGTGTAGAAGGATCTAGAAAAATCCTTTGTTGAGGTCAAACTTTGTGAATTACTTCGAAGTTGCACGACGAGAAAAAATAAGCCTCTGGTCAGACATGGGCTCTGCATAAAAATGTGTGACAACATTTATCTTCCTGTCATCCCCACTTATCCTTACGTCACCCCCCTTTTTCTTCACCACAACAGTTGGTGAGCAGTAAGGGCTGGATGAGGGTTCTATAATAATGCCTTCTTGCTTCATCTTAAGCGCTTCCCTGTTAACGGAATCCACATATTGCATGGGTATAGGATAGGGTACGGCTTAGTATGTACTGGCTTTGCATCCGTCAACCTGATGCGATGTTCCTCCATCTTTGTCACACCTGATTCGTCTGTGAATATTGTGCCATATTCCTTGATCACCTGATGGAGAATGAGATGTTGCTCATCAAGCTTCGAATTTATGGTCACCTCTCCAGGACCTTCCTTTAAGACTAGTGTCACTGGCCACGTGAACCCTGTGTCCTCGGGGATGATTGTGGTGGTGCATTCATAGCAGATACCAGCAGCTGTCACTTGCTGTTGCTGCTGCTGCTGAAGAGGTGAAGGTGAAGTTTCACTACGAACTTTTTCAGCATATTCACATGAAAGAGTTTGCACTCATGACCCATACCAATTATATAATTTACCGTAGGCACTTTCTCTAAAACGATGTACAGACCTTTTCACTGTGCCAAAAGTTTGGTGTGACCGGTTGGTAATGGGACCTTTTAATTCCCTTCTTCTAGCCTTGAGATCATAATGCGACATTTGTACTGTCTGGGCCTTCAAAAGCTCCTCGTTGGCATATTTCCAGGGAGTTTAGAGATCCTCAATTAGATCCAGCACATATTGATAGGAAGACGGCATACTTTGGTCCCCAACAGAGAGGTAAAATATGAGTGGAGGCGGCAATTTGCCACCCTGAGTGAAGGTCGCGTGAGTGAGTGGCTGCCATTCTGGTAGGAGGCAGAGAGGTCTCGTGACAGTGGCGAGACAATGGAAGTTCTTATTTTACCTTCATGAGCGGAACCATGGCAGGACTATTCTAGCAGCTGGTGATATCAGCTATTGGAATTGCAGCAGGTGTTATCAACTTATAAAAGGCGAGGCTTCTTGTTTTCATAAGTATTATTATATTTCTTTGCACCCTTTTTTCTTCGACCTTTATACTATACATGAAGGTACCCTAGGGCAGGGTTCTTCAAACTTTTTCAGTCGTGACCCAGTTTTTACTATGACATCATTCTCGCGACCCATACAGAAAGATCTTGTACAAATGACCAGAATTATCAATGTCAAAGAATACAAGGCCAAAAACTGAAGCACAATAATTATGATAAAAAGGCATTCTAACCAGAATTATAACCATGTAATGTTAGTAATTGAATATATATATATATATATATATATATATATATATATATATATATATATATATATATTAATATGTGTGTGTGTGTATGCTTTCAATAAAGTGTGGCAAGCATAGAATAATTTCCACTTAATTTGCACTTAGTCTTACCTATTCAGTGACTTGGGTGGGCTTGCTTGTTGGCTGTTATCCTGGACCAGTTTGGTTTGCAGGAAGATAGGGCCACACGCATGTCAACGGTGGCATCAAGGCGATTTCTTTCCTTGGACTTCAACTTCGTTAAGACTGAGAAACCAGCCTCACACATGTACGTGGTTGTAAAAGGTAGCAAGAGAGTGACACTTTCTTTACTTAAATTGGGATAGTCCTTGGACAGGCTTTACCAGAAAGATGACAGTGCTGATGTCTTGTGCCTCATTCTTGATGAATTATCACTAGTTAGGCGGACTAACTCTTCTTCCTTACTGGGTGTAAAGCTTAATTCAACAACTGAATCTGGGGTTTCAAATAGAAATGGATCTTTTACCCAGTGTTTTTCTTTCAAATGAGTCATTTTTTCTTCTGGAAAATACCGTTCACACATCATTACTTTTAACCAAAATAGTTCTGTATTATGTACATCTTATATATGGGAATAATGAAAAAATACAGTTAACCTGAAGCATAATCAGTTTTGCAAGCATATGAAGTACAACAAACTGTGTGAATTTCAAAATAACTTACGCCTATTTCCATCCATCCATGGATGGAAATAGGCGTAAGTTATTTTGAAATTCACACAGTTTGTTGTACTTCATATGCTTGCAAAACTGATTATTTACTTCATACAAAATTTGTCAGTGATACTGTTTGTGTCAAGCCAAACATCATCAAATATTACATAATAAAATAATATTATAATATAAAAAATACAAATTTCAACACAATGTAACACATCATTACTGTGTGTGTATATATATATATATATATATATATATATATATATATATATATATATATATGTATATATATATATATATATATATATATATATATATATATATATATATATATATATATATATATATATATATATATATATATATATATATATATATATATATATATATATATATTTGTTATCTTAGTTTATCTTATTTATTTCATTTTACTCTTGGGCCTAGTCCATAGCCCACCAGTTGAAGACCACTTTGGGCCTCTACTTATTGTACAGGGGCCCCATACTTCGGGCCCTATACTTATTGTGCAGGGGCCCTTATGGTTGTGAATATATTATATAATGAAATACTCGGTGTACACTTCAAACAAGGTTATATACTGGCACACTGTGCGACAAATTGCTTTCAGTGGGTTCCCAGATACTGGTGGGCCCTAGGCCAATGGTCTACTTGGCCTATTGGTAAATCCGGCCCTGGTAATATCCACAAAATCCATGAAACGATCGTACCTGCTTCTGAGTGGTGGGACGTGGAGCTTGCTGAATCTTTTCCACCCTTTTTTTTTTTTTTTTTTTCCCTGATGCTCACATTTTCCATCAACCACTATAAGACCCTGATATTCCACCTTAGTGACTCCCACCTCACATTTGCTAGGTCTGAGAGTCCTATTGTGTGATTGCAAGCGCGAAAACACCTTAACAAGAAGATCCATATGCGCCTTAAAGGTTGCAGTGTGAATGAGCACTTCGTCCACAAACATTTCCATCCTAGGTAAGCCACCTAGAACTTTCTTCATGTACCAGCTGAACACAGCAGGCATATTGGTAAGGCCAAAAGGGAGCACTGTGTACTGGTAAAGCAGGGTGTCTTGAATGCAGTGATATGATGGCTTTCTGGGTGTAGAAGGATCTAGAAAAATCCTTTGTTGAGGTCAAACTTTGTGAATTACTTCGAAGTTGCACGACGAGAAAAAATAAGCCTCTGGTCAGACATGGGCTCTGCATAAAAATGTGTGACAACATTTATCTTCCTGTCATCCCCACTTATCCTTACGTCACCCCCCTTTTTCTTCACCACAACAGTTGGTGAGCAGTAAGGGCTGGATGAGGGTTCTATAATAATGCCTTCTTGCTTCATCTTAAGCGCTTCCCTGTTAACGGAATCCACATATTGCATGGGTATAGGATAGGGTACGGCTTAGTATGTACTGGCTTTGCATCCGTCAACCTGATGCGATGTTCCTCCATCTTTGTCACACCTGATTCGTCTGTGAATATTGTGCCATATTCCTTGATCACCTGATGGAGAATGAGATGTTGCTCATCAAGCTTCGAATTTATGGTCACCTCTCCAGGACCTTCCTTTAAGACTAGTGTCACTGGCCACGTGAACCCTGTGTCCTCGGGGATGATTGTGGTGGTGCATTCATAGCAGATACCAGCAGCTGTCACTTGCTGTTGCTGCTGCTGCTGAAGAGGTGAAGGTGAAGTTTCACTACGAACTTTTTCAGCATATTCACATGAAAGAGTTTGCACTCATGACCCATACCAATTATATAATTTACCGTAGGCACTTTCTCTAAAACGATGTACAGACCTTTTCACTGTGCCAAAAGTTTGGTGTGACCGGTTGGTAATGGGACCTTTTAATTCCCTTCTTCTAGCCTTGAGATCATAATGCGACATTTGTACTGTCTGGGCCTTCAAAAGCTCCTCGTTGGCATATTTCCAGGGAGTTTAGAGATCCTCAATTAGATCCAGCACATATTGATAGGAAGACGGCATACTTTGGTCCCCAACAGAGAGGTAAAATATGAGTGGAGGCGGCAATTTGCCACCCTGAGTGAAGGTCGCGTGAGTGAGTGGCTGCCATTCTGGTAGGAGGCAGAGAGGTCTCGTGACAGTGGCGAGACAATGGAAGTTCTTATTTTACCTTCATGAGCGGAACCATGGCAGGACTATTCTAGCAGCTGGTGATATCAGCTATTGGAATTGCAGCAGGTGTTATCAACTTATAAAATGGCGAGGCTTCTTGTTTTCATAAGTATTATTATATTTCTTTGCACCCTTTTTTCTTCGACCTTTATACTATACATGAAGGTACCCTAGGGCAGGGTTCTTCAAACTTTTTCAGTCGTGACCCAGTTTTTACTATGACATCATTCTCGCGACCCATACAGAAAGATCTTGTACAAATGACCAGAATTATCAATGTCAAAGAATACAAGGCCAAAAACTGAAGCACAATAATTATGATAAAAAGGCATTCTAACCAGAATTATAACCATGTAATGTTAGTAATAGTATATATATATATATATATATAAATATATATATATATATATATATATATATATATATATATACATAATATGTGTGTGTGTGTATGCTTTCAATAAAGTGTGGCAAGCATAGAATAATTTCCACTTAATTTGCACTTAGTCTTACCTATTCAGTGACTTGGGTGGGCTTGCTTGTTGGCTGTTATCCTGGACCAGTTTGGTTTGCAGGAAGATAGGGCCACACGCATGTCAACGGTGGCATCAAGGCGATTTCTTTCCTTGGACTTCAACTTCGTTAAGACTGAGAAACCAGCCTCACACATGTACGTGGTTGTAAAAGGTAGCAAGAGAGTGACACTTTCTTTACTTAAATTGGGATAGTCCTTGGACAGGCTTTACCAGAAAGATGACAGTGCTGATGTCTTGTGCCTCATTCTTGATGAATTATCACTAGTTAGGCGGACTAACTCTTCTTCCTTACTGGGTGTAAAGCTTAATTCAACAACTGAATCTGGGGTTTCAAATAGAAATGGATCTTTTACCCAGTGTTTTTCTTTCAAATGAGTCATTTTTTCTTCTGGAAAATACCGTTCACACATCATTACTTTTAACCAAAATAGTTCTGTATTATGTACATCTTATATATGGGAATAATGAAAAAATACAGTTAACCTGAAGCATAATCAGTTTTGCAAGCATATGAAGTACAACAAACTGTGTGAATTTCAAAATAACTTACGCCTATTTCCATCCATCCATGGATGGAAATAGGCGTAAGTTATTTTGAAATTCACACAGTTTGTTGTACTTCATATGCTTGCAAAACTGATTATTTACTTCATACAAAATTTGTCAGTGATACTGTTTGTGTCAAGCCAAACATCATCAAATATTACATAATATCATAACATTATAATGTAAGAAATACAAATTTCAACACAATGTAACACATCATTACTGTGTGTGTATATATATATATATATATATATATATATATTTACCGGTATATATATATATATATATATATATATATATATATATATATATATATATATATATATATATATATTTGTTATCTTAGTTTATCTTATTTATTTCATTTTACTCTTGGGCCTAGTCCATAGCCCACCAGTTGAAGACCACTTTGGGCCTCTACTTATTGTACAGGGGCCCCATACTTCGGGCCCTATACTTATTGTGCAGGGGCCCTTATGGTTGTGAATATATTATATAATGAAATACTCGGTGTACACTTCAAACAAGGTTATATACTGGCACACTGTGCGACAAATTGCTTTCAGTGGGTTCCCAGATACTGGTGGGCCCTAGGCCAATGGTCTACTTGGCCTATTGGTAAATCCGGCCCTGGTAATATCCACAAAATCCATGAAACGATCGTACCTGCTTCTGAGTGGTGGGACGTGGAGCTTGCTGAATCTTTTCCACCCTTTTTTTTTTTTTTTTTTTCCCTGATGCTCACATTTTCCATCAACCACTATAAGACCCTGATATTCCACCTTAGTGACTCCCACCTCACATTTGCTAGGTCTGAGAGTCCTATTGTGTGATTGCAAGCGCGAAAACACCTTAACAAGAAGATCCATATGCGCCTTAAAGGTTGCAGTGTGAATGAGCACTTCGTCCACAAACATTTCCATCCTAGGTAAGCCACCTAGAACTTTCTTCATGTACCAGCTGAACACAGCAGGCATATTGGTAAGGCCAAAAGGGAGCACTGTGTACTGGTAAAGCAGGGTGTCTTGAATGCAGTGATATGATGGCTTTCTGGGTGTAGAAGGATCTAGAAAAATCCTTTGTTGAGGTCAAACTTTGTGAATTACTTCGAAGTTGCACGACGAGAAAAAATAAGCCTCTGGTCAGACATGGGCTCTGCATAAAAATGTGTGACAACATTTATCTTCCTGTCATCCCCACTTATCCTTACGTCACCCCCCTTTTTCTTCACCACAACAGTTGGTGAGCAGTAAGGGCTGGATGAGGGTTCTATAATAATGCCTTCTTGCTTCATCTTAAGCGCTTCCCTGTTAACGGAATCCACATATTGCATGGGTATAGGATAGGGTACGGCTTAGTATGTACTGGCTTTGCATCCGTCAACCTGATGCGATGTTCCTCCATCTTTGTCACACCTGATTCGTCTGTGAATATTGTGCCATATTCCTTGATCACCTGATGGAGAATGAGATGTTGCTCATCAAGCTTCGAATTTATGGTCACCTCTCCAGGACCTTCCTTTAAGACTAGTGTCACTGGCCACGTGAACCCTGTGTCCTCGGGGATGATTGTGGTGGTGCATTCATAGCAGATACCAGCAGCTGTCACTTGCTGTTGCTGCTGCTGCTGAAGAGGTGAAGGTGAAGTTTCACTACGAACTTTTTCAGCATATTCACATGAAAGAGTTTGCACTCATGACCCATACCAATTATATAATTTACCGTAGGCACTTTCTCTAAAACGATGTACAGACCTTTTCACTGTGCCAAAAGTTTGGTGTGACCGGTTGGTAATGGGACCTTTTAATTCCCTTCTTCTAGCCTTGAGATCATAATGCGACATTTGTACTGTCTGGGCCTTCAAAAGCTCCTCGTTGGCATATTTCCAGGGAGTTTAGAGATCCTCAATTAGATCCAGCACATATTGATAGGAAGACGGCATACTTTGGTCCCCAACAGAGAGGTAAAATATGAGTGGAGGCGGCAATTTGCCACCCTGAGTGAAGGTCGCGTGAGTGAGTGGCTGCCATTCTGGTAGGAGGCAGAGAGGTCTCGTGACAGTGGCGAGACAATGGAAGTTCTTATTTTACCTTCATGAGCGGAACCATGGCAGGACTATTCTAGCAGCTGGTGATATCAGCTATTGGAATTGCAGCAGGTGTTATCAACTTATAAAAGGCGAGGCTTCTTGTTTTCATAAGTATTATTATATTTCTTTGCACCCTTTTTTCTTCGACCTTTATACTATACATGAAGGTACCCTAGGGCAGGGTTCTTCAAACTTTTTCAGTCGTGACCCAGTTTTTACTATGACATCATTCTCGCGACCCATACAGAAAGATCTTGTACAAATGACCAGAATTATCAATGTCAAAGAATACAAGGCCAAAAACTGAAGCACAATAATTATGATAAAAAGGCATTCTAACCAGAATTATAACCATGTAATGTTAGTAATTGAATATATATATACAGTATATATATATATATATATATATATATATATATATATATATATATATATAGCTTAATATGTGTGTGTGTGTATGCTTTCAATAAAGTGTGGCAAGCATAGAATAATTTCCACTTAATTTGCACTTAGTCTTACCTATTCAGTGACTTGGGTGGGCTTGCTTGTTGGCTGTTATCCTGGACCAGTTTGGTTTGCAGGAAGATAGGGCCACACGCATGTCAACGGTGGCATCAAGGCGATTTCTTTCCTTGGACTTCAACTTCGTTAAGACTGAGAAACCAGCCTCACACATGTACGTGGTTGTAAAAGGTAGCAAGAGAGTGACACTTTCTTTACTTAAATTGGGATAGTCCTTGGACAGGCTTTACCAGAAAGATGACAGTGCTGATGTCTTGTGCCTCATTCTTGATGAATTATCACTAGTTAGGCGGACTAACTCTTCTTCCTTACTGGGTGTAAAGCTTAATTCAACAACTGAATCTGGGGTTTCAAATAGAAATGGATCTTTTACCCAGTGTTTTTCTTTCAAATGAGTCATTTTTTCTTCTGGAAAATACCGTTCAAAGCTGGCTGACAGAGACTGAAGGTGTATGTCTATATCCTTTTTTATTTTCTGCAAACATTCTTCATTGACATGGTTTTCCTCAATGTGTTGCAAAAGTGTGGGGAACATATAGTAAACAGGCTGGTCTGCTTTAATTCTTGCTTGCCAAATCTTTAATGATTTCTTAAATGTTTGTACTTCCTCCGTGTGTTTGAATATATCATTCTCCTTTCCTTGTAGTTTTAGATTAAGTTCATTGAGCTTTGAGAAAATGTCTGCTAAATATGATAGCTGTGCAAGCCACTCATTCCTGACGAATAGTTCTGCCATTGGAGATTTCTTTTCTAGAAAGAATATATTTATCTCCATCCTTAGTTCATATATCCTGGTTAAAACTCTTCCTCGGGAAAGCCACCTGACTTCAGTATGGTACAACAAGTGTGACTGGTCAGCTCCCATTTCACAGCAAAGTTGTTCAAACAAACGGCTATTCAATGAACTTCCTTTGATAAGATTGACAAGTTTTACAGCTTCATTTAGAACATTTTTCAAGCTGGCAGGGATTCCTTTTGCAGCCAAAGCTTCACGATGAATGAAACAATGATTCCAAGTTACATTATTACCTGCAGCCTCTGATATTTTGCTCACAACACCACTATTTTTTCCTGTCATATTTGCTGCTCCATCTGTGGTGACGCCCTTGCAGTTTGCCCAGTTCAGTTTATATTTTCCAGTTACACAGTCATTCAACACTCTGAAGACCTCTGACCCTATTGTGTGTGTAGGTAAGGTCAAGCAGCACAATATATCCTCCAAGAAGTCATCTTCCCATGGATATCTCACATAAACCAGGAGTGTTGCACAATTAACTATGTCGGTACTTTCATCCAGCTGGATAGCATACCCTTCACCTTCAGCAGCCTGGAGGCGTGAAACCAACTGAAATTCCAAATCTTCTGCAATATCACTAATCCTCCGAGAAACTGTTGTGTCACTGACAGGGACACATTTAACTTTCTCTGCCGATTTCTCATCAAGCACTGTAGTCACTATATCTAATGTGGCTGGAAGGATAAGTTTTTCACCAAAAGTATATGGCACTTTCTCTTTTGCTATTCGATAAGCAACTAGATAAGAAGCCAGTTGCACTTTATCATTGTGAGTGGTTGATTTACTAAGGATTTTCACTGATAAATTCAATTGTTCCTTTTTTCTTTGAAAAAATTCTACTGATTTTCCTACTAGTTCAACATGTTTCGATTCAAGGTGCCTCTTTAATTTTGAAGGCTTCAAACTTTCATTTGCAAGAACTTCATTGCAAATAACACACTGTGGCCTGGGTTCTTGTTTATCTTTATCATACTTAATAAATCCATACTTCAAGAATTCTTCACTATATTGCCTTAGCCATGATTTCTTCTTCTTGGCAAGAGGCTCAGAAGAGGGCACAGGCGATGATGCCTCACCCATACGAGACATAGCAGGCTTCTCTGCCACTGACTTTGTCTGTTTGTCTTTCTCACTTGAACAAGAAGGCTTTGGTGCCTGAGTAGCAATGGCACCCTTTCTAATAATAAATCAATCCATTTGATATGAGTGTGGGTGTATGAACTGTTATATAACTAAAGGAGACTTCTACACACTCTTAAAACTCAAATGTAACTAAACCCGTTTTCGTTTCAAAGCTGAAAGTACTCGTCGCATCTTACGCGTTCGATTCACGTTTGCCACCCCCATCACCACTGCCTCACCCACCTCTCTCTCTCTCTCTCTCTCTCTCTCTCTCTCTCTCTCTCTCTCTCTCTCAAGAAGGCTAATATTTTTGTGCTATGATTTTGTTTTATTGATAATTAAATATATGAATATTCGAGTATAAAACTGTGTTAGGTGGGTTCATGTATGAACTTCATATTTATTTTATTGTCACGAACATTATTATTTTATTTTATTCATGTATTTATTTTTGTCAGCCTGCGACCCAGTTTGGAGGACTTGGCGACCCAGTAATGGGTCGGGACCCGTAGTTTGAAGAACCCTGCCCTAGGGTACCCCAAGTCTGTGTGCGAAATATAAATGCCCTTGGCCTCTTTTTAAAGGTTATATACTCATCTTCTTTCTCAAAACTGCATATTAGAAATTAGAATTACAGAAACTAATTGACATACAGATATTTGGTTGAAAATTCTGTGCTAAAAATTTTTCCTGAATGATTTTGGCCTAGTATTTTGCCATTTAGTCGAGTGGAAAGTACCGAATTCAAAACTGCTCAGTTTTTCTTTGCAACACGTTTTAGAGAAACCCACAAAAGCTTTAAAGCTGTAACTTTCCACATATATAGGTTTGGTCCTTCGTATGACCTGAGAGGAATACGATTCCAGTGAAGCATACAGTTTGCTAGTTCTTAAGACAAACATACAATTTACACATCCATTCTTCAACATCTTTGTCTTCAGATCGTGTTGATGTTACAGAAGTTACCTTAGGGTTTTCAGATATTGTTTATATTATACATACCTTATATAGCAAAGAGAAAAAATCGCTATTTTGGCAACACAATAACAATAGGTAACTAGTTACCCGTAGGTAACTAGTTACCTGTTTTTATTGTGTAGCAGCACTAAGGAAGCTTCATCGAGAGTATTAATGATATAACAAGATTTGAAGTCTCTAAGATAAATTCTTGTGCAACAACAACAAAGGATCTGAAGACAAAGGTGTCGAAGAACACACGTGCAAATTTTACATTTGTCTCAGTAACTGGTTGTTTGCTCAGTTATAACCATAGTCGTTTCAGATCATACGAGGGACCACAACTATAATTTGGAAAGTTACAGCTTTAAAGCTCTTGTGGTTTTCTCAAAAACATGTTGCAAAGAAATAAAAACTGAACAGTTTTGAATTCGGTACATTTTTCACCAGGCTACATGGCAAAATATTAAGCCAAAATTGTTAAGCAAACATTTTGATCATAGGATTTTTGACTAAATAGCTTTAGCTGAATTCGTTTCTAAAATATATCAGTTTGAAATGTGCAGTTTTTACAATAATGAGTATATGACCTTCAAAAATAGGTCAAGGTCATTTTTTTGGCAGAAGGACATGAGTAACCATAGGATACCTTTGTATGTATTATCATCAAAATCGAAGAAAAAAATGCAAATAATGATGATGATAATAATGATAATAATAATAATAATAATAATATTATTATTATTATTATTAATATTATTATTATACAGACGAAAACAATAACCTACGCCATTTACATGGCGAAGCTTAATAATAATATTGACAAAAAGAAAAAGCTTCACCATTTAACCCCTACACCGCGGGCATGTTTACCAATGTTTTGCGTGTCCCGCGGGGTTATTCGGGCTCCGACAGACTCTCAAAAAATATTTGCCAAAAATCAGTTATTAGTCCTAGAATATTAAAATTATATATGCTTATGGCACATACCTTCAGCTTTCTCCTGGAATGTTTGTTGAGCCTTCGTCCATTACCGTAGGACTTGTGGAGACCTCTGAAGTTGGGTAACGAAGTCTCCACTTTACACTTCCCAACAACCTGTAATATGATTACCACAGCCAGATATAAACACTATAAATACTACTCTATGATTTTCAAGTAGTTTAGGATCCATACTCCAAAAAATAACCACTGTGAAAGCAATGGAAATTACGAGCGCGTCTGATCGTCGCACTTGCGCTAGTTCGCTCTTGGTACTCTGTCATTTATTATTCATAAAACCCCTCACACTTTATATTTCTATTACTATATCACACTTATATATATCTGGAGTTTTTCTCCATAAGTTTCCTTCAGTCGTATTAGTTTATTGTCACTGAAGTCATTCAATTTTTCATTCAGTAAAATACGTACAGAGCCACGGATTCACTTTCACTGTTATAACATAAATTATTTGTAGGCCTACTCATATTCTTATATTACTAATTACTTACATTACTAACATTTTCTATTTTATTTTCAATATTTACCCTTCTATTTTACTTACACTATGTTATTCACTGTCACTTTCAGTAAGATAAAACTATAATAAGCTGTTCAATCATATGTACTGAACATCCATTGCTTTCACCTGCTATTTACACATAATTTACACATTATTTCCAAATTATTCTGCTTTCACACTTGCACTGTTAGAACTGCTTCTGGCTGTGGTAATCGAAGAAGCAGGTAACACAGAGGGGAACCTGGCACTCAGCGCACTGCCAAGAGGTGCGTTTGTGCTCAGGTGTGCAGCGGGTGGTATGTGCACACACCTGACACCTGCGAATCGCAGCCTTCCTTTTCCCTGTGGCAGGCATAAGCTCAAGTCTGTGCCGATCCATATACGCCCTCTGCTCAAGTCGGTTGGGAAGTGTTACTGGATGGCGCCTTGGAGTTACTGCTGTCACCCTACCATATCTTTCCAGCAGCTGCTGGACACAAGTCCTGGTGAAGAACCTCAGGGAGAAGGACTTGGGTGGCTTGACCTTCATCTTGTACAGGATGAAGGCGTTCAGCATCGTCATATCTATGAGATGCAGAAAAACTTTCCTGTACCACCTGGTATTCTTCCTGAGGCAGTCGATCTCACCAATCGTCATGTCAGACTTGTCCACCAGCCGCATGTTGATATTGTAGTCCAACACAGCATCAGGTTTCATCACAGGTTCGCCTGTCCTACGGTCGACCTTCCCACTGTCTGTCATCTCCCCCTTATGTACGGTGGTGAGCATGTACACGACCCTCTTGTCATGCCACCGTATTGCCAGCATCTTCGCAGACTTGCGTAGGTGCACGTCTCCTCGCTGTGAAGTTCCTGCCTCTGGAATTTTGGGGAAGTGGGCACAATTACTTTTGACAGTGCCGCAGGAGCCAATGCCGTGCTCAGAAAGGTATTTGGCAAGTTTCGGTGCTGTATAGTAGTTGTCTGTATACAGCACATGATTCCCACCAAAATACTTTTCTAGGAGCACTTTCACTACACAGCCTGAGAAGCCAAGGGGGGGGGTGTTTTATCCAGATCGACAGTGCTGGTTGAATATATGACGAAGTCAAGGATGTACTCTGTCTTACAGTCGCACAGTACAAAGAACTTAATTCCAAAGCGATGGCGTTTGCTTGGAATATATTGAACAAACCGAAGACGTCCTCTGAACAAAATCAAGGATTCGTCAATGACAACCTTCTGAAAGGGGTGGAAGAATGACATAAACTTATCCTTCATTCTGCTCAGAATCTCCCGATCTTCCAGAGTGGGTCGGTTTGGGAAGGTACATCGTTGTCGGCAAAGTGCAGGTTTCCCATGATGTTCCGGAAGCGATCTCTGGCCATGTACTTACTGAAGGTGGGTGAGGGTAGTAAGGGGTCCATGGATCAGTATTCTTCCAACTCATGCTTCTTGGAGTGTGGCATGAGAAGCATGAGGGCAAAGAACACATACAGCTCCTGCACTCCCAGCATGGACCACTGTTGCATCTGGGCTGCACCTGTACCACTTGCTGCACGTTGTGATTCATACCTGTTGGTCTCATCACATATGTGCTGCATGACTTCGTCATCTAGGAAGGCCAAAAGGTAGTCCACACACTCAGCATTTTCGTCCATAGTGAAGGTAGGCTGAACTCCTGAGGAGCTCTCATCAAATACTAAATTTTCAGGCACAAAATCTGACCCTTCCATCCACGCGAAGGCGTCCAGAATTCCCTGTCGTGGCGGTGTAGGGCGGGTGGTAGTGGTGGTGGTGGAGGTTGGCTGTGAGGCAGATTTATCTCGTTCAAGGTTACTCGCACTGACCCTGGGTTGCCGTACAGCATTAGCAGCCCTTACCCTACTAGCTGCACTACTTTTCACTCTCCTTGATTTACCTCTTCCTCTACGGCCTGCCTTCACTGTTGATGCTGGTGGTGACTCTGACGACGAAGACTCCGGAGATAACTCAGCTGACGATGATGAAGAAATGAGTGAAGTGGGGCTTGGGGAACGGGGAGGTGAATGCACTCGAGACTCATGGAGGGCTGGGTCACGTTGAGGCATTATTCTGGGGCTAACATGCCGCCTTTTCACTCCCTTCCCAAATTCCTGGCCTTGCTGCACTAAAGGCTCCTTTCCCTTGGAGCTAGAGACTACTTCCGACACTGAAGCACTCGTTGTAGCAACCTTTCTGGCACGATAACCTCACCCGGCTCATCACACGATTCACCCAAATCATCAAAATCACTGTCCATCATCACCATGGACAATTCTGCCAGTTCACATGCCACTGCAGAGTCACTAAGGCCTTTCCTGCTTCCCTCACTACTTTTCTTAGGGGTAGAGGTCACGGGGGCCTTTGCAATGGGCGCAGAAGCGGCAGGAATGGCGGGGCGCGAGTGCGACATGGTTTCAATACAGCGGAGGACAAGGAACTAAATGCTGCAGCTTATCTGAGAAGGGAAGGGTTGACAATGACACTTAGGCTGACTGCTGCTAACTTACAGACTAATTTTTTATAGGTAGAAAATCTCAACAATACATAAAGAAATAGGTAGTTCCAGGTGAATGTAAATGTCACTTAGGCTTCTCCCTTCCTTTCTGATATATATTTTTATTACAGACATCGATTACAAGGCATAATTCAAAGGGGAAATTACCGTGGTAATGTAGTGAATGAATGCACGTGATGTGTTGTCAGGTGATAATTAGCCAATTCCTGGTGTATAACACTATCACTTACCTGATTTTTTTTTTGGTATATATTATTTTGTATAAGTATAGGGCATAGGGCTTATTTCAATGGATGAAATCTGTGGAAAAATCTGGGGGAAATTTGCATAGCACAGCGCGGCATGGGAGGTGAGAGGACAGGGTAATTGAGGGCAGGTAGGGAGGGGAGTCACAAAGGGGGTAAAATCGCTAAAATGTCAACAATGGATGGGAGTACAGATGAGATTTGGAGTGCTGACTAGTGTTGGACATTGGCAGTACTGATGGATGATACAAGCCACCACTTGAGAGCCCGGGATAATTCAAAATAACACAGAATCACAAAAGTGACGCCCTGCGGTATGATCCATTGTGGCCGAGCGTCACGAAAGTGACGCCCCGCGGTTAAGGGGTTAATGACGAACCTTAACTAGTTACGTAATTACTGTGTAACCACAATAAGGAAGCTTCGCCATAACTGTTTGTGGTATATAAGGTATGAAAATTTTGCATTACGAACAAGTCTGTGGCCATTAAAAGTACTTCAAGATTATTCACAATTGGAACATGTACATAGATTAATCTAAGGTAGCGCCTTGTCTAATATCAAGATCTGAAGACAAAGGTGTGGAAGAACACATGGGTACATTTCTAATAGTGTCTCAGTCACTGGCTAACTGTATGCTTAACTGTAACCATACTCCTTTCAGATAATACGGGGGACCACAGCTGTATTTCTGTAAAGTTACAGCTTTTGTGATTTCTCTAAAACTAGCGACAAAGAAAACACTGAACATTGTTGAATTTGGTACTTTCCACTTAGTTAAATGGCTACATATGCAGCCAAAATTCTCAGGAAACTTTTTTATCATAGGATTTTTAGCCAAATAGCTGTATCTCAATTATTTACTGAGATATTTCAATTTCACATAATGTAAAAATTTTTGGCACCAAATATGAGTGTATGACCTTCAAAAATAGGACAAGGTCATTTATATTTGGCACAAGTACTTGGGTTACCTTAGGGTACTTTCCTGTATACTATCATCAAGATCTAAGAAGAAAAGTGCAAAGAGAAATAATAACTAT
Organism: Coenobita brevimanus; assembly: GCF_032717465.1. NCBI lineage: Eukaryota > Metazoa > Arthropoda > Malacostraca > Decapoda > Coenobitidae > Coenobita > Coenobita brevimanus. The sequence continues at coordinate 20,581,909 of NC_137008.1, read as the reverse complement.
ATTCTTATTGAGTGACACAAGGAAGGAAAGTAGTGATGCTATGAAGGTATTGATAAGAAACAGAGGCTTGAATGCTGCAGCTGCGCGAGGCTTACAGTGTTGGTGCCAGCTTTAACATACGGATGTGAGATTATACTGTAGTGTGGCATGAAAAGGAAAAGTCAAGTGTAAGGGCAGTGGAGATGGAACTGCTGAGGAATGTATATGTAGTAAAGAGAGTGGATAGGATATGGAATAACATAATATGTGAGGGATGCGGTGTGAGGAAGTTTGTGGACACCAGGATCGAAGAGAGTGTACTGAGATGGTTTGGTCATATGGAGAGAATGTATGAGAATAGAGTGGGTATAACTAAGCGAATTTGAAGGACGAAGGAGGCGACGTAGTCCAAGAAGAAGATGGAGGGATATGGTGGATGAGTTTGTGAGATATAGGGGTATGGAAGTTGGTAAGGCTAAAGGACTGGCAAGACACCCAGGTGGATGGATGTTCGGGGAAGCGCATAACCAGGGATTTAGCACCCCTTTTTAACGTGACACCATTCGGATTGGCTCTATCAGAGAGGTATATGTGAAGCTACAGAACGTGATGAAATTTTTTTGGTCCATCTGATGGAGCCAGGATTTCGAGAGTTTAAATGATGAGTGAATGGAAGCGTGGCCCATTGAACTGGACAAACTTTGGCTATCTTACTCCTCATTTTACGCTAGGGTGGGAAAGGAGGTCCTGATGCTGATGATGATGGCTTATTGTGTAGCCGCAATAAGGGAGCTTCGCATTAACCATTTGTGGTATAATAGTAGGTATGAAATTTTGACATCCTAAACAAGTCTTTGACCTTTGAAAGTATTTCAAGCGATTCATATTTGGAACGTGTACTTAAATTGACCTAAGATAGCTTCTTGTGTAATATCAACAAGATCTGAAGACATGGAAGAACGCATGGGTACATTTAACATTTGTCTCAATAACTGGCTAACTAACTGCATAACTGTAACCATATTTATTTCAAAGCATAAGAGGGACCACAGCTATATTCCCGTGAAGTTACAGTTTATGGTTTTCTCTAAAACGTGCTACAATGAAACACTGATCATATTTGAATTCGGTACGTTCCACTAGGCTAAATGTCAGAATATTAAGCCAGAAATCTCAGCAATTATTTTTCAATCATTGGATTTTCAACCAAATAGCTGTATCTCGATTAGTTTCTTAGGTACCAGTATCTCAATTTCAAATATGCAATTTTTGCACCACAAATTATCAGATGAAATTAAAAAATAGGTCATGGTTATTTATATTTGGCGCAAATACATGTGTTGCCCTAGGGTACCTTCTTATATAATATCGTCAAGATCTAAGGGGAAAAACTGGAAAGAAAAGGAATAAAAGTAAAGACGAAAACAATAAGCTTCACCATTTATATGGCGAAGCTTAATAATACTAACGAAAATAAGATGCTTCGGCATTTAAATGGTGAAGCTTAATAATAATACTGACGAAAACAAGAAGGTTCACCATTCATGTGACGAAGCTTAACTAAAGAGATAAGGTTAGTGAGAGCAGAGATAGTGAGGAGCAAGGTCAGAAGCTTCCGATGATGCCTTGTCACTGTGCTGCTTTTGGCTGTAGTGAAAAGGATAACATAAAATCAGATAAAAGAATCACAGTTGATGAATAAGTCGTATTGTGAATAATTACATTATAGTGATCAAAAGGTCACTTATATATCTTATGGTGTGATTTACAGTGATCTAAGGGGCCCAGTTTTACCTTGAAGTGTTTTTACCGTGATCTAAGAGGCCTCTGCTTGTGATATTGTGTAACTTACATTGATCTAAGAGGCCTATATTTGTGTTGCAGTGTTTTTACCGTGATCTAAGAGGCCTCTATTTGTGTTACAGTGTGACTTACAGTGATCTGATGGGCCTATAATTGTGTTTTAGTGTTTTTACCGTGATCCAAGAGGCTTCTATTTGTGCCAGTGTGTGATTTATAGCAATGTAATTAGCCTATATTTTTGTCATGTATTACGGTATTTTGTACTTTTCCTACAGATTCCTGAAAGATCCTGCCCGACGTCAGCAATGGGTGTTGGCAACACGACGTGAAAACTTCAGAAAAGGAAAATATGCCTATATTTGCTCGAAACATTTATCAGAGGAAGCTATTGATAGGACATCTGACTCCTATGTTAGAATTCGAGAGAATGGCGTGCCAGCACTCTCTGATGCATTCCCAAAGCATCTCCATAAATGTGCATCTACCGAAGTTTTGTTCGATCATCCCATATGCTCACACTGACCAAAGCTGGCCCCACTTCCGACAAGAGGGTTCGAGGAAGCTAGAGTGTTCAGTGGTGGTGCAGCCGGACTTATTGGCTTGACGGCTGGCGCAGAGGCAGCCACCACAGTGGTAACCACTGGAGTATGATGAGCAACAACCTGGCAAGAGAGACAGGATAGCCCTCTTGCCTCAAAGTCAGGATATGGAGATGCACAATGAGCCAGCATGCATCAGACAAATTATGACAGCACTTGGGCAAAAGATCCAGCCTCCAGGAAATGTAACGAGTAGTATGGACAATGGAAGGCGGCTCCGCACATGGGTGACCATCCCTTGACAGAGGCACTGCCTTCTCGAAATGTCACCAACACAGATACACTCCCCAAGCATGATATCCATGGCAACTGATTTTCAGAGAATCAGGTGGAGTAACATAGCTAATGAGTTATCTGATTACACTATAAAGTTTCCTGGTGAAGTAAGAGAACCAAAGCAAAAGTCACCCCGGGATTAATAAAACAGCTTTCTGTTCCTGTCCTTAGTCTCTGCAATAGAAAACCTTTCACAAGTTCAAAATTATAATTCCTCATTCTCAAACTTTTACACTGTGTTGAGAAAGTTGGATGGCCACCATAGTAGTTGATACACAAAGAAGAATCGGGGAAACCCATCTCACCATGGGAATTGCCACCAGAGTTAACAAAATAAAGTGAGTTCGTAGGAGACCCTGCAGATTTCAATGGCTGTACCAGATGACATTCCCAAACCTCAGACAATGAAAACAGTTCCTGCGTCTTGGCACATAGGCTCTGACCCGGTGATGGTAGTCAGTCCCCTGTTAGGATATTCTTTCCTGATTCTCATAACTTTCATCACCTTGGTGTGCCAGCCCATCCACGAGGTCTTTCCTCAGTACATCTAAGGAAGCACTTAGAGCAAACCAATTTCTGGGACTGGTTGAATGAATGTTAAGTCACAAACACTTCTTTAAAAACAAAAACTTTAATGGCATGGATGTGAGCATTTTTATCAACATTCCTTCCTATAATGAGGAGATACTCGTCTGCCTGATGGACTGCCTGGAGATGACCCACAATCCTTAACTAGGTCACATTGGCCCTTAACCTTTGTCGATATACAGACCTCATATGAGACACAAAGAAGGTCTGCATAGGCCAAGCTGCAAACTCCATATGATATAATTTACGTTGATTTAAAACAATGACTCAGGGCAGGTAAACTACTTTACACAGAATCAGCCCACCAGGAGTTAAAGGCACTCTTCTCTCTGAAGGAAGAACCATCAGCCAGCTTCAAGATAGGAAACTTCTCACGTCAGTCAAGCACAAAGACGCAAGACATCGTCTCATAGGTGGGATTATAAGTTTTCTTGGTAGACTTGGTGCCGCTCCCTCGAAAACTCCTCTTATCCATGCTTTCAGCGTTTGATAAGGGTCAAGTGTTACCATCGTTGATATACTGACAGCAGTGTCCTATACGAACACACACACACACACACACACGAAAATAATCATCACACTGCGTGATTGACTCTAGCTAAAGATGGCCAGCTGACTGACTTGGCCAGGCCTCTCCAAGACTCCAATCCGGCCAGAAAAGGCAATCGTTAGGTGTGTAGTTAGCTACAGGGCACAGGATGCAGCATTACTCAACCACCAGCGGGTCCTGTATTTTTATCATCACATGATACCAGATACGGGAACCACGCGAGGATGGGGTGCCAATATCCCTACCATAAGGTGACCAAAAAAAAGGGATCATCATCATCGTCATCATCGACAGGTTTTCCACCACTAATGATGAAGGGGCAGTGCTTGGTCTATACCAGCGTTTCCCAACCTTTTTACCCTTATGGAACCCTTGAAATAATTTTCATGTCCCAGGGAACCCTTACATAAAAATTATTATATATATCGTTATTAATAACTTTCTTTCTCCTGTATAAACTTAAAGTTCTTAAGGAATAAATAATATATTTTTTTCCTGAAAACTGGTTTAAGCAAAAAAACAACTTACCTTTTTCTCAAGTTTATTGACAATGAATATATATATATATATATATATATATATATATATATATATATATATATATATATATATATATATATATATATATATATATAAATAACTGAAATCAAACTGCTTGTTCAAGAGATCTCATAGAGAGGTTTTCATTCACACAAAAAATAAGCATAAATAACTTATCTATCTATCTATAGCCTGACGCCCTAATCCCGCAAAGGGTGGCCGTAGACAAAACGCCTCCAGGTCGCTCTGTCACCCACCATTTGACTGCCCTCCCCCCAACTCACTCCTTCCTCCCTTATATATCTCTCAACTCCATCCCTCCACCTCATCCTCGGTCTCCTCCTCCCTCTCCCTCCCTCCACTTCACCTACATACACCCTCTTAGTCAGTCTTTCATTCTCCATTCTCTCCACATGTCTCTCCATTTTGAAGACGAAAAATGGTTGCGGAGGCTAAGCTACTTAGCAGACATTTTTCATCATATGAATCAGCTGAACAAGTCACTGCAAGGCCCTAGAGAAAATGTACTGACTTCAAGTGACAAGAATCTTGGATTTAAAAGAAAACTGAATCTTTGGAAAAATCATGTTGCAAAAGGAAAGCTTGAGATGTTTCAAGTACTGCTGGGGCTTAAGAGTTTGGAAGGATATCAGCAAATTTCAAGTCTTACTGAAACCCATCAGAATCGAACATTATTTTCCTGCCCTTTCAACACAAGTGAATGACTGGGTGAGGGATCCATACTCTTCTGCTCATCCTGAGAACTTGACTTTAAGAGAAGAGGAAGAACTTTGTGAGCTGCAGTCTGATCGTACACACAAGATGAGATTTACGACAAGTTTTGGATTTCTGTGAAAGAATAGTATCTTGCCATTTTTAGGAAAACAATAAATATATTGCTGCAGTTTTCAACCTCTTAGATGTGTGAGCAATCTTTTTCTTATTTAACAAGTACCGAAAGCAAAGACATAAATCATCTCTTTCCAGTTGAAGATGAGATCTGTGAGTGTTTAAAGTTTGACCCTGAATTAAGTATCTCGGTACCAAAAGACAACCACAGGTTTCACATTAGAAAAGCAAATGTCATTATCTAAATTGGCTTTAAAAAATTGCCTTGACCCATGTATCTGTTCATATGACATATTGCCTTGATTTATCTTGTGCCTTTTCAACATTATGAATACACGAATAAGTTGTTGTAGTAGTACTAGTAGTTATTATCTGTTTTCCTTCTGTTTATATGTGTTACATTATGATATTGGTTATAATACCCAAGAATTTTCCAAGAATATGCCGTACGGGTAGAGCAAAATTATGAATATGAAATTAAACACAAAATGGCTCAAAAATGCATTTACATATGATTAGCCTATTTATCACTATCTCGAAACCCCTAGCGACTTTTTGCACAACCCAAGGGTTCCGGGGAACCCCGTTTGAGAAACGCTGGTCTATAAGATCGAAGGGCATCAGTTCTAAAGAGGCAGCCAGACAACCAACATAGGGGATGCTACTGATCATGCTTCAAGTCACCAGACCCTAGTTCGTGGAGCACATCGAAACCTAAACAGTCTTTTTTCCATTGTACTCGGGTTTTCTGTTTTCATACTGCATTAAAAATCTCACTCCCATATGATGATGTAGGTACTAACACGTCCCCTTTTGCAGCTGCTGTACTCGAATCTTTCTTAGTCTTTCGCTTCTTAAGAATACCTTTATGACACTCGACACTTTTCTTCCCTGAGACACTTAACTATCCATTTTCTTTATATTTTTATTTACATTTTTAATATTAACTCACAAAGTTACTTCTAAAAATTGGCCAGTTAGTGTTTTAATATAAGCGAAATCTTTTTGTTTTTTTGTTTTTTTACATTTTACAGTCATATAAGTAAATTGGACTAAAACTAACGCTGGCGTGTTTTTAAAATATGTATCCAGTCACATCAGCTGGCACCCCATGTGCAATATAATTACATTACCAGTGTCTCATTAGAACAAAACAGTTCTGCCAATAGCTAAGTGGAATGAGCAGGCCAAGGCCAGAAATTGTTTGATAGCCAGGAATTAGCACATACCGATCCCCTGCCTATCATTTTTGTACAGCATTTCTATCTATTACCAGTGGCTTCATAGAAATCACTTAAAAAACACATGCAATGATCATGCTAAAAAAGCACACACTATCCCCCTGAAAAATGCAATATGCCCCCCAAAATATTCTCAAACACTACATGCAACTTTGCATACTTATTCCATTACTCTAATTTATTCAAATGTTTTCGTGTGAATCACGTCGTTTGTAGTTAAAACGATATTTTTTAAATGTTCAGTGATGACTGAAATGATTTGCATCCTATTTCAATCAGTGCCGATCAGCCTCATATGCTTTCATGTTTATATTGTCTCTGTAACTGCGCCACAGCACCAAGTTTAACCCGTCACGTCCCGAGGTTTTCCGCACCGTCGACATCCCCCAGTCCCGAGGTATTTTCGAAAAAAAATTTTTTTGGCTAAAACCTTCGCTTTTGGTGAGAAACATCGAAAATTCATAGAGAAATCGCTCACCTGAGGTTTAAAGTGCCCAATCCAGGTAGGAGTTCCTCCTTATCTGAGTGGGTTTTCTAACATGCTGGCACCAAAGAAAACGAGTTCTATGGGAGGGTAACTATTTTATCCACTCATAAACGGTATTTATTTATTTACTTGGTACGAATGTATATGTAGTATGTGAGTATATTGGTTTTCAAGCAGTAATAAAGGCATTATAAGCATTGTTTCACTCACTAACTAATCACCATACCTGACCTTTTTTTGCCACATTACCTGATCATTATTTCTGGCTGTTTCTTCTTCTGATGCTATTTAAACATTGTCCTCCACATTGTCATCGATTGGGGAATCACTCTGGCCCTGAATATCTTTACTAGGCAGGTCACTGGTAACAGGTCCTTTGCCAAGACAATGGCATGAGGGGGGGAGGGGGGAGGTTATGCAGTGTAAGGCATTGTCCCTGCTTGGCATCTTGTAGAGGAATAGAGGAAGGTGTCCCGTGTATACATACGAAAAATCACGTGCGAAAATTGAAAATTGTGCAAATTAGGGACCTTGCAATTGTACGACGTACTGGTACGTCGCCGGGACTGGCAAATGCAAATCGTTGCAACGTACCCATACGTCGACGGGATGGGGCGGGTTAAGAAAGCACGGTGAACTTATCACATTTTTCTTACTGTTGTTTTAGTGTCACGACACTAAAATATTTTAACACAGTACATAATAGCTGGTGACATATATGCTGGCAATATGTGGTATAGAGGTTTGAAGAAAGTCGTGCCTAAATTCAAGGGAACTGGAGGAAACAGCAGTGCAGATTCTAGCCAGGGACAGGAGGACATTTTCCGATAAAGTGAACTTATCGTGTTGTTCTCGTTGTTGGAGAACACTGTGGTATAAACGTTCACTGCCCTCCAACCATTAATTCAACAGCATCCATTTTCACATGGTATACTTTATACTGTATGGCTATCCCTACAGCCTCACCACAAATTTACCTCATCCCACCCTTTCCTCTGACCCCCCAGATCTACCTTTCTTACGATAATTTCATATGTGGTGGACATCTGGTCTATCAGCTGATCGCATCAGGTGCAGGGAAGGGGATAGGTTCATTATGATGTGGGAGGGGTAAACCAGCTAATTCCTCTGTTATTTATTTCCCTAACTCTGTCAATAAGTATCCCACCATATACTTTTCGTATTACACTAAGGTGACAAATGCCCCTCTTATTACCACACACTTCTTTTTCCTCTTCTCCTTTGTACAGGGGAATAATTATACCTGACTTCCAATCCTCCAGGACACTACCTTCCTCCCAGGCCAATCGGCACATCATCAATATCCACCCCACTACTATCTCTCCCCCGTACTTCAGTATTTCACCACACACTTCATCAATTCCTGGGGCTTTCCCCATTTTGACTTTCTTTATTGCTTCCAATACTTCCATCCCGCTGATCTTCCCTTTCCTTCTTATCTCCCTCCTCCTCCCAGCCATTCCCCATCCACTAATACTCGCACTGCTTTTATTCTCTGTGTTTAACAATTCCTTAAAGTGTACTCTCCATCTGCCATATTTATCTTTCACTCCCCTGGTACCATTTCTATCACCCTGTTTAACTCTCTTTATCTCTCTCCACAACATTTTCTTACATTCCCTTCAGTTTACATTCAAATTCCTTACGAATTCCTCGTCCACTCTGTTCTTACTCTCTCTTACAAATCTTTTCACCTCTCTCTTCCTCTCTACATATAACTCTTTATTCCGTGTCCCAACTTCCTTCATGCCTCTGCTTCCCATCCATTCACTATATGTTTTCTTCTTTATCGCCACTCTTTCACTTCCTTATCCCACCATGCATTCCCAGCATGTCCTTTCGTCTTCTCTTCACCCCACACACCAACTCCCATGCTGCACAGGTTTCTTCTGAGAATATCTTGCACACACCTTCTACCTCCCCAATCTGCTCCAAATCATATTTGCCCAATCGCCCCTCAACTTCTCTCTTATATTCCTCCTTTTCCCATCCTCTTGCAACCGTTCTACCGTCTTTGAACGGACTACTTCCTCCTGTCATTCTCTCCTATTTATCCATCGCATTTGTATCTTGACTTTCACCACCACCAAGTGGCGGTCAGACAGTCCACATCCCAAACCTCTGTATGCTCTGTATACTATTTTGTCTGATCAAAATTGTTAGTGATCCTCCCCATAAAACAACTAACTCAGAGGCAACAGCCACCCGTTACGGGATTATGGCGTCTGGCTATGGATAGATAGATAGATAATAGTGCGAAATGTCGGTGGGTGCTGTAAATGAGTATGGCCAAATATGTAATTCTCAAATTGTTCAGTGCTCAGTTTAGGAAAACCTCGGAGCCTATCGATCCGTAGCCAAGCTATTTGATTCTTGAACACCAATGAAAATTAATAGCTGGTATGTAAATGTTTTCATTCTTGCCCTCACGCTTCTCCAGAAACACATTTGTAGCCACACCGAAACAAATTCTTTCACACTTACCGACATCTTTCAAGCTTTCCAATGCTCTCTCTCTCTCTCTCTCTCTCTCTCTCTCTCTCTCTCTCTCTCTCTTTGTGGCACACTAGCACATTAGGGGACACTCACTGAGGCCACACATACAAGTCCCGCACGCACCCTCAATAACACAGCTTAACTCCCACTCTTCGGGGACGTGCTGGAAACCTCGTTCCTGTGCCAAATAATGGGTCTGGCTGTGTTGGGCTTTAAAATCTCTGAAACTGAATTATTTACAACGCCATTACCACCACCAGCAGTAACAGCACACGATCGGCATGCGAGTGTGTAATTTAAAATGCGAATTAAAGTGGGAACAGGAGAAATGCCACTTAATTGTCCACGTAAACTTGTGAACAGTAAAACACACACACACACACACACACACACACATACAATTACCCACCAAGCCATGGAAGAGTAACGGAGAGAGAGAGAGAGAGAGAGAGAGAGAGAGAGAGAGAGAACGTTTGGATATGGAAAAATTAAAAAGGATTCCCCACACACAAGAATGGTGCTGACGAGGAGCCAACACGTGACGGTAACTATGGCGTTCACGTGGGAGCGAAACTTAATTCCCTGCACCTCACCGTGAGCAAGACTGGTCCGGCCCTTGTTTGGCTCTGTTGACTTCAAGGAGTTGCTGTAGGATGGTCCCACGGAGGTAGATTCTTACGTGTGATCGACTGGTCTGCTAGGCTAGACTGACCAGGGTTAAAACGATTTGTTAACTTGACCAAAATACTGTTATTTTCAATGTACAGAAAGTTGACATCACTTTCGTCCAGATAAAAAATATTACTTCTATCCCAGTGCATCTCTGGCAGCAACAAGTTGGTACCCGAAAAAAAAAAAAAATGTATAGAGTGCGTCAGGTGTGAAGGAAAATCGGATTGGTCGCCCGGCACAATTTCGACAGGAAATAGCTGGGGGGGGGGGTTTGGTGACTGGGAAAACAGAAAGCAAGGCCGATAGGTAGAGGGATTAAATTAGAAACTCAGTCATTGGAGTGAAGAGGTTAAAATGTTTAATGTTGTGAAAATTGCTGAAGAATGTGATTACCGGTGTGAACAAAAATACAAGTCAGTAAGACTTTCATTCGCAGTCTATTTTATTTAATGCAAGAAAGAAGGAACCAAAGGCCAGATATAGAAAACGTTAGATTTCCGCTTGTCAACTTCTTTTTTATTTTGTTTTGTTACTCATATTTTTTTATTGTCAAGACAGATATTTTCAGCGGGAAGCATTCGATTAATAGCCTTCATTAATCCATCCATTCCAAGGAGACTCCTCCTAAGCATAGTAAAACAAGAATACCAGGAATAAATACGAAAATATGTACGAAAATATGTTTAAGAGAAAAAGATGTTTAAGAGAAAAATGTTAAGTGAAAAAAAATTTAGGTTTAAGAGAAAATAATGTCTAACACAATTACATCAACCGTTTCATCTTTGTCTACAGAATAAAACTAACTTCCTTTCCTTCAGTTCCCGCAAATAAATTAGATTTAAGGGTCCTTGTAATCAATATTCAGTGTCCTGTGAATATGTACATAAACTAGTAACGGTCAATAGTACGTGTTCGTCGACGGTGTACCTGCCTCATGTTGGCATAACCTCCGTCTAAGAAAATCGTCAGATGAAAAGCAGTTGAAATGACTAACTTGATTATTACCAGACCTACTTAGAAACAAATTAGTGCATTAGTTCATGTGTCAATTCAGGTCACTCCAATTACTGTAAGTGCATAGAAGCATTCAAAACACAAACAGCAAAAGGAATGCGATGACTGAATTGTCCTACAGGACTATAATTTAGCGTGCATATAATGAAGTATGTAACAAATGTTGCAATTATTAGCATTAACTTCATCACATTCATTATTTATTAAGAAATATTGTCGTTTTCTCCTCAAGTGAAGAACAATGTGCGCATTGAAAGAGAATTATATATTCATTTGGAAACTGTACTTACGTCAGCATGTTTTCAAGAGCTGTTGAATGCTACTGATTAGCTTGAAAGCATTCCATCACGTACGAAAATGATGTATTGCTCGTTACAGTAATGCAGATTTATCTATCTATATACTTAGGCTGCTTCCCCCAAGGAAAGGGAGGTACCCGAGACAGGACGACACATTCCCCATTTACTCATCCATTCAAACACATCCATTTGCATTTTAGCCCCAAAGGGGAGAAGGGACAGATCCTCACCGCACTACACCGCACAAGGGTCAACTGTGCAGTGCAATCAGTGACATCCGCAACAGGGCCCAACAGCAGAGCTGGTTTACCCCTGCCACATCATAATAGACCCATCCCCTTACCCGCACCTGACCTGACTAGCTGATCAGACCAAATGCAGGAGAATATCCCCTCAGGACTGCTTCATCATTTATTCACTCACAATTTCTCTCCATTCATTTCTGTCACGCACAGCCACTCTTCCTTGCTCAACAGACATCCCTCTCGCATCCAGTGCTCTCTTCACACTGTCCATCCATCCTATTCGTGGTCTCCCTCTCAGCGTTACACCTCTCACATCAAATCTAGTTATCTTTTTCACCAATAGTTCATTATCCATTCTCTCCATATACCCAAACCATCGCAACACCCTCTGCTCAACTCTATCAGCCATCTCCCGAACAACTCCAGTTCTCCTTCGCACTTCATCATTTCGCACTCGATCCATACACATCACTCCACACATACTTCTCAGACACATCATCTCCATTACATTCAAACTTTTCCTCTCTGCTACACCCACATTCCATGTTTCAGCCCCATATAACGCAGTCGGTACCACAACACCCTCATACAGCCTTCTCTTTACATCCATTCTAAGGGAACGACATCTAAACACCTTTTTCATTTCTCCCAGCACCTTTCCTACTTCATTCATTCTAAATTTCACTTCTGCATCTATTCTTCCATCCACAGCAACATGTGACCCTAAATACTTAAAATACTCTACCTCCTCAAGCAACTCACCATTCAAAACTATATTCATCCCCCTACCGTCTACCAACCTCGTACACTTCATCACTTTACTCTTATTCTCATTTACTTTCAATTTCTTCCTTTCACACACCCTGCCAAACGCCTCTACCAACTGTCTCAATCTCTCCTCTGCATCAGCCACCAGTCCAGTATCATCTGCAAACAGCAGCTGCTTCAGATTCCACTCTCTTCCATCAACATTGACCAGACTCAGACCTCCACCTAAAACTCTTGCATTCACCTCCCTTACAACACCAACCATATAAATATTAAACAACCAAGGCGACATCACACATCCCTGTCGCAGCCCCACTCTCACGGGAAACCAGTCACTCACAGCATTTCCCACTCTTACACACGCTCTACTATTTACATAAAAACTCTTCACCCCTGTTAGTAACCTACCATCAAGTCCATACAATCTTAAAACAGTCCACAAAGCCTTCCTATCAAATCTATCATACGCTTTCTTTAAATACATGAATGCCCAAAACACATCCTTGCCTTTCGTTAAATACTTTTCACACACTAGTCTCACAGCAAACACCTGATCCACGCATCCTCTCCCTCTCCTAAATCCACACTGCTAATCACCAATCACTCCCTCTGTACCCTCTCTAACTCTCATAATTAACACTCTACCATATACCTTACCTACAACACTCAACAGACTTATACCCCTAAAGCTAGTACATTCATACTTATCACCCTTGCCTTTATACAACGGGACCACACAAGCACTTGCCCAGTCAATTGGCACCATACCTTTCTCAAAGCACACATTCAACAATCTTACTAACCAGTCAACAATAGTCACTCCACCACCCTTCAGGCATTCCACAGCACACCCATCCATACCTGCAGCTTTCCCTGTTTTCATCTCCTTTACTGCCTTCTCCACTTCCTCCTTCGTGATCAAAGAATCATTCAACTCTCCCAACACATTTATTCCTTGCACCCTTTCATCCGCCACAATCTCAGCCACCCTTTCCTCCTCTACATTTAACAATCTTTCAAAATACTCTGCCCATCTCTTCCTTACTGCATCCATCTCAATTAACATCCTTCCATCCTCTGCTTTTACTCGCTTTTCCTTCCCAGACTCTCCCTTTCGCACCCTTTTCACCTCCTTACAGAACATTTTCTTATTCTGTTGAAAATTCTCAGTCAGCCGCCTACCCCACCTCTCATCTGCTGCCACTTCAGCATCACGCACAGCCCTTCTCACTCTATTCCTCTTTTCCTTATACCTCTCATGTGACACCTCATCCTTCTTCCGCAGCCACACTTCATATGCACGTCTCTTCTCAGCCACAGCCATACTTACTTCCTCGCACCACCATTCACTTCCTTTTCTTACACCACCACCCACACGTCTCACACCACACACCTCTTTCGCATGCCCCACCACAGCACTCTTAAATAACTGCCATTCCTCCTCCACACTGCTATTTTCCTGATCTTTCACTGCGTTCCACTCATCTTTCAATTTCTCCTGATACTCCATCATTTTCTCTCTTTTATCCAACTCACTCACTTTCAAAACCTCCCTACCACACCTAACCCTCCTAGCTCTCACCCATCTTTTACCTACTCTTTACTTTCCCTCCACCAGGTAGTGGACAGACATACCTCCACCCTCCCCTCTCAGAACTCTCACATCCAACAATCTTCTTATTACTTTCCTGGACACAACCACACAGTCCATCAAAGCTCTATCAACAACCCTTCCACTCTCCTGTCTCACCCATGTATACTTATAAATATCTTTCTTCTCGAACAGCTTATTTCCAATCACCATCTCTCGCTCAACACACATCCCTATCATTCGTTCCTTATTTTCATTACTTCCAGGCACACCATGCATACCAACAACACCCTCAAATGCCACATTTCCCACTCTGGCATTCAGATATTTACAATATTTACATAAATATCACGAAAACATAAGCAAACATGAAAAAAAAAAATCAGATCAGCGAACTGTTTCATTGTGCTGTAAATACTGACATGAAAGAATAAGCAAACGAATAAAGACCATCCTAGTATGTTGACATAATTCTTCAATGGGCCTATCTCATTTACTCAGTAGCTATATCAACGAAGTCTTACACTACATTACCTGGACTCATGAAAGGCGTCTTTCATGCTGGGGAAAGACGTGGAGAATGAAGAATGTGTTGAGGGATGGGGGGAGATAATATGATAATAGGTTGAACAGAGACTGGTGATGCAAGAGAGACGTCAGGTTAAGGCAAGGGACTAGAGTGGTGCAAGATAACTAGAATTTTAAGAAAGGAAAGGGCCTCGCGGTCCTATTGGACCGCTCAGCTTTTGCCCAAATAATAACGGTTTCTGATCAGCTGCCACCACCAACATCACTTCCACCAACTCCTCCCCAACCACAGCTACCACCACCACCATCATCATCATCACACCTATGATCATAGCTACCATCACCACCACCACCACCACCACCACCATCATCACTGCTAGCACCACTACCACCGCCACTAACATCACAGCTAAAGTCGCCAACATCACCATCACAACTACCACCACCACCACCACCACCACCACCATCATTATCATCATCATCATCATCGTCATCATCATCACAGTTACCATTACAACTCCCATATCATCATCATCATCACAGCTACCATCACAGCCACCTCCACTACCATCATCATCACAGCTACCACCACCACCTCCACAGCTCAAGCCACCAACTTCACCACCACAACTACCACCACCGGAGGCGGTGGCTCAATCGGTAGAGAGGTTGCCTGTAGCTCTCCCGGATCCAGGTTCAAATCCCGGCTGGGGCAGGGAACAGTTTAAGGATTTGAATTTCGTTAAGATCAGACTTTACTGATCTATCAGAAGACCCGCCGACATGTCGTAAAAATACCCCCGCTAATACCAATACACTAGTCCTGCATGAGACAGCCCTAGCATGTATTCAATATGGACAGTGGGTGTTAGCGCCGAAGTGGTGGCATGTAGAGGTGTATGGTATGTAGGATGACTACTGGGCCTTGATAGCAGGCTGTGAAGCCTATGCCCAGAGTCGGACACATAAAAAAGAAAAAGAAAAAAACACCACCAACGTCTTCACAGGTCCCACCACCACCACCTCCACAGCTAAAGCCACCAACTTCACGATTACAGCTACCACCACCACTACCATCATCATCATCATCACAGTTACCACCACCACCACCACTACCACCACCATAACAGCTATCACCAACATCACCATAACAGCTACCACCACCACTACCACCATCACAACTACCACCACCATTGCCATCACAGCTACCACCATCACCATCATCACAACTATCACCATTTTCTTCTGATAAAAATAAATTGTCTGTTCGTAGCATCAACCAAGTATTAGGCCTATGCATTGGGCTGTAAATATGCTGTACAGCACTCTCTCTCTCTCTCTCTCTCTCTCTCTCTCTCTCTCTAATGATACTCCATGGAAATGCCTTGCCGCCTGCTCCACATGCACGTATTGTAACACCAATGGGGGCAATATTTTGTGTCAAGAACACCCCTGGAGAAAAATGAAATGGATTTCTTGTATGCATCTTGTCCAAGTTTCATAGGTTTTTCGAAAGTGTTGCGTCAGAAGTGTTGTGTTGTTAAAGGAGGGTCAAGAATCAAGAGAGAGCTTTGGTTGGTCACATCATTATATGGCCTGGCTGGATGGGAAGTATCGGGGTATAGCATGGCAAAGATACTCTCCACTAGCGCTCTTTTTATCATAGGCGCACCGCAGACTACACCCAGCTCACTGCAGAATAACGCAACAAAGTAGATAAAAAGATGGTACAGTACATCCTGAAATCATTATCAGGTTTTGCGGGATATAAATAACCCGTACGTTTTTGTACAATGTTTTATGTTACTACATTCAGTGGCATGAATTATTTTGATTTATATGCTTAGATTGGACGTGGCTGTGCATGCAAAAAGAACTCTTAAGATACTGACAACTTTGTGAAGAACTAGTCTGTAAGAACTCTGGTCAATCAAGAAAGAAATTAAATAGCGAAAGAAAACTGATATAATATTTTATGTATAGATAAATTTTATGCAAGAGACTGCAGTGAGGATTATAAGAGAAGCAGTAGAAGAGTGAAAGATAAGAATGCCAGAATGTTGGTCAAGGGAGAAGAAATGAAGTGACTGAGACAACTCTTAAGGAGAGAAAACCTTATGGAATTCTCGAATATGCACAACGAAAGTACCACTATTAAAAGTGGCTGGGGAATGGATGGGAAAAGAAGAGAAGCGAGCTGGGAAGAAAAAATCCGTTGGATGAAATATTGCAGAGAAGAAATCCAAAAGAGAAGGAATATGAATCATATTGATGTCCCCATTATATGCTGGAGTTGTAGTGTAATTAATGAGACAGGGTAAGGTTTGGAATCTTCCTGTACTAATGTTTGCTGACGATATATATTGGTAAATCAGAATTACTGCTGGCTGACAGGCTTCGTGAATGGGTTAGGGAACGTTTGTATGAAACGGAACTTAGAAGAAAATGTAGAAAAGAAGACAGTTATGCCCTTGAAGGATGTACAGTCACAGATCGCACTGTGAGGTTGGATGATGAGGAAATGGAGAATATGAGTGCAGTCAAGTACTTACGTAGTGTGATGAGTAAGGATGAAAATTTAAAGGATGAAGTGCTCGAAAGTGTTCACCAGGAAAGAAAGAGTGCTTATCCTTTGAAAACACTGAAAAGGAATATTGATCTGAACATGAAGGGAAAATTGTCGCTGCATAAGTATTGTGATCCTTACCCTTATGTACGGGAGACAATGCATGGACCTGTTGGAAGGTTAAAAGTGAGGAGGAAGAGCAGTGGAAAAAAGTAATTTTGAGAGGAGTACGTACTGTACAGTTCCATGCACAGGCAGATAGACAAATGAAGAATTAAAAGCGCGTGGTGGTATTTATGTGGATATGACTGAAAGCATTAAGAGAAAATTGCTCTGAGATTGTTTGGCCTTGGGGAGAAAATGGAGAAAGAAAGACTAACTAGGATTATGTATATGAGGTGGGTGGACGGAAGGGAGAGACCAAATGTGAAATGTATGGAGTGAAGAGCAATATGAAGAGCTATATGAGTGGTACAATTCACCTTAAATTTTATGTTAATATCACTTATTTGCAGGGGCCAGACACCCATTTCATGGTATCTACCCTAGTAGTGTCTTGAAAAAAAAATCAACATTATATACTGTATATGGGTATCACCTTCATATCTTTCATTCAAGGAAATAGAAATTCAGTGACAATTTTAAGCAAAACCAATTCATTTTCTTGTTCCATATTTTGGATATATGTACCTAGACCATAAAGTATAATGTACCCATTTGTAGATTGCTGACTTTTTAAATTTTCCAATAGATTTTAACTCCTCTTTCCACTCACTCTCCCTGCCTGTACTATTAATCTTTATCAACGCTCTTATTAAGTAATTGCAGCGCTCTGCAATGTTCTAAATATTCTCCTCCTGCTTAATCTCGTCTATTCTCCTCCTCTGTCATTATGTACTTTTAATTTAATTCTCTCTCTAATACTCTTGGTTAATTTCTCAAATCCTTGACCTCGCTTTCAACGATCACTAGTAGTTTTACTTTATTTCTACGCCAGTTCAGGTTCTAACAGGTTATAAAGCTGGGGGTTTCCCTTTACAATAAGACCAAAGGGAAACATTGTTGTTTTCATATTCTGGCGTTAAACTGGAGAGTCATGTCCACACAACCGAAACATGGATCTCCAGCACAACAACACAAACATTTTAGGTGGACAGTGTTCCATATGTACAAATATTCCACATCATGTGTTGGCTACGGTATCTCTAATCATGTTATTAAAATACCTTGCAGCGCCATAACCGATACTTTTGCTATCTGAAGGGTGCATGTCTGTTCCCTTTAACCTTTCCACCGGCTACCCTTTCAGTATCGTCCATCCTACCATTCATTCCTCATCGCATTTTTCTTTTCCATACATACCGTTTTTGTTTTCTGTTTTTCTGCACTGTTCCTTCTCTGTTATTTACTCTTTCTCTTCCAGTGATAGACTGATATTAAAAACCATGCTCCGCCACTCACATTATTTATGTTTATCCCGTGTATACCTAATGGTTAGTGCTGCTGCCTTCGAAGCTTCAGGCACCACAGCCCCGTGGTTCACATCCTAATGTGAATCTTGGAGTGGGCAAGTAGCGTCATTCGATTCACTGTCCATCCACATTTGATGAGTCAGTAGGTTAAATGAGTACCAAGGATAACACCTAAGGGAAAAAAACTATGGTAACTTGTATGACGCCGTCGCCTCTCGTCCTAAGATACTGAGTGTTTTTTTTGGTGTGCGCATAGAAGAAAGAACCAAAGGCCAGGAGCCCGCAAACTGTTCCCTCAAAAAAGAAAAAAAAAAAACAAGATAACAGAAAGCCAAACTCAAGATCCTTTCATTTTGAGATGCATGGACACACTCCGTTTGAAAAAGTGGAGATCATAGACAGTAGGAAAAACGGACAGAGGGAGACAGTTTCAGAGTTCAGCTATAGCATACGTGAAGGACTGGGAGTAACGGATAACTCTTCAACTAGACAGCTGGACCGAAAGGGGATCAGAGTTTGGTGCTAGATGGTGCTACGCGCCCACCGTAGTGGTTGAGGGATGGAAGTAGACATTTCAGAGGAGCAGTGATCATTTAAGTGGAGATAGATACGAGATAATGATACAACAGTGCGAAAAAGAGACTGAGGTTGAAGGGAGTCAGTGAGAGAAGGAGAGTCAATGAGATGAAAAGCTTTTGACTGCACCTTGTTGAGAAGAGCTGTATGTGGGGAGCCTACTCACACATGAGAGTTGAACTTTACACAGGAGCAAATAAAATAAATGTATAAAGTCAATAAATGTGCACGGGCAAGGAAGGTACGGAGTCGGCTTACCACACCCAATCTCTTGGAAACACATTTTACAAGAAAGGTAATGATCATTCCGAGATAAATTCCGAGGGAATTAAACCCCAAGTATGTCTAAAGATGATGCAGGATTGAGTTGGATATTGTTAAAACTTAGAGTATACTCCTGTGGAAGATTTTGTTGGGTCGGTAGATGTAGGAACTGAGCTTTTGTTGAATTTAAAACAAGATTACTTTTACCCCAGTCAGAGATATAAGCCAAGTCAGACATTAGGTGTGCCATAGCCTCATTCCTTGTTTGTTGAAGTAACTGCTGAGATAGATGCTGCGGGAAGTGAATGGAAAGGTGAAGAGTGGAATCATCAGCGTATGAGTGCATAGGTTTAGATGTGCAGCTTAGAAAGTCATTGGTGAATAGAAGGAGGAGAATTGGTGATCGGATAGAGCCCTGAGGAACACCACTACTGAGCTTTTGGAGATGAACGGTAGCCGTCTACAACAGCAGCTATAGAATGACCAGAGAGATAGTTAGAGATAAAGGCACAGGTAGAAGGTTAGAAACCCTAAGAGGGTAGCTTGGAAAATAACGATTTATGTCAGACTCGATCGAAAGCCCTTGAGATGGCAAGTGTAATAGCAAAGCTTTCGCCAAAGTCCGGAAAGGGGGATGACCAGGAGTCCGAAAGGTAGGTGAGAAGATCGACAGTGGAGCGTCCCTGACGGAACCCACACTGACGACCGGAAAGAAGATTGTGGTGGGAAAAGTGCTTTGAATTATTATTATTTTTTTTTTTGAGGATAGACTCAAAATCTTTGGAAAAACAGGATGTTAAAGCAATTAGATGATAGAGGGATGGGAATGGTCACATTCTTTGAGGCAGGCTGAATGAGTGCAGACTTCCAGCAAGAAAGAAAGGTTGACAGAGAAAGGCAAAAGAGTTTGCCTAGGCAGTTTGTATGCACAGAAGCACAGCTCTTGAGGACAACAGGAGGAATCCCATCAGGCCCTTTTGCCTTGCAGTACTGAGGCCAGTGATGGCAGAAAATACTTCTGAAAAAAAAAATAATAAATTCAGCCATGGGGAAATCAGAGGTGGGAAGTGATGGAGGAACAGAACTGAAATTGTCTAAGGTGGAATTGGAGGACAATGTCTGAGCAAAGAGTTTTGTTTTTCAGTAGAAGAAAAAGCTACAGAGCTATCAGACTGGAAGAGAGAAGGGGAAAGATGATAAGGTAAAGCTGTTAGAAAGGTTTTTGACAAGCTTCCAGAAGGAGCAGGAAGAATTTGGGCTGGAGAGCTTAGAGCAGATACTACAAGTGAAGTTAATCAAGCAGAGCGAAGAAAAGACTTAAGCATGATTTCGGGTAGAAACATCAAAGAGATGAGATTCAAGGATGGGTTGGTTCCGGTACCTTTTGTAGGCCTTCCCCTTGTTGTGGACGCATTAGAACAACCATGATTAAACCATTTTTTTTTTCATTTGTCACAGGACATGAGAAAGAAATGTATGCCTCCATACCCAAGAGAATAACCTCTGTAATGCTCAAGGAACAATCAGATGGCTCTAGACCATGGAAACAATAATCATTCCAGGGAAAATCAAAGATGTACTGCCTGAGTGCCTCCCAATCAGCAGCTCCATGTCCCACAATCGCCGCTTCTTGGGAGGTCCACAGGCCTTCCTAGAGTGACAGGACAGGTTAAAGGTGATGAGGTTGTGATAGGAGGAGCCCAACAGAGAGAGAAAAGATTAACATCGCAAGCAGATGGATTAGTTGTAAGGTAGAGGTCAAGTATGTTGGAATTCTCTCGAAGGTTGTTAGGAATACGGGTAAAGTATTGTACAAGTTGCTCTGGGTCATTAAGGATTAAAGGGCTTGTTCACCACGTGGATCAGTGAAAGGAGAGGATAGCCAAAGGTGATGGTGAATATCGGAATCTCCTAGAATGGAGATTTTAGAGAAAGGAGCAACTGATAAGTTGTGTTAAATCTTTGAAGTAAGATAGTCGAAAAAAAAATCTTAGTCGAAGTAGTAGATAAGTAAACAGCACAGATTTATTTAGTCAGAGAATGACAGAGAAGCTTAAGCAAGAGAGTAGAGAATTCAGAAGATTCAAGTTCAGGAACACGAGAACAAAATACGTTGCTGCGTACATATACACAACAACCACCTTTGGTTTTGAAATAAGAATAGAGAAAATAGGAGGATACACAGAAGGATTAACCCTTCTGTGTATCCTCCTATTTTCTCTGTCCCAGACAGTTGAGTTTCACCAAGGAAGAATAGGTGAGGTTTAGATCAGGAGAGGTGGTGTTCAACAGGGAGGAAGTTGATGGAAAGCCCGCTAATGTGGCAGAAACGAAGAAGAAAGTCAGACAGTGGTTCCAGGCATCTCGCTTGGTCGTCACTGGGAGAGGGGAGGATGGGGGGGGGGGTTATGGTCCTCCCTCCTGTGGACTCCAAGGTTTTGTGATGAAATGCCATTTCTTTGTTAAAATATTGAATGGGAAGTGTAGTGTGTAATGTGCATGTAGTTTGGTGTTGTGAGTTAGAGGAACTTGTATTGGAGAGCATGCTGGCATACTCTCTATGTTACTGAAACACTGAAAAAGTTCAGTAAAGGATGTTAGTCAGAAGCTAGTCCCGTGGGCTTATGAAATGGGAGCTCCAGCTCTCCCTATCATCAGTTTTCCATCCCCTGGGAGTACTGCTCTTCTCGACTGGTGCTACAGTCTATTCGCTACAAGCACAATAACCTAAATTACTTAAATAAGCACAGTGAGTTAAAGTCTCAAGGCGACTACTGCAACGTTTTCCTTCCCGGTTATCAATGTCGATTAGTTTCCCATGTCAGTCATCTCTCCTTTATTGTCCTCCCATCCAAGAACAAACTCATTCTTCGTTTCCATTATTTCCGCATAGCATTTCCACCACATTTTATCAAATACTGTATATTATAATCCTTGTAATATATATATATATATATATATATATATATATATATATATATATATATATATATATATATATATATATATATATATATATATATATATATATGTGTGTGTGTGTGTGTGTGTGTGTGTGTGTGTGTGTGTGTGTGTGTGTGTCCCAAAAGAAATCCTGGAGTGGACAGGTAGCATCTCTCTATTCACGTGTCCATCCACATTTTGAGTCAGTAGGTTAAATGAGTACCAAGGGTATCACCTAGGGAAGTAACTATGGTAACTTGTATGATGCAGTCACCTTCTGTCCTACGATAGTGAATGATTAACCCGCTACAAGCACAATAACCTAAAATACAAAAATACGCACAGTGAGTTAGCATATCAAGGTGACTACTGCAACCTTTACCTTCCCACCTCATTCGTTTTCCATGTCAATCATCTCTCCTTTTTACCCTCCACCTGACAAAGTCAGAGGAGGGTGTTGTTATCACTGAAATCAATAGGTGTCCATCCGTAGAGTTGGGCTGCAGGGTGGCTGGCCAGGAGTACAGATTTCATTTCCGGGCCAGAAGTCAGAAAGTATTCACCAAAGAGTCATGGAATTTCACATACTTATGTGTGTTATAGTGAAGTGATGCCTTTTGATAGGTAGAATGCTGTGTCTTAAGTTTTGTCTATCTATCTATCTATTGCCAGACGCCTCAATCCCGTTTGGGGTGGCCACAAACAAATCGCCTCCAAGTCGCCCTGTCCCCCGCCATTTCACTCCCCTGCTCCCAACTCACACCTCCCTCTCTCTTATACCTCTCCACCCTATCCCTCCATCTCATCCTCGGCCTCCCCCTCCCTCTTTCCCCCTCCACCTCACTCACATACACTCTCTTCGTCAGTCTTTCACCCTCCATCCTCTCCACATGGCCAAACCACCTCAGTGTGTTCCTCATAACGCTTCCTATCACATCCACATCAACACCTCAACGCTCCTTTATATCCTCATTCGTCATTCTGTCTCTCCATGTGACTCCACAGGCTCCTCTTAAATAACTCATTTCCACTGCTCTCACTCTTGACTTGTGTCCTTCCAACAACGTCCAAGCTTCACTTCCGTACGTTAGAGTTGGTATCACAATACTGTCATGTAGTAACTTTTTCACTTCCATGGTCACTTCCCTGTTTCTTATCACTGCTTTCAAAGAACCAGCAACCTTTCTTCCCTGCTGTACCCTTTCAAGCACTTCACCCTCCAAACCTCCATCCTTACTCATCACACTACCCAAGTACTTAAACGTACTCACATTTTCCAATTCCCCACCATCCAACCTCGCTGTACATTCACTGACTTCACCTCTCTCAAAGACCATCACTTTACTCTTCCCTACATTCACCTTTAGATTCCGTTTCTTACACACTCTCCCAAACTCATCCACCAAGCCTTGCAGCTCCCCTTCGTCTTCACTCAACAACACAGTATCATCTGCAAACAACAGCACAGGGAGTTTCCAAACACTATCCTCTCTCACCAGGGCCACTCCAACATCCACTACCCTACCTTGTACCTCTTTTATTACCCCATCCATGTACAGATTGAACAACCATGGAGACATGACAGATCCCTGTTTCAACCCCACTTTCAAAGAGAAAAATTCACTTAGTTCACCATCCACACGCACTGCAGCCTTCGCATCATCGTACATACTCTTCACAGCATTCAACAACTTCCCATCTACTCCATATATTCTTAACACTTTCCACAATCCTAGTCTATCCACCCTGTCATATGCTTTCTCCAAATCCATGAAAGCCGCATACAACTTCTTTCCCTTCCCTAGAAACTTTTCCACTAAAGATCTGAGAATGAATATCTGATCTACACAACCTCTTCCCTTCCTAAAGCCTCCCTGTTCTTCCCCAACTAATTCCTCTGTTCTTTCTCTAACTCTCTCAATAACTATCCTACCATACACTTTTCCTATTATACTAAGAAGACAAATGCCCCTAAGTTTTGTATATATATATATATATATAATGAAAACGTTAAAGAATCTTTTCCGTGCTAGGACTCAGAAATTAATACAGTACAGGCTTCAAACTTCCCAGGAATATGTTAATATGTCTCCTGGTGCCTTGTGGTAGTTACAATGTCATGAAATTAAATGTTATGAAATTGCAAAAATACGTGAACTGATATTTTAATGCATTTTTCTGTTAAAACTTTGCATCTATTGCACCTAGGAGGCTGAAATTTACATGCTAAATGTTTATACGAATACCTAGTTATGCATGAAGTTTCATGATTGTACTTATTATGTAATCATAAAGTATAGTTGCCTAAATGAAAAAAGCATGAGTCCTGATTTCATCATGTCTGCTCAAATCTTCATTATTATCATCTGTAAACTACAGAAATGTTTAAATTTTAGTGTCTCTGTGATATACAATGGGGAGGGAGGAAGGGCCGTTATGCGCATCGTTAGGTGTGCAGGGAGGTGAGAGGTATGTGCTTGTTTAGAAGATGGGCTGTAACAGCGTAGCGTTACCTACGTTTTATCCTCCCATCCAAAAATAAACTAATTTTTCTTCACCGCTATATCCTCATAGTACTTCCACGACATTTTATCAAGTATACCATAATCCTGGGCATGCACACATGGGTGTGTGTGTGTGTGTGTGTGTGTGTGTGTGTGTGTGTGTGTGTGTGTGTGTGTGTGTGTGTGTGTGAGTGTGTAGCGCAGTCATAGCTGGAATAAGGATTTTGATGAAACTTGGCAAGTCCCGAACTAGGTTTTGCCTGCAAACTTCTCTCTCTCTTTCGTCTCTCCACTTCTTATCAGGACGTTCCTGCTGTGCCTATAATCTCGTGGAGTTCTGTCAGTAAACCTTTGCTCCCTTGGATATCGCTTTTTTTTTCCTACATGACCTGCCCACCTCATTTTCTGTTCTTTAAAGCCTCTATAATGTCCTGGCCTTTAGTCTACTGTCTCTTCCAGCCTCATCTCACATATATTCCCTACACCGGGCTTTCCTTTGCTCCCTAAGAACGGATTAGTTTGCTTTCCATTTATTTTGTCAGTTTGTAGGTCTCTCATCGGTACGTCATAGCTGGGGTTATCTATTGGTTATTTACATTTTGTTTCGTACTTACCGGCAAGCAACTCTTCATGCTGTCATGGTCTTTCGTTAGTTTTAGCATTTACCCCATGTAATAGTACTCCTTAACTTCTTTACGAGCTCCTTCGTTTTTTTTGACGACGCTCTTTGGTGTATTTTAATTAAACTTCGCTTTAGTTTTATCCCCGTTCATCTTAAGTCCTGATCTGAGACATTCTTTACTTAGGTCCTCGAACAATTCTTGCAATGTCTCTGCTGTTTCTCAGATAATGGCAATGTCATCTGCAAATCTTAAGTGGTTTAGTTTACTCCATTCATGTTTACTGCTCAGTTCTCCCATTCTAGCTTTATGAAAATGCTTTAAAGCCATGGTGTAAATAATTTTGGAAAAATTATATGGTCTTGACGCACAGCTTTCTCAATCTTTTCTTTTTTTTATTCCTCATTCTTTATGTAACTTGACCGTTTTAGTTACCTCTTTGTATACGTTTCCGAGCAGATTTACAATGTCTTCTTTTACTTGTTCTCTCAATGAATTTGCAATTGCTATTTGTTCCACTGAATAGAAAGATTTTTGTAATATCTTGGTATGTTTTGATGACACTTTTTAGTGCATTTGGAGTAAGCATAACTTTAGTTTTACTTTGATTAATCTTAGCCCTACTTTGAGACTTTCTTTATAGAGGTCATTCAACATTTCTTACAATGTTTCGGCTTTTGAGATAACGACAATGTTATCTGAAAATCTTAAATGTTTTACGTTTCTTTCATCTATGTTTATTCCTATATTCTGTTCTAACTTTCTGAAAATAATTTCAAGGCATGTTGTAAATATTTTGTTGGAACTGTGTCATGAAGTACGCCTTTCTCAATGTTGTTTTTTTTTTTTTTTAGTCTTTATGTAACTTAACTGTATCAGTTCTTTTCTGTGTGTTTTCGAGTAGATTTATAATGTTCTCAATTACTCCTTGTTCCTGCAATGAAATTACAATTGCTGTGTGCTCCACTGAGTTGAAAATCATTTCGTAATCGACAAAACCTAAGCTCAGAGGTTTATTATATTCCGTAGTTTTCTTAGTTGAATTGTTGTGTCTAGATGGTCAATAGTTGAATATCTGCCTGGCATCCTGACAGACCACGAGCTTGGATGTCTTCTAAATTTGTTGTTACTCTCTTTGTAAGAGTTATAATAAAGAGTTCCTAAATAACTAATAAGTACCTAATAGGTTGATGTTTACTAAGATCTTTTGAGTTGCCTTTCTTGTAAAGCAAAATAACAATTGCATTACACCATATTTTGGTAATTTCTTCTTCTTTAACTGGACAAATAAGTGGGTGAGCCAGTTTTAAACTTTTACTCCTCCGTCCGGCAGTAAATATTCTACTCTTCCATCTCCTTCCGCCTATCCTGTTTTCATGTTTTTAAAGGAAAAGTTTACTACATCTGGTGTTTCATTTGTGTCATATGAAAAGTTAGGTGTTGGTACTGTTTTGTTAATGCATACATATCTGTATAAAATTGTAAGTCTCTTCACCATCTTCAAGCGTACATTTGGTAACTTCACCATTTTTTCTTTCAATGATATAATTTGATGCTTTCCTAGAGTCACCTTTGTTTCGGACCTATTTTAAACATTTTCCTTTATTTATTTATTTATTTTCATTTTTTGTTTCTGATCCACGTTTGTCTTTCGCCCGGCCTCCTCCGCTACGAGGCTTTACAAAGCATCGTTAGGCATCTAGTTACAGTTGGAACCAACATAGGGATACTTAGCAAATCCACTTTTTACAGATTTTGCAAAGTTTTTGCAAATTTTTGGCAACTTTAATTACTCCACTAGGTTTAATTCCAATATTTTGATAGCAATTATTAGTCAGTCTGAACTTCTAATTATATGATTCATTAATTAAAATGAATTATGTTCTCTGAGCCCTCAATTAACATCTAAGTTTCCGCTCGCTCTGCCTGTGCCACTCTCCTACCTTGCATTATCTGACCTCTGAAAAGCGTTGCTAGAAGCACTAAAAAACTTGTAGTTCCAAATTGGAACAACAAAGGGACAGTAAGAATATCCACCTTTCTGCACTAAAAGTCAAGAGTGAGGGCAGTGGAAATGAGTTATTTGAGAGGAGCATGTGGAGTTACATGGAAAGACAGACTGGCAAATGAAGGAATGAAGGAGCAATATTTTATATATATATATATATATATATATATATATATATATATATATATATATATATATATATATATATATATATATATATATATATATAATTAATACTGTGATGGAGGAAGGAATGGCTTGGCAAAGGCACCGTTGCAAGGAAGGAGTTTTTGCCGAAGAGATAGGGTACCTCAGGCAAAACATGGATAAGGAGAAGTTGATAGCCCCTCAAAAGGCAAACAGTAATGACAGAGAGAGAGAGAGAGAAATGAGGGCTAGAAGAAAAGAATAATTGTAACGACATTATATACAAATCAGACAAACGAAAATACAGGACGGAAGGAAGGGAGATGTATTGAAGTGACTGGAATGCCGGAGGAGAGCGGCGAGGAAGATAGAGGAGGATAAAGATAGGCTTTGGGAAAGCCTTGAACCCGTAAAATGAAAAACTGGAAGGAAGGGAAAAAACTAAACTGGGAAAAGAGAAGAACTATTGATATAAAAAAAGAAGAACAGAGTGAGAGAAAAGAAGGAAACTATACAAAGAGATGCATGTGGGGACAAACTTTGGAGGCAAGAGTCAGACATACAAACTATTGCCATAGCTTTCGTTGTCTAATAAAGAAAAAAAAAAGGAGGGGGGGAGTAGAAAAAATCGAAACACGGAGAACTCAGATCCAAAGTTGATGACTTGAAGCATCTCTCGCTATGCCTCTGCCAAGCCTGGTGCACAGACTTACCACACAACCTCCATGAAAATGTTCATTGTGGATTGAAAATGATACAAAAGACAAACTAAATCTACCCCATATGACCTTGACTTTGACTCTTTGACCTGGTGATCTATTCAGTTCACCGTCCCTTCAGTATCACTGACAAAAGTTTAGTCAAAATCTGTCGAGGGGTTCTGGAGACATCAAGTTCACACCCATATAACCTTGACTTTTGACCTCATGACCTTGCTGACATAAGAAGTTTATCGTCCTTTCATACTATATCACTGACAAAAATTTGGTCGAAATCCGTCTAGGGGTTAAGGAGGTATCGAACCCACACTCATATGAACTTGATTTTTGGCATTTTGACCTTGCTGACCTTGTTAGTTCATAATCCCTTCTTACTACATCGCTGCCAAAAGTTTGGTAGAAATCCGTTTTGGGGTTCAGGAGATATTGCGTCCACACTCATATGACCTTGGCCTTTGTCATCTTGACCTTGCTGACCGAATCACTTGTCGTACCTTCATGTTGAATCACTGACAAAATTTGGTCGAAATCCATCGAGGGGGTTCAAGAGATATTGCATCCAAAGCCATATGACATTGACCTTTGGACCCTTGGCCTGGCTGACCTAATCAGTTCATCATAACTTCATACCATTACACTGAAAAAAGTTTGGTCGAAATCTGTGGAGGGGTTTAGGAAATATCGCACCCACACTTATATGACCTTGATCTTTGACCCTTGACCTTGCTAACTTAATCGGTTCATCGTCCGTTGATACTGTATTACCGACAAAACTCTGGTCGAAATCTGTGAAGGAGTTCAGGAGACATCACGCCCACACCCACATGGCCTTGACCTTTGACCCCTTCCTCTTGCTGACCTAATCAGTTTATTGCCCCTTCATACATTATCACTGACAAAAGTTTGGTCGAAATCCTTCTAGGGGTTCAGGAGATATCGCTCCCACACCCACATTACTTTGATCTTGGACCCCTTCACCTCCCTGTCCTAATTATTTCATCTTCCTTTCATACTTAATCACTGACAAAAGTTTGGTCAAGATCCGTCAAGAGGTTCATGAGATATTGCGCCCACCAAGATAAACTAAGTCAACCTCATATGACCTTGACCTTTGACCCCTTGACCTAGCTAACCTAATCAGTTCATATATTCATACTCATACTGCACCGCTGACCAAAGTTTGGTGGAAATCCGGCGATTGGTTCAGGAGATATCGCTCTCACAATAGTGTTGCTGATGCAAGGACCCACGCACGCACATGTGAGCGGAGACATAAAAAAAACAACTTGGATGAAAGAATTAATGACGGAAAGTTAGAGTTGGGAAGGGGATCAAAAGTATGTGAAGCTAATAACATATAATAAGATTAACACTGAGAAATACAGAATTGCCACCACCCAAATATACTGTAGTACCCTGCGGATGATAGAATGTATTTAGAGATGAGACATTAAACTAAACCAGCCAAGCTGTTTACTGTGGAACCTTTAGGTCTCTTGACCTAAAAATGAACGAAAAGAACCTAGAGCGACGCTAGAGGTAACTTTATGATTATGAATTCAAGTTCAAAACGATTCCTAAAGCATTTATAAATACTCCCAAGTAAAGAAATATGTGGATTGTGAATATGGCTAAACTTATGGAAATAACATCGCCTAGCATCCAGTGGACACAGAATATTTCTGGAGTCTCTGGGGCTCCAGTCATAAGAAGTTCTTTCCCGGTTACAATGCATTACACTTTTGGTTACTAGAGACACAGAGGATAATGCGTTAGTGAGCTGGCCACTGCCGCTATACATGTCTGGAAAATACTGTACCCAAATGATAAGAAAAAGTTTCTTCAATAGCAAAAGAAAGAGGGCTGGGAGAGCTGAACGTTTGATAAGAAAAAAAAAAAAAAAAGCTTATAAACACAAGAGATTACTGAAACTATTGTAGAAATTCAGTCAGAAAGATCTTTGAAATCAAGAGGGATGGATTGCAATAAACAAGAAGCGGTGCCAAGGCACAGCAAACCAGTCCCCGGCAGTCATTTTAGTGCTGACATATAAACACAACAGGATATCTAGTCAAAGGTGTCACATATCAAATTTGGGGTAAATCGGGTGAAAATTTAAGATTTATACCCATTTGAAATTCTAGGCCCGACCCGCCTGATATTGATCCTCCTGATGTAATGAGGCATGTTATAGAATGCAGATTTGAAAAATGCACCTTTAGGTTTTGGTTTCATGTCGATATGACGAATTTGAAAGGAGTTATGGCGAAAAAACGATTTTTGCCCGTCCCCATTTTTTTGCATTTTGAGGGGCCTACAGCCTGGGCCTGGGCCCAGTTTCGTCCAAAATTTAATCAGGTGATCAGAACATCATAGCCCATCATCCAAGTAATTTTAGTCAAAATCACACCAGTAGGTTTTGCGTAAAGTTAACGGACAGACAAACAGGCAGACGGACACAAACAGACAAAACGAGTGAAAAAAATACCCGTCCCCGAGACCCTCCGGGGAGGGGACGGGTAATGAAGCAGGAACATATCGTGTGAAATGGAGCAACAGATTCAGGGAACTGCAAGTTGGGATTGGAGAAGCAAACACTAGGACGGAATAAATGAGGCAGAAAACCGAAAGATTACAGACAAGTGAAGAGGAAGAAATGCGAGGGGACTGAGGGCACCAACGAAAAATAAAAAATGCTGATAGGAAGTAAGCACTAAACAAAGAAGTTAGGGAGACACATAAAAGAGCAGTCAGACCGGACGATGAAGGAGTTAAAAGGAAAGAACACATAAGTCTGAACAAAAACAAGGTTGAGGAGAGGACAGCAGAAAGAGGACGTAAGATCAGAGCAAGAAGAGAGATGGGATAGGGAGCGAACTGTGAGGAAAGCAAATAGCATCCAATCTACTTGGTCCTTTATCAGAAATTTTGCATGGGGCAGGCTATGCCCACTGCAAGTATTCTATAAAAACAAAACAGGCATCATTCATCCACAATTCCCTTCCCAGCCGAAACTGAGTAAATAAAAAGAAGAGTTTGAAAAACACCATGCAGCATAGGAAAAATGTCCTACAAATTTATCAGGTAAAAATAAATGGAAACAGAAAACGGTGCCAAGGCACAGCAAACCTGTCCCCGGCAGTCATTTTAGTGCTGACATAAACACAACAGGATATCTAGTCAAAGATGTCACATATCATATCTGGATTGAATCGAGTGAAAATTGACAATTTTATGCCCATTTGAAAATTTAGGCCCTACCCACCTGACATTGACCTCCCTACCGCTGACTGGGGGATGACCCCTGTGATGTAATGAGGCATGTTACAGGATGCATATTTGAAAGGTGCATATTTAGATTTTGCTTTCATGTTAATATGACGAATTTGAATGGAGTTATGGAGAAAAGAATTTTTTTTTTTTTTTTCTGGCCCTCCAGCCTCGGCCTTGGCCCAGTATTTAATCAGGTGATCAGAAGGTCATAGCCCATCATCCCTGTAATTTTAGTCAAAATCGCTTCAGTAGTTTTTGCATAAAGTTGCTAACAGACAGACAGACAGACAAACAAACAAACAGACAAACCAAGTGAAAACAGTACCCGTTCCCGGGCCTCTCTGGGGCGGGGACGGGTAAACGTAAACCCAACTGTTTTATCCTATGATATAGAGTAATATAGGCACCTTTACGTCTTCGTATATAACGGTGTTGGGCTGATGTTGTGTCATCAGTGACCAATAGTGATGGTCGGATGCTAAATGCTCAGTCTAGGTGACAATTAAATCACAGTTTTCCACACTGCACAGCGGTTTATTACTTATTGCTAAAACTCACTGAAAAAGATATTTCATGTTTTATCTGACTGCAAACATTTGACAGCGCTACAATAACCTTTATTGTGGCTTACTTTGCCCGACAACACATGAAATATTCATGACCTGGCACAGACAGACAGACAGATAGATAGACAGACAGATAGATAGATAGATAGATAGATAGATAGTTACAGTATATTATTTGTAGAATGGACTAGACACTCATATAGCCTGATCATGTATAGGATAAAGAAATTCCTTCTCAACTTTCCTCACTTAACGTGTTTTTAAATCTAGGTGTATTTTTTTCTCACTTTTCGGTTCATGATCTCCAGTTTCCCCCTTAACTTTATTTACTATGGTGACCAGAGCTAGTCACAAAATGTCTACGTTTGGTCTTACTGAAGATTTATGCAATATAAGAATAACATTTTTGGATGTGCATTTGAATGGTTTATTAACATCTTACATCCAGTGACGTAATTTATAATTTTTTGGTACTAACTGATGACTTAAGTTGCAAAAGCCCTCTAGTAATGATGGTGGTAAATGCAGGCTGTATCTGATTTTTGCAGTTCGTATAGTCTCTCCAAAGCCAAATAAAATAGTTTGGAGATATCAAGAATGAAATTCTCTTGAAGGTCGATGTAGACTGTTATGTTTGTTGCAGATAATTTGTAATAATATTCATTCACCCCCCCAACCCTTTTTTTTTTTACCAGCCACGAAGCCAAGCTGGTATTGTTTTCAGTTTGTGTGTGTGTGTGTGTGTGTGTGTGTAAGCACGATAACTTCACAGCTGCTCAAGATATCATTACCAAATTTTACAGGTGTGTAGTAGGGATGAAAACCTCTACACACCTGTAAAATATGGTAATCAGTCTGTTCGTCTGTCTGTGTGTCTGTTAGCACGATTTCTTCGTCGCCGCTCAAGGTATCAAAAAATTTTACAGGTGTGTAGTAAGGACGAAATTCTCCTACAGGTTCGAAATTGGTGAAAGTAGGTCAAGGTCAAGACCATATTCCAAGCCGCGTTAAATATGTATCGGCTTGCGATTGGTGATTCCCCCCTTGGAGGGCCTCTTTTTTTTTTTCGAGTTGGGTAATATTAATGGCACAGCCGACTTACTTCTTTGTCCCATTTACATTCCGTCTTTGGAGATGCCTTACTTAATGCATGGGTTATACAGTATATAACCTCAATAATCTTTCAAGCTATTATGCCATCTTTACATTACTCTTGTTTCCAGCAGACGACTAGATTCAGCGTAGAGGAAACCAGTCTTACTGAAAAGAATATTCCTATACATTTGGTTAGGTAATGGATATGAGGTGTTTCTTTATACTTACGAATGAGGGATTGTTTAAAATACTATAGGAGCCACAGTGAAGAAGGAAGAACAGAGGTGGCTGAGGTGAATGTCAGGAAGACAGGATCCTGTATGGGGAAAATAGAAGGAAGATAAGAGGGAAGGATCAATCAATAATAGGATAAAGATATGGGAATTTGAGGGGAATACGAGAAGAGGGAGGGTTGATAAGATAGGAAGTGGATGAGAATGAGGGGGACTGTGGTGGATAGAGAGAGACAGACAGACAGACAGACAGAGACAGAGACAGAGACAGACAGACAGACAGACAGACAGAGACAGACAGACAGACAGACAGAGAGGTGCAGGATGAATTAGATATGGCCTGAGAGGGAAGATAAGGAAACCAGTTACAGGATACGTAGCTTGAAGGAAGGGGACGAAAGAAGATGAGGAAGGGAGGCAATGCGAGGGGAGAGAGAGAATGTGGAAGAGTGAATGAGAAGGAGGGTGGTCGGTAAGTGTGCGAGGACGTGGAATAAATGTAAAATGTGAGAGACAGTGGGCCATGGGAGAGGAATGGAAAAGAAGGGAGTTTAACATGCAAAGGAAGGAGAGAGAGGAAAGAGGAATCAAAGGAAACTAAAAAAATTACTTGAAGTATTGATAAGAGAAAACAGAAAAAAGAAGGAAATGGAGTGAGGGAAGGAAGATAAACTTGATATTAGTTACATCAATGTAAGAGAGGATTTGAATAAAAATATGAGAAACCTATTTTGAAAAACTCACAGAAGGCTAAAATGGCCAATGGAAAAGATATTGTAAGAAATCAATCAGAATAAAAGGAAATGGGGAGTTAAAATTAAAGTGTATGTCTTACTTTGGCCGTTGGTGGGCAGCAAAGACCCTGTAAGTCTTCCCAAAGACTCCATCTGCTAGGAAATAAGCACCTTATGTGACTATCCTTACCCTCTGTTCACTCATTCTACCTGTTATTCCTAGTCCAGTCTTCCTTCTTCTCCATCCCCTTAGTTTATTCTTCATTCCTTTCTTTCATCCCATCTATTAAGCTGCCCTTTAACCATATTTTTATTTGCATTTCCTCCCTTCATTTCCTTCTACTGTACCTAACTGATCATTACAGACGCATTTCGAATATGTTGACAATCTTTGCTCTCTTCTCCTTTGTTACCCCTGCCTTTCTCGCGTTTACCTATCCCCATCCGTTTGACCCTTACCATTTCCTCTGTTTTCGTTTTCAGCCCTACTCTGTTTCTTGCTTTCCCCCAGTTTTTCCATTGCCCTTTCGCCATACGCCAATACCAAACCACTGCTCTCTCTCTCTCTCTCTCTCTCTCTCTCTCTAGTGATGCATCATTCGTTGTGTACATTGTGATTCGGTTCTAGTGTGTGTGTGTGTGTGTGTGTGTGTGTGTGTGTGTGTGTGTGTGTGTGTGTGTGTGTCCTTACGTACTGCATATTCCATCCACTTACTGTTTACTAATGTACAGTAAGCTTCTCTCTCTCTCTCTCTCTCTCTCTCTCTCTCTGGTGTCCATCTCCTTTGCTGGCCAGGAGTGTTTCTATGGGGTTGCGTGTTGGTGTTGGGTTCTTTAGGCTGACCCAGGGAAACTTACATGATTAGACCAGGCACGATGACCTAACGGGGTGGCCGATGGGATGAGGGGGAGGAAGGGGAGGGAAGAGTAAT
Organism: Coenobita brevimanus; assembly: GCF_032717465.1. Lineage (NCBI taxonomy): Eukaryota > Metazoa > Arthropoda > Malacostraca > Decapoda > Coenobitidae > Coenobita > Coenobita brevimanus. The sequence goes on along the minus strand of NC_137008.1, from coordinate 20,546,711 downwards.
ATGATCTGACGGAGAAAGTGTTACATGGATACAAGAAAATGAAAATCGGAAGGATGCACGGGGAGAGGGAAGAGCAAAAAGAAGAAAAAAAGCTGAGAAAGTTGCACATATGAAGTGGGTAAAGAACAGGCAGTGGGAAATAAAGTATAATGGTTACAGAAAGTGAAAAGCTGAGAGGATCTAACAAATTTATTGGTACAGAAATAAAAGAGAGGAGGTTAAGAGTAGTTATAGAAAGGGTTCAAGAAGAGCCAGAACTGTGCAGGTGACAGAGAGAGAGAGAGAGAGAGAGAGAGAGAGAGAGAGAGAGAGAGAGGGTCATGAGGGAAAGAGAATATGACTCTGAAACTCATTACGAGTGTTGAACGTTTTCGTGACTAGAAATAACATAATGGAGCTACATATTGTATATACGAAGCGTCACCTGACTATATCAAAGTTCAAGGGGGGTCATAGTTTTCTCTCTCTCTCTCTCTCTCTCTCTCTCTCTCTCTCTCCGATCCAGAACTGAACAATTTCCCCATTATAGTAAAGGCTGATAATTAAAAAAAAAAAAAAAGGATTCTTCTTAACATCGAAATGAATTGGGAAAATAATCAGTAAAAAGGTAATGAGGCTATTAAAATTATGGATCATGAACTTTCTTTTCAAAAGCTAGAGATGCTAGCTACACACACACACACACACACACACACACACACACACACACACACAAGACCAGGTACAGAGTGACCCAAAATGAATGTAACGCATAAAAGCGTGTCATTTATACAACTGATAAGAGATTTGCTTTATTTTTGCATTCATGATAAGCTAAGTTGATGACAATACAGTCCTGAAAATTTTGGCTTCTGCAGTTCAAATGGTCTGTTATTTATGGGCTTTCCAAAATGGGTTCCAAATGACCACCTCGACTTCTCAGGCGCTCTTGAATTCGAAATTGTCAATTACGAGGACATTCTTCGGATAGGTCTGAGTCTGAGGTTGGCCTTGATTTCTGTTTTCAGGTCTCTGATTGTCTGGAGGTGGTTTTCATAAACATGATCCTTCAGATAACCCCACAGATAGAAGTTTGGGGGATTCAGGTCGGGTAGACTATATTACAGTAAATAAAAGGTTCAGAAATTCAGTTACAAATGTTAAGACCTACCCTGGAGCAGATTGTGGTATTGGATATGATCATGTTCCTGTGGTGGCAACCCTTAACGTTAAAAGCAAGAAAGTCAGAAGAATAATGAGGCGCAATCTTGGAATGGAGGAGCGAAGAAATGAGTTTCAACTCGAGTTGAGAAATAGGTATGATATACTAAGCGAAGAAGAGCTGAATGATGGTGGTATTGAATAGGGATGGAAGCACTTGCAGACGGCTATTTTGCAGGCAGTGGAGGAAACTGTACCAGAAAAGGAACAGGAAAGAAGATAACAGTGGATTACTGATGATATTTTAGCAATGATGGAGGAAAGAAGAAGAGAAAAACATAATGAAAGTAGATACAGAGAACTGGATGTTGAAATAAAAAGGAAATGCAAAGAGAAGAAAGAGGAATGGTTGAATGACGAATGCCAATAAGTGGAAATATTACAGAGAACTAACAGTATGAAGATGTATAAAGTTATTGAAGAGATATGCGAAAGAAAAAGAAATGCTAGAAGTTCAGTTATAAAAGATAAAAATGGAAACATTTTAATGGATAAACAATAAGTATTAAAGAGTTGGGAGAAATATATTTATGAGTTTTATGAATATTAGAGAGGAGTCAAACCCGAGATTGACGGTGAAATGAGCGGACCAGTCATTTTAAAGGAGGAAATTCAGAAAGTTATGAGAAATATAGGTAAGAATAAAGCAGAAACAGAGGATGGAGTGGTGGTTGAGATGATGGAGGCAGCCAGAGAATTTGGATTAGAAAAAATAACCACTTTGGCAAACAGAATATGATGCTGGATACATCCCAGAAGCAACGAAAGAAAGTGTTTTTGTGGCCATACCAAAGAAAAATGGCGCATTGGAATGTGATAAGCATAGAACAATAAGTGTAATGAGTTAAGTGGGGAAAGTATTGTTAAGAGTGATAGGGGAAAGAATAAGACGAAACATAAATAACTATGTGGCAAAGGAACAGTATGGATTTCGAAGGAGCAAAGGCACTAGAAATGCTATTTTTGCACTGCGAATGTTGATAGAAAGATCTCTGGAAGTACAGAAGGATTTATACTTGTGGTTTGGTGGATTTTGAAAAAGACATAGACACAGTGAGGCATGAAGAGATGGTGAGAATGTTGCAAATGGTTGGGGTAGATAATAAGGTTATAAGAATCATTGTAAACCTATACTGGAATCAAAAAGCTGCTTTTAGAGTCGAAGAGAAGACGGAGTGGGTGACCATAAAAAGAGGAGTACGACAGGGATGTGTTCTGTCGCCAGACTTGTTTTCTTTATACGGACAAGTTGTAATGGACGAACTGAAGGAACTGGAAGGGGTCAAGGTTGGTGGTAAGACCATCAATAATCTGAGGTATGCTGATGACACTGTTCTGGTAGCGGATTCGGAAGAGAAACTACAAGAACTAGTGGATAGATTAGTGGAAACATGTCAACAGAAAGGGATGAAGATTAACATCAAGAAAATAAAGGCAACGGTACTTACAAAACGGAGAGAAGCGATAAATATCCAACTTAATATCCACGGAAGCTATATAGAGCAGGTGAGAAGTTCCGAATATTTGGGTACTGTCATATCAGATGACGGAGGAAGTGAGAAGGAAAATGTAAGAAGAATTAGTATTGCTAAAGGAGCTTTCGGACGAATGAGAAAAATTTTAACTAACATAACTATGGATATGAGGACACGAATAAGAGTGTTGAAATGTTTTGTCTGGTCAACGCTATTATACGGGTGAGAAACGCGGACAATAAAGAAGAAAATGAGAGAGAGATTACAAGCAGCTGAGGTATGGGGTTTAAGAAGAATGATGCGAATACCATAGATAGAAAAAGTAACAAATGAAGAAGTTCTGAGAAGGGCAGGAGTGGAAAAAGAAATGATGAAGACTATAAGGAAAAGACTGATGGCATTTTGGGGACATGTTATAAGAGTAAAAGAACTTGAAAATATTGTTTACTTGAAAGAATAGAGGGAAGAAGAGCAACAGGAAGACAACGATTAAAGAATATGGATTGTATAAGAAAAGATTTACAAGAAAGAATCAACAATGCAGAGTTAATTAGGATAGCTGAAGATAGAGGAAGATGGCGCTCCATGGCCGCTAACGTCAAATGACCGGCACTTCGGTAAAGGTAAAGGAGTGTTAGACCCACTCAGATTCACACCTACTGATCAGCTGATCCTCGAATCGTTCCCGCAGCCACATCAATGCTTGGTCTGAAGTGTGTGGGGTGGCCCCATCCTGATGGAACCGTTGTTCCCCACGAGTGAGGTCTCAGTGTCTTCCTAGTGTTATGGATTGCCTTCATTTCGGGTCACCCTGTACTTAGTATACAAATATTGATGCCAAACGATACAGTTAGGATTCATGCCAGGAAACTGTCTTTGCAGAGAGCGCTGCATATGATTTTTGTCGACTTGGAAAAAGCGTATGATACTGTGCCAAGGCAGGAAGTATGGAGATGCATGAGGGAGAAGGGCGTTTCAGAAAAGTATGTGTGACTGGAGAAAGATATGTATGGCAGGTGAGAACTCGGGTCTGAAGTAGTGTTGGTGTGACAGAGAAGTTTCCAGTAAAAGCTGGGCTACATCAGGGATCCTCGTTGAGTCCCTATATCTTCGATTTGTTAATGGATGATTTGGGGATAGGTATCACTGAAGAGGCTCCATGGGTTATGTTGTTTACAGATAACATCGTGCTGATAAATACCACCAGAGAGGGAGTAGAGCGGAAGCTGGAGGAGAGGACAGAGGACTTAAAATTTGTAGGAGAAAGACGGAATATCTATGCTTTAATGGAGAAGAAGAACAGGGAGATGTGAGTTTGCTAGGAGAAAAGTTGAAAAGTGTTGGGACATTCAGGTATTTGGGCTCGAATATAATAGCTGACGGAGGACTGGATGCAGAAATTAACCATATGATACAGGTAGGATGGAGAAACTGGAGGAAAATGTCGGGAGTGTTATGTGATAGAAAAATCAGAGCAAGTGAAAGGAAAAGTATATAAAACTGTGGTAAGGCCTGCAGTCATATAAGGTTCAAACATTTGGTCCATAGGATAGAAAGCTGAAGGTGGCAGAGATGCGGGTGCTGAGATGGATGAGCGGGGTCACGAGAATGGATTCGATCAGGAATGAGAGAATTAGGAGAACGATTAAGGTTGTGGAAATCTCAGAGAAGGTGCAGGCGAGGCGGCTACAATGGTACGGACTTGTAATGAAAAGGAATGAGGATTAGGGGTACGTGGGTAGATGAGTGACGGGCATGGATGTGGATGGTAGACGGAGATGGGGTCAGCCGAGGAGACAGTGGATGGACTTTATACAGCGAGATATGAAGGGGAAGAATATAGCAGGGGTTGCCTTTGAACATAGAGGAAAATGGAGGCGACTAGTCAGAAACAGTGACCCCATATAAACATGGGCAAAGTTGCGGAAGAAGAAAGAAGATTGATGCCAAGTGATCAAAAGAAGAGAGACGAAGCATGGAGGGAGTAAGACTAAGATCACAAAAGGAGTCATGAGTTCGAGCGCCTGGAACAGGCTGATATTTTCTGCGCTTCGGAAGCGAAGGGCACCACTAAGTCCAGCAGCCAGCAACATTGGATAAATTGGCCAATGGTAATCAATCCATACACTTTTTCCGACCTCCAAGCTCACAGCTACTATAACTTTTACGTCAATAGTCACGTGAGGATCTTCTTATTTGATGAGAAAGTGTCTACATCACTGACAATAGTTCACTTCACTTATATTACCTGGAGCATGTACCGCTATTCAGGTGTAGCTGAAATGCACAAAAATGTAATACCAAATGATTGACTACTTTGAAGGAATCGTAGAAATAATATTATTATGAACCTATAGATAAGATAATACAACTATACATTGCTAAATTCAAGTAAAACCTGGATGATTTTGTGTTGCAAATTAGTCTGTCATGTTCTTGAGAACAACCCGTTTGGAATTTCTTGCCTAGTCAACAACTGGAATCACATCATGGAATTTACTGCGCAAAAAACATTGCCATCCAGTTTTACACGTCATTAACCTCAGTTCATAATACCAGTCGAAGTACAACTTTTACGATATCACTATCTCTACATGAATTCACAGGCACTTTACTTTTTCACATACGCCCATTGTTTACAGGTTACCTAATAGAATAACATATTATTCTTTACGGTAATTGATTAAACTTATCGGCCATAAATGCCATACCTCGACTCTTTCTTGCGAGCACTGCCCAGAGGCTCTTATCTCCTTAGTCCTTTCTTCCGCTACGGTTTGAATTAAAGAACGAGCTATATCTGGCTAGCAGTTGTACTGCGTAGGTGACTGTCAAAATAACAAGCTTCTTTGAGGTGTCTTTCGTTCAGAGTACATTGTGTACGTGTTCACAACACATTTACCAACAGTTCGTGAACAGGAAGAATTTGTGTTCTTGTTCAATGGTAAGAGATTATCACTCATTATCACAATAGCCTACCATTTAAGCTTAGTAAAAATGAGCTTTCCCAAAGCTGCTCCAAATTAATCTGTCTATGTCTGCACCGTCGTTATGTTCAGTAAATATGGCTGAGAGGAAAAAGCTACGAGAGGAAAAGAACAGAAAAAAATGAGTTAAATACATGATCGTCAGTCTATGCTCATCATCCCCTCACACTTTTTTTCAGTGTTCTTTGCCGATACCGTTTGCCTTCATAACGCATTTCTTTAATTTATTTATCCCTTCTACAACATTGTTTCCCGTTTTCCCATTTTTTATGTTTATTTGTGCGATCTGTTCGTATACTGCATTCCCTTATCCAACCAGTCGATCTCTTCCTCCTTAAGAGGTACTGGAGGCAGAGGTTAGGTAATTACCGTCCAGTAGTTTAAAGGTATAGGATTCTCCTTGGTGGCATTTCGTGGCTGAAAACCTCAGGGCATCCTTTAGGGATTCGAACCAGTTCGCCTGGCAAGGCTTGCAAACTACCATTTTTCAACGTAATCAGCTTTCTATAGCCAGTGTGTCTCATCGCAACTATCGTCCCTGTTCATCGTCATTCCTGATCAACACATTAATGTCCAGCCGTGTTGTCTGAGTACGCAAGTCATTTATGCCGATTCATGGTGACGAAGCTCAGTACAAATCACAAATTTAAACAGTTTTGATCGGACTATTTTAGACCAAACTTACTGGAAAAGTTGAGGGTCAGACAAGAATGAAGACACTTTACTTTGATAGCAATCGGTCAGTGTCAAATTCATAGAGCAAAGTCAGATATTCGGCTATTAGACCTATTTCACAATACAACCTTTTTATAGACTTTGATAATGCTGCCATTTTTTTTTAAACAATGTACACTATGTTCACAATTTGAACTTATAAATCCCCAGAGAGTAGAAACAAAATATAAATCCCAAATCCACTCTTCTTCATGATTTAGCTACTTTTTTGTACTCATTCACCTTCCAAATTGAAAGTGACTGAAAATGAAAGGACCAGAGAACACCGTGTGAAGCAGAAAAAAAAAAAAAAAGTGGGGATAAGTTCTTAAATTTGTGTCACTCTTATCAGGTACAGGAAACGGTAGCAACGTAAGTTATCAGGACACTGGGAGAAGAGGAAATATTTCGAGAGAGTCCCACGATCTGTGACCCTTGATGTGGTGTTTGTGTGAATCTTTATGAGAGGCAGCAGAAGCTGGCACTGAATCTAATAGATAGCCGAGGACACAGCATTAATCATTCTTGTACCTCACAGTGCCTGTTCTCAAAACTGAATCTCATTATATCTAACTTCTCTTGCCATGTCTGGTCTAAATTAGATCATTACTATTTCAGTTGACCTTGCCTTGCTATCTCGTCCATTCATCTGTGACTCTACACAAACAGTGAGTCAACCATTTCAATGACTCTCTGCCGTTCCATTTGCTTTGATCCCTGTCAGATGAAAACTTCTTTAGTTATTTTAACACGGACTCACATTGGTCAATGACTAACCTTGTCCGGTGACCTTGACCTTTGAATGATTGGTCTTGCAATTATCAAATCCCTATGTTGTTGCCTCACCTTCAACCAATTTTGGTTCAGATCTAATTAAAACTGTTGAAGTTAACGTTCGAATGCGACCTTGATCTTTAACCTTACCTTGTAAATTTGTCCTTGAACTATTTTGTCTCATAATCACATACCCTCATCTTTAATTTTCACTTTACTCATACCACTAAACTTGGTCCAAACTGGATAGAAACTGTTCAAACGGGCCAAACCAAATGGGGCTGTCCTTTCAGCTTATCCTGAAAAACAATAGGGGATCCCCTTGGCTGGGCATCATCATTAAGAGCGAGCGAGCGCAGCGAGCGAAGCGATGATTATGTTAGGCTGGGAAATGAGCGGCCCGACACGAAATGGCCTGACAGCGATGGTTTTCACAGGCTAATAACTTTTCTACTATGTAAGATAGAGAAGAGATTCTTTCAGCAGGTAGTAGATACATATAATAATTTTAGTTTTTAGCTAAATATTTACTCATGAGACCAAAGAAACTCCCTGGAATCCCAGCTTTCCAAAGGAAAGTACCGAGGGCTTCGATTGACATGCTCCACTATGAAATCGATTTAAAACACTATGAAATCGACACATGCGAGTTATGAGTTGTTTTTCACTTTCATATCTTGTGCGTGTGTGTGTGTGTGTGTGTGTATATATATGTGTGTGTGTGTGTGTGTGTGTGTGTGTGTGTGTGTGTGTGTGAGAGAGAGAGAGAGAGAGAGAGACTAAATATTTTGGCTCAATTATTCTCCTGTTATTGTTCAACTACCTCACCAGAAATAATAAAAGTTTACAAGATGAAATCATGATAGGAATATGAACAAAAGCTCGCTTGCTCGTCACCGGCTCACAAAGCGCACTTTACTGGTTGATATTAATTTTGCTTCAGATTAGATCATACCTATTATTGTTAGTTTGTTCACAGACACACATGTATTAATTTGGCCTTGCCCTGTGGTCATCATATTACACATTTTAGTATAAAAGTGAATCCTTTCATTCTTGCCTTTCGGGTGAGAGCGTTTAGCAGGATTAGTCTAAATCGGATAAAAACATTTTAAGTTGAATTTGCCATGTTTGATCTTTTTCTCTTATAAACAATGCCTTTTCCCCTTAGCTACCCTGCACCCATGCATCAAGTTTGCCTTAAACTGAAATAAAACTGATTAAGGTATAGTGTTCTCTCTCTGTCTCTTTGTCTGTCTGTCTCTCTCTCTCTCTTTCACACCAGTTACAGCCGCTGAAGTGTGTACGCGGATATAATGATTTAATTTAGACATCATCATGATGAATGGTCAATAAGTTTATAACGCTTCAACTCTACACTGGAATGAGAGAGAGAGAGAGAGAGAGAGAGAGAGAGAGAGAGAGAGAGAGAGAGAGAGAGAGAGAGAGACAGACAGACAGAGAGAGATGAATGTCGTCCATAAAAGTAAGGAAAAGGTTGGCAAGCTCTTGGCGTTCTCTCTGAAGATACATTGCATACACAGTCTAGGAAAGTCGGGGCAGAGAAGGCAGCAGTCAGTGCCCGATAAGTGTTAGCGTTACCATCACACCCCACTCGGTCAAGGGCATCAAACATGTACCTTATACATGAACAAAGTCATCCTTAATGTTACAACAAAATATGAGTGAAAAACTGGTCAGTCTGTCTGTAGGAAGAGAATATAGTTGGCAACAGTATGGAAAGAGAGAGAGAGAGAGAGAGAGAGAGAGAGAGAGAGAGAGAGAAGACTCAAACCATAAAGAAAATATTAGAAAGGTTTACCAGTGATTCTGTCTTTTATGTTGACAGAGGCTTTCCCCCCCTCATTCATATTGATGACAATAGCCAGAAAATCTCATATCCTTAGTGACAACGCCAAAATACTTTAATGTAAAAGAGACGACCTATAGAAAACGACCCAGTCCACCCTAGCAGAACTTGACGCCAATGCAAAACTGAAACACTATAAATCATCTTCAATATACACAAGCGCGAAAGAACTGGCAAAAAAAAAAAAAATGTGTGTGAACATCCTAGATCATTCCCCCACACCAACTCACAAAGTCTTACGAAAAAATGACGGAAACATTCCAACCACGAAGGAACAAGCAGAGATTATAATAAAATACTATGAATCACCAAACACAAAATACAGATCTTCAATGCAGAGCCCTAATAAAAAGAAAATCCAAGAAAACACCCAAACTCAGCCTTCTTTCACCTCACAACAATTACAGCAAATGACTAGAAATGTAAAAAAAAAAAAAACAACAACAGCAGGACCTGATCAAATTTCACATATCCACTTAAAATATCTTGTCTCCAATGCAATAAACTAGCACTTAGTTGTCTTATCAGGCTGCTAAACACTTGCTTCTGCCAAAGGCGCTCGGGCTTCGCCCTCGATTTCAATTCGTTGTTTATTTGTTCGTCTCGGTACGGAAATTTCAATTAACGTGCATGGCGTGTACAAAGACTAATGTTGAAAATAGGGATGGGTTAAACAATACTACTTGGCACGCAGCCCCGAAGACACGCACTGACATCAAACTTGATATGGACCGGCCGTGGTATGCCAGGCATGCCTATGAGAAATTTCAGTTCATTCCACCCAGTTGTATGACTGTAGGGGGTTCCCAGTATCTTGTGAAAAACCGGGCACAAAAGTGTGTGTGGCTGGCGCGAAACTGACCTCACGAAATTATAGTTTACACCATCTTTGTCAGCTGGTCGTTCCGTGTGTTTTGATGTATGGCACGTAGAATTCGAGAGGGTCATATGTGGGCACACACACACACACACACACACACACACACACACACACACACACACACACACACACACACTACTTATTTGCATAGTACTGTTGACTTCCTTATTTCAATTTTTAAAGTCTACGGGACTCACGACCAAATCTCTGATATCTGGAAGAAAGCAACTACCATCCTTAAATCCGTATAAGGAAAACCACCCAACAATCCCGGATGATACAGATCAATATTACTATTTGCATATCATCTAAAACATTGACAACGATAGTTTTCAAGAGAATCACCCTCCACAACCATCTCTTTCATTCTCAATATGGATTCCGATCTAAACACCCACCCACCACCCACCTCTCAAACATTAACTCATCCTTGACTCAAGTCAGCAAAGAAACACCCACCATTAAGAACCAACCTAGCTGCTATTGGTATAAACAAAGCTTTTGATACAATACCAAAAGATATCTTAATAAAAAAAAAAATCCAGGACACAGACATTTAAAAGGGGATTTTTTAAAATGTCTGTAGAGTTTCCCCTCATGTAGAAAAGCTCAGGTGCTATACTAAAACCAAATTCCAAGTTTCATAATACTATCCAACGGTGCTCCACAAAGTTTAATTCTTCCTCCCTCGTTATTGAACGTTCTTCTCCAAGCCCTTCCTGCCCCTCCCCCTTCAGTAACAGTATTGTCCTTTGCCGACAACTTAGCAATGGTTTCACAGCATTCTTATCAAGCAGTGGCCCAGCCGACCAAATCAACCGTCACCCTCTTCACTTCAGACAGACATGAATCTGAAACTTTCCCACGATTCCCTCTTTAACCAACGGCCCCAATAAAAAAAAAAGAAAACAAGAAACTCTAGGGCTTACTTTGAACACACACACACACACACACACACACACACACACACACACACACACACACACACACGACTTTTTCACAACACACAAGTAACTTCAGTGCAAAGGCATCTCGTAAAATCGATGGCTTGAAGATAATCACAGGCACTAATGTTGGACGACAGAAAGAATATCTGAAAACTGAATAAAGAAGAAATTGTTAGAACAACCGTAAAGTTTGTTAGCCAAAGGCGGGTTCTAACTAGGATTAGCCTTTGGGATGTTCTCAGCAACCCAGGATTCTGAAAAAGCACTGTCTTTGGCGATCCTGAAATTTCCGATGTTAGTAAGTGATGAGCTAAGTACACACACGTTTTAATATAATTAGCTCATTTGTAACAGTACATTTTGTTTGGTAGTTGGGACCATCTGTTCGATTTAATGCTGCTACAGGCGAAAACAGTGACATGTCAAAGTGTTTCTTGTAACCCAGGGAACCATTTACAACTCTGGATGGCAACCTTATAACCATTTGGATGCCTGATGGTCTAGTGAGTTAAGACGCTGCAATCGCATATAGATCCAATGTTTGAGGTTTCTTACTCATAAGCCACTCAGGGACGTGCAACTGGTCACCCTTGCCTTAAGTGCAAGGGTTGAGCAGCATAGCCCCTAGCACCCTGGAACCCTGAAGCTGCTGATGGAACAAAAAATTATTAGATAATAATATTCTCACGGTAGAATCACATCTCTTTCTTAGATAGTGCACACACACACACACACACACACACACACACACACACACACACACACACACACACACACACACACACACACACACACACACACACACACACAATTTTATTTATGAAACAAGGTAAGGATGGACACGCAATCAATACTTCGGCCAGTCAACTTTACTCTTAATTTTTTTTTTCTTAATTTTGTCAGCCGTTAACAGTTTTGGTTTTGACGACTAGTACCACAGTTGATAAGGTATGAAATGCAAAACGAGTAAAGGATTAGGAAGACAGAAATGTATGGAGACATTAGTGTTATATCTAAAAGTTTCATTCATTTATAAAATTACTGACGTGTTAGAAAGGAAAACCCCCCCGGAAGTTCATTTCATTCCCGGAAAATTGAAATATTGCCGGAAGTGTTATGAAAAATAATCACTGGGTTCAGTTTGTTACCACTTCTACAAATGATGTTTGTAGTATTTATGACTTATGTCACAATTATTGCAGTTGTTAAAGTTTAAACGGCTCTTGAGCGACGGTATATTCATTTGGATGAAATGTTGCTCGTAAGATATAAGAGATCAACTTACCACTGTTACTAGTACTGGTGTTAGAGGGGAGGCTACCAGAGGTGACGCTATGCACGAGCAAGAGCAAGGGCGACTTTACGTCTGAGGGCCAAACCCTTCCGGTCTACCCTGTTATATGAGAATAGGATCTCGGTCAGCTTGGTGGAGTGTCGCCTCCCGCATTGGGACAGCTGCTCCCTAACCCATTTTTTTTACGCAAAAGGAAACTGCTCTCTGGGAGCTCCCAACACCTGTCATTAAACGAACACATGGATCGAATCAATACAATTCTTACAGAGAATGGATAAACTCCACAAGCATTACTCCTCAAAATACCAAACTCGAGGAGCACTCAGTGGAGTGCATCTCTCTGACAGGGCAACGTAATTTCCAAACCACTTTTCATAATAGGTTTTCTCATCATTCATTAGGGCCCTACAAAAAAATATTTTCCTAGTCCAAAATCAGTAATACGATCCGGATCGGTCATAAGAATTAACCGATTTTTCCCTAGGACATGGCCTATTTACCCACCACATTTGATCCAAATCTCTCTTTTAGTTTTTGAGTAATCCTGCTACCAAACAAAAGAACAAACAAACAAAAGGGTGAAAACCTACTCTCCTTGTCGAAGAGAACAAGACCACAACACATGGGTATGTGACAGGTGCAATACCTCCAGATATACTCCTGTCACACCAGACACAATTCCCCCACTCCCTCTGACAACCCCACTACCCACACAACCGCTGCCATCGCAACGCAGCCCCAGCTCACAGACGGTTCACGTACAGCAGGAACCCACACTAGATGTGTAAAATATATAACATCTCGATGTTGATGGCCTGTGCTCCAAAACACCACAAACTGAATACTTTGTTCGACACAGTATTAATATTGCACTCCAGCAAGAACCAAATCTCTCTCTCTCTCTCTCTCTCTCTCTCTCTCTCTCTCTCATACAGTACACGCACAATACAAAACATCAAACACTTCACACATCAGCGCAGACAGTAATGAGGCCATGGGGGAAGCCTCGCTTCTTATATTCATAAATCCATCCTGTACAAAAACACAACACAGACAGTTCAGTTATTATACTTACAGAATGACTTCACCTTAGAAATAAAATCACTCAGTTTCAACTCTGGTCACAAAGAAGACAATTTTTTTTTTTTATCATATACATTCCCCCTGACATACAGGTGCAGTACAACCATCACCAGCTTCTCTCTAACACTGACACCTAGTTTTATAGCTACTGGGAACTTTGACGCTAAAAAGACTCCCTAGCATGAAAACAGCAAGAAAACAACCGAGACACTGACACTGCGACATAGTTCAACAATACATACAGTCTCAATAGCATTTCAAAGTATACCTACACTTCACACCAATCATGCTATCATCCATCATCTCCAGACATCAAATTCTGTTCTTCCACACTTTCACACACCAGCACCTGGTGAACAGAACTCACACTTCCTTCAGATCATCTCCCTATCATCGTCACCACAAGAACTGACTCCAAAACAATTCACTTACATAAACTACAGGAAAACAGACTGGACAAAGTTCACTGAAGAAACGGAGCCTCACTTCAGCACACTAAACAACACATCCATCAACAACATTGACAGGTACTTTGTGAAATTTACCTTCATATTTAATGCACTATATACCAGGAGTCAACAGAATACAGCACAACCCAATCTGTGCACCAGAGACTTCAGGTCTCATAAAACAATGTGACCCACTTAAACACCCCCCCCCCTCCCACACACATCATCACACTACTGTAGCAATTAATCAGTGAGATTTACGCCAAAATAAACACAAAGAACAATACTTACCCAGTCCACAAACCCCCTCTCGAGTTGCAAAACGCTTAACCGCACTGCTAAATCACGTGCAAGATCTCCCAGGATCCATGCTGCGATCATTACGAACACCCGACACATCCATTCCTACAAAGAAGACGCAGACATAAACACGGATCACGGCACAAGCATTAGTCACCTAACACCAACATGCACTGAACCAGAAATACAAGCTTTCTTTCCGCTCTACTCCAGCGTAACCCCCATCACTCCAGAACAGACACGTAGCATTATCCATCCATCATCCAATCCTACATTGTCCCATGAGGAGCATAGAATCTCGGGGCTAGGCAGTTGGTCCCGACATTTAAGATGAGAGTGACCAGCCTCACTCATCCCTGTGTGGCATTACATGAGCAATCAACCCCAACCACCCATAGTAACATTATCAAGAAGAAAAACTGTGTCTGAAATAAACAAGGACTTAAGACACCTTTCTTCGCACATACCCATAAGAAAATCCAGCTCGCCATAGAAGACAACCGAATACCTATTATTAACAAGGTCATACCTTACGTGCCTCCTGCTCCCTCACAACACAACTTCAGAGTAGTACACTCCACGAACAAGTAACTACAAAAACGTCACACAAAATGCATCAGATGCAATTAACTCTATGCAACTAGCAAAAATAAACATCAGCAAAGTAACAAGGTAGGCCTAGAATAAAGTGAATGGTAAATGGGTGGGTGAGAAAGAGAGACAGAGGAGCTAACAAGGCTAGGGAACTGAATAGCGATCGAGCTGGATGGATGGATTTTGTGTCTACGAGCGTACATCCAGAATTTGGTATCCCTTTTTATCTTGACAGTCGTTATTTTGACTTTCTCACATAGGTTAACGTGAAGCTACGTGTGGAGTGCTTCTTGACCAGTCAGGCTGAACCGGGAACCTGGGGGCTTGAATGGTGAATGGGTGAGAGTTTGGCTCATTCAGTTAGACAATCTTTGATTATACTCGGTTTCACGGAGTCTGACACTCTGATTTTGCCAGCCGAGGGCAGGTGGATTTGGTAACTCTGCGCGATGCGCTCGGGCTGTGATTGGTCGATATCCATTGTGTTTAAACGTGCTCCAAATTGACTTTGTATTCCAACCAAGGCCCTCATTAATTTGTTAGATACCGGAAAAAACAGATACAAATTAAAATAATGATATATTTAATCATAAATATGTGCCTTTTAAATTACTAGAGATAAACTGAACGACAATGATAACAACTAAGTAAAGTCGCGACTGGATGCATACGAACACAGTTGGCGACTGTGGCGGGAATTCAGACGTTCATAGCGAGGTGGTTCCGAGGTCCTGTGAAGGCTCGAATGTTTTTCCCACCACTACTACAAAGTGTCACAATCTACAGTCTACACCGTGCCCTTCACTACCTCATCTGCTAATATAGAACCTGACCCTAGATACACTTAGCTTATCTTCTAATAATTATGATTTGTGAGAGCACACACACACATACACACATACACACACACACACACACACACACACACACACACACACACACACACACACATACCTCACTGGGGTCAATACATGCTGTTCTCAATACATACAGTGTACATACATATTTTCATTACCTTCATAGGTAACAGTAGCTTTAAAAATTTGCATTTGTTTGTATTCCCAGTCAGATTCAGTAAAATTGTTTCTTACATGAATAAGTTTGGTGTTTGATTTTTCCTAACATATTCATATAAGAGACAGACATACATACAGACAGACGGACACCCTATCCCTGGCCACCATGCACCCCCTCTTCAAGCATGAAAATCTGTTCCCTCGACAGAGCCGGGAATGTAATGGATTAAATCATTATAGAATTATACAAATACAAAAACATCAGATAATGGTAACTCATTTATACCGAGAGTAATTCTTCCGTCTGGCGCTAGATTAAGATTCCTTGATATAAAATAGACAAATAATTAACAATTACCCAAGGAGGAATCGTTCAACGTCTTTCCCAAAGTCCGATATTCCAAAAAGATATTTTAATTATAAAAAGTTATTTTCATTATATATTTTCCCACATATCAATTGTATATCAATGACACTTCAAGGCGTGTTACATGACTGCAGACTAGTGGGACTCAGAGAACGGAATGTTCAGCTTGTGTCCATACTCTGACGCATAAATTATCCCAACAATGCAACAAATGTTCCCATAATTTATGCTGTTTAATACTGATAATATCCAACGTCATAATCAATGAAACAAAAATATAGATAGATAGATAAATAGATAGATATACATATATATCATTAGCAGTTTGAGTGTCCACCGCATGAGGACTGGCCCCTCCCGACCAAAGTGGGGGCGGTACAGGCAATGTATCTCTACTATGTGGCTTAGGCTGTCTGGTAGAGATTGTATGTAGGGTGAGAAGTGCTTGTAAACGTGATTGTAGTGTTGGAGTGGCTTTGGATGAGTGTGTAGTCTGTGAACCAAGTGTAATCGGCCCACGCAAGCCGAATGGGTGCAAACATGCTTTATAGTACACGACACTGGTTCAACCACAGCATCCCTTATGTCCTCCAAAGCAGTACATGGCCGGAAGAACGCTCCATATATATATATATATATATATATATATATATATATATATATATATATATATATATATATATATATATATATAGTGTGTGTGTGTGTCTATGTGAGTATGTGTCACGGGGTTTTTATAATAACACAGCAATTTTAAAATAAATGGTTAAATATTATTTAATTTGATAATAATATTCAATAATATTGAAGAGCAGAGACAATGATTGTCTTGCTACATCAAGCAACGATTACTTTACGCTGACTTGCTAAGATTCTCAAGAACGAGAATTTATAAACTTTCTCAACAGTACACAGCAGAGACTAATTACTCACAATTGCTGAATTACTGTACTGTTAGCCTCTGGAGAAAGTTACATCACCCCTGACAATAAATAACTAATACTAACATCAGGTTCTTGCCGATGCTTAACTCCCAGGTGGCACAACGGATATTAGGTTAATACAACAAGACTGGTCTAAGTACCAGTTATGAAAGCAAACGTTTATGCAAGCTAGGAGCTATATGGAAAATAAGCTTAATTATGGAGAAATGAAACAAGATTTTACTTTACATTAAGCTCGAGAAAGGAACTGTTAAATTTATTAATTACAAAAAATAAATTTAACGTTACAATTCAAATCAAATTAAATGAGACGCACTCGCTCACTCACTCATGCAATAGCTAAATACTTACGCCTAGGAAAAACACCTTAACTAAACTCTTAAAACTAGGAAATACACAAAGGAAATACTATAGTCGATGAATGCTGCGTATCACCCAAGCTGAACTAGGATGGAAGTACTGAAGAACTGTGGAGTTTGGGTACTAGCTGACCTCACACTGCTAACACAGGACCTCTCTCCGTCGCAGCAACAACTGGACTGCCTTCAAATACATTGTATGGGCAGGACGCAAGGCGTGGCTAACGGTTGAGGGAAGCAGAGGCAAACGATAAAGAAACAATTGTATCGCTCAGTAGCGCACTTAGTGACGTGCATTAAATCGGTCACTTTTTGAAAACGGTGACGAATGTTTTGAAAAGTATACTCCGAAATGGAGAGAGAAACGGTTAACTGAGCGATACACAGTGAGTTTTCCACTAATAGTTCGTGGCTTCTCACAAAAGGGAAATGTCGCGAACTGATTCGTGACATTACGCCCTTAGAAAGTTAAATTTTTTCCTTATGGGAAAAAATTTGTGGATATATATATATATGTACACATCCTAAGTCATTCGCACAAGATTCACACTGTGGTGTGTGCGCTATCCTGCTACAGGAGAAAGTCGCAGTCGCCAGTGAGCGAAAAAACCTCGTATTTACGTTAATAGAAACAAGCTTGAGGGAAAAACTCCGTGACGACTGTGAAAATCCTGTACTCAGGTCAAACTGAGCGAAAGTTCGCTACATTTACATTAACAACTAATTGTTATGTAGTGTTGTGTATGTAATACACGGTGTAGGTGTGACAGTTGTAGTGTAACTGTACCTACGTGTAAAATGACACAGTAATACAAATTTATAGTAAAATAATGATGACGAGGCAGAAGAGAAGGGGCGGCAGCATGCAACAGGAACGGCCAGCTGATCTGCACGGCAATGCTGCACCCACCAGCTACACCTGCGAAAGGAATTAAGGTGGAGCATCAAAACTGTTATTTCTGTCTCTCTCTCTCTGCCTAGCAATCAGTACTTGTCATTATTAACCAGGAAACGTAATTCTTGAATTCACAAATTGCTTAGAACCCATATAGCTTACTGGTTAACGCTTATTAACTAGGAAATGTGCCAATTCTTGAATTACTCAAATCTCTTAGAACGGGCAGTTTACTAGTTAACCTAACATTATTAACCAGGAAACGTGCCAGTTCTTGAATTCACAAATTGCTTAGAACGGGCAGTTTACTGGTTAACCTAACTCTACACTTACGAGTAATACAGGAAGCTGAAAATCGCTACGCAATCTCGGGCAGGTCACGTTTTAACACCCACCGTGGGTGTGAACACTCATGTGGGTAATGTGCATTCTCCGGGAATCCTCAGAGAGGCCCACAGCTCGAGACATTCCACAAGGTAATTCATACACAGCCTCGGACTGTCTCTGCAAGGTTCTCAAACTTCCCCCTTAACTTATGGTATACATGTATGTACAAGCCCTGGATATACTGTGTCCTGTAGGGCCAATGAGTGAGACGTCTGGTCTACACTTTTAACTGGGAACCAGGCTGGTCCTTGGATTACTCAAATCGCTTAGGATGCCTATTACGGAACCCAACATACAACAATTGCCCATATTAGTCAGCAGTTAGCAGGCGAGACATCAGGTCTGCACCTACGTTATCACTTCCCTTGATGTATCTCACAACAAGGTTAAACTGCTGTAAATACAGTGTCCAGCGTGTCAATCTTGCATTAGCCGTCTTGGTCGTGCTAAGACTAGTGAGTGGCATATGATCAGTTTCCAGAGTAAATGGTGCCCCAAAAAGATAATATTTTTTAACACCATCAACCACAGCCAAGAGTTCCTTCTCAACAGTACTGTAATTCCTCTCGGCAGGTTTTAGCCTACGGCTGTGGTATGCCACTGGGAAAATTCCACCTTCCGATTCCTGCATCAACACGGCACCTACTCCATCTTGTGAAGCATCAGTGCGCAGTATGAAAGGTTTGCTGGAATCAGGCAACTGCAAGATAGGCTCCTTGCACAACATGTTCTTAAGAGCAATAAAGGATCTCTCTTGCGCTTCTCCCCACTCAATGGTGTTTGGAGCATATTTCCGTAGCACTTCGTACAACGGTTGGGCAATGAGAGCAAAGTTGGGGATAAAACTCCTATAATATCCCACTAGGCCAAGAAATGCCCTAACCTGTTTCTTGGTCACGGGTCTCGGGGCTTCTCTAACTTTCCTGATCTTGTCACCCTGACACCTGCAGTGATTGTTGCCAACAATATGACCGAGGAACTCCACCTCACTGTGAGCAATCTTGCATTTGCTAGGCTTCACAGTCATGTTGAAACTCTGGAGTCTACTGAAGACAATTTCCAAGAGTCTGAGGTGCTCCTCCAATGTGGCGGAATGAACGAGGACATCGTCAACGAACATCTCTACTCCTACAATACCATGGAGCACTTGTCTCATGGCACGATTGAATACTGCTGGGGAATTGGTAAGTCCAAATGGGAGGACTTTATACTGGTACAACCCCCTAGGAGTAGCAAAGGCAGTGAACTGACGACTCTCAGGATGAAGGGGAATCTGGAAGAATCCCTTCGCTAGAGTCAAGCTTCGTGAAATATCGTGACCCTGCCAGCTTGGAGAAGATGGCAATATGGTCACCCATTGGCTCAGCATCCACTTTAGTGATTGCATTGAGCCTTCTATAGTCACCACATATCCTGACTCCACCATCTTTCTTGCGGACTACTACCATCGGACTACAGTAAGGAGATGAGGACTTTTCGATAATGCCTGCAGTCTCCATGTCAGCAATTTCCTTATCTACTGCACCCTGTAGTCGCATGGGAATCGGATATGGCTTAACCTTAATAGGAGCATTGCTGGTCAACTCAATTTTATGACACGCAACCTTTGCAAGTCTAGGTTGGTCTGAGAAGACATCAGCATACTGACAGAGCAGTGACCATAAGGCATTTTGGTCCCCTACTGCTAAGTCAGGGTTAAGTAAAACATCTCCGACAGTCTCTTCCTGATGGGACTGAGCGGTTAAGGGCTCGTCATCATGGTCATCAGCTGGGATCACCGCAGCTGCCCCAGTTTCTTCCAGTGGCTGGTCACTATCATCAGCTACTAGTAGGCCAGTCTCCTCGGGGTCAGACTCATGATAAGCCTTCAACATGTTAATGTGGAACCTTTTGCGAAGATTCCCCATCTGTATTATGTAGTTGAGGTCTGAAATGCGCTCTGCTACATCGAATGGACCCTTCCACTGCGCCAACAACTTGTTCTGGGCAGTGGGGAGTAATACCAAGCATTTATCGCCTGGACTAAACTTCCGAAGCTTTGCCTTCTTATCGTAATAAGCCTTTTGAACTTCACGCGCCTTAATCAGTTCTTCCTTAGCTAACTCGCACGTCGACTGGAGGCGGTCAGCCAAATCAAGGACGTAGGTGTAGGTGGTCTTGACTTCAGGGTCGGGTTCTTCATCGTCCCATAACTCACGAAGGACTTGAAGTGGGCCTCGGACCGACCTCCCATACACCAGTTCAAAGGGTGAGAATTTCAATGAATGCTGTGGGGCTTCTCGATAAGCAAATAGAAGAGGAGCAATGAACCGCGGCCATTCCTTTGGCTGTTCAGCGGTCATGCGCCTCAACATCTTCTTGAGAGTTCCATTGAACCTCTCACACAACCCATTACACATGGGATGATACGGCGTAGTTCGTAAGCCTCGGATGGACAGCAACCTGAACGTTTCGTTCATCATTGCCGAAGTGAACTGCGAACCCCGGTCGCTCAAGACCTCCTTAGGGATACCTACACGACAGAACACTTCAATTAATGCCTCAGCAACAGTGACGGCCTCTATATTCTTAAGGGCCACGGCTTCAGGCCACCGTGTGCTGAAATCAACTATAGTGAGGATATACTTTGATCCATCACTAGCCCTAGGAGAGATTGGCCCAACTATGTCAACTGCTACTCTCTCGAACGGTTCAGAGATTATGGGCATTGGCTTCAATGGCGCAGGACGGACACGTCCCCGGTCAGTGGTACGCTGACACACATCACAGGAACGTACGAGCCTCGTTATTTCCCGTCCCATTCCTGGCCAGAAAAAGTCAGCATGGATGCGGTCAGAGGTCTTCTTTTGACCCATGTGACCTCCCATCGCTGAACAGTGACCTAATTCAAACACTGCTCGGCGATACTATGCAGGAACGACAAACTGCAGTCGAACCTCACCCTGGGGTGTCTGTGACTCACGGTACAGCCGTCCTCGCTTACGAAGGAACCTGGCTTGACCTCCCCATGAATACTTGATCACTTTACCCTCCAGCTTCTTGCGCACTGAGGCAAGTGTCGAGTCAGTCTGTTGCTCTTGGACAACATCTTGACTACGAATCAGATCTTGCGGCGTTGCGACGGTCAACGGAGTGACGCGATTTGGAGCCTTGGCCATGGCTCGTGTTATCGCAGCAGCCGAAGTCTGAGTAGCAACATCTACGGCACAACTATTTTTGATGCCAGGTATGTTGCCTAAGATGAGGTCAAATAAAGGTTCTGGCATGACAACTGCAGCTGTCAAGCCAGTGAAAAATAGACGCCACCTGGATACGTGCCTCAGGGAACAATCTCACTGATCCATCAATAAGTCTAACTTGGATCTGTCGACCTGTATACTCATCAGGCCGAACTAAACTCTGCTTAACAGAGCAACCTGAGGAACCATTGTCCCTCAGGACATTTACAGAAACACCTCCCACAGACCCTGGCTGAACAAGAAAGGCAGTGTTGCTGGTGGAAGGGTCTGAGGAGGTAGCAGCCAGTCATTCATGAGACTGCGGAACAACCGATGCGGCAAACGTGGCACCCTGGGAACTAGGTGTCTGAGGAGAGTTCATGGTCGGAGGGGGACTTGTGAACTGTTGTGAAGTACCTGTACTGGTAGAGATGGCACCACCGGGTACTTGTGGAATGAAGGCTGCATTTGCCTCCTGCCTCCGATACACTAATTGACCTGACTGAGGGTTACGTGGCTTGTCCTTGTATTGCTGCTGCTGCTGCTGCTGCTTGGGGAACTGCTGCTGGTTGGGGTGCTTGTTGTACCGCTTCCAAGCAGGCTGCTGTGTATTTTGCCCCTGGTCCTTCTGTGGTTTGCTTGGACCTTGACCATTACTCTGAGAACGGCCTTGGTGCTGGGATTCAGTCTGAGACGGCTTCCCAGACTTGGCAGTATCTTTTCTGCTCCAGGTGTTTTGCTTACGAGCTTGATACCCGTATGCAGTAAAGAATGCGTCAGCCTTCTCTACCATTTGGCTGGCATCTTTCACCTGGCAGATCTTAAGCTGTGCTATGAGCTCAGCAGGCCACGACCTCTCTAGCTGTGTACGCAGCATAAGGTCAATTATCCCCTCACGCGTGGAAGGAGTTTCATCTTTCTCCATCCACTCACCTAGGTAAGCAGTAAGACGGTCGAGGAACTGAACAGCTGTCTCCTTGTCTTGGAGACGAGCTCGCATGAACTGAGCTTTGGCGTCGTCTACTGTGAGACCATACGCCTTAATGAGTGCAGCTTTCATCACTTCATACGTGAGATTGTCTCCACGAATTCTGTGGAGAATATCGAGGGCAGGGCCCTCAAACAGGCTAAGAAACTGAAGCCGCTTAGCTGCATCATCGAGCTGGTAAAGCTGAGCCATGTCTTCAAATCGAGCTATGTACGGCTCGATTCGCTCGCCATCTTTGTATGGGGGAAGCTTGATGTGAGGGGTCGCCATAACATGTGCAGGGAGAGCGCTCGTGGAGCTTGAACCAACTGCACCAGATGTGTCTGAAGCCAAGGAATCTCGCTTGAGCTTCAGCACTTCAAGTTCATGTTTCTCGCGTGCTTCACGTTCGGCACGTTCATATTCACGTTGTTCCCGCACGTGTTCTAAGTCGAGTTCGCGCTGTTTTTGCTCGTGTTCACGCTGTTCTCGCTCGTCTTCGCGCTGAATTCTACGCTCTTCACGAGCATCTTTCTCACGTTCTTGCTCGTAATTGAACCGTGAGAGTATGTATTCTTTGATTTCAGTTGGGTCCGTAAGGCCCATATCTTTGGCTTCCTGTAAAAATATGGTAGTAGCCATGTCGCTAACTCAATCTAAATAACTAGCGACTCAGTACTGATTGCTGCTTCGCAAACGAATGCCAATAAACACAAATAAAGAGTACAGACACAAGCTAGTGGTGACCAGTCTTATCCAGTTAACTGGCAAAGAATAAATCAAAAATGTAAATGACTGGGAAGACTATTGTCAATAATAAACACAATGGGTACGGCGACTTCCCAGGAGCGAATAAAATCGTCTGGCGTTACCAAGAATAAACGAGTTAAGTACTCTATTGATTAATAAAGCAAAATTCACTTGCTAAATTAAGGGTAAATACCAGGAAACTTGTGTCTATAAACTTTAATGATAAATACCTAAATATGAATGAGTGAGCACTATCTCGTGAATAGCTTTAGGGTTAGGAGTTAATATCCTGGAATGAGGTCGCCAATTGTCACGGGGTTTTTATAATAACACAGCAATTTTAAAATAAATGGTTAAATATTATTTAATTTGATAATAATATTCAATAATATTGAAGAGCAGAGACAATGATTGTCTTGCTACATCAAGCAACGATTACTTTACGCTGACTTGCTAAGATTCTCAAGAACGAGAATTTATAAACTTTCTCAACAGTACACAGCAGAGACTAATTACTCACAATTGCTGAATTACTGTACTGTTAGCCTCTGGAGAAAGTTACATCACCCCTGACAATAAATAACTAATACTAACATCAGGTTCTTGCCGATGCTTAACTCCCAGGTGGCACAACGGATATTAGGTTAATACAACAAGACTGGTCTAAGTACCAGTTATGAAAGCAAACGTTTATGCAAGCTAGGAGCTATATGGAAAATAAGCTTAATTATGGAGAAATGAAACAAGATTTTACTTTACATTAAGCTCGAGAAAGGAACTGTTAAATTTATTAATTACAAAAAATAAATTTAACGTTACAATTCAAATCAAATTAAATGAGACGCACTCGCTCACTCACTCACGCAATAGCTAAATACTTACGCCTAGGAAAAACACCTTAACTAAACTCTTAAAACTAGGAAATACACAAAGGAAATACTATAGTCGATGAATGCTGCGTATCACCCAAGCTGAACTAGGATGGAAGTACTGAAGAACTGTGGAGTTTGGGTACTAGCTGACCTCACACTGCTAACACAGGACCTCTCTCCGTCGCAGCAACAACTGGACTGCCTTCAAATACATTGTATGGGCAGGACGCAAGGCGTGGCTAACGGTTGAGGGAAGCAGAGGCAAACGATAAAGAAACAATTGTATCGCTCAGTAGCGCACTTAGTGACGTGCATTAAATCGGTCACTTTTTGAAAACGGTGACGAATGTTTTGAAAAGTATACTCCGAAATGGAGAGAGAAACGGTTAACTGAGCGATACACAGTGAGTTTTCCACTAATAGTTCGTGGCTTCTCACAAAAGGGAAATGTCGCGAACTGATTCGTGACAGTGTGTGTGACTGTGTGTGTGTGTTTGTGTCTGTCTGCTTGTCTGTCTCTGTCTGTCTGTATGTATGTAAAACTATAATCAGAGAACTGAGAGAAATGGGCAGTAGATTTACTCTTTTTTTTTTTTTACCGTCTTCATCTTATTAAGTTGTCCGTGCATCTTTATAACGTATAGTCGACAGCAGAAGCTTGTTCTTATCAGCCTGTTTAGTACGGGCCGTTTAAAGTGGCAATGTTATCTAAGATTCAGTTACCAGGTGTTAAATGAGTGGTCAATATTATAGGTATATGATTGAAGACAACTTAAAATTGATTGAAACAATTTGTTATTTTGTTGCATGAGGTAAGATATTGCTATTGACAAAAGTATTTCATCAGTAAGTAAATGTTCTTGAGTCGGGACTCGGACGAAAAGGAATATTTCTATCAATATGTCATTTTTATCAACATGACCAGCAAGTATTATACTAAATATAATGGAATATTTTCAATGCTGAAGATCAGGCTACAAGACAATTATTACGATGTAGACAAACATCACAGAAAATTAATATATCAAGTGCATGGTTTGCGACTGCACAGGTCTGTCATAAATTACTTCTCCCCTATTATCACTCCCCATTCATATCTATTTTTCTCAGTCACGGTTGACCACCATCCACATTTCATCGACTGATAAAGGAAATTGCATGTCACCAAGCAGTGAACGGAGAGTAATCAAATTATATTTTCGTCATCAGACATTACGTAAAAATGAAAAGGTGTACACTAATGCCTTGCGTACCAAAACGGTTCTTAATAACCGGAGATGATTCTTTTCATACTTAGACTGCATCCGAGCTACAGCACCCAAGTCACAGCCTAAAAATATTCTTTAATACTCAGGCCTCTTCCCAGAATATGAAACTTCCATGGATTCGTATTGCCACATTCCTGTAAGCATTTTACACACAATTTACCAGTAGCTGCGGGTGCGATTACCATGACAAATGTGTCGTTATGGATTATTGCGAATGTGTATTATGTTGCTACATTCCGCAAAAAGATCATAAACTAAGAAATAAAAGAATATTGTTTAAATGGTGTTAAGATATAAGGATTGTAATGGTGCAGACTAAAGAGATGAAGAAAAAAAAAACAAGAGAGCCTATAGTATGGGAGAAAATTCAGAGTACTATACCCACAACTACATTTTACCAGCTAGAAAGCTTTTGTTAGTGCAATGTTTTCTATTAAATATAAGTTTCAGTAACAAGACATAGTCATTATGGCGGTGAAGAGACAGAACTAGTTAGCATTTATATGACATTTTTATAACCAAAGTTAATATAATTTTTTCAGATTCGCTCCCTGTCCATTGCTCTCCATTCTACCCCCATCCCCTCTCATTTGCACCCCTTTCTTATCCCTCTTCATTACTTCATCTTCCTCGTGCTCTCTATCCCTCCAGCATCCCCATCACCATGATTCCAGTTTCATTTCATTCCCCATGCGTCGTTTTATTTTCTTCACTATGAGTTACTATTGATGATGGTAATTAAAAATACTATTATTGTGCATTCAATAAAACAATTCCTGGAATATTTTGCAGTTACAAATAGTACACGTAAGTAACCATTAACTTTATAGAACAATATATCCTTATTTACTGTTAAGGTTCTAAACCCTCTCACCCCCGCCATGAACTCTGCTTCCTCTTCCTCGCTATACAGTATGCCTTATTGTCTCGTACTTTATCTTCTACTTACGAAATATTTCTTGCTTAGCAACATGGATACAAGACAACCATATTCTGACATCTTTTCTACTTTCCTTCACCCACAATATTCCTACTTTCATACTCATCCGATGAAGCAGAAGTTCGAAACAAAACTAATTCTCTATCAAAATGAAAGAAAAGAATTCGGGAGCAGAATGCTAACCGCCTTCCAGAATATGTTGCTGGCCAAGTCCAAAATTTTGGCCATGTCTTGACACCCTGAAGGTTTCATATTGATAGCTCAAGCCGTTCATGAGATATAATGGTGCTACAGGCGGGTTATAAAAATTAGTTGACCTTTGCCAACCAATATTTTTTCATGTGTCCAACTCTGGGCATAGGCTTCACAGCTTGCTCCCAAGGTCCAGTAGCCCTCCTACATACCATACACCTCTACATGTCATCACTTTGGCGCTAACACCCACCGTCAATGTTGAATACATGCTAGGACTGTCTCATACAGGACTGGTGTATTGGTATTAGCGTGGGTATTTTTACGATATGTCGGCGGGTCTTATGGTAGATCAATAAAGTCTGATTTTATGAAATTTAAATACTTACACTGTTCCCTGCCGCAGCGGCGATTTGAACCTGGGTCCGGTAGGACTGCAGGCCACTTCTCTGTCTTGCCCTTGACCCCGAGTGCCCATTTTCGAATTTGGCCAAGATTTTGGCCATATTTTGATACCCTGAAAGCTTCGTGTTGATAGCTCAAGTCGTTCATGAAATATAATGGGACCGAGCGCGCGCACACACGCGCGCACACACACACACACACACACACACACACACACACACACACACACACACACACACACACACACACACACACACACACACACACACACACACACACACACACACACACACACACAGCCAAAAACATTATCGCTCCTCTTTCTAAAGACGGAGATAAATATGGAAATCTGTTCGAAATACAGAATAATACTGTGACAAGAAATAATGGAATGAAACTCAAAAGAATGAGATGAAACGCGAATATAGAGAAAAAAATTACCTTAACCCTGGAATAGTAGCGCTGTCAGCATCACGTGCCTACTAGCGATGTCCGGAATCCCAGACAAACTTTGGGGGTAGAAATATACATATAGGAATGGTACAGTTTATTTCAAAAGATTTTCACTTAATTTAGATGCTAATCTTAACTCTAGCAACTATGAACTAAATATATTTAACTAAAACAACATTATAAAAAAAATAAAACAAAAAACGTGTAAAAATGACAAACATTGCTACATCCTTGTTATCTTTTCACCACTGCCAGCGACAGTGTTGCCTGATGGTAATGATTTGTGCCACACATGAAGTCCAGACGTCCCCCGATATGCTCCAGCCTCCCTAGACAAAATTCGACACATTACATGATATGTTTCGTAGGCATACTCACAAGGTCCTATTTTAAAAACGTTATACGGAATACCGGACAATTGGCTACAGCAGATGAGAAAAAAACGGGAGCAACACAAACACACCTCACACACATAGGACAGAGTACAAAGTGAAATGTCATGGCAGCTGAGCGCCGTAGGCCTTGGAGCGTCTCCTCCACAAAGCAAAGTAGGCCTAAATTCGGAATCCCGGACGACGCTACTGAACTAGGGTTAATAATCGCGTAATGGAACAAAGGAATAGGGTTCCAGATACAGCAGTTAGTACAGAAACTGTCGATATGTTTAAAATTCTGCTCAACAAAAATTGCTGAATACGGTCAGTGAGGGTCAGTGTAGATATTTCTTGTCTAATTCTTACTCTAGACCCCATTTTCTGATATAATTATACCTAACCTCCACGCTTTAGTCCCACAAGCCACCACCAACAGTTTCGAAGGAGTGCGAAGACATTCCATTCGTCTCCTGCAAAATTATCAGTCGTGGCAAGGGTCCTTTCATCTCCGATACGCCAGTCATAACCATCATAGCCCAAACATTCTCAGTTGCATTTATATCACACCCTTCACTTGGCCAGTTAACCCCTTCATTTCGATGGTCTTATTTTATTCTTCCTACTGACAAGCTATTCATTCAACCTAGAGAAGTCTTCTGGAATTGAAGTTTCAATGGAGATTGCACAAAAGTCCTCATCAATGTGGTTTATTTGGTAGCGTGAGTGCAATCATTTATGTTAATAAACACACAGGCAGTGCAACACTGTTGCAACCCTCCATCTGACCAAGCACGTTCCCCTCACCTCCCTGTACACCTAACCAAGCGCATACAGGCCTCCCCCCCCCCCACTGTATAACACATAGACAGCAGGTCATATTAAAATCTCTGAGAATGCTTTTTTTTATTATTATTTTCAAAAAACTATCTAAGACACAGCATTCTACCTATCAAAAGGCACCAGATCACTATAAGACACATAACTATGTGAAATTTCATGACAATATAGTGAATAATTTCCGAGTTGTGACTTCAGGTTACTTCTGCAGGGCGCATTGAAATATGTCTGTTAAAAAAAAAAATGTTCAAGGCACTGCATTCTACCAATCAAAAGGCACCACTTCACTATAAGGCACATAACTATGTGAAATTTCGTGACTCTATAGTTAATACTTTCTGAGATTTGCTTCAGAAACGAAATCTCTACGACACCTATTCTTGTTGATTTCAGTATTAACAATACCCTCTGTATAACTGACGTGGAGGAAAAAAATGGCATCATAACGAATGTTTATAAAGTATTCCCCAACTATACGGTTGGTGTAAAAAATGATAGATCTTGCACAAAATACGTACGGTTTGTTGCGGTATTGTTACGAATAGAGGCGTATTGTATGTTCTAAATGATCAATATACTTCTCTCTATTATGGAGGCCACCAATTTTTGTGAAGTCCGTTAAACGAAAAATTTATTAAACTTGTTTCTCCCACTCCGTGAAGAAGCCACGACATCAGATGTAGGATGTATTAGTTATCGATGTAAAAAAAAAACTCCATTAGAAACAGACAGACACAGTCTTATAATACGGTGGCAAATTTTATGCTGTATCAGTAAAGAGATATGTAAATCTGAAATTTTATTAACTGGTGAACATGGAAGCCTCTGTATATCACTTAAGTTGCAACGTACTTTCTTTATTTAATGTCATGCTGTTTTTTCATTTTTATTTGTTATTTTGGAGTTGGTCTATTTAACCCAAGCTATAGTTCCTTTTAGCCTTAGGAGTAAATTTATCCTTGGTTAGGAACCATTGTCTACGACCACGTGTCCACATCGGTCCATAAACTGATGAAGTGATTTGGTCACTCCTATTTTTCGATACAGAATATTTTTCTGTGTGTATGTGCATGTATGTATGTATGCTTGTCTGTGTAAGTGTGTGCTTGTGTATATATCTAAGTGTATGTGTGTGTGCGTGTATGCGTGTATGTGTGGGCGTGTGTGTTCTTATGTGTGTATGTGTATGTGAATGTGTGTTA
Source organism: Coenobita brevimanus (assembly GCF_032717465.1). Taxonomy (NCBI): domain Eukaryota; kingdom Metazoa; phylum Arthropoda; class Malacostraca; order Decapoda; family Coenobitidae; genus Coenobita; species Coenobita brevimanus. Next base: position 20,516,698 of record NC_137008.1, on the reverse strand, counting down.
GCATATGTGTGTGCGTGTGGGTGCATGTACACGTTTTTAAGTGTGTGTGTGTGTGTGTGTGTGTGTGTGTGTGTGTGTGTGTGTGTGTGTGTGTGTGTGTGTGTGTGTGTGTGTGTGTGTGTGTGTGTGTGTGTGTGTGTGATTCACCGGGTCGGTCAGGAACGCGTGATGGTCGTGATTGTCAGATTTTACCCTCCCGGAAGTTTTAACTTCCAGGAAGAGAACTGAGGGCTCATAATAGTCCGAGTCAACTTTTACTCTCCCGGAAGATTTACCTTCCCGGAAGAGAACTGAGAGCCCAAATTGTCTGATCTAAGGGCAAGGCTGTGACCTTTCACACACGCACACACTCATCCCCTGGCTTTACCAGTGAGAAGAGTGGTGAGGCGCCCATCAGGACAAAATCAAAACCTGTTAAAGACAGATGAGCTTTCCAGCCATCGTACCTCTAGAGAGGTAGGTGAAGCTCTTTCATCTTAGTTGGCAGTCAGCCTGGGAGAAGGAAAACACTGAATGCAAACTTTGTGTTGTTTGGCTGGAGTGGTGTCCCGCAGCTTTCCCATTTCTTCAGACATTTTCAAAATTCAAGAAAATTCGTAGAGCCTCGGAAAGTTCAGCAACTGCCCACGGTCCCAACCAAATGGGCAGGTTCGTATGACTTGGAATGTGAGAGGCGTGAATGAGCCGAGTAAGAGGATGGGTGTCGTGAACGTATTTAAGTGTGCTAGGTACTGTACAGTAAGACGTGAAGGCACAGTGCGAAACGAATTTGAAAGGGTGTGAAGTGGAGGTAAAGTCGGGTACAAATGTGTATGGAATATGTAAAGAAGAAATTGCATTGCTGATGAGTGACGTGTGGCATAGGGAAATGAAAGAAAATAAGTGTGTCGGCTTGAGAAGTATGGTATGTAAAGTTTCAGTGAGTACAGGAATGACTAGAATATGCTTCTTTTGATAGTAGGGGTGAGTCAGTATATATATATATATATAAGCTTTACTTCAACTAATTTTGATTACTCACTGTATAAACTAAATCATCTAAATATTAACAAATATATGTGTAGTCTATCACTCTCCCAATGCACCTTCAGAAACCAGTGTATTTGAGTCCATATCCACACAGCTGAGTAACCTTAACCTTACCCGTAGCACCGAAATTACCATTTTGGATGATTTTAACATACACAATGTTGAATGGTTATTGCACTCTGCCACGACTGACAATACTGGTCTAGATTGCGAGCTGTTTACAGAATTGTTTAATCTCATGCAGTTGGTAAAGCAACCAACCAGAGTACCAAATAATCCTGACATAACGCCCAACTCTTGGATCTATTCCTGACAAATAATCCAGATCAATACAGAATAGAAGACCTGTCACCACTTGGATCCTCTGACCACAATTTCACCAAAGCCTCATTATTCCGCTCCCCCAAACCTCCCCTTTCACCAGTCAGGGTGACCCGATGGCACTTTGACTGGGCAAACTGGGATGAATTTAGAAATTATCTTGCTGACATTCCGTGGCAGTCTTTCTTCTCTAGTGACGTCAGTTCTACCCAGTTCCACATTAATAACTTAACACTAGCTGGTATGGATTTATTCATACCAAGTTAACTGTTCATGAGAAGATTGCACTCTCGAAAATGGTTTGATAACAATTATGCCAGAGCAACGGCACAGAAGTCTTTAGCATATAACTCTTACTTACTATCAATTACGTCTGAATTACTCGGTCAATTTAAAATTGCTATAAACCAGCAAAAGCTGTTATAAATCTCGCTAAATCAAATTTTCTTCACAACCAAGCGTCAAAGCTACGAACAGTCTTAATGACAATAGAATATTCTAGTCAATTCTCAGTTCTTTCAATAATAACTTTAACAAGTCATTAACCATTCCCCCACTAAAATCTTCAGACGGTAACATTAAAATGACCCGCGTGGTAAAGCAAATATCTTTACCAGTACATTTGCCAGAAATTCTACCTTAAAGGTAGAACGTCCCAATACTAGAACTTGACTTTAGTGGAATTGTTCCACTTAAAATACAGACTAGATACGTTAAATCCATCCTAGACAATTTACTAACCAATAAAGCTCCAGGCCTAGACGGAGTTCTTCCAATTATTCTGAATAAGTGCTCCTCAGAGCTTGCCTCTGTTCTAGCTAAATTATTCAGACTATGCGTACATACTTCTTCATTCCCTAATTCATGGAAAGAAGCCAATATCCACCCAATTGCAAAGAAAGGAAGTTCCTCTGACCCCTCTGATTACAGACCAATAGCTATCACATCTTCTCTTGGTAAAGCATTTGAAATTGTAATTCATAAGAACAAAGTTAAAAATATTGAATCCAACAGCTTAATTAGTGACAGACAATATGGCGTTCGCCACGAAAGATACACAATTGATATACTCAGTCAACTGACTCATACCATCCATCAGTCAACTGACCAGCATGGAGAAACTCATGCAGTAGCCCTTGATATTTCTAAAGCTTTTGACAGAGTGTGACACCGTTCCCTTCTATCCAAACTTCCTTGCTATGGCCTAACATCTTTTGTTCCTCTGCTTTCCTCATATTTCAGCAACAGAAAAAAAGAGTAAAAGTGGATGATGTATAATCCAATTTCCACTCAGTTAACGCTGGTGTGCCACAAGGATCACTTCTGGCACCAACCTTATTCCTAGCTCATATTAACCCCTTAGCTCTCAGAGTCCCTGCATGAGGGATTTCGCTGGAAGGATGCTAGGCGTACCGACCGCGGCCTGTCGGCTCATAGTCGCCAAGCTCATAGGTCCCCAGCCCGGGCTTCCCTTCTTTATGAAATTTTGGAAATGCCCAGTTCCGTGCCACACCGGGGACACAGGGTGCAAAGGGGTTAATGATCTCTTATCTGTCACCCACAATCCCAACCATTCATATGCAGATGACTCAACACTTCACAGTTCATTCATACTCAAACACCTATTTACAAAGTTAATATCTCTAACTTTCAACTAAGTTCAGCCATCTCCATAAATCAAGACATCTCAGATCAATGAAAGAGGACAAAATAGCCTTGTCTCATTTAATGCTAACAAAACCAAATATATACAATTCACTAACAGACGGACATTGGCAGATTCGTATATTACCTTCAATGCTAGTAATATTTCCATCTCCTAAAGTATTGAAATTCTAAGTGTTTCACTTAACAGTACCCTCAGGTGGACCTTTCATGTCATATCACTTGCTAGAACTGCCTCAAAAAAGCTTGGATTATTGCACAGAGTCCGTTACTTCTTCACTGACGAGCAGTTAGCTATAATTTATAAGAGTCATGTGTGCTCTCAGTTTGAATATTGCTCACCCTTGTGGAATGGATGTGGAGAGGTTATACTAAAACAACTAGAAAAAATTCAGAAAAAAGCTGCTGGAATCATTAATAACCCTGCTATTATAAATAATCTACCTCCCCTACAAGAACGAAGGAATGTAGCCCCCCTAGCATTATTTTACAGATACTTGTATGGCAAATACTCAGACGAAATTGCATCCATTTTGCCACCTCTACATGCCTTCCATCGTGCTACATGGGCATCTGGTAGCACTGATGACTGGAGTGTCGTACAGCCATATTGCAGAACATCTGCCAATCAGAATTCCTTTATTCCCCGAACCGCATCTCTCTGGAACTCGCTTCCCCGGATTTGTTTTCCCCCAAACTTCAACCTACAGCTGTTCAAGTCCAACTGTTACGGAATTTTTATGAGAGGAGGACACTAGTAATCTGGCGTATGGATTTTTTTTATTGATTTAGTTTTGCTTCCTCTGCTCTGTTATTAAAATAAATATAAATATAAATATAAATATAGATAAATAAATAAATATAGCTAGATAGATATAGATATATATCCATCCATCCATCATCTAAACCTGTGTTGCCCCGTGAGGAGCGTTAGAGCCGAGGCTAGGCAAGTTGGTCCTGGCATTTAAGATGAAAGTGACCAGTCTCACTCATCCCTGAGTCGCATTCTGTGAGCAAGAACCCCCAAATATCCCTTGGATATGAACAGGCATCAGCTCAATCCGATTGGAGCTCCTTAACCCTTAAGTGGAAACAGGACTCCCCTGGAGAGGCAGACGAAAAACACACACAGACAGATATACACTCTCAGCAATCTGTACATATTAACCATATTACTCTCGCTACTGTGTGAGTGTTTTTATTCAGCTAGAATAGAATGATCCTCACCCGTAATACTGATATTCTTAATCACGTCAGTTATATGCGCCCTTCATCTGTACAATTTCTCTCCATTGCCCACCAACTTTGTGCCATTTCCATCTTTAACATCTGTTCAAATACCCTTACCATGATGTATTACGCTCTTGACTAAATTCGAAAACAGTTTATTATATTTCCTACATTCTACACTCAGACTTCTTTCAAACTCGTCACTCACAGTTTTCTTACTCTCTTTTAATAGTCTCTTCACCTCTCTCCATTTCTCTACAAAGAACCTTCTTTTCCGTCTCTCCACATTCTCCATTCCTCTACCGCGCATCCAGTCACTTCTTCCACAGCTCCTTTCACCTCTACTTTCATGCATGCTGTTCTTTTCATCTCGGTGTTTTCTGCCCAACCCGCACACTACATCAAATGCTGCACATAACTGTTGTCTGAATACCTTACACATGCCTTCCACCACCGTCTGCTTTAAATCATGTCCACTCAGTCGCTCCTCACTTCTCTCTTGTATTCACTTTTTTCTAGCAACATGTCTACTCTCTATGTTTTAGTAAATACAGTCACAACAGGAAAAATAAGCCAGAAAACACTCTGAGTGAATTATAACGAAACTGTCTGTCTGTCTGTCTATCGGTTTGTTTGTCACATGTTTCAAATGTGATGCACGCATTCCCACCTGAGCTGTAGAAAATCGTCTGGGAGTAGTATAAATAAAATTGCAGTCAATGTGCATAGATAACTGAAGTAATGTCTGTGTCTGTGTGTCTGCCTGTCAGAACATCCTTACTGGATGGGCCTGTTATCACAATAGCTAAATACAGTCTTTTAGCAGTAGCATAATTAAACACATATAAGATTAAGCGACAACTGAGAGAATGTCTGTGTCCCCTCAGTTATGTTTCTCTTGCCAAAATAGCAAATTTTCACCTTACCTGAATACGAAAGTCTGGCGGCAGCCAGAATAGAAAGCAAAACCTGTGATCTGATAGTTCAGAGAATGTCTTCTGTCCGTCATCTCTCCCTGTGAGTGACATTTCTCACCTAAGCTGAAAAAACTTGTTTGACATAGCAAAGCTTAAATAGCAATAAATGTTAGATAATAATTTACGGAATGTCTATGTGAGTGACTGTCTGTCTGTTTGTCATGTTTTCCTTTAGGGAAAGACGGTGTCACTTGAGCTGAAAGAAATCTTAAAATCAGAAAAAATAAATAGCAATCAATCTGAACCAGTAAGTAAGGAAAAGCCTATCTTCCTGTCGGTCTGTGTGCCTGTCTCTCCATCTCTCTGTAATGTTTTCTCAAGGAAGGGTGCAAATTGTAACTAAAGCTAAAAAGAATATTTTCGATAAAAGAATACAAGGGTAATCAAAGTGAACTGACAACTGACAGAATGTCTGTTTGTCTTGTGGGATGTGTAAGTACACACAAAAATTTAAAAGGAACAGCCAGGCGGTAGCAAGATTAACACAGCAATCAAAGTGGATCGACAACTGAGAAAATTTTGTTTGTCTGTCTGATTGTCATGTTTTCCATAAGGACAGTACGTGTTCTTAACTCAGCTGAATAAAATCATTATGTGGTAGCAAATTTCCAACAGCAATCAATGTTAACTAATAGTTGAGAGTATGTCTGTCTTTCTCTTTGGATGACTCTCTGTTTTTGTCACGTCTGCTTTTCCGAGTTATATGTTCTCACTTAATGCTTTAATAAACGTGGCTTTCAAAATTGACGTGGAGGGAGGGGGGAGAGAGAGGGAGATCGAGGATGAGAAAGAGGGATGGAATAGAGAGGTACATGAGAGAGGGGACTATTCGCTTCATCATTTCTCTTTCTGAAACTGACTACCGTCAGTCTCTTTCTCCTTCCCACAGGGTTGTATTATTCTCTCAGTTCTCTCCGTATTAAAACAATCTTCACTGCTGAACTCACTGCAGGCATTTTTCCTCCATTCTGACGCAAACATAACACTCGTCTCAGTCCCCTTAATTTTTTTCTGTCAAACTTTGTAAAGCAGGAGACAATGAGGATTCTTTAGCCAAAGCACCACGGCTTAGCGACTCCATTAAATGAGGTGTAGATCATTAAACACATAGGTGATATATGATTGGAAGAGATAAACTTGCAATGCTAAGAAAAGCACACCAATAAAGTTCTAGTAATCCGCTGGCGTTATATCTTTACTTGAGGATATCGGTTTTGCGAACACAGATGTATTGCACGAAGCTGATAAGTTAACGTATCTGCTCAATAATGTGAAGGGGTGGAGGTGCTCAAGCACACTGGACAATCATTTGGTGATGCAGATTCCACTCAAGACCAGATTTAATGGATACAACATGACTCTGATATTCGGATCCCCTAATATTAAACGACAAGTAATTAGCCTCAGTGGATTGCAATTACCATCTGTTGCGCGCTAATATGGCAGGGGAGTAGAAGCAATCTGCCCTGACACCCATTATAACCTCATCTGCTAGTCATGGGTAATGACATTTCTCATCCCTGTCGATAATTGTATGGATCTTTGTTACAACTGCTTCGATAAGGGAATTAAGTGTCCCAAATCACTGACAATAATCTGCAGCAGAGAGTAACTGAACATAAGATTAAAACCATAGCGTAGAGAGGAAATGGCGCACACGGAAGTCAAGTAAAGAATGGAAAATTTACGAGAAATAGTTATATGGACGAAAACGTTGGGTCCTAAATGGAAGTGGAAGCCCCGGAGGCACAGCTAAGGATAATATATATGGCCTTCCAAGCAACATTCAGGCTCTGATGACTGAGCTGGAGGGGGACAAGTATGGGAGTGCTGGAAGAGAGGAAATGAAAAATACATGAATAATTAAAAACGGTATCAGTCAGAGGATTATAAAAATTGCCAGGACATGGAAATTTCTAATACACACACACACATATCTATATATATATATATATATATATATATATATATATATATATATATATATATATATATATATATATATATATATATATATATATATATCAGCAGCAGCAGCAGTTTGAGTATCCACTGCAGGACCGGCCTATCCCGACCAAAGTAGGGACGATACAGCCAATGTATCTCAACCAAGTGGCTTGGGCTGTCTGGTAGAGATTGTATGTAGGGTGAGAAGTGCTTATAAGTGTGAATGTAGTGTTGTAGTGGCTTTGGATGTGTGTGTAGTCTGTGAACCAAATGTAATCGACCCGTGCAAGCCTAATGGGTGCAAACATACTTCACAGTATGCGACACTGGTTCAACCACAGCACCCCTGGTGTCCGCCAAAGCAGTACACGGCCGGGAGAACGCTTCCAAAGATTATTACCCTGCCGGGGCCCGAACCCTCGCTCTCCAGTTTACGAAAATGCACACTTTACCACTGAGATTCCATATATATATATATATATATATATATATATATATATATATATATATATATATATATATATATATATATATATATATATATATATATATATATATATATATATATATATCACAATGGTGATAAAAGGTTTGTTCTAAGTGAGTCTGAGAATGAAGGAGGAGTGAAGAGACAAGATGGATTAGTTTATTAAGAAAATGTGAGACAAAGCGAAATGTAAACATTTAGAAACCAAAGATATGGCGAAGGACTGAAACAGATGAATAGTAAATACAATTACAGCAGTTGTTCTTTTATTTTATTAAAGTGATCTCATTATTATTTCTTTTTATTTAAGTGATAGTTTATAAGGTGGCTGTAGCCTACTCCACAAATATTGTGTCACAGGTAATTCATGTTTTGTGGGCAGTTCGTTTGTGATATATATATATATATATATATATATATATATATATATATATATATATATATATATATATATATGCACACTTTACCACTGTACCACGGAGGTTCCATATATATAAATATAAATAAATATATCTATATATATATATATATATATATATATATATATATATATATATATATATATATATATATATATATATATATATATCTTTGGTTTCTAAATGTTTACATTTCGCTTTGTCTCACATTTTCTTAATAAACTAATCCATCTTGTCTCTTCACTCCTCCTTCATTCTCAGACTCACTTAGAACAAACCTTTTATCACCATTGTGATATATATATATATATATATATATATATATATATATATATATATATATATATATATATATATATATATATATATATATATATATATATATATATATATATATATATATATATATATATATATATATATATATATATATATATATGGAACCTCAGTGGTAAAGTGTGCATTTTCGTAAACTGGAGAGCGAGGGTTCGCGCCCCGGCAGGGTAATAATCTTTGGAAGCGTTCTCCCGGCAGTGTGAAAGGGGAAATAGTCAGGGAGTGAAAGATAGGAATAATAGATTGTTGGTGGAGAAGAGAGAAATTGAGGAGATGGAAGGAGCACTTTGAGGATTTGTTGAATGTAGAGAGTGAGAGCAGTGTGAGTATAAGTGGTTGGGGAATGGCTGGGAGAAGAAGAGATGAGAGGAGGGAGGAAGAGATCAGTAGGTCGGAAGTAGTGGAAGCGATGAAGAAGATTAAGCTGGGAAAGGCCCCAGGAATTGATGGAGTGTGTGGTGAAATGCTTAGGTATGGGGGTGAGATTGTTGTGGAGTGGATATGGAAGTTGTGTAGATTGGCTTGGGAAGAGGGAAGGGTTCCAGAGGACTGGAAATCAGGTATAATTGTTCCTCTGTACAAAGGAAAAGGGGAGAGAGAAGTATGTGGTAACCAAAGGGGTATTTGCCTTCTTAGTGTGACTGGTAAAATATATGGTAGAATACTCATTGATAGGGTTAGGCATATGACAGAGGAGCTAGTTGGAGAAGAACAAGGGGGATTTAGGAAGGGAAAAGGGTGTGTAGATCAGATATTTGTTCTAAGATGTTTAGTGGAGAAGTATCTAGAGAAGGGAAGGAAAGTGTACGCTGCCTTCATGGACTTGGAGAAAGCTTATGATAGACTAGATAGGAAAGGTATGTGGAAGGTATTAAGAATATATGGAGTGGAGGGGAAATTGTTGAGTGCTGTGAAGAGTATGTACGAGGGAGCTAGGGCTACGGTGCGAGTGGATGGTGAGCTGAGTGAGTTCTTTGATCTCAATGTGGGACTGAAACAGGGGTGTGTAATGTCTCCATGGCTGTTTAATATATATATGGATGGGGTTGTAAAGGAGGTACAAGGTAGGGCAGTAGATGTGGGGGTGGCCCTAATGAATGAGGGTGAGATTTGGAAGCTTCCGGTGTTGCTGTTTGCTGATGATACAGTATTGTTGAGTGAAGATGAATGGGAGTTGCAAGGTTTGGTGAATGAATTTGGGACAGTGTGTAGGAGGAGGAAGCTGAAAGTTACTGTAAACAAAAGTAAAGTTATGGTGTTTGAGAGGAATGAAGTCACAGAGTGTGCAGTGAGGTTGGATGGTGAGGATATGGAGAATGTGAGTGCATTCAAGTACTTGGGTAGTGTGATGAGTAAGGATGGAACTTTGGGGGATGAAGTACGTGAAAGGGTACAGCAGGGAAGGAAGGTTGTTGGCACACTGAAAGCAGTGATGAGAAATAGGGAGGTGAGTATGGAAGTTAAGAAGTCACTGCATGATGGTATTGTGATCCCTACCCTGACGTATGGAAGCGAGGCGTGGACCTTGCAAGAGGGGAACAAGTCAAGAGTGAGAGCAGTGGAAATGAGTTACTTGAGAGGAGCATGTGGAGTGACGTGGAGGGACAGGTTGACGAATGAAGAAGTGAAGGAACGTTGTGGGGTAGGTGTGGATGTGGTTGAAAAGATTAGGAGAAATACACTGAGGTGGTTTGGACATGTGGAGAGGATGGAGAATGAAAGACTGACTAAGAGGGTGTATGTAGGTGAGGTGGAGGGAGGGAGAGGGAGGGGTAGACCGAGGATGAGGTGGAGGGATGGAGTTGAGAGGTATATGAGGGAGGGGGTGAGCTGGGGGGAGGGGAGTCAAATGGTGGGTGACAGAGTGACTTGGAGGCGTTTTGTCTGCGGCCACCCTTTGCGGGATTAGGGCGTCGGGCTATAGTTATATATATATATATATATATATATATATGTATATATATATATATATATATATATGTATATATATATATATATATGCTAGCAGGGGCACCCGGCGTTGCCCGGGCCAAAAAAACGAACACTGTAATCCTGTTTGTTCTAGTTCAGTCTTTCTTTCTACTCCTTCAAGACCATGTACCTCTTATGCTTTTGATGAGGGATTATAAGAGGTCCAGGAACTTTCTATTTCAGCTTTTGCAGACTAACGCACAGTATTTGTGTGCACTTGTTTACTATTACTGGTGATTTCAAATGGCCTCCAACCAGCGATCTCAAATGACCTCGGAGGTCAGACTCTTATAGCCTATATCCTAACTGGAGATCATGTGAGTTTCCATGCCAAAAATTGGGCTGCTGGGTCCAGTCGTTTGAGCGTGTCCAGTGACCTCAAATTACCTCTGACCAGTGACTTTAAATGACTTAGGAGATCAACCTTTCATAGCCTATCCCCGAACTAGAAGCCATGTGAGTCTCCATGCCAAAAATTGGGCTGCAGGGGTACCCGGCGTTGCCCGGGCCAAAAAGGTGAACACTACCGGTGACCTTGAATGACCCAGATCTGAATTTTGATTCCCCTAAAACTATCCTTGGGTCACCCTGATTCAGTGCATATGTGGGTCTGGGGGGTTCTGGCCTTGATTTGGGGAGCGATTGAAGGACAAACAAACAAACAAACAATGCGGATATTATGTATATATATAAAGCTTCATAACATGCCCCTGTTTATCTGGGAAATCTTTAGTAGGAATACCATCAGCAGTTTCGGTTCCTTGTCCATTTTCAATTACTGTTATAACACTGAGTCAGATTGTCATGACAATATATATTCACAGTATATATTTCATTATTTTTCGCGCTGATACATGCTAAGAATAAGTTGCAAAAGGGTAAGTGCCTACAATACCATAAAGGTGGGAGACATTGGTATGGCATGCCTGAGGGCGTTCTAGAATGAAGGCTGTGGAAATGTACAGTATTTGTTGAAAAAGTACTTACGGAATGTTGAATGGATAGCAGAAATAAGATCATGAAAAGCACAGAATAAGGAAATCGTAAATCAAAGAATAGATGAGTGTTTCTATAGGTCGCACAGAATACGTGCGAGAATACGTGCGACAATGGTGATAAAAGGTTTGTTCTAAGTGAGTCTGAGAATGAAGGAGGAGTGAAGAGACAAGATGGATTGGTTTATTAAGAAAATGTGAGACAAAGCGAAATGTAGACATTTAGAAACCAAAGATATGGCGAAGGATTGAAACAGATGCATAGTAAATACAATTACAGCAGTTGTTCTTTTATTTTATTAAAGTGATCTCATTATTATTTCTTTTTATTTAAGTGATAGTATATAAGGTGGCTGTAGCCTACTACACAAATGTTGTCACAGGTAAATCATGTTTTGTGGGCAGTTCGTTTGTGATATAAATCCAAGACTTTAGAAGTCTTGCATGATGAGCAATTAGAGGTAGGACTTATTCTGTTTAAGGACTTTGATGATGTTTCACTTACGTATTTGTTTTCTTTTTTCCTCATTCTTGACTCTACTCACCTGGTTTATGGCAGTTTGGATAATGTTGGGATATAATTCCCTTTATTTTTTTTATGTGAGTTATTGCTTCCTCATTTATCATTTCACATTGATTACTATTTAACTCCTACTACAGGCAGACGATTTTATTGACCTAAGTGTGAGTATACCGTAAGTCTACTAATACAATGTCGGTTCACTTTCCATCAGGGCGCAGGGAGGCGTGGCTTGTGTGTGACGTCAGTTGGCTTAAGTAGCAGAAAATGCATAAAAGGGCAGACTCAGATTAAACATTTAAAATAAGGGCAATGGAAGAAGGGGACTCATTTAACCCTATAATATAGCAGTAGGTCAACTCACACCCCTACACCTTCCATCACACCCCAACACTTTTCCTTACACCCCACACCTTACATTACACCCCCACACCTTCATATCCTCCATCGCATCCCCACGCCTTATGCTCCATCACACCCCACACCTTCATATCCTCTATCACACTCCCACACCTTCATATCCTTCATCACACCCCCACACCTTCATATCCTCCAACACACCCCCACACCTTCATATCCTCCATCACACCCCCACACCTTCATATCCTCCATCACACCCCCACACCTTCATATCCTCCATCACACCCCCACACCTTCATATCCTCCATCACACCCCCACACCTTCATATCCTCCATCACACCCCCACACCTTCATATCCTCCATCACACCCCCATACCTTCCCTCACTTCTGACTGAAAATGTGTCATGATCTGATGAGTGGAGCAAGTATCCATACACCATCATGGTCAGGAGTCAACTGAACTAGGGTTTCGTGCGGCTCCTGCCAGAGCCAGTCGACGTCAGTCTGATGCTCTGCCCCCTGCGCGAGCTTGGAGCCGTTTTAGAAGGAAGTGATTCGACTTGGTATTAGAAGACTTTGAGTATACCGTTGCCTTAGAAGAAGACATAAAATACAGACAGTTAGTACTAGGAGAACGAAAAAGTGGATGACCACCTCTCAATTATCAGTTCACATCAGTTGTTATTGTATTGTTTCTACTGCCACATCATATGGTTTGGCTTAAGTGCAATACGACTCTCCCGAAGATGACACATACAAACAGAAAAACACTATAAAAATCGGTTTAAGAATTATTTTTTCTTGCCATTCCCTAATAAAAAGCATCATATAGCTAAGTTAGATAGAGCTTCTCCCGTAACACAAACATTCTTACTTACTTTCATCAGCCCTCAGGACTAGTTCCTGACCATCCCCCTTTGCTGAACTTTTTCAGTGTCTCAGTTACACAGAGAGTAGGCCAGCATGCTCTCCAGTACAAATTTCTCTAACTATCTTCACCAATCTACATGCACAGTACACACTACACTTCCTATTCAAAATTCACCAAAAATGGCGTCGATTTATCAAGCCTCGGAGTCCCCGGGGGGGGGGGCATCAATGCCCCCACCATCTGCCCCTCTCCCGGTGACGACTCAAGGTGCCTAGAACCACTGTCTGACACTCTTCTTCTTCATTTCTGCAACGTTCGCGGCCTTTCCTCTAACTTTCTATCTGTTGAGCACCACCTCTCCTCCTCTAAACCTCACCTTCTTTTTCTAACGGAGACTCAGCTGTCTGAGGCAACTGACAGCAAACCCTTTTCTGTATCCTCCTACTTTCTCTATACTCATTTCAAAGCCAAAGGTGGCTGTTGTGTATATATACGCAACGACTTATCTTGCTCTCGTGTTCCTGAACTTGATTCTTCTGAATTCTCCACACTCTGGCTTCGGCTTTCCTGTCATTCTCTGACTAATTATATCTGTGCTGTTTACTTATCCCCTAATTCTACTGACTATCAAAAATTCTTCGACTATCTTACTTCTACGATGGAACACATTCTATCCATTTCTCCTTTCTCTGAAATCTCCATTCTTGGAGATTTCGATGTTCACCACCACCTTTGGCTCTCCTCTCCTTTCACGGATCCACCTGGTGAACAAGCCTAAATCTTTTCTATCCTTAATGACCTAGAGCAGCTTGTACAGCACCCTACCCATATCCCTGACTGCCTTAGAGAGAGCTCCAACATACTTGACCTCTTCCTCGCAACTAATCCTTCTGCTTACTCTGTTAATCTTTTCTCTCCTTTGGGCTCCTTCGATCACAACCTTATTACCTTAACCTGTCCTATCACTCCGGTACGGCCTGTGGACCCTCCAGGGAAACGTCGTCTGTGGCATTTTGGAGCCACGGACTGGGAGGCCCTCAGGCAGTACTTCTTTGATTTTCCCTGGAATGATTGTTGCTTCCATGGCCGTGAGCCATCTGAGTGTGCCTTGCGCATTACGGAGGTTATTCTCTCGGGCATGGAAGCATACATTCCTTTCTCATATCCTTTGACTAACGCAAGAAAGCCTTGGTTTAATCATGCTTGTTCTAATGCTGTCCGCAACAAGGAGAGGGCCTACAAAAGGTACCGGAGCCAACCCACCCCTCAATCACATCATCTTTACGTTTCTGCCCGGAATCGTGCTAAGTCTGTTCTTCGCTCTACTAAAAATAATTTCATCCATACTAAATGCTCTCAACTCTCCAATTCGAATTCTTCCCGCTCCTTCTGGCACCTTGCCAAAAATCTTTCTAACAACTTTACCTCATCATCCTTCCCTCCACTTTTCTACTCTGATGGTTCTGTAGCTATTTCTTCTAGTGATAAAGCAGATCTCTTCGCACAGACTTTCTCCTCCAATTCCACCTTAGACGATTCCGATGCTGTTCCTCCATCACTTCCCCCCTCTGACTTCCTCATGGCCGACATTAAAATTTCTTCAGTTGATGTATTTTCTGCCATCACTGGCCTCAGTACTAACAAGGCATATGGGCCTGATGGGGTCCCTCCTGTTGTTCTCAAGAACTGTGCTTCTGTGCTTACACCCTGCCTAGGCAAACTCTTTCGCCTTTGTCTGTCAACTTGTACCTTTCCTTCTTGCTGGAAGTTTGCTGTCATTCAGCCAGTCCCAAAGAAGGGTGACCACTCCCAACCCTGCAACTATCGTCCAATTGCTTTAACGTCCTGTATTTCAAAAGTTTTCGAGTCAATTCTTAATAGAAAAATTTTAAGGCATCTTTCCTATCACAACCTTCTTTCCGATCGTCAGTACGGGTTCCGTCAGGGACGCTCCACTGGTGATCTTCTCACCTACCTTTCAGACTCCTGGTCATCCTCCTTTCGGGACTTTGGCGAAAGCTTTGCCATTGCACTTGACATCTCAAAGGCTTTCGATCGAGTCTGGCATAAATCTTTAATTTCCAAACTGCCCTCCTACGGTTTCTATCCTTCTATCTGTGCCTTCATCGCTAGCTTCCTTTCTGGTCGTTCTATAGCCGCTGTTGTAGACGGCCATCATTCTTCTCCTAGATCTATCAACAGTGGTGTTCCTCAGGGCTCTGTCCTATCACCAACTCTCTTCCTTTTATTCATGAATGATCTTCTAAGCTGTACATCTAACCCTATCCACTCATACACTGATGACTCCACCCTTCACCTTTCCATTCGGTTCCCGCAACGCCCATCTCAACAGTTACTTCAACAAGCAAGGGATGAGGCTATGGCACGCCTAATGTCTGACTTGGCTCGTATCTCTGACTGGGGTAAAAATAATATGGTTGTCTTTAATACATCTAAGACTCAGTTCTTACACCTATCAACCCGACAAAATCTTCCACAGGTATACCCACTAATGTTTAATAATATTCAGCTTAATCCTGCATCATCCTTGAACATGCTTGGGGTTTCATTTACTCGGGACTTATCTTGGAAAGATCATATTACATCTCTTGTAAAATCTGCTTCCAAGAGATTGGGTGTGCTAACCCGACTCCGCTCTTTCTTTACCCCTGCACAATTGTTGACTCTACACAGGAGTTTTATCCGCCCCTGTGTGGAGTACAACTCTCATGTGTGGGGAGGCTCCCCACATACAGCTCTTCTCAATAGGGTGGAGTCAAAGGCTTTTCGTCTCATTAACTCTCCTCCTCTTACTGACTCCCTTCAACCTCTGTCTCATCGCCGCACTGTTGCATCTTTATCTCTTTTCTATCGCTACTTTAATGGTCACTGCTCCTCTGAACTGTCTGCTTGCATTCCTCCACCTCTACGACGGGCGCGTAGCACCCGTCTGGCAGTAAACTCTCATCCTTTTTTTGTCCAACTCTCTAATACAAGAGTTAACCGTTACTCCCAGTCTTTCATTTATGCAACAGGTCAGCTCTGGAACTGTCTCCATCTGTCTGTATTTCCTGCTGCCTATGATCTCCAGTCTTTCAAACGCAGTGTGTCCAGGTATCTCAATATGATCGGATCTTGAATTTGGCTCTATATTGTATTTTGTTTTTCTCTTGGAGGGAACTGTTACTGCGGGCTCATGGCCTTTGGTTCCTTCTTCCTCGCATAAAAAAAAAAAAAAACTTAATCACAGTGATTGCTATTGTATTGTTGCTAGCGCCATACAACTGTATTGGCCTAACTGGGATTACGGCCCTCCCGTTGAGGACGACGTAAAGCACACGCAGACAGTTAAACAGACATTTTTTTACTTCATGATTCAAATTGTTCAGTATCCCATACATGGTATTGGCAGACGATTTTATTCAGACAGACTCAGGGCATAGTCTTGGGAACTAGTTTCCTGAGTACCGGTAGGCCTCCCACAAGCCACACAGCTGAACATTTTATTACTTCGTATGACTACCCACGGTCCACAATGAGTACAGGTTACGGTTGTCTCATTGATGACTGGTGCATTGGTATTAATGGCGGTGTTCTCATGGCATCTTTGTGGGTCTTGTGGAATATCAGTAAAGTCTATATTATCAAAATTCAAATCGTCCAACTGCTCCCTGCTCCAGCCTAGACTCAAATTCGTTGCACTTCAGTCAACAGACAGTATGTCTCACCACTCGTCCTTCACCTACCCCACTGATGTGGTGGGGGCAGTTGTGGGCGAGTGGACATGACAGATATTGCAGTGACTGACAGATACTCTGATATAGCCAGGTAATATCACAGTTAATGATTCATACTGATTGGTATGGTAGGCTATTCTTGTGAATGCCAAACACTTATTAATTTTACATGAGAACATGGTCCATGTTTATGCAGAGTTGACGGATAGATCAAATGACAGACAGACCAACAGACAGAAGGTCTCTCCGTTGTCAGCTGATTTTAATTATATTTGATCTTTACTATCGCCACTGCCAGATGATTTTATTCAGCTTAGTTGAAGACAGGCCATTCTATTAGACATACGTGGCAGACAGGCGGAAAGAAAGGAAAACAGCCTTTTCGTCAGCTTAAATGAGAATATGCATCAACATGAGACCGACAGACAGACCGGCTGACTGACTCATATTTTCTGATTTATCGTTTCAAGATTATTTCTGTTATATTAATACCAGCATCAGGTGATCTGATTCAGGTTAGGTGGGAACGAGCCCCTCCCAGAAGAAAGTCCTAAAAAACTGACAGACTCATTCGGAATTACTGAGTCACAATGACTGTAAGCACAGTCTTGCAATAGTGTCATTAGATTTTTATTCAGGTAAGGGAAGAAAACGCCTTTTGGTAAGAAAGATGTGAAAGGCGGACAGAGAGGCAGACAGACTGAGAGGCACATTGTCCAAATTATCAAATCTCAGGTCTGTTTCTGTCTTTGTATCTCAGTTCAAGTGAGAACACCCATCTAACCCTGTAAGGAAGACAGACAGACATACAGACAGACACTCTTTCAAATATCGATTCAAAGTAAGAGCTGTTTTTGTTGCCACAAGATAATTTTAGCCAGTGAGTGGGAGAACATGATCCACCCAGCAGAATGACAGAGAAAGACAGAAATCATGTCAGTTCTGAATTCTGCTCAGTGACAATGAATTACTATAATGGTCTTATTGCCTAATACCTTAGCTGTCACATCTTCTCTTGGTAAGGTATTTGAAACTTTAATTAATAAGCATATTGTTAAACATCTTGAATCCAACAACTTAATTAGTGATAGACAATACGGTTTTCGCCACGAAAGATCCACCATTGACATACTCAATCTCTTAACTCATACCATCCATCAATCAATTGATCTTTTTGGAGAAACTCATGCAGTAGCTCTTGATATCTCTAAAGCTTTCGACAGAGTATGGCACCGTTCCCTGCTGTCCAAACTCCCTTGCTATGGACTAACGGCTTTTGTTCCTTTGATTTCTTCTTATCTTAGTGACAGGAAAATAAGAGTAAAAGTAGATGATGTATATTCGAATTTCCACTCAATTAACACCGGTGTGCCGCAGGGATCAGTTCTGGCGCCAACCCTATTTCTGGTTCATATTAATGATCTCTTATCTGTCACTCACAATCCCATTCACTCATATGCAGATGACTCAACACTACATAGTTCATTCACACTCAGACATCCATCTACAGAGTCTAATATCTCTACCTCTCAACTCAGTACAGCCATCTCCATAAATCAAGATCTATCTACAATCAGTGAATTTGGACAAAACAACCTTGTCTCTTTTAATGCTAGTAAAACTAAATATATACAGTTTACTAATAGACAGATATTGCCAGATTCGTACATTACCTTCAGTGCTACTAATATTCCCATCTCCAAAAGTATTGAAATTCTTGGTGTCTTACTTAACAGTGCCCTCAGCTGGACCTCTCATGTCAGATCACTTGCTAAAACCGCCTCAAAGAAACTTGGATTATTGTACAGAGTCCGTAAGTTCTTCGCCGATGAGTAGTTGGCTATAATTTATAAGAGTCATGTGCGCTCTCAGCTTGAATATTGCTCACCCTTGTGGAATGGTTGTGGAGAGGTTGCATAAAGACAACTAGACAAAATTCAGAATAAAGCTGTTAGAATCATTAACAACCCTGCCATTACATATAAACTACCTCCCCTGCAAGTAAGAAGGAATGTTGCCTCCCTTGCATTATTTTACAGATATTTTTTTGGCAAAAGCTCAGACGAAGTTGCGTCCATGGTGCCACCTCTCCATGCCTTCCCTCATTCTACACGGGCATCTGGTAGCGCTCATGACTGGAATGTCACTCAGCCATATTGCAGAACATCTGCCTATCAGAATTCTTTCATTCCCCGAACTGCATCTCTCTGGAACTCGCTTCCCCAGAGTTGTTTTCCTCCAAATTTCAACCCACAACTGTTCAAGTCTGTTACAGATATTTTATGAACAAAGGACACCAGTAATCTGGTGTATGGATTATTTTTGTTTTACCCGTTTGTTTTTCCTTCCTCCGTTCTGTTATTTGTAAAAAAAAAAAAAAAAGTTTCCGTAACAGCCTAATTTTATGGCCCTAACTACTTGTGCTGGTTGATGGCGATTATTTTCCTTTTCCTAATTCTGAATTTTTGCTCTCTTTTGTAAAAGGTTTGTGTTTGTAGACTGCTTTTAGAAACAAGTTTTGTTTCAAATGTTATTTTTTTCTTTTTTACGTGTTCGATTCTGGACATAGGCTTCACAGCCTGCTCATAAGGCCCAGCAGTCTCTCTTCATACCATACATCTGCACATGTCACCACTTCGGCTCTAACACCCACTGTCCATATTGAAATCATGCTAGGGCTGTCTCATTCAGGACTGGTGTATTGGTATTACCGTTGTGTTTTTACATGTCGGCGGGTCTTCTGGTAGATCAGTAAAGTCTGGTGCATGAAATTCAAATTTTTAAACTGTTCCTTGCTCCAGTGGTGACGGTCTTCACGAAAGGAACGAAGAAGTTCACACTCTGGCTAGTCAATTGTTTGGAAGTATGGTATGTCCAAAAAAATAAAAAAAAATCCTCGGATAACTTTGGCTGCGAGTGAAAATGAGCAGTAGCGTGGTTTGTTATTCCTCTTCCTTACCAAGTTCATCACTGCCGTCATTATCTGCAACACCTTACTCCCTCCTTTGAACCCCTGAACAGTGAATGGCCATGCCAGAAACATTTCCAGGTTACTTTATCCTTGCATACCTCCTTAATTCTCTCAAACACTCCTTTTCCTCTTCCCTCTTATAACTCCATACATTTAAAGCATAGCATTAATGATTTGATCAGTTCTGTAGTCATAGTTTATTATTCAGTTAGGCCCAGCTCATCATAAAGCCATTTTTCAGCCACTACAGTATAATCGTATTAGCAAGTTAAGATGTGGGTTTGGATAGGGTTGTCACAGCCCTCCGGCAACACAGATGTACCAAATGATAATAATTGCACCTCCAGGCTTCTCCTGCCTTAGTGGATTTTTTGCTGTTGTATTACCTAGTGTAGCAGCACTGATAGATAATGATGAAAGCACATCTTTCTCAGCTGGCACGTAACGGGTAGAGGAGATAATGGATGAGGCAGGGGAAATAATTCCTTGTGAGGTCTTTTCCTTAGTGGAAGTGCTTCACTCGTCTGTTGTAATAGCAAAAAGTCAAAATGTAAACGATGATCATCTTCATTCTGAGATTAGTGATCAGGAGACTACAAGCCGTCCTCGAGTCGGCCTGCAAGCCGCCCTAGAACCCGTTCATTAGAAGATGCAATGCACCATCTGATTAACATTTAGGAAAAACTTGTAAAAACGGTACGTGATGTGGCAGATTCGCTACGGAGCATTGTGTCGTGTGAATAACACTGAACATATATATCAGTATTAGTATCAATTAGCATTAGTTCTCTGATTTTGGTTTTATTAACAAATGCACTATGCTGTTACTTACTGTACTATGAAGCCTCAGGTAGGCATTTATTATATATATATATATATATATATATATATATATATATATATATATATATATATATATATATATATATATATATATATATATACCTGTATGTATGAAAAGTATTTCTGTTTGTATCAGTATTATGGTGCTGTGATATATAGTTGCAAGATATTTTCTGTACAGCATATGTATGTCTGGTGATGTACTGTGATATACAGCTGCCGGAAGTTAGCTATTTATTTACCTTTTTTCCATGTTTGTCAAGAAACAATATCTGTTTATCTTTTACATGACACCGTATTTTATTTCTCTGAAAGCATTTTATCTCTTAGCTTCAAAATTACGGCTCTCTTTACGTCGCACAAGAATAATGTTGAATACAAAGTACAGTAATTACAGTTTCCCAGTATAATATACTAGTTAGTCTGTTTCCATTTTTAATTTAACTGCGTTAATCTGATGGTTAACCTTACCCTTAACACAGGGTAAGAGAAATTTGGGCTATTACAGTTAGTTATCTCCCACAGTCTCTGAACTGTCTCATTATCAGCTCCTATGATTTCAATTGGTTATTGATACCCTGAAATGCAAATTAAGTTTCAGTAACGTGCCTTACATGTACTTAGCCTCAAAGAATAGTGTGAATTACTATAATGAAGATTGTTTCAGTAATGCGCCCTATGTGTACCTAGTCTCAGGATTTTTTTTTTTTTTTTTTAGTATTATGCCTTATTCACTTATTGGATGGTTTCCAACAATTCCTTGCCAAAGAGTTTGTTATGATACGTAGGTATAATAAGAATTCATAGTACGAGAAGTATCGTATAAATATTTTTAAGAGATTCAAATTGTAGTTATCTGTATTTCATACAGTATTCTCTGTTCTCAAAAATTGTCCAATGGGCATAAATTTTCTATCCTATGTAATACCGAAAAAAAAATGTTATTGCTAATTTTATACAAATTACAGTAATTACACCAGTAATGATGTGTATTTGTGTGGTTGCCCAATATAGTTGCAAAAATATCTCTGAGTAAACTAAGACTCAGTCCCACAGACTTCAAAACTATACTTGGGTCCCTTAGCTCATTGCACAAAATAATAAACACTTTCCTGTCAGTGTTTCACACACACACACACACACACACACACACACACACACACACACACACACACACACACACACACACACACACACACACACTGGGACATTGACTCTTTCTCACCTTCAGTTCATGACCTCTTGTTCTTCCATTATCTTTCACACAGACGTCCTCTCTGTCCACACGTTCTACACCCCTTGCACCTCGGAACATAGTAATCAAAACTCATCTCTTTCGCGGTTGTCATTTTCAATTTTTCTAATCTCTTTTCATGACAGACTTGTCTTATGATGAGATACTTGAAAAGCTGAAATTGCCAACTGTGAAAGAGATGAGAATTGATTACAATGCTTAGAGGTGCAAGGGGAGTAGAGCATGTGGACAGACAGAGCCTCTTTGTGAAAGATGATGGAAGAACAAAAGGTCATGAATTTAAGTTGAGAGTCAGTGTCTCAGTGATGTAAGGATTTTTTTTTTTCCAAATGGAACAATTGATACAAGCAAAGAACATCCATGTATTTATATGCTGATGGATCAAAAAATACTTGTAGAAAAAGAGACAAGGCCAAACGAACTTAGATCAAACTCTGTAAAATTACCAATCGGTAAATACACACACACACACACACACACACACACACACACACACACACACACACACACACACACACACACACACACACACGCACACAATATATGTCTGGTGGCTACTCTTTTCTATTAAGAAAAAAAAAAAAAGGCTACTGCTTCATTTCTGATTCAGTGTCCGGAACTTCTAACTCCTCCAGTACCTGCTGGTGTGTCATCAGGATCGTCATCATCAGGATCCTCTACCAGGTTGAGTACAGGTAATCTGGGCTTTACACATCGAATGTGGTGCAGCATACATGTAATCGCAACTTTTGCTCATGTTCTCGGTTCATATAGAAGTGAGGTGCCTGAATGATGGAGACAACGGAAACGAGACGTGAGAATTCCAAATGTCTGTTTTACAATGGCTCAGGTTCTGGTTTGACTCCTGTTGTACTTCTCTTCTCCACGGCTTCTTGAGTTTGGAAAGGGGGTGAGAAAGAAAGGCTCCAGTGGATAGCCGCTGTCATCTGCAACAGGCAAAACGCATCGCGTTCTGATAACTCCTGAATTTCAAAAACAGTATGGTATTAATGGGGACAATTATTGATGATTTCCAAGCTGATGATTAGATTAATACATACAATATGGGGAAGGGGAAACCAATGTTTTTTTTTTTTTTTTTTTTTATACAACAGCATTCTGAGGGGGAGGCGGTGGCTCAATCGGTAAAGAGGTGGCCTGCAGTCCTAACGGGCCCAGGTTCGAATCCCGGCTGGGGCAGGGAACAGTTTAAGGATTTGAATTTCATTAAATCAGGCTTTACTGATCTACCGGAAAATCCCCCAACATGTCGTAAAAATACCCCCGCTAATACCAACCACCAGTCCTGTATGAGACAGCCCTAGCATGTATTCAATATGGACTGTGGGTGTTAGCGCCGAAGTGGTGACATGTAGAGGTGTATGGTATGTAGGAGGACTGCTGGGCCTTGATAGCAGGCTGTGAAGCCTATGCCCAGAGTCGGACACACACACACAAAAAAAAAAAGGTTTAAGGATTATTATACTGCACAAAACTATACATAGCTACCGTATATTAAATATTTCACAGCGTCATCAGGTTCACCAAATATCAATACAGTACTTGGTAAAACCATCTTATGTTTTGTAGCTTCACTTCCTCTCTCAGGTAGGCTTAGCATGTCAGGCGGATCGGCGGTCTCCAGTTCGCCCTTTCGACGGTCTGTTGATCTCTCAGTTCATCGATGATACTCATTCCGTGCTTCACCAGTGCTTCTTTCACACCATCACGGCACCTCGTTCTCGGGCTTCCTATCGATCTTCGACCATGAGGCGTCTAATTCCATTTCCTCTTTACTGCTCTTTCCTCATCCGTTCTCTCTGTGTCCTAACCCTCTCAATTGCGATTTTTCAATTTTACTTCTCACAGAGAATACTCTAACCATTTCTCTCCTGTTTTCATTTCCAATTCTGTCCCTTCTGGTCTTGTCGACAATACCTTTCAAGGTTCTCATTTCCGCTGCTTGAATTCTGCTCCAATTTTTAGATGATAAGGTCCAACTCTCGGATGCATAAAGTAAAATCAATGTTAAGATTGACTGCTTCTATGGGGATATTTTGTCTTTTGAAACTGGATATAAAGAACATACACATCTGCTGTAGTTGGTTATTAGTTCAGTTATCTCCCTCTTGTTCTTATCTCCATCTCTAGTGAATATGCATCCCAGATACTTAACAAACTGTATTTCCTTAACCCGTTCATTTTCTGTTTCAGTCTCATTAACATCATTATCTTGTTTTCTCACTGTAAGTATTTCTGTCTTTCCTTCATTAACATTAAGTCCTGCTTCATGAAAACAGTCCCTCCAACACATCAGTGCTCTTGCCAGCTGGAATCTACTCTTGCTCTAAGAGGCTATGTCATCCACATAGAACAATATTTCTTCTTGCTCGTGATCTTCAAACCTTTCTTTATACCTCCTAATGATCACAATCAAATATGCTATAAACAGCAATAGAGATATCACACTTCCTTGCTTCACATCAGTTGTTACTTCAAACCACTCATCTTTTTCTTATCCTGCCCTAACCATACGCTGGCACGGGTCATACGTACTTTTTATTTTTTTAATCTTCCAGCATTGCCGTTCCCTTCTTCAAGGCGCTTCCAGTGCTTCTGTCTGGAAATTGAATAAGAAGCCTTTGACAGTTCCATAAATGCAACATCTAAGTCTGTTAAATTTCAACCATTTTTCCATAACTATTCTCAGTATAAAAATAGGATCCGGTGTGCTTCTGGCATTTCTATGTACACATTGCTCTTCGTCTAACTTATCCTCTATTATTGATCGTCTTCTCTTCTCAATAATTATTTCATAAAGTTTAGCCATATGATTAATAAGTGCAGAACCCCTACAATTACCGCACTGACCTGAATCTCCTTTTCCTTTATATATTCGTAAAATTATTGTCTTACTCCAATCATCCAGCATTTTTCCATTTTTCTAGGCTTCATTGATGACACTTAGAACAGTCTCTTTTAATCTATTGCTTTCATTCTTAATCAACTCCGTAGGTACTTTGTCACAACCTGCTGATTTATCATTTCTCATCTTTCTCATTGCTTCCTCTAACTCAGCTCCTGTTGTTAAATCATCATTTTCAGTTTCCTCCCTTCCTTCCTCCACCTCTGCAATATCGTCATTCAAATCTCCAACCTCTCTATTGAATTGATATTTAAAGTAATTCTGCCGCCTTTCATTTATCTTATCTTCCCTTGCAATTGTATTGCCCTCCTCGTCTTTCACATTATACACCATCGTTTTAATCTTACGGTAAGATTTCGCCATGCCAAAAATTTTCCTTCCTCTCAAATTCTGTTACAGTCTCTCCTGTTTTCCCCATACATTGTTTTTCGCTCTTCTCTTTATATTTTCTGCCCCAGTTTCTTGCTGCTATACATTTCATTCTTGTTTTTGGACTTTCATCCTTCAGACATCGTCTCAGTTTCATCACTTTCTGTTTGACTGCCATCTTCTGTCCATGATGGAGTGTGTCGTTTTCTATTTCCTCCCACCACCTTCACACCTAATTCCTCCTCCGCAAAACCACTCACAATGTACTCCAGAACTTCCCAGTTCTCGACCTCCTCACTTCTAAATTCAAGTTTTTCATCTATTCTGTTTGTGTATATTTCCTTTATCTTATCGACTTTCAGTGGTGCAACATTTACAATTTTCCTCTTCTGCTTTTGTTTCACGTAATTTTTTTTTCATGAGTAGTAGATCATCGACCTGAAGTCTACGGTCAGAATTCAATGAGTCTCCTGGTAGTACTTTAACATTATTAAATATAATTTTGTCTATTGGAGACATGAATGGCAAAGTTTGGAATGTACGAATGGATGGAGTGGTTGGTGCGTAGGGTGTGCCAGCTGAAGTAGATGGGAATGGTAGTGCTTTGGTGGACATCTGTGCTAGTAAGGGGTTGGCAATAGCCAACACCTTCTTCCGGCATATGATGATCCACAGGTATACATGGAGAGTCATGAGGAGGATGGACGGTGAACTTGTTAAACGAAAGGCAATCATAGACTACGTGTGTGTGGATGAGCGAATGAGAAGACAAGTGTTGGATGCAAGAGTGTGGAGAGGGTGGAGAAATGGAATCTCGGACCATCACTTAGTGATGGCCAAGGTAAGGCTGCAAAGAGAATGGGTTAAGAGACAAAGGGGAAGAAAGGAGGAAACAGCTCCTGTGAGAAGAGTGGACAAGTTGCAAGATAATGAGAAAATGGCAGAGTATAAGAGCATAGTGGAAGAAAGATTGTGAAGGTATGAGTTAGAGCAGATGGAAGGGGTGGAAGACGTGTGTAAGATATTCACGGAAGAGACAGGCGCAGCGTGTGAGGTGGTTTGTGGAGTGAGGAGGAGATGCAGGGGTGTGCAAGGGACAGCGTGGTAGAATGATGAGGTGAAACTAGCTGTGAAACGAAAGAAGGCATATAGTGAATGGCTAGCGAGTAGAGGTAAGGGAGAAGATGAGAGAGAAAAGAGAGAGGCATATGTGAGCAGGAGAAGGGAGGTGAAGAGATTGGTGAAGGAGAGTAAGAGGAGAGTGGATGAAGAGTTTGGGAGGAATCTGAGTGTAAAATGGAAGGAGAGTAAGAAATTGTTTTGGAAGGAAGTAAAGAAAGTAAGACGGTGTGAAAGGGGAAATAGTATGGGAGTGAAAGATGGGAATAATAGAGTGTTGGTCGAGAAAAAAGAGAAGTTGAGGAGATGGAAGGAGCACTTTGAGGATTTGTTGAATGTAGAGAGTGAGAGCAGTGCGAGTATAAGTGGTTGGGGAATGGGTGGCAGAAGAAGAGATGAGAGGAGAGAGGAAGAGATCAGTAGGGCGGAAGCAATGGAAGCAATGAAGATCAAGATGGGAAAAGCCCCAGGAATTGATGAAGTGTGTGGTGAAATGCTGAAGTATGGGGGTGAGATTGTTGTGTAGTGGATATGGAAGTTATGTAGATTGGCTTGGGAAGAGGGAAGGATTCCAGGAGACTGGAAATCAGGTATAATTGTTCCCTTATACAAAGGAAAAGGGAAGAGAGAAGTATGTGGTAACCATAGGGGTATTTGCCTTCTTAGTGTGACTGGAAAAATATATGGTAGAATATTCATTGATAGGCATATAACAGAGGAGCTAGTTGGAGAAGAACAAGAGGGATATAGGAAGGGAAAAGGGTGTGTAGATCAGATATTTGTTCTAAGATGTTTAATGGAGAAGTATCTAGAGAAGGGAAAGAAAGTGTATGCTGCCTTCATGGACTTGGAGAAAGCTTATGGCAGAATAGATAGGCATGGTATGTGGAAGGTATTAAGAATATATGGAGTGGAGGGGAAATTGTTGAGTGCTGTGACGAGTATGTACGAGGGAGCTAGGGCTACCATGCGAGTGGGTGGTGACCTGAGTGAGTTCTTTGATCTTAATGTGGGACTGAAACAGGAATGTGTGATGTCTCCATGGCTGTTTAATATACACATGGATGGGGTTGTAAAGGAGGTGTCAGGTGGGGCAGTGGGTGTGTGGGTGGCTATAATGAATGAGAGTGAGATGTGGAAGATTCCGCTGTTGCTGTTTGCTGATGATACAGTATTGTTGAGTGAAGATGAATGGGAGTTGCAAGGTCTGGTGAATGAATTTGGGACAGTGTGTAGGAAGAGGAATCTGAATGTGAATGTAAACAAGAGTAAAGGTATGGTGTTTGAGAAGAATGATGTCACAGAATGCACAGTGACTTTGGATGGTGAGGATATGGAGAATGTGAGTGCATTCAAGTACTTGGGTAGTGTGATGTGTAAGGATGGAACTCTGGGGGATGAAGTGCTTGAAAGCATACAGCAGGGAAGAAAGGATGATGTTTCACTGAAAGCTGTGATGAGAAATAGGGAGGTTAGTATGGAAGTTAAGAAATCACTGCATGATTGTATTGTGATCCCTACCCTGACGTATGGAAGCGAGGCATGGCCCTTGCTAGAGGGGAAGAAGTCAAGAGTGAGGGCAGTGGAAATGAGTTACTTGAGAGGAGCATGCGGAGTGACATGGTGGGAGAGGTTGACGAATGAAGAAGTGAAGGAATGTTGTGGGGTGGATGTGGATGTCGTTGAGAAAATAAGGAGAAATACACTGAGGTGGTTTGGACATGTGGAGAGAATGGAGAATGAAAGACTGACTAAGACGATGTATGTAGGTGAAGTCGAGGGAAGGAGAGGGAGGGGAAGACCGAGGATGTGGTGGAGGGATGGAGTTGAGAGGTATATGAGGGAGAGGGGAGCGAGTTGGGGGGAAGGCTGTCAAATGGTGGGTGACAGAGCGACTTGGAGGCGTTTTGTCTGCAGCCACCCTTTGCGGGATTAGGGCGTCTGGCTATAGATAGATAGATAGATAAACAGATACACTTTGTCCATTGTTACTATGTAATCTGTGACCGATTTTTGATCAATTGTTCGGTTATCTGATTCCATCAATATCTTGTAAAGTGATGTCCTTCTCTCTGTTTGAAGGAATCTTTCATAATCTTCATGCTATTCCGTACATAAAAATCAATAAAATTTTCGCATTCTATATTCCTGGATTCCTCGCCAAAAGGGCAGATAATATTTTCTCTTCCTACTCCATCCAATCGCACTCTAGCATTAAAATCACCCATCAGTATTTTTTGTCATTTGTCCTCAGGTGATAATTATCTTCCAGAAGCTCCATGCACTCTCTTTTTTCTTCTTCAGAGTGACCCTGTTGTGGAGCATACACCTGGTATAAAACATATTTCATCTTCTTAATGATAATAAGACAATAAGTCTCTCGTTTATGAGCTTCACATTTTGTATACGCGGTGAATCTGCTTGTCCTATTATCTCTCCTACACCAAGAATTCATCTACGATGTTCTACACCACTGTATATCAAAACAAATCCACCTCTCAGGTCTTTTCCCTTTTCTTTTCCTCGATGTCTTGATTCTGTTAAACCATTTAAATCTATTTTTCATTTTTTCAGGATATAAATTATCGTAACTTCTTTTTCTTTTATTATAAGTACATATATTCAGTCTTGCAATCCTGATCTTCATTTTATTCCTTGAGAAGTCCCTAAAACCTTTTCGATGTCTGCAAGGAGTAGTCCGTCCTGGTTCTGAGATTCACAAGGAGAAGATTTTTCGGCTACCGGCTGGCTAGGCCTGTCATAGGTATACCCTTTTAGTTGCCGACAAGCAGGAATACTGGGGAAATATTCTTGTCCCGTTCCCCAGGGGGTCTTTTATACCTACTGCACAATATCTGAGATTTCCCTTCTCGTGTCTCTAAGTTTGACTACAGTAATATCTAGTCCACTAAACATGGTCAAGCTCTGCATGTTCGAAGTGGCAGTGACTTGATGAAGTCCATAAATAGAAGGTAGTTGTACTGGTACATTTAATCAGTAGACATTTCCATACAAACAATCAGCCTGAAACTGCTGTGTAGTGTAATGCATTATTTAGGGTAAAGAAGCCTACAAACTGGCAAAACTGTAACTAGCTACTGAATCATCTCAAATATTTTTCCATACCTCAATATAGGATAAAATGACAACAAGCACTACTGTAGTAAATATATAAGAAAGGAGTGGCACAAGTGCTTACCAAGCGCATACCAAAGAGGTGGATATCCCGATTGACTCCAGCTTGGAAGAAATATCAAAGGGGACAGTTATTCCAGATGTGGGCATCGTGGGTGCTCCCTGGGTACCCCAACGTAGTTGCTGGTGATAGGTTGTTAGCATTAGCTACTACTTGCAAGCTGAGGGAGTGGAAACCTTTCTATAAACATATATGTTCAATGCGCCTCAGTGACTTAATGGGCATATGTGTTCCATCAACAGCACCAATGATCCTTGAGAAGCCATTTAACCCGTCACGTCCTGAGGTTTTCCGCACCTATGACATCCCCCAGTCCCAAGCCTTTTTGGAAAAAAATTTTTTTTGCTAAAACTTCCGCTTAGGTCGAGAAACGAAGGAAAATCACAAAGAAAGTGGTTCCCGCGGTCTACAAGTGGTCCGTACAGGTGCGGTTCCCCCCGGCAGGTATCGTGTTCTGTAATGGGCTGGATATGCGTTTACATTTTCTATGGTAAGGAATAATGGGAGAAACAACACACAACACCTCTATATTTATTGAATTTGAACTAATAAACAATAACAGTAACAATATAATGGATTTCAGACACATATATATGAAAAATAAGCATTGTACCATCGCGCGAGCATAGTGAGTTTCGTCCGAGTCGTAACATGCTATATGCTAAGTGTCTGGTATGAGTCAACTTATCATTTTTTCTACTTGTATACTTCTGTTTCAATGACATTTTACCAATTACAACTGTTTGTAAGTGTTTTCAGATGTTTTCATTCATTATGATGACATGTAGCATAAGTATAGCGCACATCAGCTTAGTAAGCGCACTCGCTATGACTCGTATTTCAACATACCAAATTGTTTTATCACTTTCCAATTATTTTCCCCTTTATATAGAACCTTTCCTCCACCACTGTAAAGGTTTTCAATTATTTTCATTCATTACGAGGGCATTTAGCGATATGCTAACGCATATTCACGTAGCAACCACGATCTCAAACACTCGTGTTTCATCATCTACTTTATTTATTCACTCCACTTATAATTTCCCACTTATATTACACACGTTTACACCCCTATAATGCACTGTATGTACTTACTGCCATTATTTATTCATGTGAGCGTGAGAATATCGCATGAAAATACCCTCACAAGGAATGTTTCGACCAACATAATACTCACACACTTATATACTAATTCTTCACATATATTACACACTTTACCACTTGCTGACTTTTATTTTCACTAATACGTGCCTTATTCATTCAACTGAGCGTCAGGAAATCGCATCTCTATACACACGCTATGAATATTTGACTTAGAATATATATCAGCACTTACAATAATTTGAACTTATATTATACCCGTAAGAATTTCCAATAATAATAATTATATATTTACGGGCCGTATTTATTGCATTGAGCGACAGAATATCGCATCATAAAACCCTCGCTATGTAAGTTTCAACTTAGGGCAGATTTATATACTTACAATGTTTTCACTTATGTTCTACCCGTATGCACTTTATACTAATATTTGGAGATCAACATGACTGATAATTTCACTGAGCGTCTGTCTGTCGCATTTACCTCATAATTTCAGCGTCCTTTCGCATTCATACCATACTAAAATTGCATCAACGTGTGATATTCACTAAAACATGGGTGAATACACAGACCCACGTCACACTGCACGCACTCATAGCGGGTGTCCTTCCTCTGTGTCTTGAGTCTCACCTGGGAATTACTGGACACGTGACACCTGCGTTGGGGCCTAGGTCTGTTTGGCTGGGGAGGGATAGGAGTGGGGAAATGGCGGCCGGATATTCTCTGGGGAGTTTGGGCAATAGGGGCAGTGCGGGTGCGATGTTGGGGCCTTTCAACAGCATACTTTGCAAAGATTTCTCTTGTGAGCTCCCTCACAAACCCTTCAAATGTTTCCTGAACTCCTGTTGTCATGGCGTGAAGGTGGTGGCAATTCAGAGCAGTGATATCTAGCAAGTGAAAGAACAGTTTTTTATACCACTTCATCGTGGTCCTGGCACACTCTACCGTCGATATCATTGAGTCTGACTGGTCCACGAGGCGCATGTTTATATTGTAATCCATGACACACTCAGGTTTCCAAACACGACGCCTGTTCTCGCTACGGTAATCTACGGAATCAGTATGGTGCATCAAGGGGCGGTGAACCGTGGACAAGAGGCTTACTTCTCTGTTGTGGTTCCACATTGTTCCAAGGATGTTGTTGGCTTTGAAGAAGACAACCTCATTCCCTGCAAGTTTCCGCCCTACCTTGGCCATGTGACGCTGGTTCACCTTTACGGTTCCACAGACTCCCGTTTCATGCGTGTGAAGATAACGAGCGAGAATAGGGCTAGTGTACCAATTGTCGAGGTAGAGAACGTGACCACGATGAAAGTAGTCTTCTATCATCGTCTTTACCACTACTCCCGACAGTCCAATACTTCGATCTTCTATTATGTCTGTCTGTGCACCGGTGTACAAGACTATGTCTTGCACGTATCCAGTCCTACAGTCGCACATAACAAAGATCTTGAACCCAAAACGGTGCCTTTTGTTGGGTATATACTGTCTGAATGAAATGTTGCCTCTCCACAACACGAGACTCTCGTCTATGACGAGGTCTCTATAGGGATAGAATGAGGAACGAAAGGTTTGCCTGAGGTGATCAAAGACCAACCTAATTCGCCTCATTTTATCAGTGTTGTTTGCATTTGCAGGGTCATAAGCATCATAGAAATGGAGGCGACTTAGAATTTGTTGAAACCGATTACGGCTCATCACTTGACCAAATATTGGGGTAAACATAACAGGGTCCCTAGTCCGGTAAGCAGGAATTCTATTCTTTCTTATAATACCCATCAAAAGGACCAGGGCAAAAAACAAGAACATTTCTGGAAGGGAGACAGGGTAATCATAGATGATAGAATGCCTACTCCTTGTTCCCAATCTTTCACTCTCTAGGCGCTGGGCGCTTGCAAACAGGTTGGTTTGGTATACAATCTGATCAACAAATGCCTCACTGAAAAACAGGTGGAAAAAATCCAACCTGGTGGAATTACGGTGAATTCCTGGAGCAGTGCAGCCAGATCGCCCCTGCTCAGTGAAGGGATGAATGAGGGGAGAAAAATCACTCCCATCCT
This sequence comes from Coenobita brevimanus, assembly GCF_032717465.1. Taxonomy (NCBI): domain Eukaryota; kingdom Metazoa; phylum Arthropoda; class Malacostraca; order Decapoda; family Coenobitidae; genus Coenobita; species Coenobita brevimanus. Next base: position 20,483,991 of record NC_137008.1, on the reverse strand, counting down.
CCCAATCCCATGACACAAATCCCTCGTCCCCATCATCCCCATCACCGCCTTCGTCTGGGTGGGGAGGAGATCCTGGTTGGAGAGGTGGGGGAGAAGGAGTGCGGAGGGCTTCCCCACTGTCACTCCTCTTCCCTCTGCCTTTACCCTTTCCCTTTCCCTTACCCTTACGGTCTTGAGGAACATTAGGGGGCTGTGGGGATGAAATAAGGGAATATTGGGGAGCAGAAGACGTGCTGGGGAGTGGTTCCTCCCCACCTTCCCCCTCCATGGCAACACCACGTGCTCTCTCACGCACCCTAGCTCGACCACGTGTTAGGGGATATTGGGGAGCATAAGACGTGCTTTGGAGTGGTTCCTCCCCACCTTCCCCCTCCCTCACAACCCCACGTGATAAGGAACGGACCCGCACTGGCCCACGTGATCCACTACGCCGCCTCACACTACGTATGGAGAGCAATGACTCACTCACGTCACTCTCACTTTCCCTAATCCTCCCTGGACTTTCCCTTTCACTCCCCACTCCCTCCACTTGACTTCCTAACTCCCCAAACAAAATGCTAGGCCCATACCTGCTCATACGACGTGGTGTGTGCTCTGGGCCACGATGTGTTATCACCTCACATCCATACCACGTGGCAGCACGTCCCACGGCTCCGTCATCGTCCTCATCCTCGTCCTCGTCCTCGAATTCTGGTTCCAAATCATGCTGGGGATAGGGATAGGATATTGCACGTGCCTTCTTTGCCTGCTGCCCCTCTCTAGCAGCACGGTAAGTCACGTACTGCCGCTTCCTGGGAGACGGAACTTCCTCGTCACTGCTGGTGGTTTCTTCCTCCTCTGGCTGCACATAATCCTTGTCCATATCCTCGTCGTCCAGTGGGGAATCACTGTCGCCGGGAAAGGTGTCCAGGGAGCCTTGAATTTCGCTGTCTGAGAGACCTCTCTTAGCCATGTCTGAGCAGGACTGTGGCTACCAGGCGAGTGGACGAGTGGTGGGCTAGCGCGGGTCGCGCGGGGTCGCCGAGTGTCCCCGCCTGGTGGCAGGTAGGGAAAAGTCATGCGAGGGTATGTACTGCAAATCAAGCGCGAATTTTGAAAATTGTCGAAATTATGCACATTGCAATTGCACGACGTACCGGTACGTCGCCGGGACTTGCAAATGCAAATCATTGCAACGTACCCATACGTCGACGGGACAGGGTGGTTTAACCTGTGAAACGTTTTCATTGTTCGTTAAATGCCAAAGATAGTGGTTGGCATTTTTACTTCTCCTAATGCCTAGTCATGAACAACACTTGTGACTTGTTCAATCACTCAGTTTACATTAGCTTGAGCCACGTCTGCTGAATCCCTAATAACGCTCTGAAAACTTCCACTAACTGGAAGTCGCAAAGTTAGTAAACTTTGTGCGTGTTGAGGGGTGGGGAGGATGGCATGTGATCTTCCTGTTGGTTTTGCATTGTGTGGTTGCATTTCCTCACACAGACGTATAATCTTGTTCTGAGGAAATCTGTAGTAACGCAGCAAATCCTCATCACTGATATACAGAAGATCCAGTGGGTCTCGATATCTTCTCTCACGTCGCAACTGTTTGGCAGTAAGGCACACATTCTTTGATGTCATAGGCCAGCTTCCGTTATTTCACCTGAAATAATATGCATCTCCTTACTTATTTTGTACTGTACACACCTGCAGATTTACAGTGTTAATAACCTAAAGCAAACACTGCATGTAAGTTTTAGAACATTAAAACATTGTCCTAATGCTACATTTTTGGCCAGCTCCATGCTGCCCTTATTGTGAGTCGCATTTTCTTTCTTTCTTTCTTTTGGCCAGCTCCATGCTGCACTTATTGTTAGTTGCATTTTCCTTCTTTCTTGTAATCTTTCTTTCTTTTTTGTTTAAATGTGGCAGGCACTTCTACCCTTCAGAATTAATCGATTCCTACCAAACCTTGACACAATGACCAGCAGCTACTCGTTGCCTAGCAACGGCCAAAAAACCGCTTTTTCGTGCTTCTCATGTTTTGAGATGTATAAGCATTACTAAAGGGCATAGGAAGCTCAGACTTTGGGCGTAATCTAGGGGTTATTCCCTATCAGAAGTGTTTCATTCATTTTTCCCCTCTCTCCTCTAATTTTCGAGTGGCAGCCCTGCGGAGATTGGCCTCAGCATCCCTAGCAACCAGTACCAGTTTTCAAAAATGCCCCCCTAGTTCCCCAGTGGCTTTTTTTTTTATGCAAAGGAAGAAAGAACCAAAGGCCAGGAGCCCGCAAACCATTCCTTCCAAGAAATAAAACTAAACAATACAAAAGAGAGCCAAATTCAAGATCCATTCATTACGAGATCCCTGGACACAATGTGTTTGAAAATCTGGAGATCATGGGAAGTAGGAAATACAGACAGAGGAATACAGTTCCAGTGTTGACCTGTCGCACAGATGGAGGACTGGGAGTAACAGTTAACTCTAGCATTATAGAGCTGGACAGAAAAGGGATGAGAGTTTGTTGCTAGAAGGGTGTTACGTGCCCGTCGTAGTGGTGGAGAGGTGCAAGCAGAGTGTTCAGAGAAGCAGTGACCATTGAAGCAGCCGTAGAAAAGAGATAAAGATGCATCAGGGCGGCGAAGTGACAAAGTTTGAAGGAAGCCAGCAAGAGGACGAGATTTAATTAGACTAAAATCCATTGACTCCACCTTGTTGAGAAGAGCTGAATGTGGGGAGCCTCCCCACACATTAGAGTTGTACTCTAAACAGGGGCGAAAAAATCCCGTGAATGAAGTCAACAACTATACAGGGGTAAAGAAGGTATGGAGTTGGCTTAGCACACCTAATCTCTTGGAAACAGATTTTATAGATGTGATATAATCATTTCAAGATAAATTCTGAGAGAATGAAACCCCAAGTATGTTTAAGGATGATGCAGGATTGAGCCGGATATTATTAAACATTAGTGAGTACTCCTGTGGAAGAGTTTGTTGCATTGATTGGTGTGAGAACTGAGTTGCTGATGCATTAAAAACAAGATTCCTTTTACTCGAGTCAGAGATACGAGTGTACCCCCTCCACAATATGTCTACCCCCGATGTATATATGTCCCCCCCCAATGCATACATGCCCCCACTAAAATTGCTGACCTAGCATGCTTTCCCACGCCTGAACGAAGGCGTTATTGCATCAATTCTTAGCAGGCAGCCAAGACGGGCAGACTATTTTACTGTGAGCTTGTAATAAACTCCTTATCTAGCTGTTTGTACACGGAGTTTCTATCACCAAAGTATTGCAAGTTACATGAGCCAAATCAGACATTAGGTATGCCATAGCCTCATCACTTGTTTGTTGAAGTAACTGCTGAGATGGACGTTGCGGAAACTGAATGGAAAGGTGAAGGGACGAATCATCAGTGTATGTGTGGATAGGGTTAGAGGTACAACTTAGAAGATCATTGATGAATAAAAGGAAGAGAGTTGATGTTAGGACAGAGCCCTGAGGAACACCACTGATGATAGATCTACAGTAGGTGATGAACGGTAGCTGTCTACCACAGCAGCTATAGAACGACCAGAAAGGAAGCTATAAATGAAGGCACAGACAGAAGGATAGAAACCGTAAAAGAGTAGTTTGGTAATTAAAGATTTATGCCAGACTTGATCAAAAGCCTTTGAGATGTCAAGTGCAATGGCAAAGGTTTTGCCAAAGTCCCGAAAAGGGAATGACCAGGAGTCTGAAAGGTAGGTGAGAAGATTGCAATTAGAGCATCCCTGACAGAACCCATACTGACAGTGAGAAAGCAGATTGTGATAGGAACGATGCTTTATTTTTTTTTCTGTTAAGAATAGACTCGAAGTTTGAGACAAAGGATGTTAAAGCAAATTGGTGATAAAGGGGTGGGAATGGTCACCCTTCTTTGGGACTGGCTGAATGAAAGGAAACTTCCACCATGAAGGAAAGCTAAAAGTTGACAGACAAAGGCAGGGTGTATGTAGAGAAGCACAGTTCTTGAGGACAACAGGAGGGACCCCAACAGGCCCATGTGCCTTATTATTATTGTGGCCAGTGATGGCAGAAAATACATCAGATGAAAAAATTTTAATGTCAACCATGAGGAAGTCAGAGGGGCAAAGTATAGGAGGAACAGCACTGGAATCTTCTAAGGTGGATCAGAAGGAGAACGTCTGAGCGAAGATATCTGCTTCATCAGTAGAAGAAATAGCTGCAGAGCCATCAGAGTAGTTAAGAGGAGGGAAGGATGATGAGGAAGTGTTGTTAGAAAGGTTTTTGGCAATGTGCCAGAATGAGCGGGAAGAACTCAAATGGGAGAGTTGAGAGCATGTAGTGTGGAAGAAATTATTTTTAGCGGAGAGAAGAACAGACTTAACATGGTTCTGGGCAGAAACAAAAAAAAAAAGATGTGATTCAGGGGTGGGTTGGCTTTGGTAACTTTTATAGGCCTTCTCCTTGTTGTGGACATTATTAGAACAAGCGTGATTAAACCAAGGGTTTTTTCTATCTATTCTATCTATTGCCAGATGCCATAATCCCATAAGGGGTGGCCATTTGACTCGGAATTTTTTGTTTTACAGGGAGGGGCACTAACCCTACACCAACCCACTGTTGACACGTAGGGAGCACGTATGGTTTGGTTATATGGTTACCACCCAGCGTTGTAAATGGTAAAGGATAGGAGAAAGGAATGTATGCTTCAGTGCCTTTGAGAATAACCTCCATAATGTGCATGGCACACCCAGATGGCTCCCAGTCATGGAAACAATAATCATTCCAGGGAAAATTAAAGAAGCACTGCCAGATGGCCTCCCAATCATCAGCTCCAAAGTGCCACAACCGACGTGTCTTTGGAGGGTCCTCAGGCTGTACTGGAGCGATGGGACAGGTTAAGATAATGGAGTTGTTATCGGAGGAGCCCAGTGGATAGAGGGAAGCTTAACAGCATAAGCAGAAGAATTAGTTGTAAGGAAGAAGTCAGGTATGTTGGAATTCTCTCCATTGTGGTCAGGGATTCGAGTAGGGTGCTGCACAAGCTGCTTTAGATCATTAAGGATAGAAAAGATGTGGTCTTGTTCACCAGGCGGATTGGTGAAAGGAGAGGAGAGCCAAAGGTTATGGTGAGCATTGAAATCTCCTAGAATGAAGATTTCAGAGAAAGGAGAAACAGGATATATTCCATCGTACAAGTAAGATATTCGAAGAATTTTTCATAGTCTGTAGATTTAGGAGATAAGTAAACAGCACAGATATATTTAGTCAGAGAATGACAGGAAAGCCAAAGCCAGAGAGTAAAGAATTCTCAAAAATCAAGTTCAGGAACATAAGAGCAAGAGAAGTCGTTGCATACATATTATGCAACAGCTACCTTTGGCTTTGACTTGAGTATAGAGAAAGTAGAAGGATACAGAAAAGAGTCTGTTTTTAGTTGCCACAGACAGCTGAATCTATGTTAAGAAGAGAAGATGAGGTTTAGTGGAGGAGAGGTGGTGCTAAACAGAAAGTTAGAGGGAAGGCTGCGAATGTTCCAGAAATGAAGAAGTGAGTCAGACAGTGGTTCCAGGCAACTCGTTCAGTCATCACCGGGAGAGAGGCTGATGGTGGGGATATTTATGGTCCCCTCCCCGGCCCGGGGACTCTGGAAAAAAAAATGAAAAGGAAGTGTAGCATGTAATATGCATGTATGTGGTGTTGACAGTTAGAGAAACTTGTATTGCAGAGCATGCTGGCCTACTCCCTGTTTTACTGAAACAATGAAAAAGTACAACAACGGCGGATGGTTAGGAACCAGTCCCGAGGTTTGATGAAACGGGAGCTCCAGTTCTCCCTGACATCAGCTTTCCATCCACCTTGGCAGTACTGGCCTGCTCGACTGGTGCTACAGTCTACTCCCTGCATATGTATATATACTGTACAGGGTGTAACGCGACGTATGACAATAACTTAAACCAATGATCTATCATGTAATTTTGAGTACCGGTATATTATGTTCTATACACATATACTCTCTGCGGCCCCAGTTCAGTACCCAGCATTCGGCTATTTAAGCGTTAAAGTTTTGTGTCTTGGATGTGTCGTCGGATGTGAGCTTCACAGGGTGATGGAAGACGAGTATTATTAGCGCATACTGTATTGTACATAAATATCCCATATCCTGTCAGTACAAACGAGTTTTAAGAAGAAACTTTATGTAGTTTATTGATTCTTTAACATCGTCATGCATTCCTGCAGTTCTTTTGCACAAATCGACTGTAATTAAGGATTAAATTCAAATCTCAAGGATTGGAAGGGAGTAGGGAGAGAGGAGAGGCTGGTGTGGTGTGTCAGTTATGTAATGTTTGGTTTGTAGGATAGTACTACCAGCATTATCGTAACACCCAGAGCTCATTCAATGAAGAAACATTACTGTAATGCGTGGTAAGAGTCATTTTAACCCAGGAGTAATATTGTTATTTTTTAAAATTTTTTGCTGCAGTTAAACGTGTCACTGTTCCCTTCATCTGATGGTGACGTGAGAAACGGGGTGTCAATTTAACGACTTTGCAGCTAAATCTGTTTTTTGCATCTACCTTGCGCCACTATTTAACATCTGGCAACATTTCTAGCTTTATTCTGGATATTTTGGTCATTTTAGGTGTTATTCTAGAGATTTCATCGTACTGTATTTTCTAGTGCTATTTTGCAGTGTTTTTTTTTTTTTTATCTAGCAACATTCTAGCAAGTTTTGAGAACTAAACTAGCGAGATTGGTGATACGGGCTTGGCAACCCTGCGTCCAAGGTGTCATTTGAGCGGGAAAATTTGCAGGCGAGGCACAATTAAAATTCTGTGCTCCAGGTTCAATTGTTCAATTGTTCATCAGACAGCATGCCACTTATATACAGCAATGAAGAATATTAAGATATCGTCTATTTTTACGGATTCTGCGATCGTTATGCCAGTGCTGCAGCTAGGGAATACAGGAGGAGAGCCAAACAGAAGATGTCCAGGTGTTCCAGTTTTCTGCAGTGGCTACCAGCATCTTCGCGACACAAGTAGTGTCCCTGGAATTTATCAGAGGGCAGAATGCATAGACGCACAAGATAAAGAAAGACAGATAATGCATGCCATGTTAAAGAGCCCTGACATAAGTACAAGAAGACTTTCCTCACGTCTCCTTGTTTCTCACACAAGTGTGGAGGACATTCAAAAGGCAAGGTTTGAAACCATATAATTTACAGGATGTTCAATATCTTAACCATGAAGATTTTGATAGACGCCTTGTGTACAGTACGTGGCTAGAAAATAATCCCCAGATTGTGAAGTGCATCTTGTATACCGACGAAGCCATATTTACCCGTGCTGGCCTGCGTAGTACACATAATGAACACTGATGGTAAGAAGAAAATTCTCACAAAACAGCAGAAGCCAACTTCCAACATCGATTTTCTCTTAATGTTTGGTGTGGCATCATAGACAAACATCTGACTGGACTCTACATCTTTGAGGATACACTGACTGGGGATGCCTATGTAAGTTTTCTGATGAATGACCTTCCTGTACTCTTAGAAGATGTTCCTCTGGCTAAACGACGGCGAATGATCTTCCAACATGACGGTGCACTCCACATTACAGCAGACACATTAGGGAGCACTTGGATCAAGCATTTCCCAATTACTGGATCGGTCGAGGAGGACCCTACCCATGGCCTGCTAGATCACCTGACCTGACACCACTTGATTTTTACCTCTGGGACCACATGAAGACACTTGTGCACAAGAGGAAAAGCAACACCAAACAAGATTTTCTTGCAAGAGTAATGGAAGCAGCACAAGTGATCAAGAACAACCCAGCAGTTATGAGAAAGACGATCTAGTCAGTGATGGAGCGTGCAAGATTATGCGCTGAAAGTGGTGGTGGGCACTTTGAGCATCTGATGTAGGACTCATCATGAAAGACCACCCAAACCAGAGAAAAACGAGAGCCAATGGGCGCCGGGAGAAAGGCTACATCTAAGAATTCATAAGTTTATACAATAAACAATGTATGAATACTATAAATAATCAGCTAAAGTGCTGTAAACCTTAACATTGAGAGAGAGAGAGAGAGAGAGAGAGAGCACTTGTTCCAAATTTACTGTGTACCGCGTACTTTACCACTGTAAATAATCAACAGTTGAAGCAAAACATTAAAAAAATATGATAAAAACAAAACTTTCACTACCTAATATTAGTACACCTTTCGTAGGTCGTGTGGCTGAGTTGTTTTATCTAATGAGAGAATCACAATGTAATAGAATCACTGAATAATGGAACAAGATAAACATAGATTTCGGTAAAAAAAAAAAAAAAAAAAAAAAAAAAAAAAAAAAAGACCAATTCCAATTTTTGAAAAAATGCACTAATAATGTTTCGTCACTCAGCACTTGTGGCTGTTCCCTCGTCACCATCAGATGAAGGGAATGGTGCCACGTTTACTTGCAACAAAAGAATTTAATAAATAATAATATTACTCCTGGGTTAAAATGACGCTAATCACGCATTACAATAATGTTTCTTCACTGAATGAGCACTGGGTGTTACGATAATGCTGGTTGTACTATCCTACAAACCAAACATTACATAACTGGCACACCACACCAGCCTCTCCTCTCTCCCTACTCCCTTCCAATCCTTGAGATTTGAATTTAATCCTTAATTACAGTCGATTTGTGCAAAAGAACTGCAGGAATGCATGACGATGTTAAAGAATCAATAAACTACATAAAGTTTCTTCTTAAAACTCGTTTGTACTGACAGGATATGGGATATTTATGTACAATACAGTATACGCTAATAATACTCGTCTCCCATCACCCTGTGAAGCTCACATCCGACGACACATCCAAGACAAAAAAACTTTAACGCTTAAATAGCCGAATGCTGGGTACTGAACTGGGGCCGCAGAGAGTATATGTTTATAGAACAAAATGTACTCAAAATTACATGATAGAATATTGGTGTAAGTTATTGTCATAAGTCGCGTTACACATTATATATATATATATATATATATATATATATATATGTGTCCGACTCTGGGCATAGGCTTCACAGCCAGCTATCAAGGCCCAGCAGTCCTCCTACATACCATACACCTCCACATGTCACCACTTCGGCGCTAACACCCACCGTCCATATTGAATACATGCTAGGGCTGTCTCGTACAGAACTGGTGTATTGGTATTAGCGGGGGTATTTTTACGACATGTCGGCGGGTCTATTGGTAGATCAGTAAAGCCTGATTTAATGAAATTCAAATCCTTAAACTGTTCCCTGCCCCAGCCGGGATTCGAACCTGGGTCCGTAAGGACTCCAGGCCACCTCTCTACCGATTGAGCCACCATATATATATACCGATTGAGCCACCATATATATATATATATATATATATATATATATATATATATATATATATATGACGCTTTCCTCTCAAACACACACACACACACAACTAGTCGTATTTATTCTATCTGCAAGTTCTTACGTCTGAACTTGAACATCTCAAACATTTCCAGTCTCCACTTTCTCCCTTTCTCATTCTTGCGTCATATCACGCCATAGTGTTATAAAATATTTCGTGGAAGAGCATACCTAACTTTTTAACCTTTGCTTTCTTGCATATATTCCAGTTCTCTGACTTCTTGTACCAAACATCAGACAGTCGTTGGGGTTTAATTTGGTGGTTTTGTACCTATTTATTTATTTATTTATTTATTTTGAGGGAAAAATTTTCTTGGTTACTGGGATTCCGGCCTCAAGGCCCTATCGTTTTTTTATTAATATTCTACGACACTGGAAATACGTTTTTTTTTTTTTTTTTCATCCCTTCTCCCCGAGGGATCTCCACTGTTCCAAGGGCTAATAATGAAAGTGATGTTAGAAAAAGGATTTCATTACATGTTGATGGTGACCATGTGCATTCAGGCATCATAAATTTTTATTTTATTGTCTGTCATTACATCATTTATAGCCCATGGAAACTGGAGACTGTTGTGAGCAACGGGGAAAATATCTACCAGAGAAATGAGTCGTAAGTTAAAAAAGTAGATGTGCATTTTCCTCGTGTGCATTCAGAGAAAACATGGGAACTGGATATCCAATCCAGCCTTATATATGCTGATTTAGTTGAAACCTGTGTGCTCACTTTTACTTATTTTTGATTTTGATTTTTGAAAGGGTGGCTGACCACCCAAGAATCACTGGGAGGGTCATGCTCCCCAGATATTGCATTATTTGCCCACCTTTCATTGTTTCAGAGAGTTTTAAATCAAGTAAGAGGGGCTGACCCCCCTGTATTGTACTGAGTGGAACCTTCCCTGTAACCAAACGAACTCAACTAATTTCATTAAAACATTTTCCTCGTTTGTAATCTTTTTTTTTATTGGGAGGGGGGGCGGGATGGGAAGGAGGGTTGTCCCCTTAAGAACCATTTTGGGCTTTACACTTAGCAAATACAACATTACGGATATAATGTACAGTACTATGATATTAAAGTCACATCTGCCTTTCTTCCTCTATTTTGTATCCTTTATAAGTTCTCGAGTGAGACTTACTCCCCTAAAATGCGAGTAAAAATATAAAAAAAATATGAAGTGGAGGACATTATCAAGTAGCCATCCGAAATGACCTGAGAAATTTCATTGAAATCTACCTATTCACTTTCTCTTACTTCTGATCATTTTTATTTTTGGGAGGTGGGCTGACCATCCAAGAATCGTTGTGGGGGGGGGGGATGCTCCCTAAATATCGCATTATGGAAAAAGAGTCCACTGTACAGCGTATGCTGCGATATCAAGGCCCTGTCTGCCTCCCTTTCATTAATTCTGAGAATTGTTCATTTGACTACGGGGGCTGACCCCTTAAATCCATGGTTGGAAAACTATGTAGACTGTAGCACCAGTCGAGTAGGGCAGTACTGCCAAGGTGGATGGAAAGCTGATGACAGGGAGAGCTGGAGCTCCCGTTTCTTCAACCCTTGGGACTAGTTCCCAACCATCTCCCTTTGCTGAACTTTTTCAGTGTCTCAGTAACACAGAGAGTAGCCCAGCATGCTCTTCAGGACAAGTTTCTCTATCAACACAAAACTACATGAACAGTACACACTACACCTCCTTTTCCAAAATTTAAAAAAAAAAGTAATCATGCCTTTGAAACACATAGCCTAGGAGTCTCGGGGGGGGGGGGCATAAATGCCCCCACCTTCCGTCCCTTTCCTGGTGATGACTCGAGCTGCCTGGAACCACTGTCTTCTTCATTTCTGCAACATTCGTAGCCTTTCCTCCACCTTTTCTCTTATGGTTTCTATCTTTCTATGTTTCTTCATCGCTAGCTTCTTTTCTGGTCGTTCTATAGCCGCTGTTGTAGACGGCCATCGTTCTTCTCCTACTGTAGATCTATCAGCAATGGTGATCCTCAGGGCTCTGTCCTATCACCAACTCTCCTCCTTTTATCCATCAATGACCTTCTAAGCTGTATATCTAACCCTATCCACTCATACGCTGATGACTCCACCCTTCACCTTTAAATTCGGTTCCCGCAACGCCCATCTCAGCAGTTACTTCAACAAACAAGAGATGAGGCTATGGGTCACCTAATGTCTGACTTGGCTCGTATCTCTGACTGAGGTAAAAATAATCTTGTTTTTAATGCACCAAGGACTCAGTTCTTACACCTATCAACGCAACAAAATCTTCCACAGGAGTACCCACTAATGTTTAATAATATCCAGCTTAATCCTGCATCATCCTTGAATATGCTTGGGATTTCATTTACTCGGGACTTGTCTTGGAAAGATCATATTACATCTCTTGTAAATTCTGCTTCCAAGAGATTAGGTGTGCTAAGCCGTCTCTGTTCCTTCTTTACCCCTGCACAATTGTTAACTCTATACACGGGTTTTATCCGCCCCTGTGTGGAGTACAACTCTCATGTGTAGGAAGGTTCCCCACATACAGCTCTTCTCAATAGGATGGAGTCAAAGTCTTTTCGTCTCATTAACTCTCCTCCTCTAACTGACTTCCTTCAACTTCTGTCTCTTCACCGCACTGTTGCATCTTTATCTCTTTTCTTTCTCTACTTCAATGGTCACTGCTCTTCTGAAATGTCTGCATGCATTCCTCCACCTCTACAACGGGCGAGTAGCACCCGTCTAGCAGCAAACTCTCATCCCTTTTCTGTCCAACTCCCTAATGCAAGAGTTAACCGTTACTTCCAGTTCTTCATTTATCCAACAGGTTAACTCTGGAACTGTCTCCCTCTGTCTTTATTTCCTGCTTCCTATGATCTCCAGTCAAAACGCAATGTGTCCAGGCATCTCGAAATGATCGGATCTTGAATTTGGCTCTCTCTAGTATTTTGTTTTTCTCTTGAAGGGAACAGCTACTGCGGGCTCGTGGCTTTTGGTTCCTTCTTCCTCGCATTAAAAAAAAAAAAAAAATGTAGTGGAAGACCTTTCCAGGAACCTGACGAACTCACCTGGGATGTTTCATTCAAATCCACCAAGTAGCCTAAGAGGAGTTAAATAACACACACACACACACACACACACACACACACACACACACACACACACACACACACACACACACACATTCATTCATACATACATACATACATACATATACTCGTGAATATATATATATATATATATATATATATATATATATATATATATATATATATATATATATATATATATAAAACTATCTCTCTCTCTCTCTCTCTTTATATATATATATATATATATATATATATATATATATATATATATATACATATATAGTATATAGCAGTACGGTACAGGGTGCGTTGCCGAAAATTATACCATCATGCTTCGCAGGGATGATGATAAACCAGTAAACGTATTTCCTAAGCACAAAATAATAGTATGGTGGAAAAAAGTAGAAACATACAAGATTTTGTGAACCAAGAGCTTAAAAAGAACACAAAGTGCAAGAGAGAAAAACATAAAGGAGTAAGCGATGCGGAACGGAAAATAAACAACGGGGAAAAAAGCCGCCAGAGGAGGTCGTGAGGCAAGGAAAAAGGCGGAGGTGGAAGGGGACGTGGGAGACTGACGATGGATAAAATAAATAAAATAAGGAACGAGAAGAAACTCCTCAGTAGTACTAGGAGATTTGAGAGAGAGAGAGAGAGAGAGAGAGAGAGAGAGAGAGAGAGTAATGGATATAGTCATTTCTTCTCAGAGAGTGTAAAGCCAATATCGTGCACTCTTCATCATCCAGGGCGCCAATATTTTTTCTTTACTTAGTCTGCATTATTCCCGAGTGGCAGCGGCCGACCTCAATATTGGCACAAGTGTTGCCCTAACGCTGATGAGCTCAGCAAGGGCTCATCAGCGCCCTGCTATATGTTGCGTCCACGTTCATTGTTTTATATTAACTTGGGTTGTTCAGTTGCTTTAAGTGTTTTTTTCAGGTGGATATGGAAGGAATTGGAGGAGGAGGTGACAGTGAGCATGAATAAAGGAAAAGTCGACGCGACATATAAAAAATTAGAAGAGGTGAATGATACGTGAGGAAGGGAGGACAGAAATAGAGAGGTCCACGGGACAGAATATATATCAAAAGCGATGAACTGGAGATAATGAGTCGAGATTAGAGGATGTTTCACTCAAGACACACAAGTACTGCCAAGTTCATTCATGTAGTTTTATTTTCCACGTATTATAATCACTAATATTAATACTAACCGCCACAAAGTATTCTTGAAAAGATTTGCAATGAAATGTTATAAAGGACGGACAAAGCTGAGGTACCGAACAAAATGCATTATTAATATGCTTTATTTGTCCTTTGCCATAAAATATAAACACACACACACACACACACACACACACACACACACACACACACAAACACACACACACACACACAAACCCTCACTTTCTATTAACCTGTGACGATTGATTCCTCAAGCTTTAGCATCCCGACTGTAACACTATTTAATCAACATTTACCATTATTGAACCACGATTTTCTATTTCACATTTCTCTTAGCTGATTAATAAAAAAGGTTTCACTTCAATATTAAACTCATGGTAGGGTATAACACTGTTGTCTCCTAAGCTATTACTTTGTTACAGTTAACATAATCTGTATACTTATCATAAAGGGCGTTCATTTTAAATAAAAAATAATGATTCATTTAATAGTTACCTAACTCCATCACTTTAATATCGATTTCTCTGGTGGTGTCACAGAATCAATAGAGGTGCTTGTGCAACAGATTCATCTCAACTGATTCTTGTGTGGATCTCATATAGATTCAGTGCCTTCCAGTCACTGTTTTGTGCTTAGAATGACTTCTTGTAAGGAGAGACAGTGTAAGTTGTTGCATTTTATCATATGGCATCGTTAAGTGGGCCAGTGTGAGATACCGTAGCGTGCCGAGTGCCAGTGTGAAGTAAGGCAATGTGACGTAAGGCAATGTGAATGTTGTAGTGTGAAGTGTGTAAGTGTGAGGTGTTATAGTGTGAAGTATGGCAATATGATGAGTTGCAGTGTGAGGTGTGGCAGTGTGAGGTAGCACTGTGAGGTGTTCCAGGGTGAGGGGTGGCAGTGCTAGGTAGTGCATTATATGATTTGGCAGTTTAAACTGTCTTAGTGAAGTGTGGCAGGTGTGAAGTGTTGCAGTGTGAGGGGTGATGGTCTGGTGTGGCACTGACTGGTGTTGTTTAGTGAAGTCTTGCAGTGTTAGGTATGGCAGTATGATGTGGCAATGTGATGAGTATCCGTGTGAGGTACTGCAGGGTTACGTGCGGCAGTGTATGGTATAGTGATGTGTTGCTGTGTGAGGTATTGCATTATGAGATGTGTTAGAGTGCATACTGTCAGTGTTACGTGTGGCAGCTTGAAGTTTTGCAGCTTGAGGTGTACCAGTGCAAGGTGTTGAGACATGAGGTGTGACGTGAGGTGTGGCAGTGTGTTGCAGTGTGTGGTGTGGTAATGTGAGATGTCGCAGTAATGTGGCAGTATAACGAGATCCAGTGAAGTGATGCAGTGATATATATGGAAATGTGATGTGTGGCAGTATGATGTCTGGCTTTGTGAGGTGTTGTATTGCAATTTTTGTAATTTGATGGAAAGTGAGGTAATGCAATGTGAGGTGTTGAAGTGTGATATATGGTACTGTGTTGTATTGTAGTGCGATATGTGGCAATGTAAAGTGTTCCGGCGTGTGATATAGCTGTGTGAGGTATTTCAGTGTAAGCTATTGAGGTGCAATGTGTTGCAGTGTGAGGGATGATATAGTAAGGCGTGGAGGCCAACTGCTCCCCACATGAAACATTGTCCAATATCTCAACGTCTGACCCATCCACTCTAACTACGGACAAACCATTTGGCACATTCACTACAACTCAGTCAGATTTTTTTCCAAGTCGAAGTTAAGGCGAAAAGATCATCCTTCCACTTCCTCATTCTCGTCCGTTTCTCTCAGATGCTTTCTTCCCTGTCTCTGTCCATTCTTTCTTTCTCTTTTCCTGTCACTACAGATCCAATTTGCATTCGTGCCTGTCATCTTCGTCTCAAGCAGCTACGCAGCATTTTGTTTAAATTCCCCAAATTCCTGATTCATCGACTTACTCATTTCATTCCATCAGGATATTTTCCTCATTATGTGTCATTCTTCATGTCACGTTCTCATCCGATTCCCTCCTACCCCCACCCCCCCACACATATACACACACAAACACAGACACAAACACACACACACATGGGTGCACTCATTAGTACTAATTTCTGTTCAGGGATTATCCCCTCCTTCCACCCTTTATCCTGGACAGAGAGAAGGGGGGAGGGGGGAATTAGGACCAGGCCTACCCAGCTTCAGCCCCAATACCCCCACCCTCATCTTCCAGCTGCCACTCAGTGTTTAGCCACATATTTTCTCATGAAGTTTCTCATGCCCTATAAATCATGGCTAAACTATAATGCATACACTGTCAGCGGCCAAAAGTTGGAAGGCATTTCATAATAAATCAATAATTAATTGTAGGCTCAAACTGAGGACGACATTCACCATCAGTGCAATCAACACTGTAGTGCCCTACACGATTCTGGGACTGGGTTGTAGTGCTCGCCTTCTCCTCTCTCTCTCTCTCTCTCTCTCTCTCTCTCTCGTATATTGAATGCAGACAACATTCATCACAGACACTGTTGACAGCAAAGAGTGGGTGGGGCAGAGGACGGTTTTTAAAATGTTGTTGCTTTCGTCACTGGTTTGGTTCGCTGGTGCCGTGTCGACGATTTCATTATTCATTACTTGGAGTTTAGTCAGCATGGATCGTTGGTCTGTACAGGGGCGTGTTGTTGCAGTAGAAACGTTCATAAAACAAACTCAGTAACAGCTACATTGCGGGTGTTTCGAAGACATTTTAACACACGAATCTCACTTTCTTGGAACACTGTGTTATTGTGGGTAAGGAAATGGCGTGAAGATGGTTCTGTGCGAAACTCAAATCCTCCTGGCCTCCACCAATCAGTCCGTAAACATGAAAACGTGATCCGTGTCCAAGATGCCAGTTAAAGAAGACCAGCAATGGGTGATGCGTTCTCTTCCCCCCCATATTTATGCAAGGAAGAAGGAACCTAATATGATCTCTCCAAGATAAATCCCGAGAGAATGAAACCTGAAGTATGTTTAAGGATGATGGAGGATTGAGCTGGATATCATTAAACATTAGTGGGTACTCATGTGGAAGATTTTGTCGGGTTGATAGGTGTAAGAACTGAGTCTTTGATGCGTTAAAAACAACAAGAATATTTTTACCCCAATCAGAGATACGAGGCAAGTCAGACATTAGGTGTGCCATAGTCTCATCCCTTGTTTGTTGAAATAACTGCTGATTTGCAGGAACCGAATGCAAAAGGTGAAGGGTGGAATCATCAGCATATGAGTGGATAGGATTAGATTCACAGTTTAGGTCACTGACGAATAAAACGAAGAGAGTTGGCAACAGGACAGAGCCCTGAGGAACACCACTACTGATAGATCTAGAAGAAGAAGAACGGTGGCCGTCTACAACAGCAGCTACAGAATGACCAGAAAAGAAGCTATAGATGAAGGCACAGATAGAAGGATAGAAACCGTAAGATGGCAGTTTGGAAACT
The DNA here is from genome assembly GCF_032717465.1 of Coenobita brevimanus. Lineage (NCBI taxonomy): Eukaryota > Metazoa > Arthropoda > Malacostraca > Decapoda > Coenobitidae > Coenobita > Coenobita brevimanus. Next base: position 20,466,839 of record NC_137008.1, on the reverse strand, counting down.
AAAGATTTATGCCAGACTCGAACGAAAGCCTTTGAGATGTCAAGTGCAGTGGCAAAGCTCTCGCCAAATTCCCGAAAAGAGGATGATCAGGAGTCAGACAGGTAGGTGAAAAGATTGCCAGTAGAGAGTCGCTGATGGAACCCATAGTAACGATCAGAAAGAAGGTTGTGATAGGAAAGATACTTTAAAATTTGTCTGTTAAGAATAAACTCGAAAATTTTTGAGACGCAGGATGTTAAAGCTATCTTCCAGCAAGAAGGAAAGGTACAAGTTGATAGACAAAGGCGAAAGAGTTTACTTAGGCAGGGTGAAAGCACAGGAGCACAGTTCATGAGGACAACGGGAGGGACCCCATCAGACCCATATGCCTTGTTAGTACTGAGGCCAGTGCTGGCAGGAAATACATCAGTTGAAGAAATTCTAAAGTCAGCCATGAGGAAGTCAGAGGGGGGAAGTGATGGAGGAATAGGACCGGAATTGTCTAAGGTGGAATTGGAGGAGAAAGTCTGAGTGAAGAGATCTGCTTATCAGTAGAAGAAATAGCTGCAGAGCCATCAGAGTAAAAAAGAGGAGGGAAGGATGATAATGTAAAGTTGTTAGAAAGGTTTTGGGCAAGGTGCCAAAAGAAGCGGGAAGAATTTAAGTTGGAGAGTTGGGAGCATTTAGTAGGGATAAGATTATTTTTAGCATAGCAAAGAACAGACTCGGCACGATTCTGGGCAGAAACAAAAAAGATAAGTCAGGGGAGGGTTGGCTCCGGTACCTTTTATAGTCTTTCTCCTTGTTGTGAACAGCATTAGAACAAGCGCGATTAAACCATGTCTTTTTTGCATTAGTCAGAGGATATGAGAAAGGAATGCATGCTTCCATGCCCAAGAGAATGACCTCCGTAATGCGCATGGCACACTCAGATAGCTCCCAGCCATGGAAGCAGTGATCATTCCAGGGTAAATAAAAGAAGTACTGCCTGTGTGCCTCCAATCACCAGCTCCTAAGTGCCACGAGACAATTGTGCTAAATTTTCTAACTATAACCACATTTAACATACTGAACACGTAGTCACGCTTAACATACCACGGGTGGTGGCTAGGGCAAGGCTGAACTTCACGTGATGCGTGGAGCAGCGACTTGATATGTTTCTATCACCTGACTCGGTATATTTTGATATGTCGGCGGGTCTTCTTGTAGATCAGTTAAAACTGCTTTTATGAAACTGAAATCCTGAAACTGTTCCATGCCCCAGCCGGGGTTCGATAATGGGTCCAATAGGACTACAGGCCGCCCCGCCACCAATTCAGCCACCGCCTCCCTTATGTACGATGATCCCAAAGCTATACTAAGTGTACAAAGCAGCATATTTGTACAGTAATAGGGAAAACATTTTAAAGTGATAACATCTTACTGATAATGAACTACAGCTAATCTGAAAATCAGATTTAATAATATATCCAGTGAATTACCAGGTCTAAAATTGCAACACATAAGTTTTACACTACATTGCTGATCACCATACTTTTTGTTGTTCTTGATTAATTCCAGTCAGTCTGACTCAGCAGATCTATCAGCTGCAGGCTGTGTCTCTGTAGGGTCATCCCATGCAGTGAAATGATGCACCCTTGTGGCAGACAGTGCCTCACCACGACGAGGTGCGGGGATTAGTGTGGAGGTTTGGTTCCCAGATGGATGCCACATTTGCATTTTTCCATCCAGTTAATGGGCACCACAATAGGCTCCACATCAGCCCCCATCATTTGGTTATCTGGTTACCAGGTAGAACGCAATAGTGTCTGGAAAATGAAGGTGGCCATCTTGTGGACGTTATTTTCAGAACTAACACATCAACTTAAACTCTATACATTTCTGAGTCCTTGTGGGCCTATAATATTATTTTATAACTAACATTAGGTGTTTCTGCCGCACCCTGTACATGGAATTTTTTTCCTTTTTTGAAATATGTCATTGTATTTCTTATGTGCCAGGCTTCAATGAAGAGCATCGTATCATTATTTGTAATTAAATAATGTTACCAGTGCGAACCTCAGATAACCAAGTAGCAGGGTATATCACACACACACACACACACACACACACACACACACACACACTAAATGAAGTGACGAAGCAATTTCTTTCTATATAGTAAGCGAGAGCTTAACTTCATCTCATCCAAGGTCTTTGTGATAGTCACATTTGGTAGAATTTCCGGTTTATTATCTCACTGTAAGGTAACTGTATTGTTGGTTGAGTCTATAGTTCATTTAGGTTCTATATGGAAGTCTTGGGCTGTTGTGGAAATGGCCATAATCTGGTAGTTACAGTATAAACTCTCTATATATTTAAGTTAATACCGTAACCATGGTCAAGGAATAGGGATTTATGTTTTCTTGATATTCTCAGCACTTTTTGGTATTGTTCTTTTCCATAATGTATGATTTTTATTCAATGGGTAACAGAGATAAAAGTTTTCATTCAAAATTATTTTAATGCGTACATGTTGGACAATATGTAATAAATTGATTTTTAAAAAAATAGAAAAACCATACCCGTAATTACAATTCAGTGAAAACAAATGAATCAGTAATTTGTCCAGCCTCCTTCTGCATCTATCATACACTGCAGGCGTGATGGGAGAATCCACCAGAGGGCCTCAGATGCCAGGACGTCGATGTATTTCATTCCACTCTTTTTCCTCTTCTCACTACTGATGGTTTTTCCCCCCTACAAATCTCATTCCTGGACAATTATACACCATAACTTCAATTGCGTTACAGTTACGTCCCTTAGAAGACCACTCAATCAGTAATCCTGAAGCACGTAAACCAGTCTCTTTCCACCCTGCACGTGTGGACTGACGAACGATCGTGAACCAGTTAGATGGAGTTGAGCTCAGGAATAGCACAAACTCGAACGGCTGGGAGGAAATATTTTTCTGAGATATTAAAGTATTCTTCGCCGTTCTGATAGCCATCAATGGGGACAAGTTCTGGGCCACCAAACCAAATCCAGACGTGAAGAGACACAGTAACTCTCCCGTTCCTCGTCCACTCGCAGATGTTACTGGCTTGATAACAAGTGTTCTCCATGTGTCAGCTTTGTCTGCCTATTGCAGAAACAGACGTGAAACACTTCTTGTTGGCGAAAATTACATAATTCCAAAGGTCCAACTATGGTGAGTATTATCCTGGGCAAATGCTCAGGATGCTGCTTGTTAGTTTCTCTTTCAAAATGGGAACATAACACCACAAACCAGCTTCATGGAATGGCGCCAATTTTTTGAGGGGTGGCAGGCTATGAGCACATCTCTTGCCAGTGCACCGTGGTTTTTAAAGGATTACTCCTTGCTGCCTCAATAAGTGTTTCATCGTCATCACCAGAAGTCACCCTTGGGGTGGTCAGGTCTATGGTCTGGTCAGGACAATTCCCTCTTCTTGGTAGCGTCGTACCCAGAGTTGAATTTTTTTTTTTTTTTTTTTTCTGGTGCCCAAGCTAAGTGCCATTTCCTACTTGGATGTGCCACCTGTATGGAGACCATCTATAATGGATCTCCAAGTGTTGATCTCGGCTCACTTCGCCTGGGTGCTTAGAGCATTTCCCCGTCCTCCTCCCCTTCTAGCGATACCTAGTACACGGAAAACTATATTAATATGATCACCCAGTGACATGTCCACTCAGGAAGACAGCTATCTTCCATTATCCGGAGTAGGGTGAGGTTAGGGGGGTTAGGGAAATTTTGTTAATCAATAAGCTAATAAGAGGCCTGTTGAGGCCTAACAGACTGTGGGGTGATCCTTGCACGTTTATACGCATGATATTGTTAAATGACAGGTAAAAGTTAGCGTAAATTTATACCAATACATAATTATACAATCTGTATGTCACTGAGACTTACGGCAGTTGGATTCATGATGCTCAGGAAAAACTTTACCAACATGAACAAGACATACTCCGTATACATCGGCCCTCGCTGCAAAAGTATTAAGAAATATTGCATATGTAATAACAGTAACAGTCATACAAAAGCAGAATGTTAGAATAATGTCAATGCAGATAATATACAAAGTGACATAAATCATATTCAATAAAGAATCAAAGGAAAAATGAAAAAGCTGAGCATGTATCACATTAAAAAAGGCACAACATTCTTACCCGTCAAATGATCCAAGCATGTGCAGCCTTCTGATGTACTGTTACCAGCACGGCTTCGATGAAATGTTGAATGAACACGAAAACCTTGAAACTGAGCTTCATTTGTTCGAATGACAAGATTTGCAGTAGCCACACTGTCGGTGAAAAATTTAGTTTAGTGTGTGTGTGTGTGTGTGTGTGTGTGTGTGTGTGTGTGTGTGTGTGTGTGTGTGTGTGTGTGTGTGTGTGTGTGTGTGTGTGTGTGTGTGTGTACTTCTGATACCGTAACCATCCTCGAGAAGAAAGAGGACCACTTACAATGTGACAATCGCAGAGGTATCTTCCTTCTTGTGAATGCCAGCAAAGTTATCCACAGTGATAAAACATTTGACTGAGTCAACATTTCCAGAAACACTATGTGGATTTCAGAAGAAAAGAAACACCCGTGATACTGTCTTTGCTGCCCAACAGATACAAGAGAAATACCAAGAGTAGAGCCGACACATATAAATTGGATTTTTTTTACATCATCAGACCAGAGGAAGGAAAAATAATCAATACACAAGATTACAGGTGTCCTCAATTCATAAAAAATCTGTAACAGTTGGACTCAAAAAGCCGAAGTTTAAAGTTTGGGGGGAAACTACTCTGAGGAAGTGAGTTCCAGAGAGATGCAGATCGGGGAATATAAGAATTCTGATAGGCAGAAGTTCTGCAATATGGCAGTGTGACAGTCTGGTCAGGAGCGTTACCAGATGCCTGAGTAGCCCGAGGGAAGGCATGAAGAGGTGGCATGATGGATGGAACTTTGTCTGAACATTTGCCATAAAAGTATCTGTAAAATAATACAAAAGAGGCAGTGTTCTTTTTTACATGTAGGGGAGGTAGTTCATTTGTAATAGCAAGGTTGTTAACAATTCTAACAGCTTTGTTCCTAATTTTGTTAAGTGTGTTTTAGTGCAACCTCTCCACATCCACTCCACAAGGGTGAGTAATATTCCAGCTGAGAGCACACATGGCTCTTGTAAATTATAGCCAACTACTCATCAGTGAAGAAGTTACAATAACCCAAGTTTCTTTCAAGTGGTTTTAGCATGTGGTCTAACTTGATAGGTCCTGCTGAGGGAATTGTTAAGCGAAGCACCAAGAATTTCAGTACTTTTAAAGGTAGGAACTTAGTAGCATAGAAGGTAATATAGGAAACATGTAATATCTGTCTGTTAGAATTTGTATACATCTGGTTTTCCTAGCATTAAATGAGACAGTGTTAATCTGTACGCAGTCATAATGTTAGTTTGTACCCATTCAGTGATTTTAGATAAGTCTTGATTTATGGAGATTGCTCGACTGAGTTGTTACTTAGACATATTAAACTTTATGAATGGATGTTTAAGTGTGAATGAGCTGTGAAGTGTTGAACCATCAGCGTGTGAGTGGATGGGATTACAGTATGTGTGACAAATAAGAGATCATTATTATGAATTAGGAAAAGGGTTGGAGCCAGAACTGATCCTTGTGGCACTCTGGAATTAATCGAATGGAAATCTGAATATACATAATCTTCTTTTACTCTCATCTTTCTGTCACTGAAATATGGGGCAGAGGACCAAAAGATGATAGGCCATGGCAAGGGAATTTGAATAGCAGGGACCGTGCCACACTTATCAAAAGCACGTGACTACTGTAAACAGAGATTTTTTTAAATACTGTTTTAAAATCTGGAGTTCCCCAAAAAAATTCATACCATCCCAAAGAACCTGCATCACAACATGAACGTTCTTGTGTCCACAGGTGGGAGCAAATCACAACCCCTCAAGGTGGACGTGGAAGTAAAACCAGGATGTTTCCTGGTGCCTGTCATCTTCAACATATGGGTATATCTCACCGCAGTCACCCTTTTAACCCCTTAACTGCGACATTCCTTCTGAATGGACCTATCGCCAGACTGCAGCATTCCTTTTACAATACACAGTTCTATTTTTAAAGTTGCGCCCTGTATTCTGCCCCGAGAACTTTGTGTATTCATCCACTTATGCTTGGGGTTGCTAGTTCATCTTTTTATCTTCCTGCCATGTCTGCATGAACACAAGCAGGCGTGAACAAGTACGAAGGAAAGTGACAACATGGTGCTCAGAGTGTCAGGTTGGCTTATGTCTTGGAGCCTGCTACCATGACTTTCACATACTCGTCAGCTTCTAGAAAAGTGACACATAGAATGTAAATAAGTGAAAGAAACTACTTTTTAAGTGTAAGTGAATAAAATATTTGGAACATGAAAGTGTCTGGTGTAAGCTATATAAATATATTTCATTGAGTTTAGCATTATTCTTTATTACTGACTAGTTTTTCACTGTTCGGTAAACCACTATTTTATTTCATAATCTCTAAAATAATGGTATTGAAGTGCTAAGTGACACATACACTACAGTGCAAATCTAAGTGACACGTATAGTGGTGTGTGGTGGTGGAGTGAAGGGTGGTGGGCGACCATGGGGGTCATTAAGGACGACAGACAGCTATAGTGAGTCACAAAAACACAAAAAATTTCGTTATTTCCACTTATTTCTGCGGCAACGTAGAAGCATCTAGACATTCAATGAAGTGCTCATAGGCTCACAGAAGGGTTTAGCTTTCTTGTGCATGTATTATTTTACATCTTGTTTATTAATATGAAAATTATTGAACTGAAAATGGGAAACTTTTGGGTGGATTGCCGCACCGGGGAACTCACTTTCGCCACGTTAGCCACTGTCAAGGGTCACCAACAAAATGTATATACTCTGACATTAGATTTTAAAATCCAGCTCTGTCTAGACGGTAACTTATATAATCTCAGACGTTCTCAAGCAAAATCAAAGTCTATAATGGCTCATTTCCTGGAGCTACAATACGATGATGACTGTGCTGTCCTTGCACATACCCCAGAAGCCCTACAATGGACTCATACCATCGTCTCTCACATATTGTCATGTAATGGGAATCCAAATAAATGTCAGTAAAACAGAAATAATAATTCAAAGAAACAACTCCACAGAGCCTTTTGTATTTCAGATAAATGACAATAATTTAATACAGGTGGAGAATTTTACCTCTCTTGGAAGTCTGCTCGAAGAAGAATATAACAATGATGCTGAAGTCCCTGCACGAATCAGTCACGCTTTAGCCTCTTTTGGACGTCTCAGATCCAGAGTTTCTAACAACATCAACTTGAGAATCAAGACGAAGTATCAGTTAATAGGCTACGGCTGTGTGCCTCTCCACTCTCTTATGTAGGACTACATAATAGATAGATAGATAAATAGATAGATAGAGAGACAGATAGAAGCAGGAAGTCAAATGATGAGAAGGTGTTGTGTCTGCGAGAATTGAGCAGTGCTAAACATGCTTACACACTCTTAACACTGAGGAAAGCTGACGACAGTGGCCAGTAAGGAGATGATGCAGTTAGTTGTCAGCAGTCCTCTCGTGAGCAAAGATCCACGAGGAACACACGTGACACACCCCTGCTACACCAGATTTTAGGAAAGAGAGGGTAGAAGGAGACAAGCGACCCTAGAGAGAGGTCGAGACGGAGATTAGCCTTAGAACAGAGAGAGAGAGAGATAGCGAGACAGGGAGGTAGCTACCCGGGACTTATACTCTTTCCATGTGAGAGACCTGTTTAATATTTCCAAGACAAATAAAAATAGTCCCATACTATTCTTTACCTCTCCCGTCACTACATGACATCTGGTGGGGAAGCTACTACAAGATATAAAAGCCGCTCGACCACAAGTCTAAAATATACTTCTCTACAAGTAACTACAAAGTCTTTATGACATTTGGTGGCAGCGGCAGGAGGTCAAGAAGAGGGATGACCCAAATGTCATTTATGACATTTGGTAGCAGCGAACGTATACGAACCTCGTCTACGAATCAACATTAAATTCCTACAAAATATCAAGATTGAAAACAACCAACAACATCAGCTCCTGACAGTATTCTCTCCATCCAGCCCCCTCCGTCTCCCAGATCATTACGCTGATGCAGAGGTCAAGAGATCACTCGACGCCTTGCAAGTAGCTTAACGACAAACCAGCAAATCTGCGGACATCGTCTCCGAATTAAAAGCAAATTTCTACAAAAGCAACCGAGACTACAAGATTAGCTTCAGTTCTACATTGAATCCTACAAAATACAGCCTGCAGTGCAAATAGTCTACAAGTCTATGACGAATCAGCGAACTACAGCCATCTACAATCAACTACAATTAACAACTCTACGTCGTCTGTATAATCTTCTACACGCACCTACAAGTAGCGGCAGTCTTCATCCCACAACGAGTAAATCACTAGAGAAAAGGACCGAGAAAACATCGACATAGAAAAACGGAACAAACAAACGAAGAGTGAGACACGACTCACAACTCATCTTACTCACTCGTCTTCACCCAAGTTACTCATCGCTACTCATTCACTCACCACAGCTACCAGTGTGGGAAGCCGACGTCACCATGTGCTGAGACGACAACACGCCAATCAACCCGCGAAGAACAACGCTATCACCACGTGCAACACCACTCACACCATTTCCACCACGGTAAAAATTAGTGAGTTACATAGTTACTTCATTTATACAATACACAGTGATAGACAATAAGCTTCTGCACAAACATATAAAACGTGCTGTATAGTTACAACTTAAATTCATATACCTACTTCAATTATCTTCATAATTCAATCATTAAATACTTGCACCAACAATAAATATTCTACACAGTATATATTCATCCATTTATTATAACATTTATTTACTACCAACGGGTGTTACCATTTATACCTACATAAAATACGTGTTTCATATATACAACTATACATTAGTACATCTACAAGCGATAAAGAAAATATACCATCACAGTTACTCAGTGAGCGATTAAAAGAACTGTATTAAACATTTATTAATTAAAGCTACCTAGTGGAAACATATAAATTAAGTTACAAGGTAAACTAGAGAAAAAAAAGAAATGGCTAACACAAATGCCGTTAGCAAGAGTGAACATCTTCAACACAGTCGTGAAGACAATGATTTCCACACAGTGCTGACACACATATTACCCACGATAGGTACAGGTGAACAACAAATCAGTGTGTATAGTTAATACTGTATATAGTGTATATATTTTTTATATAAAATAACAAAATATGGGACTATATAATATCATTTTATAGTATCTGTGTAATATAAACTAAACTTTAAAAAAGTATCCCAAGGAAATTAGCCAGTAATTATGCAACCATGAACATGGAAGAAGTGTACACAAGCAAAGAGAAACAAACTATAGAAAAAAAAAAAAAAAAAAAAAAAAGTAAGAAAGAAAAAAGAGAAATAAAGTAAGATCACATAACAAACAAATGAAACGATTACATTATGTTACACTTGTTACAATTATGTAACTACAAACAATATGTACCAATTAATGTAACAGTTGCTTTAACAAGATGTAACTTTTATGTAACTTTAACTACAATTATGTAACTACAAATGATATGTAACAATTATGTAACGACAAACGATTGCATTATGTTACACTAACTACAATTATGTACCTACAAACGATATGTAACAATTATGTAACGACAAACGATTGCATTATGTTACACTTTGCCAATTAAGAGTTGCATTAACAAGATGTAACTTTTATGTAACTTTAACTACAATTATAAGGCCAAGACACTTATGTAATAGTTGCATTAACAAAATGTAACTACAATTATAAGGCCGACACAATTATGCATTAACACAATACAAGTCATACAATTATAGCACAATTCTGTATTACCAGTATCATCATACAAGTTAGGTGAAATATTAGACATTACTAAAGTGATAACTCAAATATGTAATGTATAACCTAGCAGTATTACCATTGCACAATTATATGCGTACGTCTGTTATACATGCACGTCTTACAAAGTGTTATACAACAATCATTGCATTTATTCAAATATGTATACAACTTATTTAAAATGTAATATTACTGAATAATCACTATTTACTATGAATAATATATGTATACAATATTCATACAATTATGTTACTTTACAATATTATGTATTTCACTTAATTAGCTTATAAGTTCATTATAATGTGTATGTAGTATGCATTAATATATTATAACTATTAAATGTCGATGGTACGCCATTTTCGCGCGGCCGAGCAAATGTAGGACTACATAATAGATAGATAGATAAATAGATAGATAGAGAGACAGATAGAAGCAGGAAGTCAAATGATGAGAAGGTGTTGTGTCTGCGAGAATCGAGCAGTGCTAAACATGCTTACACACTCTTAACACTGAGGAAAGCTGACGACAGCGGCCAGTAAGGAGATGATGCAGTTAGCTGTCAGCAGTCCTCTCGTGAACAAAGATCCACGAGGAACACACGTGACACACCCCTGCTACACCAGATTTTAGGAAAGAGAGGGTAGAAGGAGACAAGCGACCCTAGAGAGAGGTCGAGACGGAGATTAGCCTTAGAACAGAGAGAGAGAGAGAGAGATAGCGAGACAGGAAGGTAGCTACCCGGGACTTATACTCTTTCCATGTGAGAGACATGTTTAATATTTCCAAGACAAATAAAAATAGTCCCATACTATTCTTTACCTCTCCCGTCACTACATGACATCTGGTGGGGAAGCTACTACAAGATATAAAAGCCGCTCGACCACAAGTCTAAAATATACTTCTCTACAAGTAACTACAAAGTCTTTATGACACTTATACCATTCTGAATCTTGGACCACCCATCGGCATCATATCTAACAGCTTGAGTCGTTTCACACCTGATACTTACAACATACCCCAGAACCCGCATGGAAAGGTAAAGTTCCTTACTCACAAATTCACTAGTGGACGAAGTTAACCACCATGGAAATAATGCTGGCTAAAAGCAGCTGAGAGGGGTCAGACAATTCTTCTGCATGCCTAAGCCCAGCGTTCCCCGCAAGGATCCGTATGTCCAAATCTTGCAGCATGCCACAACCCAGGGGGACAGAATAGGAGATATAAAGCTCATACACAGACAATTCTAAAGAAATGCACCATCATACCAAAAGATCTTGAAACCAATGACTCGGACAGAAATCAATGGTGTGCCCTCTGCAGTGAAGGAACCAGTCATTTTGAAAAAGCGAACAACCTAGCCAGAGAAAAGTGTAGACAACAGAGGCACAACCAAAACAGAAGTCTCCCGGCAAACCTGGATTTGAAATGCCGACTGTGGGAAAGTTTGAGGATCCAGTATTGGTCTACATAGTCACACACTCTGACACTAAAGACAGTGAGAAACACATTAACCTTTAGGGTAATGCGTGCAGTGTCGTCTGTAGTGGAAGAACAGCTTTAAGTGTATGTGTGTGTGTGTGTGTGTGTGTGTGTGTGTGTGTGTGTGTTATAAGCCTTGCTATTCAGTTATGTGGGGTAGAACATTCACTTTGATAACATTATCTAATTAGAAATAATATGATGCTCTTCATTTAAGCCTGGCACATAATAAAAGATATAGTGATATATAAAATGACTTCTCTCCATATATTTGCTGTCATCAGCGTGTGTGATAATAAATGTTACCTGCATTCAGTACACGTTATGGAGAGTCTGACGGTGGAACTGCCTACCGATTAGGCGTAAAGTTGAGAGAGAGAGAGAGAGAGAGAGAGAACGCTAGCACTACAACCCAGAATCGTGTAGGGCACGACAGTATTACTATAATGTGTGTAAGAAAGTGTAGAGATGCCAGAATGCCTGCATGATAGAGAGACACGGATTCTGGTAGCTGTTTTATTTCTTTCGACTGTATTCCAGTTCATATCACCGGAACCCCTCATACAATTTTTTAAATCTGAAGATAGAATGTTAAATAGAAATGTTGTTGAATAAGTCCAGTTTGCTGGGTGTAAAGTATTTTAGGTATTCTTCTCGTTTAAGTCCATACTTGAGTTGGCGATGAATCTGTGGTTTTCCCCACTTTTTTTTTGTTTTGTTTTTTTATACTTTGTCACTCAGAAGTAACTAGTTTTTCAGGTATGACTTCCTGTCTCCACAATAACTGAATTACAAGTTATTGTTTGACGGAATCTTTCAATTCGGCAAGCATGTTGGTCAGTTTTGTATGTTTGTCTCTCTGTCTGTTTGTCTGCACTCTAAAGGTCACAATTTTGCACCAATCGTTCAGAAAAAAAAAGTCAGAAGGTAGAGATCCATAAACCCCTGAAAGCCTATTGTTTTTCATCCAAATCGGTTAAAGGACGTGGGCTGGATGAGGGGGTTGAAACTCCTCAATGGCCGTGGGTCTGGAAATCGTCTGGAACCAGTGGCCAGCCATCACTATTTTTTCAGATTTCGAAAATCGATTTTTTAATCTTATCAAATTGAAGAGAACATCTGGCGAACCTGGCAATGCGATTCTTAGCTTACTAAACCCATCCTGTGCTTCGCAATAAAGCGCAAAAAAATTTGCCAATTGACTGCCTGCACACGGAAGAAAACTAAGCTTCTTACTTAACTGTCGCATGAGGTCCGCAAGAGAGCCTCGACACGTCGGACCTACATGTGCGTATATGTAAATTTTTCCAATATTGCACTGTCTGTTGTGGACAATAAAAGTATCAATATCAGTATCAATATCAATATGGTATTTTAACCCCTTAACTGCGGGCTTGTTTTGCTTTGACTTGTGGCTCCCGCAGGCATATTTGTGCTCCGACACTCTCTAAAAATATTTGCCTAAAATTAGTTATTAGCCTTAGAATATTAAAATCATATATGCATATGGCACATACCTTCAGCTTTCTCCTGGGATGTTTGTTGAGCCTTCGTCGAGTACAGTAGGACTTGTGGAGACCTCTGAAGTTGGGTAACGAAGTCTCCACTTTACACTTCCCAACAACTCGTAATATGATTACCACAGCCTGATATTATCACTAGAAACACTATTCTATGATTCTCAATTAGTTTGGAATCCATACTCAAAAAAAAAAAAAAAACAGTGAAAGCAATGAAAATTACGAGGGCGTATGACCATCCCACTTCCGATCGCTCGCCGCTAGTGTTGTCTATTATTCATAAAAACACTCACAGTTTATATTTCTGTTACTATATAACACTTATATATATATATCTACAGTCTTTATCCATAAGTTTCCTTCAGTAATAGTAGTTTATTGTCACTGTAGGGATTCAATTTCTTTCAGTAAAATACGTAGCATTCACTTATCCTGTATACTAGCATTGAGAGTGAATGTCACTTTCACCTTCACTTTCATAACTCATAGTATTCATACATGCTAGAGTGAAACTTTCACTTTCATTACTCCTAGTATATATACTCGTATTCTTATAATACTACTCATTTACATTTCTATTTACGTTCTCTATTTTATTTACATTATTTACATTTTTTTTTTATTTACACTGTGTTATGCACTGTCACTTGAAGTAACTTATAAAACTATTGGTCAAACTTTACACGTTACCCTTATCCGATTTTCGACTTTTCGTTAACATTTTCTAGTAGAACTGGTCATTCTAAGAATCTTTTCTTCTATGACATTTCTCTCGCAAATTGATAATAAACGAGTTACTTCCACCAATCACAATCACAGACGAGCGCGCGCTCTGTCCGCTCACCTGCTCACATTTGAAAGTTTGCCCCCGAAGACCAAGCTTTACACGTACTCCTCATGCGATTTTCGGCTTTTCTTTAACATTTTCAATTGTTTTTGTTATACTTTACGCAGTTATAAGCCTTTTTTCTTCTATGACGCCCGCCACCCGTTGCCGTTTACAGCTACAGACGGCTCTTCAGATGCAGACGAGGAACTGTAAACTGCTAGGTAAATGCATTATTTCTTATTTACACTCGGTTAGGTTAGGTTAGATGAGGTTTGGTTAATGTCATGGGGGTCTGGGGGGCGAAGCCCCCCAGTTAGGAAGCACGGCCAGGGTTGGGGGGTCTGGGGGGCGAAGCCCCCCAGTTAGGAAACACGAATTCCCTAAGAAGCTTAAAATTATTTTCTTCCGAAGGATTTTAGTGTTTTTCATTTGATTTTGATAACAGTTCCAGTAGGAAATCACTGGCTTTTGCGTTTTTCCCCCACCCAACACCCCGGTTTCCAACAGGTCCCCCAGTATTCCTGGGGGAGGGGGAAGAACAGCAAAAAATTACATTTCAAGTGATAACAAACATCCAACCTGAGTGTTTTCAGTTGTTTTTGGTATGATTTTTGTTGATTTGGACCGGTCCTTTCCACCGGAAGTCGCTAGTGGCATTCAACAAAAACTAGCGACTTGCGATAGAAACGAAGGTCAAAATCGATCGAATCACACCAAAAACAACAGGAAACACTCAGGTTGGATGAAAAAATCGGATGAGGGCAACATGTAAAAATGAGGAGTACATGTAAAGTTTGGTCTTCCGGGACAAACTTTCAAATGTGAGTGGGTGAGCGGACAGAGCGCGCGCTCGTCTGTGATTGTGATTGGTGGAAGTAAATCGCGTGTAACTCGTTTATTATCAATTTGCGAGAGAAATGTTATAGAAGAAAAGATTCTTAGAATGACTAGTTCTACTAGAAAATGTTAACGAAAAGTCGAAAATCGGATGAGGGTAACGTGTAAAAATGGACCAAACTATTTTCCACTGTTCACTTATATTTACATTCATTGCTTTCACTTGCTGTTTACACATTATTTAAAATTTCACTTGCACTGTTTTACTCAATAAAGAGATCGTAGTCACTCTCTATCAATTGTCAGCCCTTTACCTCTTTCCACACGAGGTTTAGTAGGGGGTAAAGGTCACAGGGCCCTTTGCATGGGGCTAAAAAGCGGCGGAAGTTAGCAGGAGCTAATCAGACGTACTTCCACCTTCAAAGATGACAGTGAACTGATAGAAGTGGCCTCCTGCCGCCTGGCTAGGGTGAGTGCAATACTATCAACTTCAGCCCTGTGAGACCTGCTAATATATAGCAATGAAATGATTGGCAGGAAACCAAGACAATACATAATAAATTAGGTAGTTCCAGGTAAATGTAAATATCACTTAGGCTTCTTTCTTCCCTCCTTATATGTGTATTTATTACTAAAATAGATTATACAGCATATTTCAAGGGGAAATAAACAGCGAAAATTAGCGAACGAGTGCATGTGAGGTGTTGTCAGGTGATAATTAGCCAATTCCAGGTGTATGGCACTATCACTTACCGTATTTCTTTTTTTGTATATATTATTTGGTATAAGAATAGGGCATAGGGCTTATTTCAATGGATGAAATCAGTGGAAAATTCCAGGGAAGATTTACTTAGCGTAGAATACAGTGTGGTGGCCTGCAATAATTAGGTAGTTCCAGGTGAATGTAAATATCACTTAGGCGTCTCCCTTCCTTTCTTATATATATTTTTATTACGAAAATAGATTATACGGCATATTTCAAGGGGAAATAAACAGCGAAAATTAGCAAACGAGTGCACGTGAGGTGTTGTCAGGTGATAATTAGCCAATTCTAGGTGTATGGCACTCTCACTTACCTTATTTCTTTCTTGTATATATTATTTGGTATAAGAATAGGGCATAGGGCTTATTTCAATGGATGAAATCAGTGAAAAATTCCAGGGAAGATTTACTTAGTGTAGCACGGCCGGGCAGGCGAGAGGATAGGGTAATGGAGGGGAGGTAGGGAGGGGAGTCAAGAACGGGGAGAAATGGCTAAATTGTCAACAATGGATGGGAGTACAGATGAGATTAGGAGTGCTGACTAGTGTTGGACATTGGCAGTAATGATAGATGATACAAGCCACCACTTGAAAGCCCGGGATAATTCAAAATAACACAGAATCACAAAAGTGTCGCCCCGCGGTATGATCCCTTGCTCCCAAGCGTCATGAAAGTGATGCTCCGCGGTTAAGGGGTTAATTACCCACTAAAGCACCAGGCGCCATAGTTTGATTTTATGGTTACCATCCAGCATAGTAAATGGTTCCCTGTTGTACAGGAAACACTCAGTACAGGCTTGAAACTCAGTGTACAGCCACCCGAAGACAAAGGGAAAAGGAAAGAATAGAGGAAAGAACGACATAAGAGGAAGGCAATGAAAGAAGCAAGGAAGTTAGGAAAGGGCAGCCACCCGAGAGCAACACTACATCGAGCAAGTAGATGGTGAGTGCCCCCACCTACCATATATATATATATATATATATATATATATATATATATATATATATATATATATGTATATATATAATTTGGTTTTGTTTGTAACCTTTTTGTAGATATCATATAATATGTAAATATAATATGTAAGTTATATGTAAGTAGTTGTAAGTAGGATCCAAGTAGGGGGTCAACACTTGGTCAGTGTTATGTCTACGAGGTATGAGTCACGACTTTCGAGTCGCACCGCTTCTCTCTCTCTAGCCGGTGGGAAACCGGCGATCAGTAGCTGTCCAAACAGGTCTGGGGTTGGACGTGCAATTGTCCACCATCGCTGTATATTGATCCAAGACTGTGTTTAATATATTGACAGAAAACTACTACAAGACTGTGCCTTTACCTGCAAGTGACGTAAAGGGGGCCATCGACAGTTTTAACAGCTTTACACCAAGTATCCCCGAAGGGCTAAGGCGTTGCCCCTGGGTAGAGGACTTTGGACTGGAGCGTGTAGCATTTTATGACCAGATGCCCTTCCTGATGTCTACCAATGACCCTTGGGTGGATTCGATCCTCCGACCCTTCGATCAGAGCGGAGCGCTCTAACCCACTAAGCCACGGCTACTACATATATATATATATATATATATATATATATATATATATATATATATATATATATGCGCAGAAGAAGGAACCAAAGGCCATGAGCCCGCAGTAACAGTTCCCTCCAAGAGAAAAACAAAATACAATAGAGAGCCAAATTCAAGATCCGATCATTTTGAGATGCCTGGAGACACTGCGTTTGAAAGACTGGAGACCATAGGCAGCAGGAAATACAGACAGAGGGAGACAGTTCCAGAGTTGACTTGTTGCATAAATGAAAGACTAGGAGTAACGGTTAACTATTGCATTAGAGAGTTGGACAGAAAAGGGATGAGAGTTTGCTGCCAGACAGGTGCTACGTGCCCGTCGTAGAGGTGGAGGAATGCAAGAAGACAGTTCAGAGGAGCAGTAACCATTAAAGTAGCGATAGAAAAGAGATAAAGATGCAACAGTGCGGCGAAGAGACAGAGGTTGAAGGGAGCCAGTAAGAAGAGGAGAGTTAATGAGACGAAAAGCCTTTGACTCCACCCTATTGAGAAGAGCTGTATGTGGGGAGACTCCCCACACATGAGAGTTGTACTCCACACAGGGGTGGATAAAACCCCTGTATAGAATCAACAATTGTGCAGGGGAAAAGAAAGAGCGGAGGTGGCTTAGCACACCCAATCTCTTGGATGCAGATTTTACAAGAGATGTAATATGATCTTTCCAAGATATGTCCCGAGTAAATGAAACCCCAAGCATGTTCAAGGATGATGCAGGATTAAGCTGAATATTATTAAACATTAGTGGGTATACCTGTGGAAGATTTTGTCGGGTTGATAGGTGTAAGAACTGAGTCTTAGATGCATTAAAAACAACCATATTATTTTTACCCCAGTCAGAGATACGAGCCAAGTCAGACATTAGGTGTGCCATAGCCTCATCCCTTGCTTGTTCAAGTAACTGCTGAGATGGGCATTGCGGGAACCGAATGGAAAGGTGAAGGGTGGAGTCATCAGCGTATGAGTGGATAGGGTTAGATGTACAGCTTAGAAGATCATTGATGAATAAAAGGAAGAGAGTTGGTGATAGGACAGAGCCCTAAGGAACACCACTGTTGATAGATCTAGGAGAAGAACGATGGCCGTCTACAACAGCGCTATAGAACGACCAGAAAGGAAGCTAGCGATGGAGGCACAGATAGAAGGATAGAAACCGTAGGAGGGCAGTTTGGAAATTAAAGATTTATGCCAGACTCGATCGAAAGCCTTTGAGATGTCAAGTGCAATGGCAAAGCTTTCGCCAAAGTCCCAAAAGGAGGATGACCAGGAGTCTGAAAGGTAGGTGAGAAGATCGCCAGTGGAGCGTCCCTGACGGAACCCGTACTGACGATCGGAAAGAAGGTTGTGATAGGAAAGATGCCTTAAAATTTTTCTATTAAGAATTGACTCAAAAACTTTTGAAATGCAGGACGTTAAAGCAATTGGACGATAGTTGGAGTGTTGGGAGTGGTCACCCTTCTTTGGGACTGGCTGAATGAGAGCAAACTTCCAGCAAGAAGGAAAGGTACAAGTTGACAGACAAAGGTGAAAGAGTTTGCCTAGGCAGGGTGTAAGCACAGAAGCACAGTTCTTGAGAACAACAGGAGGGACCCCATCAGGCCCATATGCCTTGTTAGTACTGAGGCCAGTGATGGCAGAAAATACATCAGCTGAAGAAATTTTAATGTCAGCCATGAGGAAGTCAGAGGGGGGAAGTGATGGAGGAACAGCACCGGAATTGTCTAAGGTGGAATTGGAGGAGAAAGACTGTGCAAAGATATCTGCTTTATCAGTAGAAGAAATAGCTACAGAACCATCAGAGTAAAAAAGAGGAGGGAAGGATGATGAGGTAAAGTTGTTAGAAAGGTTTTTGGCAAGGTGCCAGAAGGAGAGGGAAGAATTCGTGTTGGAGAGTTGAGAGCATTTAGTATGGATGAAATTATTTTTAGCAGAGCGAAGAACAGACTTAGCACGATTCCGGGCAGAAACGTAAAGATAATGTGATTCAGTGGTGGGTTGGCTCCGGTACCTTTTGTAGGCCCTCTCCTTGTTGCGGACAGCATTAGAACAAGCGTGATTAAACCAAGGCTTTCTTGCATTAGTCAAAGGATATGAGAAAGGAATGTATGCTTCCATGCCCGGGAGAATAACCTCCGTAATGCGCAAGGCACACTCAGATGGCTCACGGCCATGGAAGCAATAATCATTCCAGGGAAAATCAAAGAAGTTCTGCCTGAGGGCCTCCCAGTCCGCGGCTCCAAAATGCCACAGACGACGTTTCCCTGGAGGGTCCATAGGCCGTACTGGAGTGATAGGACAGGTTAAGGTGATAAGGTTGTGATCGGAGGAGCCTAACGGAGAGAAAAGATTAACAGAGTAAGCAGAAGGATTAGTTGTGAGGAAGAGGTCAAGTATGTTGGAGCTCTCTCCAAGGCGGTCAGGGATACGGGTAGGGTGCTGTACAAGCTGCTCTAGGTCATTAAGGATAGAAAAGATGTAGGCTTGTTCACCAAGTGGATCAGTGAAAGGAGAGGAGAGCCAAAGGTGGTGGTGAACATTGAAATCTCCTAGAATGGAGAAATGGATAGAATGTGTTCCATCGTAGAAGTAAGATAGTCAAAGAATTTTTGATAGTCAGTAGAATTAGGGGATAAGTAAACAGCACAGATATATTTAGTCAGAGAATGACAGGAAAGCCGAAGCCAGAGTGTAGAGAATTCAGAAGAATCGAGTTCAGGAACACGAGAGCAAGATAAGTCGTTGAGTATATATACACAACAGCCACCTTTGGCTTTGAAATGAGTATAGAGAAATTAGGATACAGAAAAGGGTTTGCTGTCAGTTGCCTCAGACAGCTGAGTCTCAGTTAGAAAAAGAAGGTGAGGTTTAGAGGAGGAGAGGTGGTGCTCAACAGAGCAAAAGTTAGAGGAAAGGCCGCGAATGTTGCAGAAATGAAGAAGTGAGTCAGACACTGGTTCCAGGCACCTCGAGTCGTCACCGGGAGAGGGGCGGATGGTGTAGGCATTTATGGCCCCCCCTCCTGGGGACTCCGAGGCTTGGTGAAGAGACGCCATAATTTTTTACGTTTTGGAAAGGGAAGTGTAGTTTGTACTGTGCATGTAGTTTGTTGTAGATAGTTAGAGAAATTTGTACTGGAGAGCATGCTGGCCTACTCTCTGTGTAACTGAGACACTGAAAAAGTTCAGCAAAGGGGGATGGTCAGGAACTAGTCCTGAGGGCTGATGAAACGGGAGCTCCAGCACTCCCTGTCATCAGCTTTCCATCCACCTCAGGAGTACTGCGCTGCTCGACTGGTGCTACAGTCTACTCCTCACATATATATATATATATATATATATAAAGAGAGAGAGAGAGAGAGAGAGAGAGAGAGAATTCTCTCTCTCTCTCTGTCTCTCTCTTTATATATATATATATATATATATATATATATATATATATATATATATATATATATATATACACTCCGTTCAATGCAAGATGTCTGGACACTTTGTACTAAGGCTGGAGTCACAGGAAATATCAACCGAAAGAGACAGTCCTAGAGATGACCCATATGTGAGAGATATAGAAAGCGCTGCCAGATAGGAGCTACGCACCATCCACAGGAGAGATGTGAGCAGTTAGTTCATAAGTGAAATGACCTTTGAAGTAACATTTTTAAAGAGGAAAATGTGTAAGCGTGTGACAAAGGGAGAGAGGCTGAGTGGAGTCAGTAAGAGGTGGGAAGTTGATGAAAGGAAATCCTCTGATTCCATTCCGTTTTAAAAACCTGTGTGGAGAACCCACTTCCCCGTACTCTGAAAAGGGACGAATAAAACCCCTGTAACACGTCAACAGTCGTGTAAGGGTAAAGAAAACACAAAGTTAGCTTAACGCAATTAATCTTTTGGAAGCAGATTTTGCTAGAGAAGTAATTCGATTTTTCCATAATAGGTCCCCCCTAAATTGAAACTCCAAGCATAGTGAGAAATAATGGAGGATTGAGTTGAATATTTTTTAATATTAAAGAATTCTCATGTGAAAGATTATGGTGGTTTGAGATATTTAGGTACTGAGTTTTTGATGCAATCAGGCGTATTAGCGAAATATAAAATTCGACTGTGAATGTGAAGGTTAAAGTCATCAGAGTATGAGTGAACAGGGTTAGATGAACAGCTCAAATATCATTAATGAAAAGAAGGGAAAGGGATGGTGACAGGAGAGATCCCTGAGAAACAGGACAGGTGGTAGCTCTAGGAGAAGAATTTGGTCATCTACAAAGGCGGCTACAAAACGACCAAAAGGGAAGTTAAAAATCTAATGAAGGCACAGATACAGGGATTGAAACCGTAAAAGGGTAGTTTGGAAATGAAAATTTTATGCCAGACTCTGCTGAAAACGTTTGAGATGTCAAATGCAATGGCAAAGCTTTCGTCAACATCCCGAAAGGAGGATGAACAGGGGTCATATAGGAAGGTGAGAAGATAGCCAGTGAAACGTGCCTGTCACAATCTATACTGGAGATGGGAAAAAACGGTAATCATAGGATTTAACAAAATACATTCGAGAACATTAAAAACACAGGATGTTAATGCGATTGGGTGGATAGTTAGAAGGCTAGGAACACTCAACTTTCTTTTGGATGGGTTGAATGACAGTGAACTTAGAGCAAGAATGAAAGGTACAATTTGACGTATAAAGAAGAGAGTTTACCTGGAGTGCCAGTAAAGAGGCACAGTTTTGAGAAGAACGGGTCCCCATCAGGCCTGTAACTCTTACCAGTAAGGAGGACAATAAGGACAGAAAGTTGAAAGTTCATCGTTTGGAGAAATATTAATGTCAGACATGAGGAAGGCAGAGAGGGTAGGAGATGGGGAAAAGCACCAAAATAGTCCAGACTGGAACTGGATGAGAATATCTTGGAAATCAATTTTGACTTTCAGGTAGTTGAAAAGATAAAGAGCCATCAGAGCTGAAAATAGGAGGGAAGGAGGATGAAGTAAAGTTCTTAGAAATGATTTTCACAATGTGGTAGAGGGAATAGGGAGAATATGGGTCAGAGAGTTCGGAACATTATGTACAAACGAAATTATTCTTATTTAGGCCAAGATCAAACATAGTACCTTTTGTAGAACTCCTACTTGTGTGGTCAGCATAAGAACAAGTGTGGTTACACCAAAACTTTTCTGCATTAGTCTCAGGGTAACTGAAAGGAATCCATGGCTCTATTCCTGAGAGAATAACTTCAGTAGTGAGTGATACACACTCACATGGTTTTTGGCAATTGAAACAAAAATCACTCCCATGAAAAATGAAAGAAATACTGCCTAAGGGCCTTCCAATCTGCAGCCCTAACGTGTTATAGAAGCTGCATCTTGGGAGGGTCCACAGACAGATAAAGGTTATAAGAAGGAGCCCAACAGACAGAAGATTAACAGAATAAAGAGGAGAATTAGTTGCAAGGTAAATATCAAGTACGTTCCAATTCTCTCCAAGCTGTCAGGGATATGGATAGGGTGCTGAGCTAGCTGGTCTTGGTCAGTAATGATAGAAAAGGTCTGTTCATCAGGTGGATCAGTGAATGGAGAGAAGAGCCAAAGCTCGTGTGTGCACTGAAATAACCTAGAATGAAAATTTCAAATAAAGGAGAAATAAAAAAGAATGTGTTGCATCTTAAAGTATGATTAGCAAAGAATTTTAGTTAGTCGATAAAGTTTGGGGATAAGTATGCAGAAAAGATACATTTAATCTGAATATGACAGGTTACCCGAAGTCATGTTATATAACATTTAGAAAAAGTCAACTTCAGGACCACAAGAGCAAGATATGTTGTTGCATCCATACACATATCAACCACCATCGGCACTGAAATGAGTAGAGAGAGAGTAGAAGGATGCAGAGAAGGGTTTGCTATGAGTCACTTCAGATGGGCCTAGCTGGGTCGTCAGTAAGGAAGAGAAAGCGAGGTTCAGAGGAAGAGAGGTGGTGTTCAATAGAGAGAAAATTAGAGGATATGCCACGAATGTTGCACAAATGATGAGAGAGAGTGTGAGTCAGACAAAGTACTGTATATCATAAATGCTCCTCTCCAGAAAAAGTCCGGATTTTTTTTTTTTTTTTTCAGTGCAAGAAAGAAGGAATCATAGGTCAGGAGATCGCAAAATTTGTCCCTCCAAGAAAAAACAAAAACAAGATAATAGAGAGCCAAATATAAGATCCATTCATTTCGAGATGCCTGGACACACTGCGTTTGAAAGACTGGAGATCATAGGTAGTAGGAAATACAGAGGGAGACAGTTCCTGAGTTGACCAGTTGCATACATGAAGGACTGGGAGTAGAAGAAACTCTTGCATTAGAGAGATGGACAGGAAAAGGGATGAGAGTTTGTTGCCGGACGGGTGCTGCGCGCCAGCCGTATTGGTGGAGGTGCAAGCAGACAGTTCAGAGGAGAAGTGAGCATTGAAGTAGCGATAAAATTGAGACAAAGATGCACGACTGCGGTGATGAAACATAGGTTGAAGGAAGCCAGTAAGAGGAGAAGAGTTAATGAGACGAATTGCCTTTGATTCCTCCATGATGAGAAGAGCTGTACATGAAGAGCCTCCCCACACACGAGAGTTGCACTCTACACAGTGACGAATAAAACGCGTGTATAAAGTCAACAACTGTGCAGGGATTTAAAAAAAAAAAAAAAAAGGTGGGGAGCATGGAGTCGGCTTAGCACACCTAATCTCTTGGGAGCAGATTGTATGAGAGGTAATATGATCTTTCCAAGAGAAATCCCGAGAGGATGGTGAGGACATTCATGCCCTGCTTCCTCCCGGGACTCTGAGGCTGAGTGCTGAGACGGCATTTTTTTGCCGGTTTTGAATGGGAAGTTTGGTGTGTAATGTGTATGTAGTCCGAGTGTACAGCACTCGGAGGATTCATGTTCAGGAACACAAGAGCAAGATCTGTTGGTGCACACTAATAGTAAATAACAGCCATCACTGACTCTGAAATGAATATTAAGAAAGTAGGACACAGTAAAAGATCTGCTAGGCTATCAGTCACCTCAGACAGCTGAGTCTCTGTGAAGAATAAAGCGAGGTTTAGAGGAAGAAAGGCGGTGTTTAACAGATAAGAAATTAGAGAAAAGATCAAGAATGTTGCTGAAATGAACAGAAAAGGGGTCAGACATTCATACTACACCTCACTTGGTCGTCACTAGGAGACGGGTGGATGGTGCTTGGCCTGAGAGCTTAAAACCTTCGACCTTACCATAACATGAACTTCTAACTCGGGGGTGATAAGACCAAATGTGTGTGTGTGTGTGTGTGTGTGTGTGTGTGTGTGTGTGTGTGTGTGTGTGTGTGTGTGTGTGTGTGTGTGTGTGTGTGTGTGTGTGTGTGTGTGTGTGTGTCGACTGGTGGAACAGAGATACGGTCGAGATTCAAAGCACCTTCAGTCTAATGGTATATATATTTTCCTCTTTTGCCACCTCCGCCATTGAACTCGGGACAGGCCTCATGCCTTGTGGGAGTAAATGAAGGTAACATCAAACTTCTATTGTCTGAAGTCTCACCAAAGTTGTACAAAACTGTCTGGTTATAAAATTAATGGAATGAAAATACGTTATCGCTGTGAAGACCTTAAATATTTCTTCCAATACAATCACCTGTGAGTGATTGTACTGGAAGAAATCACTTTTGTTAATCATGTTTCACGATTAAGATGTAACTAACCATGATGTACTTGTAGGATAAATAGCCTTCCCTGTTCTTCACCGACGCACTTTTCCATTACTTTACACGTTAGACTTGATTGGGATGTGGAACACGAACCGTAATTCAGTATTAAATACATATATTTTCCAATTTCTGACTGAACATTTATTTTTTTCTACGAGGACGGAATAGCTCCAAAGGTTATTCATAACACTCTTAACCTTTTTCTCAGCTTCATTTATGACAGAATTAGCTCCATCTTTCCGGAGATTAATCAGATTCTTATATCCATGATATGACACATCATCATCATTATCATCATGATCTTCATTAGCATCAGTTGGAAAAGGTTATTGCATGAACAAGACCTCGGCAATCTCTCCCCGCTCTGTTTCAGAGACTGACGGCCTGTTCCAGTCACAGTCATTGTGCACTTTTCGTTTATCCTTGTTCTCTGTCTGCCTCCTTATCTCTCTTCATCTTGAATGGTCACTTATGAACCTTGATTGTCCATTATATTCGTTCAGCGATTAAGGAAAGAAAAATGGATAAGGAACAACTAAATCCTAAATACTGGCTGTTGTCATAGTTAGGTTTCCTGGTTAGAAATTATCTAAAATATGTTTCCAGCCTTGTTCGTGCCGTTCATTTCATTTTTTGCAACT
Organism: Coenobita brevimanus; assembly: GCF_032717465.1. Classification (NCBI taxonomy): domain Eukaryota; kingdom Metazoa; phylum Arthropoda; class Malacostraca; order Decapoda; family Coenobitidae; genus Coenobita; species Coenobita brevimanus. The sequence continues at coordinate 20,441,529 of NC_137008.1, read as the reverse complement.
GTATGTTAGCTGCTATGCACAAGTTGCAAATTATATAACAAATATATGTATTTTTAGTTAGTTGGTGTTAAAACAGAAACATTTAATAATTACATTATGGTTTAATACTAACATTTAATTTAAATTATAGGCATGGGAGCTCACTGGAGAGTCACCATTAGTAGTATCAGTTTCACTTAATCAATATAATAATGCTATTATCAAAACCATATCCACTCTGTAACTTGGATGATTATGTGAAAGTGAAACTGACAGGCTTCCAGAAAATATACCAGCATATAAAGGCTAATCTGGCCTTGTCTAAAGAGGATATGTTACATCGCTAACACAACTCTGCCTCATCTATCAGTATTAACACTGGGGACTCAGTATATGCTGGTGCACATACTCGCAAGTATATGCTGGTGAAAATACTCGTACTTCTAAACTGGATGACAAATTTACGGGCCCACACCGCTGATATATCGTAACAGCAATAAATATGAGATCATGTCATCTGAGAGTAAATGAGTTCACGCAGATGATCTTAAAGGGACTCCCACGTACTTCGAGTGGGAGGAAAATCAGGAAAATCATTCATCTCCTTCTCCTTCTTCTCATCCTTCATCATCTTCTTCTTCTTCTTCCCCCTCTCCTTCTTCTTCTTGTGCTCTTGCTAGCCCTTCATCACCTTCCACTTTACCTGCTAATGAGTACAGACAAAGGGTTCGCTCAGCAACTCGCCCCACTGTTTCTTGTGTCTGTTCCTCCATCTGTCAGGATAACTTAGATTATTTGAACATAATCCAGATTCATTTTATGAGTAAGATGTTGTGGAGAGTGGAGACAGTCTTGCTGGCACTTGCTGTCCTTGGTTGATCTCTGGGTGATGGGGATGGAGAGAGGGTTCTCCATCTAGCGGCATTGTTAAAGCCCGCGTAGGGAAAATAATGTTAGTGGAGGACGCCATCTCAAACTAATGTTAGTGGAGGACGTCATCTCTGTTACTTGGTAGTATTGGTACACATCTGAATATAATAGGATCGTAATTGTGCAAAGTTTTGGATGTCTTATGTAATTACAGAAATATTGTATATCACCTTCCATCTTACGTCATTGTCTCTGTCCCTCCAATAATTTATGTTGCAAGTAGAGGATTTTGTCATCAGTCATGTTACCATAACCCTTGTTCCAATGTCAGATCTTCGTTTAGTTTTGGAACTGGCTTGCAGTAACTTTAATTTTGATTCCATTTTTCCTTTTTCGGGTTTAGAATTGTACTATTCTATAATATAATTAAATACACTGCATTTGTGCACTCTAAACTATTAGTCTTCTGTTTGACAATCATATGTACCGGCTGATCTCCAACATTCATATTTGTCAGATGCTCCAACCCTTCGTCTTCTCCTATGTTTCCCAGCAGCATCTTCCCAAACATTGTTGTTCCTTATAAGAATGCTATAGGCCAGATATCTCACGTCCTTCATCATTTTTTTTAGTAACGTGAAGAAATTGCAACATGACGCTGATGTTGGAGAAATTTGAGCGGGAACTTGACAAAACCAACGACCCACTGCCTCGAGGAAACTACGTATGGCACCACCGACCACTCTACCGCTACAATACAGTGTTGTTTTGTGTGAAGACGTGTGGACATGCAGCTTAGTATATGGACTTTAATAATTGTGAGATCTTAGTCTCTCGCGATACCACTGTAAATCCTGTCCAACCAGCTATTGTATTAATGTATTATTATTATTCATCATTATAACAAATATCAGTATTTTATCATTCGATTATCCAGTATATGTTCATTAATTTAGTTAAATATCTATTAACTTGTGTGCTTTTATTTTCAGTTTATTCTTCTCATATAATTTTATCATCCATTTAAAAAATCAGTGTTGTTTTATTATTGCTTCTGCCAACAAAGTTGAAGGAGGTTATGTATTCACCTATTTTGTATGTCTGTTTATTTGTTCGTCTACACGGTATCTCCAAAAGTTCTCAATAAAATTCAATGAAATTTAGTGAAAGTGTGGGCCATAGGCCAATAAAGAACTGATTAAATTTGGGGTCAGATCTGGATACGGATCCGCAGTATCCCGCACAATATCTCCTTAAGTTCTCAATGAATTTCAATTGCATTTTATGGAAGGGTCGGCCATGGGCCAAGAAAGAATTGATTAAAGATTTGGGTGGATCTGGATTCGGATCTGGATCCTATGTATCCCACTCAATATCTCCAAATGTTCTCAGTGAATTGCAATAAAATTTTATGGAACAGTGGGCAATGGGACAAGGAATAACTGATTAAATTTGGGAGCGGATCCGAATCTTATGTATTCCACACAAAACCTACACGCACCCGGATCTGTATCCTTTTTAATGGCAATGGCATTGGCGAAGGATTGCGTTCACTGAGTGCTTTCTAGTTTGAACTGTCTTCTGTTAATCTCTACGTCGACAACACGTTGGAGAACATCTTATTTACCCCGAGGGTAGAAAAATCTAAGTCAGCGGATGTTTGTTGCTTAGTAACAACGATTTAGACGCTGCCACAATGTGAAGAACTGGCAGTGACCGCTACCCCTAGCCACATCTGCTGCCCCAGGAAGGAAGCGCTGAGAAGACAGTTTTATGTCTACGTAGCTGACAACTTCTTAATTCAGCATAAAATGATGGTATTGGTTAAAAACAGCTCACTTGCCTCTCTCTGAATGGTTGTAGGAGAGACAGAAAACTACTAGACACCGAGAGTGTAACACAGATCTCTCCCACTAAAATATTCAGTAACAGTTGTACGAGGGTCTTTAAAATTCACATGAATGGCTGATGGTAGCTAAGTCTATGGGCATACAGCACACATACACACACACACACACACACACACACACATATAGATAGATAGATAGATAGATATCAATCTATCTATCTATATATATATATATATATATATATATATATCTATATATATATATATATATATATATATATATCTATATATATATATATATATATATATATACCGGTATATATATTTATATATATATATCATCATCATCATCAGCCGTTTGAGTATCCACTGCAGGACCAGCCTATCCTGACCAAAGTCGGGACGATACAGCCAATGTATCTCTACCAAGTGGCTTAGGCTGTCTGGTAGAGATTGTATGTAGGGTGAGAAGTGCTTGCAAATGTAACTGTAGTGCTTTGGATGTGTGTGTGTAGTCTGTGGCCCACGCAAGCCGACTGGGTGGAAGCATACTTTATAGTAAGCGACACTGGTTCAACCACAGCACCCCTTGTGTCCGCCAAAGCAGTACGTGGCCCGGTGAACACTCCCAAGGTTTATTATCCTGGTGGGTCACGAACCCTGATTAACCAGTTTACGAAACGCACACTCTACCACTGTACCACAAAGGCTCCATATATATAAACATATATATTTATTTATGTGTGTGTGTGTGTGTGTGTGTGTGTGTGTGTGTGTGTGTGTGTGTGTGTGTGTGTGTGTGTGTGTGTGCATAAATATGAAAATTATCGTAATAACATATCACAAGCTCGCCAGTAAGACGGCATGTGGAAGGTAGGATGGACTACAATACAGAGCTGGGACACATAGCTATCTATCTCTCTATCTATATATATCTATATATATATATATATATATATATATATATATATATATATATAAACTGTTCCTTGTGTCTAAAAATGAAAAAGAAGGAACAAAAATAAATTAATGTGAATGGTGAACGTGTGGAAATCGTCTGTCACCAGACGTCTCTCACTGTTAACAGCTTCTGTGTCCCGAGTACGTGCTCAGTTACCGTGATTTGTCTTTGTTGATATGAGAACCTGTGTGGCAAAATACCATCATACACAATTGAAGAGGTAAAAAAAAAAAATCATAACAAAATTATAAAAAGGTGATTACATTGCTCTCGTTATTTCCCCGAACTCGAAGCCCGAATTTTGACATCCTGGCACCGATGTATCTCTTTCCGTCGTTTTTAATTAATTTGCTACAAAGCTGAGTTAAATCATGCCTCTTGAAATGTTCGATTTATACTGTAGTTTTAGCCAAGCATTTGTTTTGTTTGTCTCAGTCTCTCTTTTGGAAGAAACTTAATGGTGATGTAGGCTACTAAACTCTTCTACATCAACCATCCGAGCTAAGAGAGAGTCCCGGATCCAAGATTTTATATGACTTATCACCCTAGGAAAACGAGCAACCACCACTTCAATAAATTATATAAAATCTTGGACGGGGGCTGTCTCTGAGATCGGATGGTTGATGTAGAATAATTTAATACACCATCATTAAATTTTCGCTAAAAGAAAGACTGACACAAACAAAACAAGTGCTTGACTAAAACCAGCAAAACGCCTTTGTCGGCGAGGTACGAGCAAGGCCATTTAAATCCGAAAGCACTGAAATGTCGCCTTACACCCCGAGGATGCCTAGAGTATTCTGATGGCTATCTACCTACCAAGTTTCATGCCTTTACAGCAAACTGTCTGGCATGTGACCCTCTTTAGAAGATTTTCGACATGCTGCATTTGGCGCGTGTCACGTGCCTTGTGCACCGCATGGATGTGATGACACACAAATCTTTAAGAATTGGGCTATCGTATGGTGCAAACCACGCAGTGATCGCCCCTGTGGCTGCTGAAATATAAACTTTTCAAAAGAGTTATGACCGGGCAGGGTTGGGCCAGACCGGATCGGGCCGCTCATATGTGAGAAAATTCCACTACTGGATGAGAGACTTGCTAGGGCTTCGCTCACGCTCGTAAGTACAGCATAAATCGAACATTTCAGGAGACAAGAATTAACTCAGCATTGTATTATTTCCTTTAAAACGACGAAAAGAAATATATAAGTGCCAAGTTTCCAAAATTCGGGCTTCGTTTTCCGGAAATAAAACAACGGGAGCAATGTATTCTCCCTTGTTATATTTTTGTTAAGAAGCTTTTTCAATACTTCAGTAGTGTATGATAATATTTTGCCACACAGGTTCTCACATCGACAGAAAAATCACAACAATTTAACACGTACTCGGGGCTGAGAAGCTATTAACGGTGGTGGCCTCTAGCGGCAGGCAGCTTCACATGTCCTCCACTGGGTTTCCATGTGGAGGTGCAGAGTATGCAAGGCAATCTATACTGTATTTTACACCTGGTGGGTTTTGGGCACGTGTTTCGTGACGATATATCTTATCTCAGGACCCAATGAATATATTTCACAATTCCTCCTCTGAAAACTTTTCGAGTCAGTTTTGCCATGGGATGGAAAGTGTATAGCCTACCTGAATATTCAATCCAGCGCGGCTCCGTCACGCTACATGTTAGATACCAAACAAATGCATAGCCTGTCGGACTGAGAGGAAATCGAATTGCTTTCACGTCACCATGTCGTTAGCGAAGTTGCGAAATGCGACGGGCACAGAGGAAGCGGGTTCAAAAAGAAAAAGAAAAGTTGGGAAACGAGAATAGAAATTATTTGGCAAACTTCAACACAGAACTAAGATGAAAGATCACCTTCAAATAGATACACAGTGGATGAAATTACTGAGGACAGAGCAGACGTGCTGAATGCTGACTATTAATACAAGGGTTAAGTGCAAAAGTGACGAATAACAGGCAACATACAGTATGTTCTGTTACTCGATTATTCATTTATAAAGACCCAAACAAGAATGACGAAATTTTAACCATATATTTGGATATAAATGTCTAAGAGCTACTGAATTCATATGACCCTAAGTTATGTCTCTGTCAGAACAATGTAGCAGTAGTCAGTCCGAATCATCATATTCTTATCCCAGCTTCCCCTATTATAATTATGGTCTAAAAAATGCGACCTGGTTCAGTGTGACACAACTGATTACGAAATGTGGATAGTGCTTTTATCTGAAGTACATATGCTGATAACTGTGACTTGCAGTTCTCTTCAGCCTTTTTTTGCAAACCATATGCACTCCATGCATATTTTGCCTAATACATGTCTATACAATCAGAAGGCATAATCCCGGGTGAGGTGGCTATATACAGTAAGGCTCCATGTCACCCTATTCTCCACCATCAATCTGTCCCCTCCCATTCCGTTTCAAACCACCCTCATCATATACTTCCACTCTCCATTGATTTTCCTCCCTGTTTCCCGACTCATTGGTGTAGCGGGAGGGCTGAGGGGTTGACAGCAGAGACAAGAACTTATTAAATTCCTCTCCTATTGATAAAAATTTTCAATGGGACCTTGTACATTTTCCCGTCTGTTTGTTTCTTCTCTCCTTCACATATTTACCAGCCAAAATAATGGCCAAAAAAAACTCCAACCCATAATCATTAACACAAATCCTGCACTCTACAGCAGTTAATATAAATGTGCCCCATAACTGTCAACAAAAACACATGCCCGCACTTCATACCTGTCGGCAACATATAAACCTCATAGCTGTTCAAAAACACACCTGCACTATACACCTCTAAACAAACACAGCTGCTTCCTATAACTGCTGTCCACACCTGTCAGCCTCAATAACATGTCACACACTAGCTCTGTAATTGTATAATGGTGGGTGTACTGCCAGCGTTTTTTTGGTCGCCTATTGCAGCTCTGATATATGTTCACAATAAAATACAATTAGCTAAAATTACAAATAAAAACAACGTAACATTTCCTGGGGGAATTGAATTAATTAAAGCTTGAATAGATCTCCTACAAACCGCTTCATCTAATGAAATGTTTGTTGGTTTGTTTTTGCTATTTCGATATAAATATACTGAGATAGGAATAACCATTAGTAGTTAAGTGACTATATCTCACCCGGACAATTAGAAGAGAGTACGGTACAGCTAAGGCAATAGAACTGTTTTACTTTTTACTGAGCACATTTTTAAAAATCAACTTGTTTACATACTTTGTTTTCCTTTTTTGTAGATACTTCCTCACTCCATTTCTAGATCGTAAAAATGTTCCGGATAATGATGGTGATGATAGAAATGTCAGTAATTATATACAATGGGCGTCTGGTTATCAAAGGGCTAATTACTGATCATCCAGGGCATTTAAATAGACTGTATACATAATTACACCATCAAAGGTAGGCTTAGATCAATTTCCATAGCATTTGTTAGGCGTCAGATCTAACAGTTTAGCGATGGTGGCCGGACAAACATTCCCCAAGCCTCATTGCCACCATTTACCTACATTCCTCAGAGTAAGAGCCATTATTAATTTTGATGTTGAATGTCCATCGAAATGAAAATTACCTGAGCACTGAGTATACTATGTACTACGATGTTTGTCAGGTATTACTTTATGAACAACAAAATGGAGAAGTATTAATTTGACTCTACTGCCATCAGAAGTATTATAAACCATCTCAGTAGCCCATTTTGCCCTAGTGCGGCTTTTCTTACTTTATCTGATGCTGTAAATAATTTCTTTCCCAACTCACCGCTTTTGCTGTGGTCGATACTTTTTAGATCTGGGTGCCTCTGTACACTTTTTGCCTACAGTTACACGTTCTGAGGCAACCTCTAAGTAGCGGTGGCTAGTTCTGTTTTTACAGAAAATCTGATCTTGATGCTTGCTGTGGTACATTTTTAACTCATAGGCTCACTTATCGAGGAAACCTGGTCCTAATGGTGGCTCTTGGGCTATTTTACCTACAGTCATAGATCACAGTGATAGCTGCGTTTCTGCTTTACATGTCACTGGCACTTTAATATTTTTGTATACTTTGCATTTTTACCTGTCGAAACAGCACCAAATGCCTCCTCAAAGTCCGCCCCGGGACAGCTGTGGCCTGTAGACAGTAAAGAAAAGTAGATGAGTGACCTTGGGGTGAAATGTTTCGGGCATGCCTTCGTATGAAACTTAAATTAAATGAAAGAAAAGCATTCGGAAGCCGAATGTTAATCACCCGCTAGAAGAAGCTGTTGGCCAAGTCCAAGATTTTGGCCATATCTAGATACCTGAAGGTTTCATGTTGGTAGCTCAAGCCGTTCATGAGGTATAATGGTGCTAAAGCCGGGCAACAGAAAGTATTTTTTTTTTTTTATGCAAGAAAAATGGAACCAAAGGCAAAGAGCCCGCAAACCGTTCCTTCCAAGAAAAAAAAAAAAAAAAAAAGAGCCAAATTCAAGATCCGTTCATTTCGAGATGCCTGGACACACTGCGTTTGAAAGAATGGAGATCATAGGAAGTAGGAAATAGAGACAAAGGGAGACAGTTCCAGAGACGACCTGTTGCATAAATGAAGGCCTGGGAGTAACGGTTAACTCTTGAATGAGATAGCTGGACAGAAAAAGGATGAGAGTTTGTTGCTAGACGAGTGCTACGCACCCGTCGTAGAGGTGGAGGGATGCAAGCAGAAAGTTCAGTGGAGCAGTGACAATTGAAGCAGCGATAGTGCGGCGAAGAGGTAGAGGCTGAAATGAGCCTGTAAGAGGAGAGAGTTAATGAGACGAAAAGCCTTTGACTCTACCCAATTGAGAAGAGCTGTAAGTGGGGAGCCTCCTCAGACATGAGAGTTGTACTCTGAACAGGGGCGAATAAAACCCGTGTATAAATTCAACAATTGTGCAGGGGTAAGAATAGGTACGGAGTCGGCTTAGCACACCAAATCTCTTGGAAGCAGATTTTACAAGAGATGTAATATTATCTTTCCAAGACAAGTCCCGAGTGAATGAAACCCCAAGCATGTTCAAGGATGATTCAGGATTGAGCTGGATGTTATTAAACATTAGTGGGTACTCCTGTGGAAGATTTTGCCGGGTTGATAGGTGTAAGAACTGAGTCCTTGATACATTAAAAATAAGATTATTTTTACCTCAGTCAGAAATATGAGCCAAGTCAGACATTAGGTGTGCCATAGCCTCATCCCTTGTTTGTTGAAGTAACTGCTGAGATGGTTGTTGCGGGAACCGAATGGAAAGGTGAAGGGTGGAATCATCAGCGTACGAGTGGATATGGTTAGATGTACGTACAGCTTAGAAAGTCATTGATGAACAAAAGGAAGAGAGTTGGTGATAGGACAGAGCCCTGAGGAACACCACTGTTGATAGATCTAGGAGAAGAACGATGGCCGTCTACAACAGCGGCTACAGAACGACCAGAAAGGAAGCTATAGAGGAAACCACAGATAGAAGGAGAGAAACCGTAAGAAGGCAGTTTGGAAATTAAAAAATTATGCCAGACTTGATCGAAAGCGTGTAAGATATCAAGTGCAATTGTAAAGCTTTCGCCAAAGTCCCAAAAGGAGGATGACCAGGAGTCTGAAAGGTAGGTGAGAAGGTCGGCAGTGGAGAGTCCCTGACGGAACCCATACTGTTGATCAGAAAGAAGGCTGTGATAGGAAAGATGCTTTAAAATTTTTCTGTTAAGAATTGACTCAAAAACTTTTGAGACACAGGACGTTAAAGCAACTGGACGATAGTTAGAGGGTTGGGAACGATTACCCATCTTTGGGACTGGCTGAATGAGACTAACCTTCCAGCAAGAAGGAAAGGTACAAGTTGATAGACAAAGGCGAAAGAGTTTACCCAGGCATGGTGTAAGCAGAGAAGCACAGTTCCTGAGGACAACAGGAGGGACTCTATCAGGCTCATATGTCGAGTTAGTATTGAGGCCAGTGATGGCAGAAAATACATCAGCTGAAGAAATTTTAATGTCAGCCATGAGGGAGTCTGAGGGGGGAAGTGATGGAGGAACAGCACCAGCATCGTCTAAGGTGGAACTGGAGGAGAAAGTCTGAGCGAAGAGATCTGTTTTACCAGTAACAGAAATAGCTACAGAGCCATCAGAATAGAAAAGAGGAGGAAAGGATGATGACGTAAAGTTGTTAGAAAGGTTTTTGGCAAGGTGCCAGAAGGAGAGGGAAGAATTCGAGTTGGAGAGTTGAGAGCATTTAGTAGGGATGATATTATTTTTAACAGAGTGAAGAACAGACTTAGCACAATTCCAGGCAGAAACATAAAAAAAGATGTGATTCAGGGGTGGGTTGGCTCTGGTACCTCTTATAGGCCCTCTCCTTGTTGTGGACAGCATTAGAACAAGCATGATTAAACCAAGGCTTTCTTGCATTGATCTTTGGCAGCCATTTTGGTGACCTTGACCTTGACCCCGAGTGCCCATCTTCGAACCCGGCCAAGAATGTGGCCATATCTTGATACCCTGAAGGTTTCATGTTGATAGCTCAAGCCGTTCATGAGATAAAATGGGAAAACACACACACACACACACACACACACACACACACACACACACACACACACACACACACACACAAACACACACAGAGGTAGGCAAAAACGTTATCGTTCCGGGATAACAATATATTGTCGTAGTCATTGGCTTTTGACCACATATTGTAAGCTGGGCGTGATGTATGACCTTGTCATAAACTATGTATTCAGCTGTAGTAAGGTGTCTTTGAGCTGTTGGCATTATATTTATGCGTTACTGTTGATTCATATGATGCCACAACTTAAACTTTCCATTAATGCAAAATTTATTAGTCTTTTTGACATCTGCCGAGTATAAATTTGTAATTTATAAAGGCCAGAAAGTCTAGTTTTTTGTTATTTGCAGTTTTGTAAGTGTAACAATAAGATTTAGGCAAAATTCAGTTTCCTTATAGTGGAAATATGATTCCACAATAGTTACAAACTTTAAAAATACAATATGAATTTTTCAGCGTACAAGTTACAAATATCGAATTTAATAAAATATTTCTCTGTAAATATTCGGAGATATTCCCCCCTACGCATTTTAATGGGTGAAATATATGCTATGTATACCTTAAGTAGGAAAATATCTGAAAATCCTCTTCAAAAATCAAAACAAAATAGGGGCAGTATTTTATAAACGCCACGATACATTTCATAAACAGAGAGATTTATAGTTTTCAGCTGAGGGATTTACATGAAATCCACGGAGACGGCACGTGTGGGATTATGATCGTATCCTCAGTGGCTTTTTCATATTTGTACAAACACATTTTCACTGATTTGTTTTCATTTTGCATATTCCACCTTCCTTGGTCAAGGCTTCTTCCGTACTCTATTCCGTCTATCGCCAGACAATATTATTCACCTGTAAGTCTTATAGTTTTAATACTGTCACCCTTAATCAAATCATGGGTAAATCTTGCGTTATTCCATGAGTCAGTTGCTTAAATATATTCTGGCATGGTACTGATGCCTCGACGTCAGGATTTAAATAAATCTGTAAGTTATCATACAACGGTGAAAAACTGAGTTGAGAGGGTGGTGTGACTTGGAGGAAAGGCATTCTGAAGGACAAGATGACGGAGGTGATTAATTGTTTGTGGCCACCCTCTGTTGGAATAAGACGTTTGGTTATACACCGAAAGAATACGGAAAACAAACTGCTACGAAAGAAGTTACATGAAGATTCCTATGCATGCACTAATACGGTACATAACCTTACGCAAACACACTTAAAAGTTTCGCATTTTGGTATTAAATCTTGACATGTGATTTAAGATGGAGGGCTCAGGCTGGACAGGCAGGCTGGACAGGCAGGCTGGGGAGATGGTCAAAGGGAGGACGGCCATTCAGGAGAGGAAACAAGAATGGCAGACAGAAGAAGGCAGGTTGGAGGCGTTAGGAAGGAGGTACTAGAATGGAAAAGAACGACAGGAAGGGTAGGCAGGAAACGGCAGGTTGGAAAAGAGGAGAAGGTAAGAGATGCCGGCTGAGGAAAACAGTACATAATAATCACAAGAATCAATGTAGGTCTTGACTGAGGACAGGGTACAAGATATGTCTTCAAACAAAACTTTTACTAGTCGTAAGGGCTAGCGCGCGCGCGCGCACACACACACACACACACACACACACACACACACACACACACACACACATACACACACACACACACACACACACACACACACACACACACACACACGAGAACGTGGGCGTATAAATACATACACGCATTTACACTCAAGAAATACCCACACACAAATACGCTCTCTCTCTCCCTCTCTCTCTCTGTCTCTCTCTCTCTCTGTCTGTCTGTCTGTCTGTCTGTCTCTCTCTCTCTCTCTCTCTCTCTCTCTCTCTCTCTCTCTCTCTCACCTGCCTCCATGGCACTTACGCTGCCAGGACTTTGAAGTGACTCCTTGGCCTAAATGAAAAGTCCCTAGAGAGAGAGAGAGAGAGAGAGTCTGAGTGACAGTAACGACCACAGAACATGAGACTAAGGTATCATGTGTCGAAAAATGTGTTAAAAAAAGAAATCTTGTTGGTCGTGTCTCTCCTTCTTTCTTGTTTACCTCAGTTCCATTTACATCTCCACGCTCCGCTGAGTACAAGGTCTCAGTGACCGATGTTAGGCATCCATCATTAACTCAGTCGTTGTGGTGCTGCCTTCGTGTTAATCTACAGTAGTGGTTTTCAATTTTTTATTTATTTGGAATAGAGCACACTTAAAAAAGTCAAATAAATTCATGGCACACCTGTCATTTCTTCATTATATATATATATATATATATATATATATATATATATATATATATATAGCCTATGAAAATTACATTGCTAACACAAAAATACTCGGTTACTGAGACAAATGTGCTTGACTGGATTTGCATATCACTGTATATCAGGAGGAGTCATTGCTAATCAGTCACCCTAGATAAGAAGAAACGACAATTTACAGTAGATTTATTGCCCACATCTACATCTTCAGCAATATTTTGCGGCACACGAAGGATATAACGGCGGCACCCAGTTTGGGAATCACTGATCTACACTGACTGAGAAACCAGATCATTTCCCGTATCTCAGGAAGCCACTTACTACGGCAGATGGTATCGAGATAATCATATGACGTCTGGTAATCTAGTGGGTTAAAGATCTCTGACCGGATGTGGCTTGGTAGAGTTTACATCCGTGGGATGGTTTGGGGTTCATTGTAGCCACTACTCCATTGTAGCGACTAGTTACCCTTGTCTTTAATATCGTGTTGGGGTGCCTTAGCCCTGGGCTCCTACACTCCTGATGGGGCAAGAAAGAACTGGATGACAAATACATGTATATTTACTGAATAATTTAGTTTCGTCTGTCATGGTAAACCAGTAACCTGTGTAGGACAGATGTACAGTATATTAACAGTAAAATCTGGAAAAAAAAAAAAAAAAAAAAGTTGCATGAAGGTAGTTTCCGTAAAGATCTCATTTAGTTCATATTTTTACGTCAGCTAAAAATGTGAGAAACTGCTTTTAATGTCTATACATTTCAGCATGTTATATACGAGTCTCATGAGTGTGTGAGTGAGTGCTAGAGAACGAGTGAAAGTGAAAGTACTGGAAAGTGACAGAAAATGACAGAATAAGAGAGAGTGGAGTAGAAAGAGCAAGTCAGTAAAAGTGACGGAGAGGTGAGAGAGTGGACTTAAATGTGAGAAAATTAGTGAAGGAATGTGAGAGAGTGAGAACGAATGAGTATATAGTATTGAGATTGTGTCGGTAACTGAGTCTGTGCGAATGAGTATGGGAATGTGAGTCAGAAATTATCAATACGTTTGTGAAAAGGATATATATTTGAGGGAAATCGGAGGGTGAGGGTGTGAACGAGTGAGCGAGGATGTGGCTCTGATAGTAAATGAGTGTAAAGGCGAATGAGAGTGAGATAGTGATTACGGTATTGGAAAGTCTGTGTGGGAGTGAATGAGTATGACAGATTTTTTTTTCTGTCTCTGGGCATAAATCAGATTATCCATTCCCGGAGATAGGGCGGTTTTGATACGTGTCTCGCACTTTCATAGATCACTGTTTTGGTGCTAATACCCACTGTCCAAAGAGAATAGTCTTGAGCTATATCATTCAGGACAGATTTGTGATATTACTGAGGATGATTTTATGACATATTGGTAGGTCTTCTGAAAAATCCATTAAGACTAGTTTAAATGAATTCAAGTAATTAATCTTTCCCTTCATCCACCTAGCAATCGTTTTTACTTTTATTATTTTTAATCGGTGCGAGCGAGTGAGATAATACAGTAAGAGTGAGTGAACATGTGAGTGAGAATGAATGAATGTAAGATAATGATAATTTCTGTGGGAAGGTGAAGGCGAGCGTGAGAAAACGTATGGCAGAGTGTGAAAGCGCGAGTGAGTGATCAGACTAAAAGTGAGAGAATGAGTTATAGATTAAGGGAGTGAGTTACTGTGTGTGTGTGTGTGTGTGTGTGTGTGTGTGTGTGTGTGTGTGTTTACCTAACTGCAATCTAAAGGACTTGAGGTTGCCTTGAGTTGTCCTACCACATCTACGTCTCTCTCTCTCTCTCTCTCTCTCTCTCTCTCTCTCTCTCTCTCTCTCTCTCACTTTCTGTATGTGTGTGTGTGTGTGTGTGTGTGTGTGTTTCGGTGAGAGGTGGCCAGGAAATTCGGGTGATTTAATGTTTGTGAGAGAGGAGGAGCGAGTCACTGGTTACGTCTGGTTGAACAAGTGAGAGTAAAAGTGAGTGATAGTGTGAGAATGATTGAATTACCTTGTGAAGCCGAGTGGGCCATGTTGGTGTTGACTTGTTTGAGTAAAAGATGGATTTGCGTAGCTGGCTCTGTTTTTAAGACAACCAACTACTGTACTGCATTATATGAACTTTAGCCAATTACTTTAATGCGTTATAGGAACTTCAGCCTCTTCTTGGAGGGGATGAGGATGTAGATATAAAAAATTTGCAGATATTCATCAAATGTGGATGGTGACCCAGCGTTGAGGATTATAGCTTGTGAATATCTAGGAAGGATGCACATTTCCTGGTCGATATGTGTTTATATTCGGGTTTTTGCTTGTTACGTGGGATAATCTTTCTTGATTAGTTTACAATTTTTTTTTTATTTGCCAGCTGACTGGTATAAAAGTCAGTGTGGATAGTTTTTTTTTTTTTCTCTAAAAGAGAAAGATATTGACATATTATTTTGCTGACAGTGGAGAGGTTTTAGTGGAAGAGTTTCAAGCACCTTGGTAAAGTGAAAGAGAGAAGAAAAAACGAAAAGGAAATGAAAGACAGAGGATTTCAAGAAAGCAAAGCAGCTGGTCCATTGAAGGTGCTGAAATAGAATAGGAGCTTGGGTACAGCATCTGCACGTGGGCTGCATGCGAGTCTCAAATTAATGTGCATGTGTAAGGTATGGCCATCCATCCATTAGGGTATGTCATGAGTATAAAACAGTAAAACTGGAGTTGGCCAAGAGACTATTTTACTCTTTCAGACTGAAACTGTCCTTTATATATTTCCAATCCTGTCGTAAAAGCAGGTGCTGGTTGGAGGTCTTCTCATATACTTTTCATGTGCTTACACTTGGCCGGTTCTACCCATGGCAAATGCATAGTGACACACACAAATGCAGTCAACACTAGTAACTTCGACTTTTCGATGGACACCCCTCCAAATTCGCTTTGAGCCAGCTTGAGGAAGGGATTATTCTGACTCGCACTTCCCTTCTGAGAAGAAGGTGCGTCCCTGCCGTATGCCAGACATGGACTGATATAGGTACTGTACAGGTGCAGCATCTTGTTGCTACTGGACGATTATATTCTGGTCAGGAGTAAGCTCTAGTAGTAAAGGATTCAGAAGCAAACTCAATTCCTATTCCTCTGTGAATATCTTACACATGTGGATCTATCCATCCATCCATCATTTAATCCAGTGCTGCGCTGTGAGAAGCATAAGAGCCCAGGGCTCTACAAGTTGGTCCTGACATTTAAGGTAAGAGTGACCAGACTCACTCATTCCTGAGTGGCATTACGTGAGCACTAAACCCCAACCACTCCATGGATAGAAACCTGCACAGGCTCAATCCAACTGGAGCGCCTTAATTGCCCACTAAACCACCAGGCGCCACAATTTGGTTATGTGGTTACCACTCAGGGTTGTAAAAGGTTTCCTGGTGTACAGGAAACTATTTGGCTTGTCACTCAGTGCAGAGTCACCCGTAGACAGAAGGAAGAGGAATGAATGGAGGAAAGAAAGAAAGAAGAGGAAGAATGGAAAGACGGAAAGAAAAGAGGGAAGGGCAGGCACCCGAAAGCAGCACTACCTCGAGTGAGTGGATGGTAAGCGCCCCCACCAACCACACATGTGCAGGTTGCCCATATAATACGTCACCACCAAATGCAGTTATATGGGCTCGTGGCCCGTTTTCCTGAATCTGACCAAGGCGAAGGTCACGGAACTCATGGCTGGAGCACACTGACCATTCATGTCGAGAGATACTTAGAGGGGGAAAAGTCTTAGCCTGGAGGCTTGCACGAAAGGACCCCACCTGGGTGGAGTAGAAGGGTGCGCGAGGTTATGCGCCCCACAACGTTTGCCACCCCAACCCATGATTCTTTTCCCCTTCACGCCAACGCACTCATCATTTCTTTATCTCCGTCTCCCTCTGCAACTGCCATTACTGTATCATTAATATCTTAAGCCTTCCGTTTGTATTTAGGTACGTGAGGGATACATTATTGTGGATGACGAACGTCGGAGGTAGGGCGCAAAAGGCAGCACCCCCCCCCCTCCTCAAAAAAAAACCTGGGACGAAGTTGTAGACTGTGTCCTCAGGGATAAGGGACTGAACAGGGAGGCTGCCGGAGACCGAGGAGAGTGGAGAACCTCCATTAGGTGACTGCGGCTGATGCATGCAAGCATGGTGGAGCCTTTATAAACGATACGAACAACAATCGATATTATTTAGCTGTTCGAAACTCCTCCTGGTCAAAGAGGTTTAAGCTATTTCATTAACATTTTCCTTGTCTGAGTGTGAGTTTCATTTTGGCGATATCAGGTTATTTTATTTTGAAATATACACCTCTGAGTCGTAATTTATTCATCAGCTCAGTACAAGCTAAGACGGTTTTCCTTGGTTAAAGGAAATATGTGCACATGTAAGAGACCTTTGAGGTGGAAGCAGGACTCCTGGGGTCAGAATGGCGTGTGAATGTGTCTCTAACTCATATAATTGGGCCTGCTTAATTCTAACCTTACGTTTTTTTTTTTCTGAACTATAATTCACCACAGTACAGTGCGGTAAAAGACGCTATGATGATAGTGATGATGACGATAAAAGAAATACCTCAAAATTTCATTCATTGCCAGACGCCATGTATCCCAGACGGGGTGGCCAATGGCTTAGAGTTAATTGTTTTACAGGGAGGGGCACTAATCCTCCACCAACCCCACTTGACACGTAGGGATGCCAACAGCATCTGGTGTTCCCAGGCGGTCACCCATCCAAGTACTAACCAGACCCAACGTTGCTTAACTTCGCTGATCGGACGGGAAGCGGTGTACTCAACGTGGTATGGCCTCAAAATCAAAGGATCATTATTCACTCTCACATTTCATCGTGACGTCTATCAACACGCCTCAGTCCCCGCTCTTCAGTCAGAACCCTCATCCCATCCTCCCTCTAGTTCAGGTATAGAATCACAATCTCTCTTAAGATCAGCTCCTCCCCTAGCTCAGATTTATGTTCATGGTAAAAACATAAGACGTGGGAAGAAGTACCACCCGTTTCCTTGTTATGCTTGAAAAAACGCAATTAATACGAATTTTCCTCTCAAAACTAAGGTTTGCACTATAAAAAAAAAAATCCACGATTTCCTTGTCTTTCTTGCAGAAACAAATCGAAGTTGCGAGAGGAAAATGACCCTAAGTTTGTTCATGTACACCCGCACAAAAATTATTCGGCACCTTTGGGTACGATGGTTGTGAAAATGAGCAACGTCTGCGGACACACATGAGTCTTAAATGTGGTGCTTCAAAACATAAACCACCCAGTATGTGAAACTTTATGCAATTTTGAGTTCTAATAATTACCAACGATATTTGCACTTATACTTACAGGATGCCTCATACATCACAATGATTCATCCATGTTTCAGAGTGATACATGCAGTATGAGTGCCGAATAATTTTTGGGCGGGTGTACCTCATCATTGTTATGCTTGATGATATCTCCCACCACTTACACTCACTTCAGTCTCTTACGTTCATTGCTTTTTCTCTTAGTATTGTAACACATTCCATTAATGGCTCTCCCTCAAGAATCATTCCTAACGTTCTTTTTTTTAAATGGAGTTTCTCACTCCTCTGTTGTCCGCACTGGCTCTTCATTTCTCTCTTACTTTGTATATCCTCCCTCCCTTTGATCCTGTCCTTCTTTATATTCACTTTCATCTCTTAGTTTCTTTCATACACACTTTCTTTTTCTTGTCTCTTATCCCAACTTACAACCCTCCACCTTACATCCTCTTCCTTCATTATTTCTTATTGATCCTCTCACCTTCCGTTATAATTTCTCCTCTCATACTCATCCACATTCACTTTCCTATGCTCCCTTCCTTCGTTCTGATTGTGTTCAGTTTTCCATTCCTCCACAGTTTCCCTTCCTACATTTCCGTCACAATCAATTTCCTCTATTTCTTTCCTTTGAATATAATTTTCCTATATTCCTTTCCTTTTATTTATGCTTAGTTTCCTCCATGTCGCTCTCATCTTATCCTCAAACTCTTCTCTCTGTCTCCTCTTTTTTTCCATGCACTTTTCTCCTTCCTTTCTTCACTTTCACATTCTTCTCTCACTTGATTTATATTCACATTCCTATCTCTCTCTCTCTCTCTCTCTCTCTCATCACACATTTTCATGATGCCTTCCTTCCTTCACATTCACTATCATTTTTCCCCTCCCCCACTGTATGTTCATAGCTCCGATCGTTTTCCCTTGTCCGTTCCATTCATAATATATTTTTATCTTCCCCATACCATCTTCGCTTTCCTTTCTCTGTCGTCTTTGACCCAAACCGCTATACATTCTCTCTGCCTTCTCGTCTCCCATAATTATTTTCGCCTCGTCCATCATATTTTCTAATCTCCCCCCTACAGCCTTCTTTCTCATTCACATTCCTCCCTCCACCTGAGCTGTTGTCATAAAACTGTAACAGCAGGAAGCGCCCCAGATTTATTGGTTAGAGAAAAAGGAATCTGAGGAAATATTGCAATTGCTTTAAAGAAAAATCCTGGCAAATATTTGTTTTTACCATGGGGAGCAGGAGGGTCAAAGTGATTATGAATTCAGGAGATGGGGAGAGAAAGGTGAATACAAATGAAGCGAGGAGGGGAGAGGAGACTGACTCAGAATGAAGAGAGGGAAAAAAATAGAAAAGTGAGTATGAATGTTTTAGTCTGTGCTTGTGAAAATAGTGTGTGTGTGTGTGTGTGTGTGTGTGTGTGTGTGTGTGTGTGTGTGTGTGTGTGTGCGTGTGTGTGTGTGCGTGTGTGTGTGTGTGTGTGTGTGTTCTGTGTGTGTGTGAATGAAAAAAGGAAAAGATAGAAAAGTGAATATGAATGTTTGAGTCTGCCTTTGAAAATAGTGTGTGTGTGTGTGTGTGTGTGTGTGTGTGTGTGTGTGTGTGTGTGTGTGTGTGTGTGTGTGTGTGTGTGTGTGTGTGTGTGTGTGATTTCAGCAGATCTGTCCAAGAACTGCTTGCGAATGTTGTTAATAAATGTTTATGATGATTTTTTTCTGGTAGTTTTCGCTATCAGCAAGGCATGTGTTCGAAATTCCTTGATTCTCATCCTTTTCATCCTTTCACTGAGAGAAGGTAGCAGGTCTTCTTACAGTCTGAAGGCCTTTTTTTCAGTCATGCTATCTCCAATCAGTTACATTCAACTGATGGGAGACTTTACCATATGAAGCGGACTGATAATGCCTGCAATGGCCTTATCACTAAGAGGGCGTTCTCCTATTCCTAATAATACAATATCGTAAGAGCAGGAATAAAAATTTTTATACTGTCCACGAGTCTCCTTTTAACTGAACAAAATCGTCTGACAATCGCAGTATGAGAACAAAATTGACATCCAGTGGAAGAAGTAATATTACACTCCATTATCATTCATGTTCTGATAATATTTTTTTCCCCGAGGCTTTCTGGTCCTTCGCTGTTGGGTCACTAATGTTCTGTAACCCATCAGTATGCAGTGTTTCTTCAACTCTACAATTTTCTCCCACCGAATTCCGTAATGTTCCAAATCTCGGTTTCTTCTGCGTTCACCACCACCTCTCTCCTCCGTTCACCACCACTCTCTCTCTCTCTCTCTCTCTCTCTCTCTCTCTCTCTCTCTCTCTCTCTCTCTCTCTCTCTCTCTCTCAGGGATTGGTGTTTGTGATGTTTGATAGTCTCTGGTTCCTCTTTTGTAAACGAGTATTCCCCTTGCTTTAATTTCCAAATAACCCACACTTGCATTATTCATGATCTGTACAATAGTTTGCGTGTCTGTCTGCGTGTGTCCTGTTCTTGGTATTCACCAATGAATTTTTGTGCTGCATAACTTTCTTTTGGCTCGAACTTGATGTAAAGGACAAATATCGGTGGAAGCAGGATGCTGAAATGTAACCAGTTCTTTTGAAGACCTGAAGTAACTCCATCGCCCAGAACCAGGGCTGCTGGCATTATGGTAGCTGCTCTGTTAATCTGTGTCCTAAAGAAAAACAGTTAATCACGTTTTGCGCCACTCCTGCCGGAAATATTATGGTCTAACCCCTCAAGGGCTGTGGGTCCGGAAATCATTGGGACTCAGTTGGCGGCCAGCAACTATTTTTCATTTTCGAAAATCGATTTTTTTTCCCTTGCCAGATTGAAGAGAAACGTCTGGTACACCTGGCAATGCAGTTTTAGCTTCCTAGACCCAGCCTGTGTTTCGCAATGAAGCTCAAAATATTTCGCAAAATGACAGAGACATGCCGATGAAAAGTAAGCAGAGAGCGGGAAAACATCGCACAAAAAAATATCCATATTTTCACCCAAAAAAAAAAAATTAGTGGTGCTGAAATGGTCTGAAATAACTAAATATGTGTATTACGAACATAATTAATACATAATATGGGATGTTTCTTAATAAGATTTTTTTTTTTTTTTTTTTTTTTTTTTTTTTTATGCTTACTCTGTGCAAGTATCGAGTTATTTTTGTTGTCTGGGTGGTTTAGTTCATGTCCAAAGAGAGACGAGAGATGGTATTCTTTGACTCTTACCACATAAAAGTCCTTTGCATGTACAAGCTAAAACGCGGCGGCTGAAAATCAGTACGACCAACAATTAGAACTTCGCACCGGGGAATTAGCAGGAAGGTAATTAGGGAAGCTTTTCCACCCACGTACACATCACGTCAACACGGCATTGTTGAAATGTTTGTGTAGAGCAAGAAATATGTAAAATGATCAAAATTAGCACAAAATATGTGAATCTACTGTATAGGTAAAAACACCCAGCTTATGAAATTTTCCCAATATTTTGATTTTTTTTCCTATAAATGATTTCTAATCGTACTTTGGGTGGCAGGCCTGGTGTGTGTGTCGCAAGGGAGGAGAAAGATGATAGTTTCTGTCTGTCTCGAAGTAGTGGGTGCGGCTGTGTGTGTGTTTAGGCGAATTTCTCAGAAAAAGATAATGCCAGAGATTATCACGGTTAACTGTAGAGGGAGCTGAGGTAAGTTATTGTTGTTATAACAGTACACATTGAATATGACAAATTCTTCTGGAAATACAAGAACAATATAAAAGAGAAACAGTACAAGGAAAGAAATTCGTCCAAAAGAAAATTACTGAAGTAAAACACAAGTTACCTGCTTCTCATGCTTGTAGGGTTTTGAGTTGTGGAGTTTGAGCCTAGCGAGGGGGAAGCTTATCTCTCTGTCCTCCCTTCCCAGGTCAAAAATAAACTTTGATGAACAGCCACTGGAAAACTCCATCACTATCTTTTCTTGACTTATTTTTTCTTACAACAACACTTTCTTACACCGTACACTGCCACACTTCCTTAGTTATACTTACATTATCACAATCATGAACCTTGTTATATACAGAGTTCCTTAGACAATATTTTCTTACTACTTATAAGTTCTTCCTTCCATACTCAGTACTTTTCTATGGAATGGTACTCCAGGAAACAGAGAAAGCAGAGAAGCACCTTGCACTACGTGGCACTGCCAGGTGGTGAGATTCTCTCTCACAGCCGCCTGTTGGTTGTTGCACATACGTGGCATCGCACCTGCGCACTCCTGGCAACTCTTGTAGGCCCTTGTCCTTCACTGGGTGACGACATCCTTTCCAAGAAATGCACGGCAACCCATTTCTTTGCATCAGGTCTCTCCATCTAGTCCCAAACTGCACTTGTGTGCCCCCGAGGCAATGATGATTGTGGACCGTACTCCTGCAAGATTTTGAACACACTGTCATGGACGAACTTCCTCACAGAGATCGTCTGTCTGGTTTTCTGGCAGTAATAATGACGTGGATTCAGAGCACACAGGTGAACCACGTGGGAAAAAAAAAAAAAGAGCTTCATATACCACTTGACACGATGACGAATGCACTCCATACCATCAATCTGCACGTCGTTCTTATCAACTAAGCACATATTACAATATTATTGTAGTCTGTGACTGCATCTGGCTTTCAACTGTGTTTGCCTGTCACACAATCTACTTTCTACGTGTCAACAAACGCTCCTGTGTGCACAGTTGATGGCATGTTCACATCACATTTGTCCCCCCAGTGCACGGTAAGATCAGTGCTTCATTGCATCTCACAATGCCTCTCTCTTGCTCTTTACTGAACACTGGCATGCCACGTCTGTTAGAATGCACTGCGCAACACGAGCCAATGTTGCTGGTGAGCAGATGCATTGCAAGTTCTGGAGAGATGTACCAATAATCTGTAGGCTACATGACCTCTACCCATATAATCTTCCACCATTTGTTTCACTACTGCTCCAGAAATGCCAAGATGATCGTTATGAGAAATTTCAGTCGTTGTCCCAGTGTCTATTATCATATCAAAGACAAAACCAGTATAACATTCACACAGTTCAAATATATTCATGCCAAAACGATGACAGTTCACTCGGATGTATTGTCTGAAAGAAATATGGCCATGGAATAATATGAGACTCATCAATCACAAACTTTTGAAAAACCCCAAAATAGCATTTGATTTTGCCTTTGAGGATCTCCAAAATGAGCCTGATCTTGTGCAAAATGACTGTAGGGTCCGTGGTAGTGTTGTTCGAGAAATAAAGGACCTGTAGGATGGTCTGGTACATTTTCTGAGACATGTGCTTGCCAAATGCAATACCACGTGTCAGAACCTCAGTCTTCCAGTAATCGGCAATCGCATGTTTCTGCACCAAAGGTATCAACATCGTCGGTGTCAAGAACATGTACAAGGAAGGTACTGTCACATCAGTCCAAAAACGTGTCCTGTAGGTTCCTTCTTGACCTTTGTCAGCAATTGTCTTGTGGAAAAGTCGGTTTGTCTCCACTGCAATCATCATCATCAAAGAAGAGCAAAAAGAAACTCAGTTCTGAACTTGTTGCTATCAGTCCTCTTGTGTCACGAACACCTGAGTCACTGTCATCAAACGTAAAAGTCCTGGGTCTGAAGATGGTGGTCCGTGTCCACTCTCAGGCTGCTCGGGAAGGGGTAGGCAGCACCTTCAACTGCTTCCTGTAGTGCCTTTTGACTCAGGCACGTTTTGTGGGATTTCCCATACCTGTCATGAATGCCGAGGGTCCGACATTGTTCCCAGTGCTGAGAAAGATGGCCCTGGTACTGGATCATGTGATGCGCGGCATGAGGAGAGGGCACATGAGGTGGAGGGAAATGATGGTGGTGGAGGAGCACGGGGAGAAGATGGGCAGTGCTCTGCCA